>NC_059111.1:102540180-103215180 GCF_020740685.1 Jaculus jaculus | reverse complement strand
GGAACCCCGTGGCACCATAGTGCCATCTTATGGCCAGTAAATGGTTTCACTGCTATTTTCTCTGTCATGGCCCCAAAACGCTCAGATACATCTAGGTAGTCAGTCAACTGGGAGAAAACTCCAGAAGTACTATGGGACAATGTTTTATAATTAGTTTTCTCAAATCCTAACATACACTCTAATTCTATTCCTGACTACCCTTTAGTTACTATTCTTAACACCCCACGCTCTATCTACTTGCCTTGTTGCATAATCATAATTAGTCTATGACGATATGCTGTTTTGATTCAGGTGTCTCCCATAAGCTTAGGTGTTCTGAATGCTAGATCCCCAGCTGATGAAGATTTGGGAATTAGCGCCTCCTGGAGGCAGTGTGTTGTTGGGGGTGGGCTTATGGGTGTTATAGCCAGTTTCCCCTTGCCAGTGTTTGGCACACTCTCCTGTTGTTACTGTCCACCTTATCTTAGCCAGTGATGTCCACCCTCTGCTCATGCCATCATTTTCTCTGCCATCATGGAGCTTCCCCTCGAGCCTGTGAGCCAAAATAAACCTCTTTTTTCCCATAAGCTACTCTTGATTGGGTGATTTCTGCCAGCCATGTGAACCTGACTACAACAGATGGTTTTCTTATAATTGTCTTCTACAGGGAGAGGGATAGAATAGGAGTGAGAAGAAATAATATTTAGGGAAGAATATTAGGCAGGATGACATAAGAATTTAGGTATAACATTTTTTTTTGTCTTCATTATTACAGATAAATCTGCTAAAGCAAAACAGATAATCACAACCCCAAAAATAAGGGATTTGATCAGATCAAATTATCCTCAAGATGAAATCAGCTGTGTGAATGAAAAACAAAGTTAAATAGGTATGTAAGAAGAGTGAAGGACAACAGTTGTGGTTGAAGCAGTGATGGGGAAGAAGGCCTGGTGTAGTTAAGGACATCCGAAGCAGTTCTGAGCTCAGTGAATGGTGCATGTAATACGTATTTGCTGACTTGAGTGGCAGAGCAAAGAGCTGGTTGTGGAAGAAGTCAGGAAGTTGCAGACGAGGGTCGCCAGGGTACACATTAGTACTGCATGGAAGGTGAGGTCACCACGAGAATATGTCCTAATTGCAACTCCGTTTGCTGTGTGTGCCATCTCAAAAGAATAACTGGCATTTCCAAAGACCTGCCCCTCCATCCCGTACCTTTCTACACAAGTTAGAACTGCTCCTAGTGTTTGGCATTCCTCAGTCTCTCCTGTGCTCCGTTCCTGTTGAGTTCTCCCTCTGTCAAGCAGAAGAAATCTTCGCCTCCTCAAAAAAAAAAAAGAAAGAAAGAAAGAAAAACGCAATTAATTTACATCGACCTCTCTCGTGGATCAATCACATGTTCTATAATTCTGTTTTCTATTTCAACCAGACTGAAGGTTTTGTGCTAACAATAAGCCTTCAGTATGGTTTAAAAAGCTTTATAATCGTGGCTGTTTCTTTTACCAGCATAGTTGTATGGAACAGAAGAGTCGAACAATTGAAATGGTTTCTGGCTACAATTGAACCTATCCCAAAAACTCTTCCTAAGTGCTGTAGAAAGTGCCAACTGAATGGAATTGCTCCCCTGATTTAAAAGACTGCAGAACATAACATAAAGTGGATTTTATAAGATATTTGAAAAAAAATCACAGGAGCCCATGTCCCACAGTCACTCCGCAGCAAACATCGTGTTATGGTTCGGTATTTATACCTGTGGTCTGTTTTCTGCATAGAGTCAGAGCTGTCCTGCTCTTCACTCTCTGCCTCTCAAATCAGCTTGATCGCCCTATCCTGGAAATTTTCAGCCAGTGTTTTTCCATAAAGGGCAGCTGATGGCCAAATCTGTGTAGGGTCTCTAGGAGCTACGAGGAGAGAGAAGCGTGGGGTTGGTGAGCAGGAAGGAGATGTCCGCACAGCGCTGTGGCTGAGCTGCTGGCGCAGAAGTACACTGCAGAGTCCCCCTGCTCCAGAGGCTGAAGCTTCAAGGTGGAGAAGGACCCCTTAGGCTGCTCGACAAAGAACCGATGATTAGGCATCCCAGTTTTGTCTGCTGCATATTCACCCTGGACATATACCAGGAACTCCAGGCCTCGCCCCATGTTCTGCCGGTACCAGTAAAGAGCAGTGTGACCAGAAATTGGATCACACCTGAGGGTTGCGTTCTGTCCCCTCTCTATGACCCTATGCATGGGGGACTGGATGACTCCAGCATCAGCGTGATCTGTGGAAACAGAGATTGGGAACAGAACAAGGACACAATTGTAAACAGTACTCATTAAACACACACACAAACACAGAAACTGCTTGCTGTGCTAGGAACTGACCTGTCCCCAGGAGACAGAAAGCCACCCAGCAGAGGAGCCTGACGCCCATGGCAGGCTCAGAACCAGATACAGTCACTCCAGATCAGGGTACTAGTGAGGGATGGTATCTACACGTGACAGTTCCCACAGTGATTTCACTTCCTCTGTCAATCCCCACCAACCACAGGAACACACTATATATATATTGTGCTTGGATAACTGGTGTTAACACTAACTTATTTATCAAAAATGAATTCATGGGCCATCACTTACAGCCACAATGCTATCTGGACAGAGAGGTCTCATGGCTTCATTCCTAAAGGAAAGAATAAAGGATCTGGGAATTATTGTATTCAAAATGAACGTATATATGCATACATATGAATCCTTAGAAGCCTACTCTTCTTTCTTCTTTCCCCTGTTCAAAAGGTCCAGAAATAGCCTAGATGTTAGAATTGTGGTTGTAGACTTTATGACCAATCATGTTAAATAATATGCCATATTTCTGATTTGAAATTCCTAGACCAACTAACAAACTGTCTTGCCCACCCACGTTCAACATGTGTTATATACCCACCACAGACCACCTCACACATAGAGACCCATTGACCCTCATATATCCTGAACCCCAGGCTGGGCAGCTGGGAAGTAAGATGTGAGAAACATTCATACCTTAAGTCCTAGCATCAAAGATCTATGCTACTGTGGAGGAAAAAAAAAGACACGTCTCTCACCTCAGAGGGCATAAGAGATAGTTTGTTCTGGAGCTAAATATGAGTGACCATGGCCCAAGAACCCAGACTTTAGGTTACCCTTATTCCATGGGCCAACGTGTTAACAATTTGTGGAGGTTTTAAAGTTACAGAACAAAAGAAAGTCATAAATCATTTACTTTTCAAATACATTGGCTGACCATCAGGTAGGTGGGTTACAGCAATGCGAGGAAACCTCCACCATAGGTTTCCGATTTTATCTGATGACACTCTGAGCCTTTGGGTTGGCAGACGCTGGGGTTCTGTTCTTACATTCCAAAAAGGGATCACATCTCATAAACCGATGGTCACTAAGATTTTAGGTCAGAAGCGGTGGTGGGCAATAATGGTTAGCGAGGGTCTCCACGTAGCCCAGGGTAGTTTGGCTCTGACCCTGCAACATTCTATCCATCTCTACAGGAGATCCATCAGTCCCTGTTCAGTCTCCTGAGACAGATGTAGCACTTGCTGGGGAACTTCAGTTCACACCACCAGTGGTCAATCTAAGACAATTAAGGAATAAAAGTGCTCAGTTTCCTACGTAGTCCCACGTTTTAGAAGTAGGACGAGTATTCTTTTCTTTGAAGTCGCATATTCCCTTTTTGAATGAATTAGTCGGTCACATTAATCATTAGTTAATCTTGCCTGGCTGGACTCACGCATCACAGAGGCTCATGCAAAAAAAAAAGGGGGGAGAAACAAGAGACGATGGCATGATTCTGTGTAGATATAGGAGGATCACTGTGGCCACTGCCACAAAAGGAACACCTAGAACAGAGGCATCCCAGTCACGCCCACAATTCTCCTGAGAAGAGAGGTGCATGCCAAGCTAGACAAACTCCACATCCAGAATGTTTTGGCTTGGTAAGGAAACATTTGTGTGGAATATGCAGAGAACAGAAGTAAAACAGCCACCATTATATCTGGAAGGTCACTGAAGTCGGGCATTCAAGGGTCCAGCAGACCAAGGGGACAATCCTGCTTCTGTCCTCTCTACCTAGTGTATCTTCCCAGGTGTTGAATCCCAGAGGTGGGCTCGCCACAGAGGCAAGCGCTTCCCCACAGTGTCTTTCCTGCTCAAGTCCCCACTAGGTGGCTGAACGCGCACTGTGATCCCTGGTCCCCAGCTGCTTTAAGCCCAGCGCTCCACACCACGGCTCCAAGAGCCCTGGCTACCAGCTACCTCCCCGACCTTGGACTCCCCCCTTCCCGTCCTGCTCTTCCTGAGCTCTTCCACAACTTGTCCTCCCATATTTGATTATGCTCGTGACAGAGCCCTTCTTCCCTTAACACAGATCAGGCTCTGTTCCATTACAATGGAAACTTAATAGATGTGTTGGTACCAGAAGTGGATTCAAGAAAAGAAAGTATTAAGTGGTTCTTTGATCTGATGGGATTTCTTGTGGAGAAAGAGGGCTGGAGGAGGAAGAGGCCGTCTAGAAGTCCGGGGCTACAGCCATGAAAGGAAGTCTTGAGCCAGATCTGGCCACTGAGAACAAAGAGTGCCCATTACATTCAAATACCCACTAAGCCCAGCAATCAAAGCAATACGCTTCCTCTGTTGTTTCCAGATCTCTCACAGGATAAAGTTGGGTCTAGGGATTTTCTGTTATTGTTTCCTCTGTCCACCAAGGCAGTCTTCATTTATCTGTTCTCTGTGACAGGGTGCTGTGTCATCGGCGGGGCCCTTGTAGGTCCTGCCTGCAGACTGTAGGCCCACCTGTACTAAATTCTACTTGATAACGAGCACTGACTACCTTGAGAATTTATATGGCTGAAATCGACCTTGGCAACTGAGGGGAATGCTTCCAACCTTGCTGAGATCTAAAACCCAGGAAGGACTTGGCCTTTATAATAGCAAAGGCCAGGGCCCAGGGCAGAAGAGACACGTCTTTTCTTTTTAGAAAAGACACGTTCGAAGTGGCTGTGATAGGAAGAACCAGGCTTGTGGTAGAGACATGCAGGGAGTTGGGAGGAAGGAGCCAGCAGGCCTTCAAGGGAGGTTCCATATGGGGAAGGGTAGATCGTGGCAGACCACGCACGAGGGACTGGGCTGGGAAACACCCAAGGAAGAAAAGGCAAGGTCATGTGAGGAGTCACAGGGAGCATGGACATATCCAAGCTACAAACTAGTTTCCATCCTGGAAACTTAGACCCGAGCCCAAGATGCCCAGGGTTAGAAAAGTCCGAAGTGCAGCTTCCCACCCATGGCTGTGCCCAGGGGAAACAACAGACCACAGTGGAGAGACATCTATCTGGACCCAAAGGGAGGTCCAAACCTGACGGGCATCGCAGGGAGCTGGGCCTGAGCGCAGACAAGTTCCCACGGCCCCCGTTCCTCAGAGCTCCAAGGTCCTGGCGTTGAGAACCCGTCCCGTGTGTCACTGAGTCCCAGGGGTGTGGCACCTCCCCTGCATTTATGTGCAGAGAGGAGGTGACGGGGCAGCACTGTGCAGTAGCTGCTCGCACAGAAATACACAGATGTCTGGGAGCGGGTGGCCGACTCCAGTGTGAGGGGCAAGTCCTCCATCTTTGATCTGGAGACCCTGTACCCGTCGGGGACTTCTCCTTTATCAGTGCTGTCAAAGGCGTATGAGTAATGGATCAGCCTCAGCCTGAGCCCCGGGTCCTGTCGGTACCAGTACATACAGTCATGGCCCATGTCTTGACTACATCTTATAGTCATGCGCTGTCCCACCTTTAGGACTTGTAACTTGGGGGTCTGAGTGACTCCAGCATTCACCAGACCTGTAGAAAAGGAGAAAAAGTTAGTACTTCAGTGCCCCCCCCACCACCACCACCACAGACAAGAAAGGCTCGATGCTGCTTCCTTGAAATGCCACACCGGTCCCTGCTCAGCACTCACCCTCCCTCAGGAGACAAAAGACTGCCCCGCACAGGAAACTGAGGCTCATGGCCTGGGCCCAGCAGGACAGAGAGGTCCACTGTGCTGGGGACCGGAAGCAGGGGCTTTGAAGAGATGGATTCTCAGTTCACCCTCTCCCTAGCAGAAACTTCCTGTCACCAGAGGACACACCCCTTCCCCAGAAAATCAAACCCAGATAAATACACAAGCAAATGGCTGAGTGAAAGGCATTTGTTTGAAATAACACAAGTTCTTCCTGACATTTTTCTAAAATAGTTTGTAACTGTATATTACATTCCTGCAATTATGTAATTCCTTATCAATACACTGGTTTTAGTTATCTAAATGTGTCTGTAGGGCTGGAGACATTGCTTAGTGGTTAAGATACCTGCATGCAAAGCTAAAGGACCTAGGTTCAATTCCCTAGTACCCATGTAAGCCAGATGCACAGGGTGGCACACACAATGGCTAGAGGCCCTAGCATGCCCATTCTCTCTCTCTCTCTCTTTCTATCTCACTCAAATAAATAAATAAATAAAAACTAAGTATGTCTGTGATCTGGGCTCATCAAGAATACTATCCCTGTGGTTTTCTGGTAGCGGTTGTCATGATGTGTGTGTCTGTGTATTCACAGGTGTGTGGACACACTTATCTATTCAGCTGTGAGGGTACCTGTGTGCCTGTGCCTAGAGAGGCTAGAGATGGACACGGAAACTGAGGTGAGAGACTTCATCAGAGTCCAGGGCTGTAACCACAACGTAGCCGTGGCACAGGGATCAGGCAAGCCCTTGAACAGTCCTATATCTGTGCTCAGGACTCTAGATAGAGACACACACACAGCTGCCCAGGGCATAGCCAGAATGCAAAGGTGGGTTTGCCAGCTCCAGGTTCATGTTCTGTGGGTTGGGAAGTCAAGGTTAGGGCAAAGTGATCCCTTCTCCCAGTGCAATCCCATTCATAAATAATCATGTGGCTTGCTTGGCCCCCGCATACACACGTGCCAACAGAGGGTCACAGGTTGCCTCAAAGCAGCTTCCCTGGAAATGACCTCTGTTTGCCAAAGTAACCCCCTAAAATGATTTGAGTGAATCTGTGGGTGAGTAACGAAGTGGATGAAAAGGAGTAAGTAAACTTTGTAGTCACCGATCACTAGCCAGAGATACCTATTTCACAGTTGTTTTACCATATCACTTATCTTCAGATAACATTGTTCAGGTGTGGATCATGTACCGATCAAGGTTCAAAACACTCTTTAAGCTATAAGACTTTCTCTCCAACCAGCACCAGAGAACCTAGACATTCCAGCTGCCACGATTGCATTATCTGATAATATATAATGACAGCAGATGACAGATAAGTAAATGATACGTAGTAAGTGACAGATGACAGAGGGTAGGTATGCAGGTAGATAGACAGATGATAGGTGACAGATAGATCCTAATGGCTCTGTGTCTCTGCCAAATCTAATCAATGCAGATAGATGCTTTTGGTCCCCCTTGTAGATGGATAAACTCCATTGAGCAGGAATGTGACCTCAGTTTTGATGAGTGGGAATGGGATCAGAGCCAGCTGCATACAGCACTGTACTCCACTTCCACGAGTGATCTAACGTAGACAAATACTGAACAACTCCACTTCCGCGAGTGATCAAACGTAGACAAGCCCTGAATGACTCCACTTCCACGAGCGATCTAACATAGACAAACCCCTGGAAGCCAAAACCGGAATGAGGGGCCCAGGGTTGGCCGGCATGATGGGGGACCTGCACCCAGGAAGATGGCGCATTCCCTGCAAAGAGCCCCCTTCCCTGTGCTCTATTGCCAGGAAACCTCCAAAGTCACAAGGGCTCCACGAAGTTCAAGGAGGTCATGTGGCCCCTCCGCACACGGCAACACAGTGATGGTGCAGACTTTGCACCTTTCCTTTCTGTCCCACAAAACGATCATCGACGGGAATATGCTTTCTTTCGAAGTAGGCTTTTACTTGTCCTTGACACAGAGTCAGTTATACAAATCGCACATCGTGCCTGACTTTCCCATTCTGATACTGGAGACGCAGGAAGGGCAAGGCAGGTGAGGGGGCAGATCTAGAGTGGCAGGTGTGGGGGGGATAAATGGTGCCCAGTATGACACTGACTAACTTGAATACAAGTCCCAGGAAAGCTGCTTCCTCTCAGACATATGCACAGGTAAAATGATGCCTTGCACAACCCTTGTGAGCGTTAAACAGACCGTAGATGTGAATTGCTGGCAGCCTCCAGGTCCTTGCTGAGCAGGGACAGGAGTATTTTACTCAGAAGGCTGGTGGCCCAGCAGAGCTTTGCCCATTCTGCCTGCACAGAGAAGCAGGGCCAGGTCCTTCAGCTCCAAGGAGCTCAGAGCTATATTCATAGACTATCATGCTGAGAATCAATTAGGGAAATTTCCTTTTTCTCTCTCTCTTCTCCATTGTACTAATGAAAGAGGAATTGGGGGCCCAGGCCCAAGGCTCCTTTGGTACCAGTTCATAGAAATGTGTCAGGAGACAGGGGATCATGTTATTATCACTCATTGATCATAGTTGTGGGGTTTGCATGACTCCAACATCCACTGGGCCTATGGGTCAGGAGACGGGTAAGAGCCACACAGCACAGCATCCTGGAGCTCACTGCAGCATCAGGAACACGGAGCATCATCTTGTTCACGTGTGGAGCCTCCCAGAGGGAGCACACTGAGGTTCTGAAGCTCTCGTGCCGCTGATAGGGGTGTATTCCTGCTGTGACCACCCTGTCCCTGCAGGCTACCCTGGCCCACGGCATCGTATGGCATGACCCAGGTTCCACTCCAGGTTCTGCAAGCTGTCACTGAAGCTGGGTCAGGTTGAGCATGATGCTCACCTGTCGGCAGCATGCCTTGATTTCTTCCGTCACAGGTCCATCTCAGCACACTGCTGTGCGTGGCCTGACTTTGATTTCCTGCTGTTGCCTTCCCAGCCCACGTCCTTCCACTGGGCAGATCCGAGCAGAGGACCTCCTTCCTGAGTGCATGCCCAGGCACGATGGCACTCTTACCCTTCCCGTTGGAGTCCATGTGTAGCTCCACACTTCAGGGTCCCACTCACTGAATTCAAAGTGCCTCCCTGATTCCAGCAGGATGCCCTGCGACCTTTCAGCTCTTTCCAGCTCTCAGGGCTCCCTGCAGCTCTGTGAAGTTAATGCACCCCCAAATGATCAATAGAGCACAGCTCCTTCTGAAGTGATAAGCTGGTGGCCCACTGGATCAGACATAGGGACCTCAACTTCTCATGCACTCTGAATACACATCCACTCTGCTCCTTTTCCAGCCATCCCAGCCTAGGGTTGATCTTCAAGTCCATCATCAGCCAATGAAGCAAGAAAGTACATGTCACTCCTCTGTGACTAGTCCAGCCAGAACACCACAGGCCAGCCTGGAAGCACCAATTAAGTAGATGCACATCTTTTTTTTCACATTTGGCATTTAAATTATTGCCATATCTTAGATAATACACTCTATAGAATAATTTATAGAGTCTGTAGATTCCTTTGCTTAGTATAAACTCGCAAACTAAATAACCCCGGCAACCATGCTTATGGTGAATGTGACACAGTTTGAGTTTGGGTGATGCTAGCCCTTGCTGGACCTGTGGGAACAGCGGATGGAGGATGAGCACACAAGAGAGCCCGGGGCGCATCCACAGGGCAGGTAGAGCTTGCTTAGGAGGTGGAAGATTCAGAATGAGGATGCTCTCCTTGTTCATAGGTTTCACTGCACCAGACTCCAGACAATGGATGCAGAAGAGAAACCTGAAAACCACATCAGGTGGAGGCAGGCATTGAAATGCCCAAGAATCTGGTCCTCTGAGGACTGGAGTGCTGGTATCAATCCTCTGGTTCAATGTCAGCCTATGAGCTCACTTTTCTGACTCTAATCGTGCAGATTGCCATGCATTACCTCATTGGTTCAGCTGTTGCAAGACCTGGCCTGCCTGTCCGAAAGCTCTGTGTGGAGCTACACTGGACAGCTCCAGGCCACGCTGGAGTTGGCTATGTGCCCATGCCCCAGTTCCTTTGCTTCTTCTCGAAGGCAGTTGTTCCCCTGCTTGTTTCTACCCTGGGGTATATAGGCCCGTCCCAGGCTAGCAACAAACACTTTGATTCGCTTTTGCAAACTCAGAGAGATCCTTGAACCACTGCATAACGGAAGTTCATGGATTCTTGCTGGGAAAACACACCTGAAAATTCAAGCACTTTTCATCAGACCTTTTAGTGGGTAAAAGCATCAAACAATACTGTTGTTCTTAACACTCCTTGGCCCAGGCAGTCAGCTCTACAGGTTCTTTCCCACAGACATTTGTAGCTTGCGGTGCCAGAGCTCCTCCGTGTGGCCTGCTGGACAGTAAACAAGACTTTTCCTTTGTCATCCCAGGATTCCTATGTTGAAGTCTAACCTCCAAGGAGATTGTATTTCCAGATAAGGCTTTTATAGAGATAATTCAGGATATATATTTTCAGAAGGTGAAGATCTGGTCCAGTAAGATTGATGTCCTTATAAAGAGACAGAGATCCCTTGCTCTCTGCAACATGAAGATATGGCAAGAAGGTGACTGTTGACAACCCAGGATTTCAGCTTCCAGAACTATGTGAGAAGTAATTTATTATTTAGCCCACCTTGCATGCATTAATTCACTCTGCACTGCAGTTACCAAAATAACTGACAGAAACCATGAAGGGGGAAGGAAAGGTTTATTTGGTTTGCAAGTGTAGAGGTTGTCACGGTGGTGGGAACAGGCTGCAGAGCTTCCTCACATGAGAGGAGATCGGGAACAGGAAGCAGATAGCAAACAGAGCTACAGATAAGGCCATCACCTTCAAAGGCCAAGCCCGATGGTGACTGACTCCCACCAGCTAGCTAGGCAACACCCCACAAAGCGTTCACAGCTTCTGCTAATAAACCACCAGCTAGAGTCCAAGCCATCAAAAATGAAGCTACCGTGAGCAACACTTCAAATCAAATTACAAAACAGTGCACAACGTTTTGTTATGTCAGTCCAAGCTGACCAACACATCCTTTTGTGATACTGCTCAAGGTGTCTGGGATGTATTTAAGCTAGTAACCATTTTCCCAAGTAGACTCATGATCCTACCTATTATACTGTTCATCTGGACAGATAGACACAAACGTACACACACAAAACAAATCAACAAATAAATACCAGTCCTAGCACTTCTAAGATTCTTGACTGAGACCAAAATCACCCAAGGTAACTGGGATTGCACCAGGGAAGGGTCTCACTTGGTCACAAGCTGACTTGGATACCTCAACAGACCAGAAATCTAAACCTCTTTGTTGATAGAGGATCTGGTCATTATAATAACTACTCTTGCATACATACTCGGGGCTGTTTTTGATTGAATGTGTACAGTGTTTAGTTAAATTTTAGAATCTACCTGTATTTTATTCCACTCAGCCTGCTTGAATACTCCTATAGCAGGGAAACTCAACCCATAAGAACATCTTTGTAGATACTCTGAGAGTCTTAAGAGCCACACCTAATACCTTAAGGTCCTACCCTGAAAATATATTACATCAAATCAATTGATACAGCTAAAAATACACAGCTAGCTAGAAAATCCAAGCATTAACTTAATCCAAGATGCAAAAATATATACATTATAACACAAGATACACTAAAAAGCAAGACGATATAAATCCACCTAAAAGTATTAATGCATCAGAAATATCCTCCAGTGAGAAAGAGTTAGAGGAAATGCCTGAGAAAGAGTTCAAAAGAATAATTATAAATATGTTCAAAGAGGTCAAAGAACACATGAAAATAATCAAAGAAGAAATCAAAGAGGAAATCAAAGGAATCAAAGAAGAGGCAGGACACCAATTTAATGAAATAAAGAAGGCAATACAAGACATAAATAGGGAAATAGAAATAATAAAGAAAAACCAGTCAGAATTACTAGCAATGAAGAATGAAATAAAAAACTCTGTAGAAAATCTCACCAGTAGGATGGATGAGGGAGAGGACAGAATATCTAAGCTAGAAGACCAGGTGGCAGACCTAATGCAGTCCAACAAAGAGAAAGACAAACTTATAGAAAAGTATGAGTGGGAATTTCAAGATATTCGGGACACTATGAAAAGATCGAATATAAGAATTCAGGGCATAGTAGAAGGAGAAGAAATCCACTCCAGAGGCATAGTAGGCATCTTCAACAAAATCATAGAGGAAAATTTCCCCCAAATTGGGAAAGAGGTGCCAATACAGATACAGGAAGCCTTTAGAACCCCAGCCAGACAAAACCCAGAAAGAACCTCTCCTCGCCACATTATAATCAAACTTCCAAACACACAAACCAAAGAAAAAATATTGAAAGCAGTTAGAGAGAAAAATCAAGTTACCTACAAAAGCAAGCCCATCAGGATTACAGCAGAATATTCAACACAAACTTTTAAAGCCAGAAGGGCTTGGAGTGATATATTCCAAGTTCTGAAAGATAACAACTGTCAACCAAGGTTACTTTATCCTGCAAAGTTATCCATTCAAATAGATGGAGAAATAAAGACATTCCATGACAAAAGCAGGTTAAAGGAGTATTTGAAGACAAAACCACCTCTACAGAAAATACTTGATAGAATCCTCCATGCTGAACAAAAGGAAAAGCACACATATAAGGAACCTAGAAAAAAACCAGCTATACTCAAATACCAGTTAACAGAAGAGAGCACAGGTAGAACAAGTAACACACACACACACACACACACACACACACAAAAATGGCAAACATAAATACACACCTTTCAATAATATCTCTTAATATCAACGGTCTCAATGCCCCAACAAAAAGACATAGATTTGCAGACTGGGTTAAAAAGAAGGATCCTACAATTTGCTGTCTCCAAGAAACTCACCTTTCTACAAAGGATAGACATTATCTTAGGGTGAAAGGTTGGAAGACAGTGTTTCAAGCAAATGGGCCTAGAAAACAAGCAGGGGTTGCTATCCTAATATCAGACAGGGTAGACTTTAGTCCGACATTAGTCAAGAAAGATAAGGAAGGTCACTTTATATTGATTAAGGGCACACTCCAACAGGAGGACATTACAATCCTAAACATATATGCACCTAACATGGGGGCTCCCAAATTCGTCAAACAAACACTATTAGAACTAAGGTCACAGATAACACCAAACACAGTGGTGGTGGGTGACTTTAAAACCCCACTATCATCAATTGACAGGTCATCCAGGGAAAGAATAAACAGAGAGGCATCTGGACTAACGGAGGTCATAGAAGGAATGGACCTAACAGATATATACAGGACATTTCACCCAAAGGCTGCAGAATATACATTCTTTTCAGCAGCACATGGAATATTCTCTAAAATAGACCATATATTAGGACACAAAGCAAATCTTAACAAATTCAGGAAAATTGAAATAATTCCTTGCATTCTATCTGACCACAATGGAATTAAACTACAAATCAGTAGCAAGAAAGGCTATAGAGCATACACAAAATCATGGAAACTAAACAATACACTACTAAATGATGAGTGGGTCAATGAAGAAATCAAAAAGGAAATCAAAAAATTTATAGAGTCAAATGATAATGAGAACACAACATACCAAAATCTCTGGGACACAATGAAGGCAGTTCTAAGAGGTAAATTTATAGCCTTAAGTGCCTATATTAAGAAATTAGAAGGGTCGCAAGTAAACGACCTAATGCTTCGCCTTAAAGCCTTGGAAAAAGAAGAACAAGGCAAACCAAAAATTAGTAGACGGGAAGAAATAATAAAGATTAGGGCAGAAATTAATGAAATAGAAACAAAAAGAACAATCCAAAGAATTAATGAAACAAAGAGTTGGTTCTTTGAAAGGATAAACAAGATTGATAAACCCTTAGCAAATCTGACCAAAAGAAAGAGAGAAGAGCCACAAATTAATAAAATCAGAGATGAACAAGGTAACATCACAACAGATTCCAGAGAAATTCAAAAAATTATAGGGACATACTATAAAAGCATATACTCCACAAAGTATGAAAATCTGAAAGAAATGGATGATTTCCTTGATCTATATGACCTACCTAAATTAAATCAAAATGAGATTAATCACTTAAATAGACCTATAACAAACATGGAGATCCGAACAGTTATCAATAATCTCCCAACTAAAAAAAGCCCAGGCCCGGATGGATTCACTGCTGAATTTTACCAGACTTTTAAGGAAGAGCTAACACCATTGCTTCTTAAGCTTTTCCAGGAAATAGAAAAAGAAGGAATTCTACCAAACTCTTTCTATGAGGCCAGCATCACCCTGATACCAAAACCAGGCAAAGATAGAACAAAAAAAGAAAATTACAGACCAATCTCCCTCATGAACATAGATGTAAAAATTCTCAACAAAATATTGGCAAACAGAATACAAGAGTATATCAAAAAGATCATTCACCCTGACCAAGTAGGCTTTATCCCAGAGATGCAGGGATGGTTCAACATACGCAAATCTATAAATGTAATACATTACATAAACGGGTTGAAGGACAAAAATCACATGATCATCTCATTAGATGCAGAGAAAGCATTTGACAAAATCCAACATCCCTTCATGATAAAAGTCCTACAGAGACTGGGAATAGAAGGAACATATCTCAATATAATAAAGGCTATTTATGACAAGCCTACAGCCAACATATTACTAAATGGGGAAAAGCTGGAAGCTTTTCCACTAAAATCAGGAACAAGACAAGGGTGTCCACTGTCCCCACTTCTATTTAATATAGTTTTGGAAGTCTTAGCCATAGCAATAAGGCAAGAGACACACATAAAAGGGATACAAATTGGAAAGGAAGAAATCAAGTTATCATTATTTGCAGATGACATGATTCTATACATAAAGGACCCTAAAGACTCTACTAGCAAGCTGTTAGAGCTGATCAAAACCTACAGCAATGTAGCAGGATACAAAATAAATACACAGAAATCAGTAGCCTTCATATATGCTAACAACAAACACACAGAGGATGAAATCAGAGAATCACTCCCATTCACAATTGCATCAAAAACAATAAAATACCTTGGAATAAACCTAACCAAGGAAGTAAAGAATCTATACAATGAGAACTTTAAAACACTCAAGCGAGAAATTGCAGAAGACACTAGAAAGTGGAGAAATATCCCTTGTTCCTGGATTGGAAGAATCAATATCGTGAAAATGGCAATCTTACCTAAAGCAATCTACACATTTAATGCAATCCCTATCAAAATTCCAAAGGCTTTCTTCATGGAAATAGAAAAAACAATCCAAAAATTCATTTGGAATCACTAAAAACCTCGAATATCTCAAATAATACTGAGCAACAAAAAAGAGGCTGGTGGTATCACCATACCTGATTTTAACCTATACTACAGAGCCATAGTAACAAAAACAGCATGGTACTGGCACAAAAACAGACATGTAGACCAGTGGAACAGAATAGAGGACCCAGATGTAAGCCCAAGTAGCTATAGCCACCTGATATTCGATAAAAATGCCAAAAATACTCATTGGAGAAGAGACAGCCTCTTCAGCAAATGGTGTTTTGAAAACTGGATAAATATCTGCAGGAGGATGAAAATAGATTCTTCTCTCTCACCATGTACAAGAATTAAATCCAAATGGATTAAAGACCTTAACATCAGACCGGAAACTTTGAAACTGCTAGAGGAAAAAGTAGGGGAAACCCTTCAACATATTGGTATTGGCAATGACTTTCTGAATACAACCCCAATTGCTCAGGCAATAAAACCACAGATTAACCACTGGGACCTAATGAAATTACAAAGATTTTGCACCGCAAAGGACACAGTGAAAAAAGCAAAGAGGCAACCTACAGAATGGGAAAAAATCTTCACCAGCTATATATCTGATAGAGGATTAATATCTAGGATATACAAAGAACTCAAAAAGTTAAATAATAAGGAATCAAACAATCCAATCAAAAAATGGGCTAAGGAGCTAAATAGAGAGTTCTCAAAGGAAGAAATACGAATGGCATATAAGCACCTAAAAAAATGTTCTACGTCACTAGTCATCAGGGAAATGCAGATTAAAACTACATTGAGATTCCATCTCACTCCTGTCAGATTGGCCACCATCATGAAAACAAATGATTATAAATGTTGGCGAGGATGTGGAGAAAAGGGAACCCTCCTGCACTGCTGGTGGGAATGCAGACTGGTGCAGCCACTGTGGAAAACAGTATGGAGATTCCTCAAGAAGCTAGAGATTGATCTACCATATGACCCAGCTATAGCGCTCCTAGGCATATATCCAAAGGACTCATCTCATTTCCTTAGAAGTACATGCTCAACCATGTTTATTGCTGCTCAATTTATAATAGCTGGGAAATGGAACCAGCCAAGATGTCCCTCAACAGATGAGTGGATAATGAAGATGTGGTCCATTTATACAATGGAGTTCTACTCAGCGGTAAAGAAAAATGAAGTTATGAAATTTGCAGAAAAATGGATGGACCTGGAAAGTATTATACTAAGTCAGGTAACCCAGGCCCAGAAAGCCAAGCACCACATGTTCTCTCTCATATGGGGATCCTAGCTACAGATGACTGGGCTTCTGCGTGAGAATGAAAATACTTAGTAGCAGAGGCCAGTAAGTTGAAAAGGAGACATAAAGGGTGGAGAAAGGAAGGGAGGAGGATACTTAATAGGTTGATATTGTATATATGTAATTACAATGATTGTAATGGGGAGGTAATATGATCGAGAATGGAATTTCAAAAGGGAAAGTGTGGGGGTGGGGAGGGAGGGAATTACCATGGGATATATTTTATAATCATGGAAAATGTTAATAAAAAATAAATAAATAAATAAAAAACTCAAAAAAAAAAAAATATATATATATATATATATATATATATATATATATATATAACCAAAGACAACTTGTCTCCCTCTCTGCAGGTAATGTCTGTCTCTCATTGTTCTTTGGTCGACCCTGGCCACCTTTCCCAAGGCAGTCAGGCAGTCCACTGACATGGGTGGCAAATAGTGAGCATTCAGAAAGAAAAAAAAAAGTGCCTGTGAGAGTTTGTGAAGCAATCGGTGTTACTCGCAATATCTCATTGGTCATTGAAAAGAGAAATTGTATTTGCTTCAATTACTGAATACATCATTATATGAATCATTATTATGAATACATCAATACAATTACATCATGCCCTTGGGACTATGTCTATGTTATAAGGCTGGTGGGATCTCCAAGTTTCTTGAGAAACAAGGGACTTATTTGCCTAAATTCGTCCTTCATGCAAGGGTACCGATTAGGAAATTCAACACAAACTCTGGTGACTTGCTTGTTGGTTTCCTTAACTTGACTCTTTGAGGACCTGATTCATATTGCCAGATGCCTTGTTAAATTGTTCATTATCTATTCAGTGATTTAAAATATTGATCAAACAAAGGAACAAATTATATGGTGTGAGTGATGACATTTTCTCATCTTGGTCTAGTGTTGTGCAGAATATGATTAATGCCGTTGTCTGCATTTTGAGCGTGTGTGTGCCTATGGCATACCCAGGGGAAGGTATTGAGCTGGAAATTTGATATGAGGTTCTGGAGCTATGACAAATACAAATTTTAGGTAAGCAATTAGGAAAAGAATTGTGGCTGAATAGCTCAAGCCTGATGAGGGTGACATTAGGAAAGACGCCACTCAAAAAACATGGTGCATACAAAATGATAAAAAGAAATCAGGCTCAGTCAGGTATCAGGTAGCACACCCCATCCATTCCAGCACTTGGGAGGCTGAGGTAGGAGGATCCCCATTAGCTCGAGATTTCAAGGTCAGCCTGAGACTACATGCTGAATTTCAGGCCAGCCTGGGCTAGAAGGAGACCCTATCTTGAAAAACTGAGAGAGAGAGAGAGAGAGAGAGAGAGAGAGAGAGAGAGAATGAACCCAGGTTCAAAAGGTCAAACACTGAATGTTCTCTCTCATATGTGGATCCTAGCTTCAAATGTTTACATTTGTTTATGAGTTGGAATAAGTCAGTAGTAGATCTCAGAAAGCTACAAAGGGGCTACAAGCTAAGTGCTAAAAAATAGAAAGTGAGCAAAAGTATCTTGTGGAGGTGGATAACGTTGTGTCCAGAAGCCATAGATTGTTATTAGAAAATTTTAGTTCCAGGGGTGGGATACATTCTAGCAAGTTGTTGGCCAGGGAGGCCCCTGATGCTCTCAAAACATTACAGACTATTATTGCCAAGGCTTTTGGTTGCCCACCAGAGCTAGGTGGTAAGACACTATTGCTGAAGACTCTACATGCTAGGGCAAAGGTCACTGAGAAATCAAGCTGATGCTTAGCTGGAAGCCTCTTCCCTGTTGACTAGCTGTCAAGATTTGGGAAAGAGCTATGCAGCCTTTTGGATGATAAACTCATCAACAGTCTTAACTAGCAGTGGACCAACTGGTACAATGGTAACATGCCTGTTTGTCTATTATGGAGGAACCAAGTGTTCTCTGATTGGATTTGAGCCCTGCTCCATGGGAGGGAATACATGCCTGAAAACCTAGTCAAAAATCTATGGCTGGAGAGGTCATAAGCCCTGGTGGGAAAACTTCTACTGTTTGTTACTAAATACATATATTTTGCCCATGAAACTATGCTCTATACACTATGTTTATACCCGTATATTAATGCTATTCTCACTTTTAGCTAGAAAAGCTACTCTTTTTTTTTTTCAGGGTAACTCTAAACCCACCATAGGGCTGAGAAAAAGTGAAAGTGGAGTGTTAAGCCCTAAATGCAACATTGCTATTCACATCTTCCAAGGCTCAGGGACCATTGTAGAAGTGATAGAAAGAATGTGAGAGCCAGAGGAAGGGAAGGAGAGCTTACAATGCTATGCTTACAAATACTTGGAAATAAGAAAAGATAAGTGGAAGGGCTATGTGGGAAGGGAAAGCAGTGGGTGGTGGGAAGGAATTATGACCAATACAGGGTTGTGGGAGAGGATTGTGACCATTGAAAGGAATCATCAAAGGGTGCTGAAGACAGGGGATGTAAAGCTGTGCTAACCGAACCAGGAGCGGAATATCACAATCAGGGCAGAGATGCCATATAAAAGACAAGGATTAGTGTGTTTCCTTCCACCAGCTGTATGGAGGAGAAATGAGACCCTCGGCAGGACTTGCAACAAGACTCCCGAAAGTGAGAGAATGAGTGTCCCAGTGCCTCTTGGTACCTACACAAAGTTCGATAGCAAATCACTCAACCCAGGGTTAGTTCATCCTAACTCTAGCTGAACCTGTTAGAGAAATGTGTTTATTTAGCCATGAGAAATTCTGTAGAGAAGCCAAGTCGTTTCTCTCACGGCATCTATGGATGCAGCACATCTCCACACCAGGTCATATTTCACCATTTCTGGTTGTTGTTTTTTTTTTTTTTTTTAACTAGTTATGGACATACTTAGTATATAAACAGTATATATTGCTACCATCCTTTCCCTCCTCCCTGGCCCTTTTCCAAAGGCATCTTCCTCGGTGGGGATGCAGCTCATCCCCATGGGGATTGTGGGTCATGGGTTGTGGGGGCAGCAGTTATGGGGCATTGATGAGGATCATAAGATTTGACAACTAAGGAGTCTGCAAGTAAAGAGACAGAAGTTAAGTACACTGGGACAAAGAGGAAGATTTTAGAAGATAGAGTCCACAAGTCAAGAAAGGGATTTCTTCCACCTCCAGAATTCACCTGCTGCCTTGCAGAAAGCACCTCTGAACATAGCATCCCAGTGCTGTGGCAGAACTTGGCAAAGGACTCCCAGGATCCTCCTCTGTTGAAGTGGAACACCTTAGTACTCATGTAGAAATCTGTCTCTAACCCATACAAATAATACTGGTATTAGTAGTCTATCTATGGGACATTTTGGAATAAATCATGTCTTCACAATGAGCATTTTTTTTGCTTTAAAATTCCTAATAATGTTGCAAGAGATCCAACAGTGAAACGATGACCACAAAACCTTTGAGAACCAAAATATGTTTTTAATGAAAATTTATTTTTTATGTAGAAGAGAGTTTCACAATGTAACATATAATAAAAATTCTGAAAGATTTCCCCAGCTGCTTCCTAATTATTTAATGTTAAATAGACATTGTCCTGGAAACCAAATGTTTGCCTCTGGCTCAAAGCAAGAGTGGCTGACTTTGTAAAGACGTTGCCCACTCTGTTCTCTCTATAAATCAGATGTCACTTCTTGTGCTAGGCAGATGGCTCATTCATTAACTACTCTTGCCTGCAAAGCCTGATGGCCTGAGTTCAATTCCCAATATCCACATAAAGTCAGACACACAGAGTGGTGCATGTGTTGGAAGTTTGTAGCAGCAGAAGGACCTGGCTTGCTCATTCATTCATTTATTCATTCATTCTTGCTCTCTCTCTGTCTCTCTCAGACATAATTATACTGAAAAAAGAAGAAAAGAAAGCAACTCTTGCTTCCCAGAAGTCTCAGTGCTCTTAGTTTGTACTGCTATCCAGAAGTGACTAAATACCTGTTAACAAGAATGCTTGTTTTCTTCTTGTTGGCCTAAAGGTTCTACAAAGGTTCTATCCTGCAAAGGTGCATATAAACATTCGACCAGCACTAGGTGATGCAGATATCAAGTAAGGCTTACAATGTGCAGAGGAAGAATAATAAAATCTATCCAAATATCCATGAATATTATCCATGGATATATTCTTAGACAGGCTCAGCTCCATGCACCATGGAGAGCCTACCAGGAAAAGGATCCATCACCTACATGTCCCTCATATTTATATAAATACTAGATGTCAAGACTTTACCAGCTACTTATAAAGGAGTTTGTAGCATAAGAATCCCAGTATCTGAAGGAGGGCTAGAACCTAACTTGGGAGTCTTCCTTAGCTCATGCTGGAGCCTCCCTTCACTTGGACAGACTCCAATTTAGGAGCCAAACTTAATTGACAATATATGAGAAGTGTGTTTCCCTTTCCGTAAGCCAATTAGCTACCACAGATGTCCACTGCAGTCACGAAGTGACTCTGGCACGAACTATGTACAACAAGGGCTGCTGCCAATTCCCCTTCACTAGGAAGTAGTCGTTCTTGCTGCTTCTCTTGAGGATGTGCATGATGAGCTGTTTCAGTATGGTTACGTTTAGAAGCACATTGCCCGTAATGCACATCACCATCTCGCTGATACTTATGCTACACTTAAACCGTTGCCTGCTGGGCTAATCCTATGTAGTAATTTTCTCAGTTCAGAAGACACTTGGCTTGTAATTCTATTTCCCCAACACATCCCAAGGTATCGATTTTAATGAGCACCTTCTAATCCCAAGGAGGGAAGATTATCAAAACTACAGAAGGAAGCTGACTTCTTACATATCAAAAAGAGCCTTGTTCTTTTTTTCCATTTTTTTTTATTAATGAAGAACTTTACTGAATGAACATATTTTGTATTGGTCATAGTCCCCTTAGTGTATCCTCATGTATCTCTTCTCCCCAGTGGGGTTACTGGTATTTGGTATTCACTGTGGGGTCATGAATATATCAGTTAGTGTCTGGGAAGATGGGGGACAATGCCTCAGGGTACTCCTTTCCACAATGTGGCCTTTTCAGTCTTTCTGCCCCTTTCTTTCTCAATGGTCTCTGAGTCTTGGCAGGTGCGTTATCAGTCTACTTTAGTGTTGAGCTTTCTGCCTCCTCTGGATTTCTGCTTTGTTGAGTTTTGTGTCTCCTCGGCGATTATCGTCATCTCTCTTGATCTGGTTGTCAGGCTAGTAGTGAGAGCAGCACCCAGGTTTAAATCAACGCTTCCTCTGTAATGTCTTCTGGGCAAATGTGGTAGAGGTGGCTTATCTTGTACCATCCAGTTGTTTATTTTTTCTTGTCAGGTTGGTGGGTCTTGGTTCTCCCTGGCTTTTGCTGCCATTTGTCAACAAATAAATGCATGAATAAGTCAGATTATCCAACCAAGAGTGAGAGGAGCATGGACTAAAGTGCTGGGCTCCACAGGCAGACAGGTAGTGCCGAGGGAAGGACCAGGCCTGCTGGTTCCTCCCTAGGGGTTGAAGAGGATGATGAGTGTCAGACGACCCAGAAACCTCTCCTGGCCACCGGAGAAAAACCACACTGAGTCGGGAGTCTTTTCGATGCAAGAACTCACAGAAGCAACTCACTTTATTGCTATGAGAAGTTGCCTATATCATGTTGGGGACAAAGACAGGGATTTTAGGATGGGGGAAGAGGTAAGGGCCAATAGTAAACTGTAACTATTGAAATGGTAATTAAAATTGCCACGCGGAGGTGGCAGGCCAGAAGCCATTAGGCATCTTGCTATGTCCTAGCTGGCCAGAGACAGGTCGCCAAACTTTAGCTAGGCTCAGAAAGTTCTACTAGGCCTCATGCCTGGGCCTTTCAGAGTCCAACACTAAAGAAGGTAAGCATAGTTATTTAAGGAACATTTTGATGGTTATAATGGGCATAGGCACTCTGCTTGGTCAAAGACCTATAGGAGTTTCTATATAGAGTCTATGACCTTCTTATCCATAGGATTCTGACTTGGTTCTCAGTACTACGTATGAGTTCTCTCCCACTGAGAAAGCCTCATATTCAATCAAAAGCCATTGATTGCCCACATAGAGTGTGTGCCTCCATTGCCCAGGTGCATACACCTTATCCACCTAGTTGACCTTGTAGCTTTCAGGATCCCCTGCTTGTTCACAGGGCTGATGGCAATGATCGCCTAGCAGCTCACATAGCACTTTCTAACACTGTGAGGGCTAGTCAGCAGAACGCTGCCTGTGCACGGGCTTTTAGAATACTCCCTGCTCCCTTTGACTTGTGCTCCGGCAGAAGCATTGCTTAAAGTCTATGGGTCCTGCTCAGCCTCTCCGCACTAAGGTGCAATATATTGGAAGAAAAGGTACCTCTTGCAGAAAATGCTAACATCCTGAACAAAATAATAGTCAGAATGCCCACTATTTACGGAACGCTGAGATGACATTGCAAATGATGTCCAGTCTTCATAATGCTCAAAGGTGGAAATTTTCATCTATGTGATAACAACGTTAGAATTCAGGCTGATTTTTAGTCAAAATCAGGGGACTAATATGAGAAGTTACCATGGGGACAGGGAATGGAAAAGGAAGTGGGGTTGAAATAAGAGCCCAAGGGAAATAAACGAATGTGGGGGGTAGGGAGGAATGTAAAGGAACCTCGAGATATATCGGAGTTATCTTTCCATGCTGAGGAGTGCAAGACTTGTTCTCCCCCAACACAGAAGCGAGGAAGCCATGAAGGTATCGGGACAGGGAGACAGAGGCGGACTGTGCTGAAGTTTCTGGCCAGTGGTGAAGACTTACGTTGCGCTGTACTCTGTCACCTCTTCCTGCTGGCTGCCATTTCTGCACAGAGAGGTGCCTCGGCAATGCTGTGGGTAAACTTCTGGTGCAAGGATGTGCACATGGACGGCTGGGGCTGGAAGACACACGATGGGGAAAGGAGGGAGTAGCAAGTGACAAAATTTTAGACATAGACCCTCTCCACTTCCCCTGCAACTGATTCCAATCTGCTGAGAATTCATGAAGGACATCCACTATGGGGATTAGTGAGGCTCAGAGCGGAGGTCTTCCAAGCAGGGGATATTCCGTTCAGCCTCCGCAGCCCCATCTTCAGGAAGAAAAGAGGCTACAGAGGCTGTATGGACCTAGTGGCATATCAGGAACAAGGCTAGAGCCTCTTTCTACCCGGGAATGCCCGGTATTCAGGCCTAGAAGACAGAGCGAAAGAAGACTTGTCTACTGAGGTCACCTTCTTCCTTCATCCCCTAATGCGCTCCATTTTGGACAACAAATTATCTACTCAGCATGAAAATATGAGAGCACATATTGCCTTTAAGCCTTGGTTTTGCACTGTAGCCTAGCAACCATTTTAAGAGAAATTGGTGGTTTCACAGCATGCAGAATTCCCCGAACTGAATTGGACTGCAACATACATGACCCTATGATGGGTTCCTCTTGGGAAAACTATGCCCCCCCCCGCCAACAAGGGATATCAAATACACTTTTTTTTTTGTATCTTAGGGTGGAGGACCTTTTGTATTTAAAATAAACAAAGGGCTTGGGAGGTGGTTTGGTGGGTAAAGTCCTTGCCATCTGAGCATGAGGAGCTGAGTTCAGATCTTTAGCCCTCACGAGAAATGGCCGGTATGGTAGTGCATGCATGTAGTCTAAGCACTGAGGCCCTGAAGATAGGAGGATCCCTGGAGATCATTGGCTGCATATTTTAGCAGTATCAGTGAACCCTAGGTTCAGCAAGAGTTCCTACGTCAAAGAAGTTGAAGAAAATATTGATGACTGGATTTCAAACACACACACACACACACACACACACGATACATGCACACAACATACACATGCAGAAATTTCATTAATAAGCATATATAATAGCCAATGATTCCTACAACATTTATCATTTATCTGACATACTAACACATTAGCAAATAATGTTTGAATGAAATACTAAATAACCTTCCAAGTTATCTTCATAAAATAGTCCAACTCGGTATATTTTTCTCATTTAGCAACAGGTTTTAAGAGAAAGTTCATCAGTATCAAGGAAGGACCATATTGAACAGATGTCAGTATGACAAAATGTACTTTGTGTCTTTTGATACTTATATCAGGGATAGGTTGAAGGCTAAGTTGACTACACACCTTGGTATAGACATCAGGTTTTCCTTTCAGAACATAGTCATGACCCCAGGAGACAGCACCCTGGAGTTGTCTGTGGCAGAGCACCAAGCCATCAGTCACCCTGAGTAACAACAATAACAAAAAAGAAATGTACATATTGGAGAGAATAAGCTCCCAGCCAAACCTTCATCACCTCACGTCCCTTTCACAGGCTCTCTCCTTCATGAAGCACCTTCGCTATACCTGGAGACTCAAGCTTCAATCTCCTTACTGAATCACTAGTTTATACCATCCTTTCTTATACCACAGCCTATTGTTTAGTGAGCAACAAAAATGTGGGGATTGGAGAGAGTGAATTTCTTGCTCATTAGCTCTATCTCTTCTTCAACAGTTTGTTAGACGATACAGTTTCCAAAAGTACGTGGTGAGTTACGCAGTGTACACACCATCTTCTGTGTATTATTTTTACCTTTGGTTCTTTCATTAATATCAACGAGAAAACAGGCTGGAGAGATAGCTTAGCAGTTAAGGAACTTTCCCGCAAAGCCTAAGGACCCACATTCAACTCTTCTGGTCCCACGTAAGCCACATGCACAAGGTTGCACATGTTCACAGGATGGTACACACAGCTGTTGGAGTTGTTGGGTGGTATTACTAGTTTTCAGCTCCTGTCTGATCCTATGGGAAATGCTCAGTGGAGTCCTTACTTGCCCCACAGTGTCTGCATTGGATCCAGGTATACAGGAAGGCAGTGAGTCTGCACAGCTGTGTCTTGGCTGCTGGCAGTGAGAAACCAGGCTGAGGCTTCTGGCTGCAGAGTGACCAGGTGAAGGAATAACTGGGGGCTTTCTAAGCATTCAGATGAGAAGCAACTGGGGAGTCTCATGTATGACAAGGCCGTTAATGCTGTAGAGAAACACCAGCTCTGGGTCTTCATAGCATTCTGTTTGTATCAATACATAGCATTAGGTTCCAGACACTGTTCAGATGTACTTATTGGTCGTTCCCATGACCCTGGGTCTTTGTGCCTAGGTAATGGCAGGGTTCATGGTGACAGGGTAAAAAATAAGAAATTCAAAGACAGCCCAGAAAGAAGGTTGTGATTCCAATGGGTCACCTCTACTTCATCTGCCTGGGCCTAGGAGTCATTACAGAGGAAGTGATGAAACAGATACTGCTCTCCCCTCACTGCCAGCTGGAAAACTAGTTCCAGAGAAAAGACAACGGACACTGTGGTCACTCAGACCCCTTTAAAACGGAGATCCAGAGTCTACAGAGCAAGCAACACTGAATCAGATCCCTACCTTGTCCACCAAGGCTCAAGGAACGTTGTGGAAGAGGGGAGCAGAAAGATTATAAGAGCCTCAGAGTAAGTAGGGATAGCCTGAGGCACCAAATTTGGCCCCCTGCCCCCCATCCCACCGAGAATGGCTGAGGCCTCTTGGTCCCCACAATGAATATCAATATTCTCACAGAAGAAGACCCTCAGCAGAATTGGGGTGGGGGTCTAAGAGGACGTTTTATTAAAAAAAAATCAATAAATAATTTTAAAACATTTTACAAAGAAATGTGGGGCTGGGCTTGGTGGCGCGCGCCTTTAATCGCAGCTCTTGAAAGGCAGAGGTAGGAGGATCGCCGTGAGTTCGAGGCCATCCTGAGACTACATAGTGGGTTCCAAGTCAGCCTGGACTAGAGACCCTACCTCGAAAAAACAAAAACAAAAAATAAAAGAAAGAAAAAGAAATGTGGAGCTTGGAGTCCATTGAACATTCCTTTCTACAGGAAACAAAGAAGCACAGAGGAGCAGCCTGTGGCTCACAGCCAGGGTGTAGGTGGATCTCCTCTAGCTGAGATGCCTGAGGTGAGGCCCGGCTAGTCCCCAAGGCCCTGGGTGGAGGTTTTGCCTGTGTGTCACTACCTCTGCTGGGTTTCTTGACTCCTGGGAATGTTTCTTTCTTCCTTTTCATACCTAGCCTAGATTCTGATACACAATGGATTTGCATTGACTGTGCTCAAAGAAATGGTGATAGATAGAGAAAACGGAAAGAACAAAGATAATTTGATAAGCCTCAAGGACATTCCTGACTATTGATTTTTTAAAAACTGTTTATTATATTATATTATATTATATTATATTATATTATATTATATTATATTATTTTTGGGTTTTCGAGATAGAGTCTCACTCTAGCTCAGATTGGCCTGGAATTCACTATGTATTCTCAGGGTGGCCTCGAACTCGGTGTGATCCTCCTGCCTCTGCCTCCCCAGTGCTGGAATTAAAGTTGTGTGCCACCATGCCTGGCTTTATTATATTATTAATTTGAGAGAGAGAGAATGGGAACACCAGGGCCTCTTGCCACTGCAAATGAACTCCAGATACGTGCTCCACTTGGTGCATCTGGCATTACGTTGGTACTAGGGAATCGAACCCAGGCTGTCAGACTTTGCAAGCAGGTGCCTTTAGCCACGGGGCCATCTCTCCTGCTCTCGGCCTTTGTGTGCACGCTCTTCACTGCCATTCTCGCTGTGCAGCTTTCTTCCACCTCCTCCTTTCCAGGACCCTCTCTAACACGCTTTATGTCCTCTCTCTTTCCTTCCCTGCTCCGTCTCAAGGGATGGCGCCCACAGAACATTGCTTCCCTGGGTCCCTGGGTGTGCTTGTCCTGCTTTGTTGAGGGAGGATAATTAGACAGCCTTAGGTCCACAATGGATGTGCATTCATCATTAAAGGTACATGACTGTGGTGCCGTCCAGGAGCAAAGCACTGGGAAGGGTACCGAGGAGAGCAAAAAGGAATGGCCAGCCTTTGTTTTTGTATTTGTGAGTATTATGGGGCTTGGCTTGGCTTAGGGAAATATATTGTACACAGTGCTGAAAGCAAACATCACGGGCATCATGTGAGGCCAGACCAAGGGCAGTCAATCTGAACTTGATGCCTTTGGGATGTCTACAACCAATGCTTTCAACAATTCCTGACTGTTGATCTTTTAAAATATTTACGATATTAGTTTTTCTTCCGTGGTACAGATAGATGAGTTTCACTCCTTTCCCAACCATCACTTGCTCACTCCCACCCTTCCCAGCTCCTGCCTCAGAAGGTTCACTGGAGCACAGCTCCTCTTGGTGGCCAAAGGACCTCATTTGTCTATCACTGGCCTCTGCCAACCAGCTCAGGAAGCCAGCTCCTCTTCCGCTTAACAGGAACATCTGGTGGGTTAGGACAGCCAGGGGAGAACGCATCTGAAACAGAGAGTCAGAAGAAATGCAAGTCACTCTCACACCCAGGACAGTCCAGTTTCTATTCTGTTGCCAGACAAAATAAGTATTTAATTATTCAGCCCCTGCAAAATTGATAGGCCACCTTGGTTTGTTCAACAAACATTTAAGGATCAGCAGCTCAGAGCAAGCATAAATCACCAGCACATTCACCCACAGAATTACAAAATTGTATTTTAGCAGAGCAATTAAATATATTCACAGATAACCACTAGGAAAAGAAAATCTATCTTACATGATATTTAAGAAAGCCATTCAGAATTTTACT
This sequence comes from Jaculus jaculus, assembly GCF_020740685.1. Taxonomy (NCBI): domain Eukaryota; kingdom Metazoa; phylum Chordata; class Mammalia; order Rodentia; family Dipodidae; genus Jaculus; species Jaculus jaculus. Next base: position 103,186,968 of record NC_059111.1, on the reverse strand, counting down.
CTTTAAATCACATCATTTGTGTGACAATGTACTTTCTCATCTATAAAATCAGGGGAAATGAAATGAAATAGCTTCTCCCTTGTCTGTTTCAGAAATGTTAGAAACTGAACTAGCCTATCAGTGCTGCCAATGATTTTCCAAATTATATCTTGCTGGGGTATCCCAATATGGCTATTTCAATGCCATTATATATTGTTCTTGTGTGTGTGTGTGTGTGTGTGTATGCATATATATTATATTATATATATATAATATATTATATATATATATTATATATATTATGTGTGTATATATATATGTATATATATATATGTGTGTGTATATATATATATCTGTATATATATATATATATATATACACACATAAGAACAATATATAATACACACACACACACACACACATATATATATGTATATATAGTGCACTTTTTTTTTTCTAATTTAATTTATTAGTTTTCTTTTCAGTAAATACAGGCAGTTTGGTACCATTATTTAGGCTCATCTGTGATCTACCCCCTCCCATTAGACCCTCCTTGTTATTGAAAATGGGTCGTGCATTGTGGAGTTAGCCCCCAGTTATTAGTATGATAAATGTCTCTGAAAATCATTACCCAACATGTAACTCTGACATTCTTTCCGCCCCCTCTTCCGCAAGATTTCCCTGAGCCATGTTGGGTTCATTTTTGGTCTGCTTCAGTGCTGAGGTGTTGGGGGCCTCTGAGGCTCTGGCTCTCTGATTTGGTAGGAGTTGATTTTTCTCTGCATTGATCTCCTTCCCCTTTGTGCTGGTATCCAGTTCACAGGAAAACATCACCCTTGCTTATTTCGCCAGTTGTCCTTAGTTTCAGTTGGGCCCCTTCTGAGGTATGTTGGGGCAGCTCTCTTCTTAGGATCTGCATCTATCTGGAAAAGAGAAGCAGATTCTCCAACGGAGAGTAAGTTAGTACCCAGAAAATTGAGATAACACTTACTTTTTTGATAGACAGTTTGATAGGTGTAGGCCCTCTTATACCCCGTGATTGATGGTAGCTTGATATTGTAGAGTGGGCTTGTGTTTGGGTATGGTTCTGACTTGTTTCCCAGCTCCAGCTAAGGGTCTAGTACCACTGAGTGGATCAGTTAGCCAAATCAAGAGCAATTGATTCCTCACCATGGCTGTGTACCACTATTGCACTTGTGTGGGTATCACATCCGGTTAATTGTTGCTACTTAGGTTAAACAATGTGTTGCTTAGACAGATCTTGGTCACTTCCCCCAGTCGCCTATGTAGCGCCTTCTGGCACTAGACACGCTGACTGTCTGGGGACTGACTCTCTGCTGGCTTCCAGCCATGTCATTCCATTTTACGTGTCAGCTGCGTATGGAGTCTTCAGCAATAGGGTCTTACCACTGGCCTTTGGTGGGTCATCAATTACTCTGACAGAAGTCTGTCATTGTTTTGGGAAACCTTGTAGGTTTCTCTGATCAAAAGCTCATTGTGGATTGTAGGCCCAAGCTGGAAGTGGGGGTTACAGGTCAGTGTCCACTAAGAAATTGAGGAAAAAGATAACTAATATACAAGAGTTAGAGAGGAGAGAGATAGAGGGGAGAGGGGGATATAGTGCACTTTTATCCCCATGCCCCAACTCCCATTACCTGAGCGCCCTCTCCATGGGGTTATAATAATCACTTTGAAGTCATGAAGGCCTCAGTCAGTCCCCATGCGGTAAAGAGGGTCCAGGCCTCACGGTATTAGTATTCTTACCCACACTGTGACTCCTACTGTTCTTCTGCTTCCTCTTCTGCAATATCCCCTAAGCCGTGACAGGTCTGCTGCCATTTGGATTAAGTGTTGAGCGCCCTGTGGCTTCAGGATTTCTACTTTCATAGGTTCTGGTTAATCTCCATCACCCTGGGGCGGTGGTCAGGGTGGCAGCAAGAGCAGCATTCATGTCATCGCTTCCTCTGCAGTTTCCCCTGGGCCCCGGGCAGATGACGTAGAGACAGCGAGTGCCATGGTGGGCAGGAGGCTCTTTTCTTATTTTGTCGATGGACCTGGACTTTCCTGTTTAATCTGCCATCTGTAAAATGAAACAGATTCTCCAACCAAGCATGAGAGCAATTCGAATTAAAGAGGGTGTGTGAAGCTGTTTAGGAGATTTTTGGGGTGCCAGCCCACTCTTTCCTGACCATGAGATTCTGATCTGGTTTCTGGTATCAGACATGAGTACCCTCCCACATGTCCATTCAGAGAACAGTTGGCTACCTATAAAGGCAACATGTCAACTATTACACTAGTGTGTACTTTTTGTATGTCTTTTGATCATTAGCTATTAGTGATTTACCTAACTCAAAATTTACTGCTATATAAGTACTGGATTTTTATCCTAGAATATGTAAGGATACACGTAAACACAACAAAATGACCCATAATCTCTAAGCTGACTTCAATCTTAATGTTTTAGTATGTTACATTTTGCTAAATTACAATGATGATTATCGAGTTAGCTTGAAGTTAAGAGTATAAATCTGTGCTATATGGAAATGTATATTGAGGATAAAAGGAAAGTTACCTATGAATTAAGTTAAGGGTTGGTAATTTAGATAACTTGACCCAGTGAAAATTTGAATCAGAAGGAAACACCATTGTTTTCTAATGTATAAATGTTATTGTCTTTGCAATATGACCCTTAAAACAAAAACAAACTTCTAAACTATGTGGATTTGAATTTAAGCCAAAAAGTTAGCCCCAAACAGGTTACATACATGATAGAGCTCCAGCATGGGCTTATGTTAGATTCCTTCTAAGAAGGGACTATTTCCATCTATAGCAAGTCTCATCCTCCAGCATCTGACTGCTGCCTGTTCATGGGGAAGGATGACGGCCGAGAGTTAGAATGGGGAGGAAATTGTGCTCTTGAAGAGAAGGGGTCCTCAGTACACAAGCCTGCCCCAGCTGACTTCTCCCACACCGTCCTTTCTAGATCACCTCTCACCACGGATGTTAATGCTTCTTCTCATGTTTTTATTTTCCCACTAAGACAGGAAACTCAATGACCACCCGGATTTCTCCTGATGGTCATAAAATCATTTCCTTCCCCCTCCTCCTTTAGTGGCCACAATCATGTCTTCAGTCCAATGTTGTGGAAGACATGGGCCAATATGTAGAACCGAGAAAAGCAAGCACTGGATCTCTCATCACCTAAGAGGTTCAGAGTCTTTCGCTGTTTGCAGAGACTTCAGAACTTGAATGAGTTTCTTATGAGCAGCTTCTCTAGCTGACGAACAGGATTCTGCAAGACTGTTGTATGGACAGAATGTAAAAGTGTCCTGCCGCACATATTAGAAGGCTGGGGTCCCCCAAAGACTAGAGAATGGAGCCTTGGGCATAGGAGAACACATGGCTCCCACAGCTTCCTGGCTGGCTGTGAAGTTTGTGCGCAGGGAGGCGGTGACTCTGCAAGGCTGTGTCTTGGCTGCTGGCACACAGATACACAGCCGTGTCATCTAGCTCCAGGGACTGGACACGAAGATTTAAATTAGCTTTGCTTGAAGGCTCAGGAGCAAAGCGTCTTGAAACTGTTTCATTTAATATGAGTTTCTGATTAGTGTAACTAAACAGAATCTTCAGCAATTTCTTAGAGTCCTGCTTATACCAGTACATTGTATTGTGGCCCAGATTTTGTTCACACTTGAGAGACTTCTTATTTCCCACCTGTGCCAAAAGAAATTTTGGAGTCTGGAAAATAGCTGTCTGTGAGGGGCCTGTGAAAAGAAGAAGCAGAGTCCAGGCAAGTCTTAGAAGGTAGTCACCGCTATCGACATGGTCAGACAGGATCCTATCTCCCTGCCCAAGAACTCACCTACTCCCAGGAGGCAGAGGGTTACGCCACAGAGGAGCCCACAGCCCATGATGGGGTCAGGGTGAGCCAGAGGAGACCCTAACTCGGGATCCGCATCTGCAGCTCTAAGACTGGGCTGCAGTCTCTGCCACGGCTGCCACAGGCTTTGGAGTGACGTCGCAGCCTGCCTGTGATGACCTCTGTTCCCACATTCTCTTTGAGCAGTTCTGCTTTCATGTCCTGCACATGAACCTGTCAAAGGTGTGCTTGACATTTCTAGAGCAGTTTTGAATTGAGTGAGTGGGTGTGTTGCTCAAGGATGCACTTGTGACTGTCATTCTTATACCAAAACTGCCTTTGTTCCCTGCTCCACAAGCTGGCCACACCTTCCCTCCCCCTCTCTTTACTAGGCTCTTTCTTGTTGCAGAGTGAGACTGGTTTCCCTTCTCTGTATGTTTTTATTCCCTTCATTATACAGCAGGATTCATTCAATTTTTGTCTCCACCAGATGTCTGGTTTTGCTGCGGGCTCTGTGACCACTCAGGAATGGACAAGGGATCGGCCTGAGTTCTCACCCCTGAATCACCTGCAGCCATTTAAGATGCAAGGAAGTGGGAATGGCAGCAAACACTACTACTGAGTCTTTGAGAAGAGTAAATTCCCCTCGCTCCCTTGCGATGCCCTCTGTCCAAGGGTAGCAGCCACGTGGACTCTGCAGTGAGAAATTACCTGATATTAAAAGCCAGCATGTATTTGGAGCAAAGAGGCTCTAGAGGTCAAGGGCAGCATGGAAGTTGGGAAAATATCAAAGAAAGTATTTCTCATTCCTTGAACCATCTAGAGAGCACTTTCCTTTTGTCATATGTTTCATGACCCAAAACTTAGCCCACGACTCACCAACTTTGGAACTAACTCCGTGCTACCTTGGATCATTCTTGAAGGTGGGAATGGCTCACCTGTGCACTGTGGATGGTCAGCACTTTCCTGGGCCTCTGCCCACCTGATGCCAGCAGTGCTCCTTCCCCTGCTCTTGATAATAGAAGACATGTTCAGAGAATGCCAAATCCTCCCAGGTAAGAGCCAACTTCCCATATTCCTTCCAACACCACTGCTCCTCTGAGCCAGACATCTACCCTGGCTTCAGGAGGTTGGTAGGGTCCGTGCTTTGAGGGGCCAGTGAGGCACAATTCTCACATCTCCATCTCTTCAGTCAATAAACTTGCATCAACCACTAGAAGTAATATCAGAGAACCACAGTTGCAAAGAGACACCTGATTCACAAACACACACTCACACACACACACACACACACACACACACACACACACAAACACACTGAGACACTTTGGCAACACTATTACTGGACAGAGACAACTGACTTCGATTTCTGACGCTCACCCACATGCACACTCACAGACACACATGTAAATACACACATTTTAACATGCATACAAATATGCAAATAAACACATACATAGGCAAAATAAAAATTGTCATAAGGGCCAGGCGTGGTGGCACACGCCTTTAATCCCAGAACTCGGGAGGCAGAGGTAGGACAATCACCGTGAGTTCGAGGCCACCCTGAGACTCCATAGTGAATTCCAGGTCAGCCTGGACTAGAGCAAGACCCTACCTTGAAAAACCAAAATTCAAAAAAAAAAAAAAATTGTCAAAAGGATAGAAGGAAACAAACAATGATTTACACCTTTTATTATTTATTTATTAATGAGCAGAAAAAGAATGGGTGCCACAAGGCCTTTTGCCACTGTTAATGAAACACTTTGTGCACCTGGCTTGGCTTCGGTACTGGGTAACTGAACTCAGGGCAGAAGGCTTGACAAGCAAATACCTTGAAGCCCTAAGCCATCTCCTCAGCCCTGTACTTTTTTAAACAGGGCCAGCTAAGCTGAGAAGGGACATTGAAGTGACCCTGAATGGACATTGGGAAGACACTGGGAGAACAAGGGATGATTTCACAGAGGAGATCATTCACAAGTGGAGACTTGCGGGTGGGGGGGGGGCATGAGGCGGAAGGCTGGGAAAGAACTACAATGCGTGGGAAGGGCACTGATGGGCAGCCAGACTCAAACTTGAAACATTGCTCATGGCTTTGTCTTTCTTTGTCTCTCTTTTTCCTCATGCCCCAGGGTTTGGGGCTGGGTGGGGACAGCGTATGTGTTGACACATTTCATATATGAAATCTTTCAGCCTAGACCTAAACCTCCCTCGCTATTGCTGTTTTACAGAACTCCCACCAGAACGTAGCTTTACCTGGCAGTCTCCTTCCACCAGCTGCCCAAAGCCTCCGGGGAACACCGCTGGGGGTGGGGGACGCGGCTCTGGCCAACCATGTCAAATATAGTTATCTTGGCACAGCAACTGAGGAAAATTTCATTGTCATCAGAAGTTGTCTCTCTTTTCGCCAGTGCTCATTTTCTTACATCTCCAAGGGGTCAAGGGGCCCAGGCATCCTCACCATTCTGCTCAGCTGGCTAGTAAGTTATTGGTGTCTCGGACCCGGAACAACAAACCAATTTTCTTAGTACCATCGAATATTTTGGCATCCGGACAACTCTAGCTTCCAAGGCTATTTGCAGATAGAGCTAAAAGCTGGAGATAGATAGAGACTGTTGCCACTGCTATTTTGATAGAAGCATGCTCTCAACACCAGAGAGGAGTTTCCCACCAGCGCTTGAAAGCTCTCAGTCCTAGAATGCAGAGGGCCTCTCCTCAAATGAGCAACAAAACCTTTCTACTGGAATTCCTCGATGCTGTGGAAAGAGAGAGAGAAATGGTAATCTTGGTCTCTTTGGTCCTATTTGCTAGATGTTGGTCACCCATTATTATATCTGCAAGCTCCCTACAGAACTCTGGTCCTATGTGGCTCATTGCCAAGGACTCATACCACATAGCACTGGACTGCACTCGGCTGGAATGAGACAAGTGCCCAGAGCCCAGAGCAGCTCTTATATCTCTCAGGAATAATTCCTCCACTTGCCCCTGCCTGTGGGTTCCCAGCACCCACAGCTCAACCCCTCGTTTCTAGCCCCATCCAGGCTCACATGCAAGTCTGTGGTCCAGACCATTTACTGGGACAGCGACACCTGAACTTCAGGTCAACATGAGGCTGGTGTTTAGACCCTGCACAGGACAGTGCTGACTCTCAGCCTCTGCAGACCACACTTTCCCACGAGGCACAGAAACCCCAAGGTTTCTCTAACCCTCTTGCATACAGTGATTTCTAAAAGGCTTCCTCAGAGTTCCCTGAATCTAATAGAGTCACAGCTCCTCCTTGTGGCCAGTGGCTTAAAAAAAATGCTAAAACTTGGTCCTGAGTTGAACTAACAAACACATCAGGGTGGCAGGGATCTTAGAAACCAGGACATACATGCCAGGGGAGAGGCTACACCACCTGGGGAAAGTGGTTCCCGGCGCGTGCACAAGGAAGGGACGTGCAGGGACGGGACCCCTCCCTCAGCTTTGGAAAAAGAGAAGGAACCACTGTCCCAGGAGAACACCAATCTGACATCTGACCGGGACTTCCTCTCCCACTCAACGTGAGAGGCCAGACGAAGCACATGGTCTGAGGCCCACACCAGGCATAAACTATGGGAGCCAGAGGCACTCTCAGGAGATTTCAAAACTAGGAGTGATCGGCTCAGGGAAAGAAACTGAAATGTAACTATTTTTTTTTTAAATATTTTATTTATTTATTTGAGAGCGACAGATACAGACAGAAAGACAGATAGAGGGAGAGAAAGAGAGAATGGGCGCGCCAGGGCCTCCAGCCTCTGCAAACGAACTCCAGACGCTTGCGCCCCCTTGTGCATCTGGCTAACGTGGGACCTGGGGAACCGAGCCTCGAACCGGGGTCCTTAGGCTTCACAGGCAAGCGCTTAACCGCTAAGCCATCTCTCCAGCCCGAAATGTAACTATTGAATAGTTGCTCTCTCATCATCAATAATTTTGGGGTGGAAAATCCTATCTGCCTCACAGATTCTATAAGGAATGACATGTTTTAGCTTTCAATAAGAGATTGAGGTATGTGTTTCATATCTTTTAGAAACACTTGTATATGGATATATTATTGGACAGGATCCAAACTGCCATATATATATATATATATATATATATATATGTGTATATATATATATATATATATATATATATATATATATATATATATATATATAATTTTGGCTTGTTTGTGTGCATGTGCATATGGTATATGTGATGCAGTGTGTGGTGTGTGCACTTACATGTACCCTTGTGGCACGCCACACATTCACCTGTGGTGGAGGTCACTTGCTGGCCGTGGCTGGAGTGGAATGCATGATGTCCCACTCCATTGCTTCTCTGTCTGGTCTTGTTTAGAGCCAGAGTTCTCTTTACTGATTCCAGAGCTTGTGAAACTCCAAACATTCTCAGGTCGCTGCTCCCCTGCAGACCTGGGGTGACATGCATGGGTTGCCACACCCAACTATTTTACCTGGAGTCCAGATATTTGGGGCTGTCTCAGGCCCCATCAAGGCCCTCGTTCTTGCACCGGAAGTGCACAATTAGCTGCTGAGCCATCTTTCCAGCCCAGGTTCCAAGTGTTAGATAATGCATAGGAAACCCTTACTCACTAGAGAAACATTTCCTTCACAAGTGCCAGGTGAGCCCTGATGATCTATAATGACAAAGACTTCAAATGACAGACACTAGGTAGCTGTGTTTTGTAAGAAGCTTAGGATAGTCCATTTGCCTATGTGGAGAGCAAGGGAAGATAGTTTAGAGATCAGTGATACCTGGTATATCCCGAAGAGTTTCGCAGTGGCATTTGACATGGGATTGATAGAACAATTGGCAGACACCTCATCTCTCCCTCCCATTCAGTTGTTTACACTCCAAATGCAAACAAACCCCCCCAAACACCCCAACTTGAAACTATGAGACCCGGCTTTCTTGAGTGGTATTGAATTACTGCAGGGCTACTTTTCCTACCAAAACCAACCTGGAAAGGTGATCACGATAGCAGTGATTCTTTTCAAAGGCATTCATGTTTACAAAGATGAGGAAGACCCACGAGATCACAATGTCAAAGAAAGTGCAAATTTGAACTTTCTCCTTAAAGCTACTTTTTTCCAGTTTAGCATCATCATCATCAGTCAAGTGGCTGAAGCAAGGGGAGGATGAGACAGTTTGATGATCTGAGGGGCATCCCTCACCTTTGGAGATATAGGACAACATTTATGTTCAGTGCTACTGATTACAGAGGGCCTAGTAAAGACTCGGGCTTGCTGCAATCAGCACAATGAGGCTGTGAGAAGGATGGGGAAGAGAAGATCTGAGTCATTCAGCCACTTACTGTTTTGCTGTGTTGTGACTCAGTTACACCCTATGTTGTCTGTAGAAAATGTGCATATCCCATGGACTCTGGTCAATCCTCCCTTGAGTTATCCTATCTTAATAACTTAATTTCATAAGTTTACATTTAGAAACCACTGCAACAAGAAACTCAAGGATGTTTCCTCCTTTAGGGCAGGGAAGGGTGTTGGTATCTGAGAGTGCCCTGGCCAGCGGGGAGTTGAACAAGGACCTGAGGGGAAGTTAACCTGAATGGGAGAAAGCAAACAGACACAAGAAGAAGACCATGCTAGGTGTTTGTCAAGGCCTCAAGATTTATTCAGGCAGTCATAGCTTTTATATAGAAGACAGAACTTTTTTGACAATGTTTACATGCCTCTAAGATCAGTTTCACCAGGGTCATATGTTAATCCCTCAATCAGGCACCCACTCCACCTAGGCTGTATACTAAATGACTCCGTCTGGGCTGTAGACTAAATGATGTTTTAGGATCAGGTGCTGCTACGTCCACGGCGACCTCGCCTGTGTAGCAAGCAGAGATGCTTCTGTACTGGATGAGAGCTGAGGACAGAGGGCCAGCACTCCTCGGAGGGATGCCCCCGGTGACCCCTTGGCAGTCAGTTACTGTAAAGGTTCCTGCTGCCCATGAAGTCACGACGACCTAATTGCTGGTGCCAATGCTGTTTCTTTCCTGCTTTCTTCTAGCTGTTTGTCTAAGAACAACTAATTCAACACTTATTAGTAATCATGCACACAATCAGAGTACAAGAAACAATCTGAGTATTGAATGTGCCCCTCCTATGATTAGGGCAATGGAGGATATGTATAACTCTACTAGGAATAAAAGATTAACTCTAAAACAATTTTTAGATGGTGTAGAGTAGAAACAGCTTATGATGTTTTAGAACAATACTGATCCTGAGAAAGTGAAAGTAGAAATGTTAATTGGTAATGTTCATTAGAAGTATGACAGTTCTACAGATAGGGAGTTGTAAAACTTAGGTTTTCCCACCAGGAAACTTCCTGGGGGATATGTTCAGTACTTGATCAAGGGCTAATAGTAGACTCCCAGAGCTGGGAACTACCTAGATCCACTCCCCTATGAGGGAGGATATGATGAATTCGGTAATAGATGGGTGAATTATGAAGAAAAAAGGAGGCTATGGCATTCTCTTCCATTTATGGGAACGCTTAACAAGGAAGCGTAAGCGTTGGTGTTTATACAGTCCTTGGGGTATAAGAAATAAGTAACCTGTTATTCACCTTACACCTTTTACCCTAGTTTCTGTTCGTATAATGTTGTGGTCAATGATGCGAGACATGCTTCTCAGAAAATGGGTACATTTCCTGCCTGATAAATATTACATGTATGCTTACAATAGAACAATACTTAAGATTGTTTAGATTAATGATTTCTGAGATCACTTGTTGGCTTGCTAAGTTTCCCTGTTCAATCTGTATAAAATCTTCATAAAACCTTCAGTAAATTGCAGCAGCATATTCAACTTGAGTGTGTCTGTCTGTCATTTCCTCGCCAAATCCCGAGTTCTCCTTGAGCCTTCGCCCTTGTTCTCCCTCGGTCCTGATCTCCCCGAGAGTCAGTCCGCGGCAAGGTGCTTACTCTATCTAGGCTGTATACTAAACAATGGTTTAGGATCAAGAGATTAGTAAATTAGAGATCACCCTAGCTCCCAAGGTCAAAGATCAGCTGTGGCTCCCTACATGAGAGAGTGACAGACACAGAGGGTTACTGCATGGCACGGAGGTGGTTTTGCAAGGCTGTGGCTAAACTACTGGCACAGAGGTACACGGCTGAGTCCTCAGGCTTTGCAGGGTGGATCTTCAGAGTGAAATAAGAGCCACTAGGCTTTTCAACTGAGAACCGATCATTGAATAGTTCTGACTTCTGCAAGGGTTTATCATTATAGAAGCAAACCAGAAACTCTATCCTCTGTCCCAAGATTTGTTTGTACCAATTGAAATATAAGTGACCAACAATGGGTTCGCAACTGAGGGTGACCAAATGTCCCATCTCTGTGACTTGATGGCTTGGGATCTGACTGACTCCAGGTCCTGAGTACCCTGTGGAAAGAGAAAGAAGATTAAAGGAATGGTTTAGAACTGCCTAAGTCTGAGATTTAAATCTCTACAGTCCTAAGAAGCTACCTGCTTTCAGGAAAGTAAAAATCCAACATAGGACCAAGGTATCCATCGCTGGGCCACAGGAGTGAAGGTTCTCCTAGCTCAGGCCTCTGGGCATCAGAGAGAAAAAAAGGGACCTCAGGAGTTCCCATAGCTCCGTAAGCACTTTTTGTTGACTGGCAATATCTTCTGTACCTATCCCCAGAGCGTCCTCTACTGGAGAGAGGGGCTTTGTGCAATATATAATACATGTGATGCCTCAGAGTTCAGGTCTGCATTCTGCTTTTAAGATCACATGGTGTACACAGGACAGAAAGCCATTGCGATGAACGATGAAAGAAAATATGGGGCCCAGAAAAGAAGTCCCAAGTATAAAGTCCTATTCAGAAATGCCAGGGAATGAAGATTAAAGAGAGAGAAGGAAAAAAGGAGTAAGCATGAAGGTATGGAAAGCCCTAGTGGAAGAGAGAAGAAAGGGAAGAATGGAGCGGCCTTGAGCAAGTGCGAAAATACTGAACTAGACAACCTGGATCCACACCACAGGGGCGGGGGAGGCGACGGTTCGGGTGAAAGGAAATGACACTCAGGGGAGATAAGCCATAAAGAAAAAGGTCTGAACATACTTGGAGCTGCAGTGGGTCCTGAGACACAGCGCTTTCTTGGAATGAAAAGTCACGTAAAAGTACCTCCTGGAAGGAGAATTAGTGAGGTCAGCGTGAAGTGATTCACCAAGAATGTTCCAGGGGTAAAAGCACATTGACAGAAACTTGCAGTGACATCAACTTGCGCTTGTCTGTCCTAACTTCAGCTGCAGTCACAGGGCTGTTTCCTTCCAAGCCAGACCCCCAGGCTTCTGCTCCCTGGACAGAGACTTTGGTGCTCTGATAGCCAGTGAATTGGCAGGCAGTTGTGTGGTCTGAGATCTGAATGCACCTGAGTCCTGTGGACTACAGAATTGACCCTCGGGGAACACGTGGAACACGTGGAGATGTTCCACCCACAACTTCCTGGCCAGGCTCAGGAGGTTTGTGTGTGAGGAGGTGGTGGCTCTGTAGAGCTGTGTCTTGGCCGCTAGCACAGAGATACACGGCAGAGTCTCCGGGCTCCAGGGCTGCTATGTGAAGGTTTAAGTGGGAGTCATCCGGATTGTCAGGTTGGAAGCGACCGGAAGAAGTCTTATTTTCAAAAAGTTTTGTGTATCCAAAGGAGAACATGAACTCAAGGGACCTCCTGTCACTCTGTCTGAACCAAAACATAGATTTGTGTCCCAGATACTGCTCACATTTCAGGGTCCTTTCATCCCCCATGACTGTAACCAGGTATTTTGGTGTCTGGGTAATTCTAGGTTCCGCAAGACCTGTAGGAGGAAAAAAAAAAAAAAAAAAAAAAGGCAAGTTTAACTCCAGCGGAGAGTTTTATAAGGGAGTTTCATGATAAAGTTAGATGTGCATGGGGGAGATGCCAGGACTCACATACTCCTAGGAGACAGAGGACCATCCAGCTCAACAGCCTGGAGCCCAAGACAGAAGCCCGCAGGGAAAGGCCCATGACTGCCTCTCAGAGGCCTGGCTGGCTGAGTTTGTTTTTCTGGCCCTGCAAGAGGTTTAATTTAGGAACTCGATACTGCTGTAGGTGGCTAGAGCTCCCATTTCCTTTTGACCCTTGTGCATGTCAAGGCAGGTTCCCAGGCACAGAGCATACCCCGGCTCCCTCCTGAAGCTCCTCAGACAGTCTCTTGCTCACCAGAAGCTCCCAACCCCACAAGCAGCAGGTGAAGCTTCCTTCCGCTTTCTGTCTGTGGTACTCCTCTCCTGGCATGCAATGGTCCTCCCTTTGGATAAACACTTACTTTCTGCTTCCCCTGGACCCAGAACAAGCACTCCTAGGCCTTTTCTCCGTCCTGTGCACAAAAGGACTTCCTAAAGCCAGCTGTGCGGTATCTCAAGACCCAGTAATTTGAGCTGGAGAGATGGCTTAGCGGTTAAGCGCTTGTCTGTGAAGCCTAAGGACCCCGGTTCGAGGCTCGGTTCCCCAGGTCCCACGTTAGCCAGATGCACAAGGGGGCGCACGCGTCTGGAGTTCTTTTGCAGAGGCTGGAAGCCCTGGCGCGCCCATTCTCTCTCTCTCCCTCTATCTGTCTTTCTCTGTGTGTCTGTCGCTCTCAAATAAATAAATAAAAAATAAAGACCCAGTAATTTAATGCTAGTTAGGTAAGAAGCACCTCCGAGGAAGACAGGAAATGAACAATCTGCAACCCCCACTGCCAGGGAGTCCTCTGCCTCCCCTAGACCTGGGCCTGAATGTGGAGCACAGGATTCTGACGCAGAGCATCAAAGGACCCCAAGAGAAGGAGCCCAAGGGACTTCGGAAACAATGCTGGACAGGCATGAGAAGTCCCGTGTCGAAAGGACTTTGGTGTCTTCAATTACTGCTTTAAGTACAGACCAGCTCAACTCAGCAGCTCCCAAGAAGCAGGAAGAAACCGAGATCAAAGTCAAAGTATTTTATTCTTTCCTAACACCCTTCTACCCACTCCATACTCCCTCCCCCCCCCCCCGCCCCCTTCACCAGCCTCCAGGGTTTCAGTGAAGTCACAGCTCCTCCTAGAGGTCAGAGAGGTCCATTACCCCTCTCTGAGTCATTGGATTGAAGGCCCCCTTGTTAGAGCAAAAGCCCACACATACCAAACAGAAAAACTTAAGGAAGGGCATAATAGGCCAAAGAAGCACTTGAAGCCCCCAGGAAATGAGGTTTAGCAACTGTTAGAATCAACTACTGGCAAAACACACGTGACCAGCACCCTATACACACTAGCTTAGGATACTCATTTCTAAAACTATTCATAAAAAGGAGCTGAAGAGATGGCTCAGAAGTTAAAGGTACTTGTTTGCAAAGTTTGATTGCCCAGGTTCAAGTCCCCAGTACCCATATAAAGCCAAATGCCCAAAGTAGAGCATGTTGTGTTCATTTGCAGTGACAGACCACGGCACATCATACTCCCTTTCTGCCTCTCTCTCTCTCTCCCTCTCTCTCAAATAAAATAAGTAAATAAATAAAATTATTCATAAAGTATCCACAGAACACATACCACATGTCAAGCACTGCTCAAGTGCTTGGAAAAGAGACTGTAATAGAACAGATAGGCTATTTCACTTCATTAAGCAAGCAGTAATCTACCCATCCTTGAATGCTGAAGGTGGAGTTGAATGTATGATTTGAGAAGGTTAAATTATTTCATCTGCTCATCTTCTCAATTCCTCAATGCATAAAACCTGGATGTAGGAAGAGGCCAAAATGATAATCTACAATGACCTTGTTGGATCAACTTGCTAGGCCTAGAACTCGAAGGTTTCCCAAGACCATCACAATGCTGCATAGGGCATAGGTGCTTAATATATGCTTGCTTAATGAATAAAAAAATGGATGTATGAGAAATAGTAAAAGACTTCATGTGAAGGTATGTCTAGATTTTTTTTTTTTGAGGTAGGGTCTCACTCTAGCTCAGACTAACCTGGAATTTACTACGTAGTTTCAGGGTGGCCTCAGATTATTAGCGATCCTCCTACCTCTGCATCCCAAGTGCTGGGATTAAAAATGTGCACCAGGGCTGGAGAGATGATTTAGCAGTTAAGCGTTTGCCTGTGAAGCCTAAGGACGCTGGTTCAAGGCGTTCCCCATGACCCACATTAGCCAGATGCACAAGAGGGCACACGCGTCTGGAGTGCGTTTGCAGTGGCTGGAGGCCCTGGCATTCCCATTCTCTCTGTTTCTCTGCCTCTTCCTCTCTTTGTCTGTCGCTCTCAAATAAATAAATAAAAATTTAAAAATATTTTAAAAATGTGCACCACCATGCCCAGTCTGGATATATCTTAAAATGTATTTCTATTGCTTTATTTTTTTGACACTAGCTTTTCAAAAATTAGGGGCATGGTCTAAGGTTATAAGGCTGGATTGTAACGGAGTAAGGTAAATGTATCTGACATGAATCGAGTATTCTGACTTTAAAGGATGGTTTTGGTACAATTTTTTAGTGAGTTTCAGTCATTCAAGGAGATAATAGGAATTCAGAAATATTTCCATTCTTAAATATCTCTTCCAGTCAGGGTCCACTCATTGTGTGAGCCCTCCATTGTGCTATTGACACAGAAGGTTTTCTGTGTACACCCTGCCTCAGTCCTAATATATCTGCTATTATGTAATTACTTTATTCGAGAAAGGGAAAGAGGCAGATAGAAACAGAGAGAGAGAGAGAGAGAGAGAGAGAGAGACTGGGCATGCCAGGGCCTCCAACCACAGCAAACAAAATCCAGATCCACATGCTACCTTGTGTATCTGGCTTATGTGGGTATTGGGAAATTGAACCTGGGTCCTTAGGCTTTGCAGGCAAGGGTCTTAACTGATAAGCCATCTCTCCAGCCCAATTCCTGGTGTATCCTTTTTCTCCAAATAGAACTGGCTCCTTTTGGTGGAGAAGGGTATTCAGGACACAGAATGGGAGCATTAGTACTGTGCTACAGGAATAGTACTATTCTCAGAGAAATGTGGTGGACAGAGGTTGGAAATACACACACACACACACATATATATGTATGTATCTACATCCAGTTGTACATACACATGCATGTATCTCTAGTTCTCTCTGTCTGCATAATGAACTGTGAGCTTACTTTACCATTTCTAGTTTGAAGGCAGTGTTATAAGGCCCATGCTTGCTCTAGTGATCTCCCTTTCCATATTTGCAAGTCTCTGAGAACTCTCCTCTATTATCCTTGGTCCTTTTACATATCTGATCATTAACTTGCATGTAGGCACTTGTCTATTTCAGCTTTGGCCTTCCGTCCCTTGACCACGCCCTCCTCATCCTGTTGGAGTTGTGACTGCAAGAGGCACAGCAGCCTGCTGGAATCTTCCTCATGAACGTCCAGTTTCCTACACGTCATGGAAGGCTTGCTTCACCTCACATAGACCCCCTTCTCTCTGCTGGGGAAGCTGTCTGTACCACATCTGGACCCCAAAACTCCACTCTGTAGAAGATGCCTTCTTCACCTCGCACAGTTCCCGTCACCTTGCCCAAGGCTTCCTTCTACACAGACATTCTTTAGTCCTCTGACAACAGACGTTCAACTGTCACTTCACATCGAACTACTGCATAATTTGAGGTCCCTTGTGATGGTGGCGGGAGTGGAAGGCCTAAGGTCTTTGTCTGCCTACGTATGCTCCATGTTCCAGATGGATCTTCCCAGTGCAGGGATGGTGGTGGCAGACAGGGAACATTCATTTGTGAGACTTGGGCCCTCTGACCTCTTTGTAGTCCTCTGTAATTTTTTTTTTTACCTCATTCTTTGGGAGTGAGGGGAAGGGGGCAATTTTTTGATCCTAGAATCATCCCATCCATCCCTACCAATGACCTGATGCGTTCTTTTTGTTTTGCCCTCTGCGTTTGAGCCACGTTAGGTCACAGGTTGTATCTTAGTCACTTTGTTTCTTCCTCCTTCCTAGCATGGTCCATGCCCTCCTTCCAGTATTTGCTCAGCATCTTGAAATCACGCTCCCTTGCTGGGAACAGCAGCTGTTCTTGATCACGTGCAAAGCCCACCACATGCTCACCGTTTCCTCCCGCGGGAGTGGAAGCTGGGTGGAGCCTGCCTCCTGATGTCGCCAGGTGTGCAAACATTCTAATCGCCTCCCGTTCACTTTGCTAGGACTCCACGCCTCATAACCACAGCCAGCTGCTTTCATCCCAGCAATGGGGAGCCTCACTGAATGAGCTTCTTTAAGGGCTCCTCACATGCTGTTTTCTGGCCACAAAACATTTGTTGACCACACTTTCTACAAGGCCCATTGTAATGAGCACAGTGTGGAAAGAGGGAGAAAATAAAATGAATGTTCCCTTTAAAAAACATCGACTCTTTTACTGTGTGTGAATATTGTAGGTGGACAGCCAGCACTAAGAAAAGAAGCCTTGAAAAGATCACGGGGTGATATTTGGATAATAATAAAACAATAAGGCATAAACTATTTTTATAAGCATTGGAACGCCATCTAAAGTGAGTCAATCTTTTGAGGATAGCGACAGTAGGATATTTTTTAAATTTTATTTATTTATTTATTTGAAAGAGAGACAGAGAGCAAGAAGAGGTAGACAGACGGAGAGTGAGAGAAAGAGAATGGGGCATGCAAACAAACTCCATATGCGTGTGCCATCTTATGCATCTGTGTACCTGGAAATCGAACATGGGCCCATAGGCTTCACAGGCAAGTGTGTTAACTGCTAAGCCATCTCACCAGCCTGAGGAATGTTGTTTTTTGTTTGTTTGTTTGTTTTTTGTTTTTTGTTTTTTTGATGGCAACAGGTTTATGCCAGATCTTGGAGCAATCTAACCTTTCCTGAATCCTATGTCAACTCCTTTTTCTTTTCTCTTCTTTATTGCTTGGTTTTTGTTTTGAAACAGAATTTCACTCTATAGTGAAGGCTTGCTTGGAAATCATTACCTAGTCAAGCTGACTCAAAATCACACACTCACAGAAACGCCTGATTTCCACTTCTTCAGTGCAGCGAACCACCACGCCCAGTATTTCTTTTTGACAGCTTCTCTTTTCTAAGGCCTATTTCTGCTAGTTATTCTACAAATAGCCAAGTCCAGGTTTGCTTACTACTATTTGATATGTTCATTTCTGGTAACATAAAGTCACTTTTAGGGGTGCCTTTTCAGATTCCTAACTGCTACATAAAGAGACAGAAGTGTCTCTACTATGTTAGAATTTTGACTTGACAGATGTACCAACTAACTTAGAACCCAGAATTACCTATTTCTTCTCGCCTGTCACAACCACTTCTTGCTATTGTTCCCCTGAACCTATCTTTATAAGGAACAGGGGTAGAGAAGCAAATACTAAAGAGCTCTAAAGACACCATTTTCTGGATCAGCATAAGGAATAATTTCCAAGGGGATGATTTAGCAGATACGATGGATTTCCCAGGATAGTGGTTAGATGATCTTTGGTAGAAATAATACAAATTTGAATGTCCAGCAGAGCAAGGAGCAATTATGCCAGGGGTAGTATTTCAAACACATAGTTCAAACATAAAATCATTTCTTCCCAGAGCTTATAGTTAGTTGAAGAAATAGGAAAAGAAAGATGAATCAAAACTCTCAATAAAGTTACAAAACTATAGTAGCATTATACATTATAAATCCCTAACGAGATAAAGAAGGCCAAGAGAAGATCTTTAATATCTAATAAATCAGGACACCAACACCAGGGGAGTGAAGTTAAAGGCTGGCATAGGAAAGTGCTGAGTCTACTTCTGAGCAAAGATACGACTTAGGATGAGCTTTACTAAGTGAGTAAGAGTTATGAGGAAAAACATAAAATTACTCCATCCACTCATTTAGCAATTACTCACTGAACAATTACTATGTGTCAGGCACATGCTGGATTTGGAGCAAATAAGACATAATCTATATCCTCAGAAATTTTAAGCTGCCTCAAACACACATTAAACAGATATTTACATAAGTTATAATTGAATCGAAGTAAACATTATAAATAGAAGGTAAAGATGGGCAAGAGAGCTAGGGAGGACCTGATTTTAACTGGAGAGTTCTAGTGAGAGACCTGAGGGAAGAGGGGAGCTTGACCAGGTAAGGAATGCTGAGAAGGCACAGGGAGAGTCCCAGGGCACACTCTTCACTGCTGTGCTCTGGAGCTTAGATGTGTCCTGATCTCAAGAGCTGGGAATCACACGATCCACGTCTGTTTTATGGAGCTTGTTCTGCTGTGGAAGGTAGCGTGAAGGTAAATCCAGCACTAAGCACTTTCATAAGCACCATCTTGGTGACTGAGGCAAGAGAAAGCATTCCTAAATGTGGGAAGCCATGCTGGCTTCGTCAGGCTTTGCCATGTCAGCTTGTTTACTGCTTTTGTATCCTAATTGTCTGCGCATGAGCACATGATGTTATTCTAATATGGTTGCTCACCCATCCCGATTGGGTGATGAAAAATCATCTGATGAGACTTAAGCCAATCAGACGACACTCTACAATCACATGACCACAAGTATATAAGCTTGGCGCTCCGTAGGGTCGGGGTCCTTCTCTCTATCAGCTAGGAGCTCCCAATAAAGTGTGCTTGAGAAGAATCCTGTTGTTGTGTTCTTCCTGCTGGCGGGAGGGGCGCAACACCTAAAGGAAGCAAATCCAAGTCACGCAAGGCTTCAACATGGACAGCATCTTGCAGTTTTGATAACTGAGTGCAGGTTCTGCGTAATATAAATGAGAAAGTGAAGGGTGACATTGGTGTTTCAAGTCCAGACACCTATGCAGATGAAGTTACGCTGAACTTGCAGAAGCTAAAAAGGAAGCTCTGATGACTTCAGTTGCAGACAAGTTGGCCCAAGGTGCTCGAGAAGGTGTGCTCAGGTAAAAGCTGGACCTAATGAAACTTGGGAGGGAACTGATAGGACAGGGACACAGAAATCATGACACATTCAATTATAAAAATTCAAAGATAGCGGGGCATGGTGGCATACCCCTTTAATCCCAGCACTTGGGAGGCAGAGGTAGGAGGATCGCTGTGAGTTCGAGGCCACCCTGAGACTCCATAATGAATTCCAGATTAGCCTGGGCTACAGTGAGACCCTACCTCGAAAAACCAAAAAAAAAAAAAAAAAAAAAAAATCAAAGATACACACTTACAGAAAAGAAACCATATAACACTTGTATTATAATATTATATATCATATAATAATTATTATATATAATATTATAATATTATTATAAACATTTCACTCAAGTGGTTCAGAATTCTGTTAGAGTTGATTGTGTCATTACCATAAAAATTTATTAAACAAGAGACCCATGAGTGAACCAGGGGAGGTCTATTTCTAAATCTTACCCCCATCCTTTTGGATCCATGTCCAGGAATGCTTTAGTAAGAATATTTACCATGCTTGAGAAATGGGAACCCCCCTAGCCCTGTGGGTGAACAGTTGAGCATTTCTTCTTATACTGCACCTATTTCCCCAAGCCCTTGGTTAAGTTGGATATTATATTGGATAGGCTTGGTTAAGTTGGACGTTACACAGGGGGCTATAACCACATTGTTCTGCATTATCTGAGCGAATTCAGGGATATGCCATGAAAATTTAACTTGTCTTCTATTCTTAGGAATTGCTAGGAACACTTTTTTTCCTCCAATATTGAAGTAAGAAAGAATTATAGAGACTAAATTTCCAGTCTTAATGGTCTCCAGTGTAGGTAAGAAACCCAGCAGCCAACTTATAAGTTTCTCTACCTTATCTCAGTAGAAAATTAATGTCTTCAAGGAGTAGAAGGACGTATGACAGGCAAGAAAAAGCATTTATCCTCCTGGTCTGGTGCTCACAGGAGACCTTGTATGTAACTATGGTAACCATGCAATTTATTGAGCCAGCTGGGACATTTTTCGAGAATGAAGAGTTTTACTGCACCACAGCAGCATGCACACACCAGAACTGCCTCTAGAAAATTAAGTCCTGAAGTCAAGCAATATTAGACAGCCAACCCCCAGGCCAGTATTGCCTGTCCTTCTCAACCTGTTCGTCTTGGGAATGCAAATATAGCCTAAGATAATAACCGAAAGATGACAGCTTTGAAAAACCCTTTCATCAGAACATGAGAATTGGAGCCTGAAGACAAAATACATTCAGTTGAGAACTTTCGCATCTCTGAGAGTGTCCCTATGCTGAAATTAGGGAGCATCCCACCTAGGGAAAGCAGGACCTTTTCCTAACTAAGCCACAAGCAGCCACTCGGCATGACACCACCGCGCTGGTCCTCAGGATGCTCCTCGCCGAATGGTTTGCACGCCACCTTGTCTCTCACTGAACGTGCAGGGTCTCTCCTACAGTGAAATTTGAGGTACCTGTAAGTTTCCTTTGTCTACTACCCAAATAGCAGTTTCAAAAATGATAAAATAAAAATATTTGTGAGTAACATATATCTTTGGGCATAAATGTATTTTTGTTAAGAAAATGCATCTAATAAAGTGAAGGTGAGTATGTCAAAGAGAGTTGGAGCAATGGAAGTGGAGAGTCATTAAAAGACATCACATTTCTCTGAATTCCTACTACATGCTCCACATTGTCTTGGGGATATATTTACTCAATAGAATATCTTTTTAAAAAATTATTTATTTATTTATGAAAGAGAGAGAATGGGCATGCCATGGTCTCTAGCCACTGCAAATGAACTCCAGACACATGTGCCATTTTATGCATCTGGCTTACGTGGGTCCTGGGGAATCAAACCTGGGTCCTTAGGCTTTGCAGACAAGAGCCTTAACTGCTAAACCATCACTCTAGCCCCTCAGCAGAATATCTTGATGAAAAGCTTAAATAAGGTGTGTACCATATGTTCTTTCCCAAGTCTTGTGTTCTGATGCATCTTTTACATCTTCATATTGCATCTTCATTTCAGTTCCCACAACCGTTGTTGTCTCTCTTTTAAATCCATTGCCTACCAATGCAGTAGGTTCTCCTCATATTCTAAAGTCACAAGCTTTCAAACTGTTTCATGGTGACATATGTACCTGCTGTTGTGACGGGCGTAGGTTTCTGATATGCATACCTTTTTTTTTTTAAATTTATTTATTTATTTGAGAGCGACAGACACAGAGAGAAAGACAGATAGAGGGAGAGAGAGAGAATGGGCGCGCCAGGGCTTCCAGCCTCTGCAAATGAACTCCAGACGTGTGCGCCCCCTTGTGCATCTGGCTAACATGGGACCTGGGGAACCGAGCCTCGAACCGGGGTCCTTAGGCTTCACAGGCAAGCGCTTAACCGCTAAGCCATCTCTCCAGCCCATTCATACCTTTTTGCCTCTGTGGTAAGTCAATATTTCTTTTGTGTATGATTTACCTTCTTATCTTGTGAGATGGAGGGAGAGGCTGAGATGAATAATTCAAAGTGAATTCCGCGACACTTATCTTAGCTATGTTGAAAATTTTACAAAACCATAATGTGTGGACCAAAGATTGTGCTAACATGTCTTACTTGCCCATTATTCTCTGACAGTACCCAGTTTATGTGAGTATCTTAAATCTAGGGGGAATAAAAATAATAGTGACAAGAGGAAGACTAAAATTCTGGTCTCCAAATCTAAACGTCTTTCACAATATTTTATTATTTCTTACCCTTTGATGCCATTCTCTTCCCTACAGGCCTGTGTCACTGATTCCCCCAGCCCCAAATGCTCAATCTGCCTCTTCTCCCTAAATGGAAATTAAGTGAACAATGAGATGTTTCTCCTAAGAATCCTAAGTTAATTTCAAAATATCCCAACCTGTAATGTTAAGACTGATTATAAACATTTATTTATTTATTTATGCTACTGATTTAAATTTTTACATGCAGAGTGTGTGGTGTGCATGCGTGTGTCGTGTGTGCCTGCATGTGTGTGGGGGGCGGTGCGCATGTGAAAGGGTGCGTGTGGAGGCCAAAGGCCGATATTGAGGGGTCACCCTCCACTTCATTTACTGACTCGTTGAGGTCTCCCACTTAAACCTAGAGCTAGAGATTCGGCAAATCTAAATAGTCAGCTTGCCCACGGGAGCAGGACACCATCCTGCCCGCCTGGCTTTTGACATGAGTGCTCAGGATTGAGTTCTGATCCTCACACTTGCACAGCAAGCTGTTTCTACACAAAGCCGTCTCCCCAGCCTCTGGGTATAAGACATTTGAATTGCTTCATTCCCTACCTTCTACAGCAAAGTTATAGAAAAGGTCTGGCTGCAACCTAGTTTTTAAAGTAAAAAGTTTCACTGACACATTCATTTACATATTTCTATGTACAATTTATATGTTGCTCATGTTAGATTTACGTGCGATAGCTCAGCCTCTGTGGCAGAGACAGCATCACCTACACCACCAACAACTTTGATCTGACCATTTATGGAAAATGTTTCCTTGCAAGCAATATTATGGAGAGAATTCCATGTGTCAAAATTAGGAATTCCCCCTTCACACACTCACAAAATGACAACCTTGAGCAGAGTTCTCAAGAGCCCAATTTCATAAGAATATTCTGTTCTCTACTTCTGATTAGTCTGTATTACTGATTACTCTGTGACAGAGACAAAAAAAAAAAAAATTCTGTTGAAGACTGGAGAGACAGCTTTGCGATGAAGGCACCTGCCTGTGAAGCCTATGGACCCAGGTTAAATTCCCAAGGACCCACGTAAGCCAGATGCATAAGGGGAGGTATGTGTCTGGAGTTGGTTTGCTGTGTGTGGCTGGATGCCCTGGTGCTCCCATTCTCTCTCTCTCTAAATGAGTAAATAACATATCTTTTAAAAAATTCACTTGAGAGTGGACCCTCAGATTAGCATCAATGTCATGTCAGAAGTGCATACTTTATACCTGTTTCCCTCTGCACTTTATCTGCTCTTACATCATATTATTAAGCACTTTATTGTTTGCATCATATATTAAATAGGCCGGTAAATTTTTGAAGAAAAGTTTTATTTGGAAATTTCTATGTATACCATAGTGATAAAAGCCAAGATGGGGATCCAGGGAAGTGGCTAAGTAGTTAAAGATACTGGCAAGTGTCTATCTGTATGTAGAGGCCAGAGGTTGACATTGGGGTGTCTTTCTCAATCTCTCTTCCTGATTTACTGAGTCATCAAGGTCTCTCACTTTAACACAGAGCTTGCAAAGCTTACTGAGCCAAGTTTCATTCCCCAATACCAACACATGACTGCACACAAAGAGTGGGACATGTATCTGGTATTTATTTGCAGCAGAAAAAGACCCTGGAACTGCCATGAAGGTAGCAGAAAAATCTACGAAAAATAAAAATAAAAATAAAGTCCATGGAGAAAAATAGCATGCAATTCTCTTTCGAATTTGAGGAGTCTTGTTTCTGCTAAAGCAAACATTATTTTATTTACTTGAACGCAATCAGGCCCCAGCTGAGGTACAAGTTTAAATAGTTTTCCAGTGCTGCTAAGCCATGTGCATGGGAAAGAGAGATATCAAATCCAGACTAATTAAATATGAACTCACACCTCTGTGCCACCATGTATTTGTAGATAGAAGAAAATTTGTAGATGCCAACACACTTCTCTGGGCAAAGGAAAATGAAAATTCCCCATAGCACATGACAGTCATTACGGGACCTGGCTGAGAAGAGGATAGCCCAGCACTGTGCACTATAATCAGTGTTGGCTATAAATAACAGTTCACTAATGTCACTGAGAACAGAAGTTTTATGCACAACACACAGACAATAATACATGATTGAGTCAAGGAAATTTCAGCTCAGTTATTTAGTGTCAAACACCACAGAAAGGGTCATAGAATCTCAGAAGTACAGGCCACCATATAGGCCTTAGAACCTACATAATAATATATCAGTGTGATTATTTTTAAAATTTGTTCCATAGCTTTACATTAATTACATATTCTTATACAGATCCAGGCTTTCCCTGGTCTCTTAAATAGAAATAATTTCTCTAAACACTTTCCCTTATTATCCTGAGCAGCTCTTCTCTGCCCATATCCCTCCCATTCATAGGGAACTATCACAGCCACCACCATCGGTGATTCTGGATTTAGCCCACCCTCCTTTTATTGACCATCTTGTGTCTCAAAGAGTGGTGGGCTCATCATTATTATTATTTCTTGAGGTGTGGTGGGCTCATCATTTTTAGTCATCAACATGATTGCAGTTAGTATGGACTATTTTATTTTAGGAGAAGGCATTCACTTTAAAGTCGATAAAACAAAATGTTGCCGTTACATGAGAATTCAACATTACTATTTGGGAAGAGATTAAGAAAAAGAAGCCTGCTCAGCAATCAAAATATGACAACGTTCAGAGACTGTGCTGCGTGGTTAACATGAAAAAGGTTTGGGGAGTTGTGCTGAAGCCACAGAAGGTTGGAGATCACCATTTGGTGTTTTTACTCACATTCCTACTACTGCTTTGATGGCTAAAGGACCCACATACCAGTCCAAAAAAAAAATATTGCTGAAGACTCCACATACTTGGGCTGAGAAATCCTGCTAGAACTGAGCTGATAACCTCCTCCATGTAGACCAGCTGACAGAAAGCTGGAAGAAGCCATTCTACATGCAGTTCAATGGGAGAAAGATACACCACCAGTGAAGATATTCAACAGTGGACACTGCAAGCTTTATAATTGGCCAGCCCGGCCAAATGAGTCAATGGGTGCAATAGTGGCACGTCTGTCATGGTGGAAACCAACTGCCATCCAACTGGACTGGAGGCCCGCTCCAAGGGAGGGAATACATCCCTGATACTGAAAACTTAAAACAGGGGTAGTCATGAGCCCTAGGGGTGTACCATCTGCTGATGTCTGGATAAATATATATACTCTGCTTATCAAACTGACTAGTAAGCACTTCTCTTAATATTCACACCCTTATATTAAGCTACTCTCATTTTGGGTAAAGAATCTTCTCTTTTCAGGTGGCAGTGACCTTGGGATGACTCAGAAGATATCATGGTGCTGGAAAGAAGTGACTAGAGTACCGAGTAACATCTCAATCACATCTTCCAAGGCTCAGGGTCTAATGTGGAAGAGGTGGCGTAAAGAATGTAAGAGCCAAATGAAGGGTAGGACTCCTTACAATGTGCTCTCTCCAGACAAAAATTGGCCTCGCTATCCATGACCTCATAGTGCCTGACACTACCTACACAAAACCATCATAAGAGGAGGGAAAGATCACGACATCAAAATAAAAGAGAAACTTATTGAAATGAGGAAGGGATATGATGGAGAATGGAATTTCAAAGGGGAAAAGGGGAGAGGGAGGGTATTACCATGGGATATATTTTATAATCATAAAAAAATGTTTTAAAAAATTGAGAAAAAATAAAAATTTTAAGAAGCAGTGTTCCTTTTCCTTGGGCTTACAAGGAAAGAAATGTTGCATATTATCGTGGATGGACCTCCACTCTGAACCCCTCCATTCATTCCCTCCTGAAGGAAGTCCACATGATAAAACCAAGCTAGGAGCACAGCGGTATGTAAGCCAATTATTGTGGGGAGGGTAGTTCTGCTTGGAGATTGATTTTCTTATAGATCACAATTTCTGATGAGGCTCTAGGGAAGTTCAGAGAGTGATGAAGGATTGTTCAGCCTCCACCAGATCAGAGAGAAGGTGTCAGTGTGGAAGATGACTGAAGGGAATGAGAAGACGCCCCAAGCTCATTCTGGGCCCTGCTCCTTCTCCCGCTTCTTAATTGTTTCTGATTCTTAAGTGTCAATTCACAGCCAGTCCCTACTATGAGCTCCATTTATTGTCCCAAAACATAAGTATTTTCTGTGACTACAGCTTTAGAAACAAACACCCCCCTTTGCCCATTTTTCCTCCTCTCTTAAAGCTGGAGTTTTCAACCGAGGTCAATTTTGCTTCAGTGGGCACATATGGCAATATCTTGGACATTTGGTTTGGCATTGGCTATCACAGCTGCAAGAAATGGATAGTGCTCTCTTTATCTCGAGTGAAAGAATTCAGATGAACACCCTTCAGACCACAGAACAGTCCTCCACAAAAAGAAATCACTCACCCCAAATGTCAATGGTGTAAAGGTTTAGTTATTCACTAAAGTATGAGTTTTCCTTGTTACAATTTAGGAGAAGAAAGATGAATTTGGCATATGATTTCAGAGGGGTTTGTCCATCATGGTGGGGGGCGGGTGAGACCAAGCGGAGTGGTTCACGTCATGGAAGAAAGGGAAGAGGGAGAAGAGAAATCAGGCCCTCAGCTGGCTTTCTTCTTTTTCACCCTTTTATTTATTCATTATTTAGGAGAGAGAGATAGCACACCAGGGCCTTAGAGAGAGTACACCAGGGTCTTCTGCCACTGTAAATGAACTGCACATGAATGTGCCACCTTGTACAGTTGACTTACATGCGTGCTGGGTACATGACACCAGACCTATTGTATAGGTGTAGAATCTTGCTGCTATAGTTAGGTAGAAGGTTACTTCTTGTGAAGGTGTTCTCATAACCAGGCATAGTAGTTCATACTCCTACCTGGGAGAGGAGGCAGGGTTATGAATATGACTTGAGGAACTTAACAAGAACCAGTCTCAAAATAAAATAAGATGGGGCTGAAAATGTACCTCAGTTGATAGCATCCATGACTACCATGTGTAGTGCTCTGGCTTCAACCATGAGGACCACAAGGGAAGTTTCCCTGATGTTTGATATTTTGG
Organism: Jaculus jaculus; assembly: GCF_020740685.1. Lineage (NCBI taxonomy): Eukaryota > Metazoa > Chordata > Mammalia > Rodentia > Dipodidae > Jaculus > Jaculus jaculus. The sequence goes on along the minus strand of NC_059111.1, from coordinate 103,159,425 downwards.
TCTTTCTCCATTAATTTTAGCAATTACTGTTTTAAGAAATCATTTCTTGACTTTTCCAAACTATCACATATTCCTTCATTTTCATTTAGACTCTCACAGTAGATGACATTGGCCCAGAAATTAGGTTGTTGGGTTTTAAAGGCTGAGTTAATCACAATGCGTACAAAGCTTTCAAAGATTGATGCCCAAGCGCTTTCCTCACACCATGTATTAAATTATGAAGACTACAAGGCTTCCTCTGTAGTCATGTGTGTTGCCTGAATGGCTTGATGCATGGCTAGCTCTTCCCCAGAGCTGGGAGCGCAGTAAGTACTTTATGACTTTCAGCTGCCTTTTCATCAACTAAGATCTCTGTGTCACTTGGTAAGATTCCAGACCCTGATGCTAAGTTCCTGAGCTGGAATCTTGATTCTGCCAGGTGCTAGTTTAGTGATTTTTTTTTTTTTTTTGGCAAGTAATGTGTACATTACGTTTCTTATTTTCCTTTCTGTTCAGTGGTCATTATGATGGATATACTATATGGTTCTTACCTGTTTTACTAAATTAATCTAGGAAATGTAATAGTTAGAACAGAGTATCCCCATCCTTTACCCACTGGAGATGCCAAGTTGATGCTTGAAATTGCCAATAGTACAATATCATATGTGTGTGTATATCCAGGTGTATAAAAATTATCCTATATAGGTGCATATCTTATGAAAAAATCTAGTTTAAAAATCACATATATGAAAAGACTGAATACAAAAACTACTAAAATATAGAATAATAATAAACAGAATAAATATAGAAACATGCTATGATAAACTTATTTAAAGTTATGAATTCCCAATTTATAGATGATACTTTTTTTTTTTTTTCAGGTAGGGTCTCACTCTAGCCCAGGCTGATCTGGAATTCACTCTGTAGTCTCAGGAGGCCTCTGCCTCCCAAGTGCTGGGATTAAAGGCATGTGTCACCACGCCCAGCTCTACAGATGATACTTTTAATAATTTTGGTCATAGTTGACTATGATCAAGTGAAAGCAAAAATGATAGGACAACTATACCCCCTAAAATATAGCTCTGTATAAATGCAAGGATTTTTTTTTTCATTCTCTTACTTTAACTTTTATCTATCAAAATTTCAAATACTGACAACTTTGCTTTCCTCAGAAAAATTCCCTGATAATAACGAAATTATGGTTATAGGATTAGAAATATTATAAGAAAAAGTATATGCTCATTAAATAGAGTCATTTAAAGCCAAAATTTTTGTTACTCCTTTAATAAAAAATGTTCACACTTAAAACCACAAAGTACCTGCAACTTCTACCTGAGAAACTGGGAAGCTGCACTCCTGTCTTCTGGCCTTACCCCAGCTCCCACGTGTGGAGAGCAATTCCACAATGCCGACCAGGTGTGTTTGTCCCATTCATTCCCACAACCTTCTGGAAGAAAAAAGAAATGTTGATCTTTAAATTTTCCAGGGCTATAATCCATCTGTTACCAAACTGATTTCTAAACTTCGATTTCTGAGTTTCGAGTGAAATCACATTTTTGGCACCTTTGGCCATGGGTGTTAATGAAAACTCTCCAGGTATAAATAGCTGTGGATGAAAAGCCTTGTCCTATCATCCACTCCAGTTACAGCGAGCAAGCATGAAGACCTTAATCTTCCTTGCTTTCCTGGGAGCAGCCGGTGAGTCTTTCAAATGCACAAGTCAGTAAGGATCAGTCATGCAACAAATTCATTGCTTTGTGCAGGGTTACAATGATTGCTGAATCTCCAGGGATTTGGCCTATGGCTAGGAAAATATAATTTATTTCTCATGGACAAAATTTTGGACTGATGCGAACTCATATATCACTCAGTTGTTTGAAAGTAAGAGAAATGATTATTTCCACTTTAATACCATCTAAGTTATATTTTTATGCAGGGGAGGTGTGGCTGGGAATTGAATGCAGGACCAATGCATTCTGGGTTAAGCAAGTGCTCTACCACTTGGTATCAGTGGTCCCTACTCCATAAGGCTCAGGAGATGAATAAATGTAAAAAGATCACTGGGAAGAGAAGAATGCTTACAAAGGGAAATCTATAATGTCCTGGTGGCAGCCAATGAGAGAAATCAGAAGAACAAAAGGCAAGAACTATATCGTTTCTAGGACAGAATATTCTCATGTGGTTACTGAAACATTTTCTTCCCTTATGGACATAGTGATGCTAATCCCATCATCCCAACTACTGCAATAAGCCCCAAGCAAGATCAATCTAAAGCTATCCAGCCAAATGGCTGCCTAGCAGTACTTTGTCTGAAAAGAATCCTGTTTTAAAAATATGCCTGTGAGTGTGTATGTGTGTGTGTGTATGTGTATTGCCTAATATATTGTTCAAACCTAAAAAAGCAAACCAAATATGTGGATAATTATTTAAATGGATTTAAGAACAGCTTAAGTTATAAGCATAAAAATATTTTGAATCCAAATACCTTAAAGCCACCATTTACTGACGAGGTAAGACAACAAAATATTAGCCTGCGAAACAATTATGAAATGGAAGTTCCACAGGGCACGTGGGTGTAAGACCTCCTCTCTTAAATGTTTCTCTTAGTTGCTCTCCCCACTGATGATGATGATGACAAGATTGTTGGAGGCTACACCTGTCAGAAGAATTCTCTCCCCTATCAGGTGTCCCTGAACAGTGGCTACCACTTCTGTGGTGGCTCCCTCATCAACTCTCAGTGGGTTGTCTCAGCAGCTCACTGCTACAAATCGTGAGTGACCAATATTCACACTTCTGTACCCTAAAGATAATCTGTCCTCTACTCCCATCTAAGCATAATTAGGGTAGTGTATAGTTATACTGCAAGGGAAAACATTTAGATAATAAGAGCTTGAATGTTCCTCAACAATTGGATGACATGCTGAGAGACATTTACAGACAGTGTTTCTTTTAAAATATACTGCTTTCTTCCTAAATGATTGCACTAAAGACATGGAAGGGATTCCATAGAGGGACATTCAGAGTAGAAAACAGTGGATAGCCCTAATAAATGTATCCTAACAGGGAAATGGGCTTATATGGAGGGAATAAAACACATATTTTTAGTACAACACAAATGTGTGTAAGTAACTCTACTCCCATAATCTTCTGTTTTATCTCTGACTTCCACCTTGTTTTCCTGTGAAACTCAGTGATCATGGCCAGAGTAGAAGTGGAAGCTACCATTCGTCTCCAAAAATCCCCTTCACCTCTCCATCTCCAAGTGTTCAGTAGTATCATTTGAAGCCCCATCCTATTTAACATGATGGTGGGCCGAGAACTTATACTGGCAGAGTCACAGACATAAAGAACCCTCTGACCTGCACACCGGATGGGAGTGCATGCACAATGCTGCTGCAAGCCAGAAACATTACCTGTATAAGGGCTGGAGAGATGGCTTAACAGTTAAAGCACTTGGCTGGAAAGCCAAAGGACCTCAGTTCAATTCCCCAGGACCCATGTATGCCAGATGCGCAAGGTGGCGCATGTGTCTGGAGTTCGTTTGCAGTGGCTGGGGGCCCTGGTGCGCCCATTCTCTTCCTCTCTCTCTCTCTCTCTCTCTATCTCTCTCTCTGCCTCTTTCCCTCTCTCAAATAAACAAATTAAAACATAATATTAAAAAATTACCTGTGTGAATAAATGCTCAAGAGGAGTACCATTTATGTTTACACTTGTGATGGGGAAATTGGGGGAGGAGGGAGGAATTCGAGATGGACGGTCAGAAAGCTGTTTATCCTTCCACGCAGCCGGATCCAGGTGCGTCTGGGAGAACACAACATCGATGTGTATGAGGGTGGGGAGCAGTTCATCGATGCAGCCAAGATCATCCGCCACCCCAAGTACAACAAAGACACCTATGACAACGACATCATGCTGATCAAGCTGAACACACCTGCCGCCCTCAACTCTCGAGTGTCCACTGTCTCTCTGCCCAGATCCTGTCCATCTTCTGGCACTAGCTGCCTTGTGTCTGGATGGGGCAACACCCTGAGCAGTGGCAGTAAGTAGCACTGGGCTATAAGTGAAACTATGGGGATATTAGAAATGAAAGGCATGTTAGGACTCAGTTGGTTCATGATCTTCTCTCAATGCAACGGTATGTGAGAACAGTTTCAGACCTACACAGTCTTAGAATATACCAACTAGAAGGTGAAAATGCTTGTACTGAGACTGCACAGAAAGCAAAACAAAATGAACTGTTAGAAAAGAAAAGTCAAGATGCTTAACTGAAATGTGGTGAGTGGTGTAGTGAGAATTAGAAATGAAGGTGGCTAGTGGACCAGAGGTCAGGGAACATGTCCCTGAAGTGTGCATCTGCTTGAAGAACTCTGGGCATAAGATCTGTCAACATTAATGTTTGTGTCAGATTTTGGTTAAAATGCTGATTAGAACTGCTTGGAAAAAATTTTTAAGGTTCAACAAATTATAAATGAGTTGAAAAAAATACATGAGGACATGATGAAATGAGAAGAGATGGGTCTGGAAAGAAGTTTCCAAGAACACTGTAGATCATCTTCCATTTTCTCTCTTGCTTTCAACAGCTAAGTACCCTTCACTTCTTCAGTGCCTGAAAGCCCCTGTCCTCTCAGACAGTTCTTGCAAAAGTTCCTACCCTGGCAAGATCACTAGCAACATGTTCTGCATGGGCTTCCTGGAGGGTGGAAAGGACTCTTGCCAGGTAAGTTTATCTGTCATCAGTCTCCATCCAGTCATTCTTCTTCTAGGTCCTTTTTCTTCTCTTCTGAAAAGTAGAACACTCACACTGTCTCTAAGAGTGTTGGAAAGAGAGTAGGAGACATGGATTCATTGTAGCTTGTCTCTATAATAATAGCGAATACACGTTAGATGGAGGGCAAGACAGTAATTGCAACCACGTACCCTTTGGAACTGGAAGTGTGGAATGAACCTTGGAGAAAGGAACAGAGCTATGGGGGACAATTTCAATATCCCCAAGTCCTGTCTTCTTTGTAGTGTGCAGGCTTACTAAAGAAAAAGGTTGGGGTGTACAGTCACACAATCAGAAAGTTGAAGCCTGAGTTTCCAGGTATACAGGTGGTCACAGAGGGCAGGCGGCCTGAGAAAAATCATCCAGCATAATAGAGGTACCCCTTGGAGCTCGCTCTCCCACTTGGACTTAAATACACTTCTGATTACTTTTATTCTGTCACTCAGGGTGACTCTGGTGGCCCTGTGGTCTGCAATGGACAACTCCAGGGTGTTGTCTCCTGGGGCTATGGCTGTGCTTTGAAAGGAAAACCTGGTGTCTACACAAAGGTGTGCAACTACGTGAACTGGATCCAGCAGACTATTGCTTCCAACTAAATGTCTTTACGTTTTCATGAGCCTTTCCCTTGTAGTTAACCCGACCTTAAGACTATGCCCCAATCAGTATCAAAATAAAAAAAATTTAAAAAAATGATTTTGTCCTGCCCACACTTGTTCTAGTATGGGCTTTGTGGTTTTGATAAATGTCAACACTTCTGGCTAAATGAAAATATGCACAGAGTTGTACTGTTTTATGATGACAACTGGGAAGGATATTTAGTATTTTATTCAATGATTTGGTAATTTATTAACATATGAGATAAGTACTACATGGTGTTATGATACTGGCTGTTATACACACATGGAATGGCATCTTCAGCGTAGGACGTGTACTCATCACTGGTGAGATGATGGCACTAACGTGCTGTGCATCATTCACACGGTGCACGTGGAGCTGTAATGAGTCCTGCATTGCTACTTCTACAACCAAGCTTCTCTCTTTCTCTTTGTTATTCAGTATTTCTCAAACTTTGTGAAGCTATATCCTCTCAAAGCATTCATGTAGCCCTAGGTTCCTGTTCTCAAAAGCCCTCTCGTTTGCAACTGGACTGTTGCTTCAACAGAAAGCACAGTCTACTCTCTTCTCAACCTCAGCTCAAAGCCCAGTTTAACTTATTCAGAAATTAAAATATGGGCAAAGGAGCAAACACCATTCGTCACAAGAAATAGTCATATTGCCCAGAGGTCATCAATCTCTAAGCTCCCAGGTATTAACTGCTGCTCTTTAGCTCTGATTAGACAGACTGCATGTGCTGATGTATTCTCTCACCTCATCTCCTCCAAAGCATTGCTGCCCCACTGATCACCCACAGAAGTGTTTGTAGCAGAAGTCTCTGCCCTTGATCACCATGGTTATCTGTGGTGTCTTTCACATAATAGGGCTTGAACACAGACATGTCATGTCATCACATCTTGACTGGCTTGCCAGTTATATACCTTTCAGGACCTATTATTATTAAGACTTTGGTAACTTTTCTCTGCAAGCAGATTGTATAACACTTTCTAGCCCTGTGACAGTTAGGCAGTGTGGGGGAGGCTTCCAGCTCAGTTTCAGCTCAATTTCCCAGTGTCCTGAAATCATAGCATGTGGTGTCTTCAGTAACAGGGCTTTCTGTCTAATCCTGGTGGGCAAATATCCTGTCAATATCCTGTACTGTTTTTTTTTTTTATTTTTTTGGAGGGGGGCAAAATTCTCACTGTAAACTTGACTAAAAGAACAAGTAATAATCATCTCACACCCTGAATCGTGAGGTGTTCTGAAATGTCCTCTACCAACTAGATTACTTTATTAAATTTGCATCAGCCTTACTCAAGTTATCAGGCTATGGGCAGAAAACAGTTTTCTTTTTATTTCCCACAGTGTACTATGAATGGCCTCTAGTCCAGTTCTCATTCCTACCCCTCATTCCCATCTGAAAGACCATGATTTGTGCAGTCTTAACCGTCTTCATTTATATCAGAATTTCATCTTCTGAACTACCTCTAAAATCTCTCATGAAGCTCTGCTTACAAGATTCTAAGGTTTCCCAGGCCAACACCTCTAAATCTGTGCCACATTTACCTCAAAGTCGATCTCTTTTCACCAGCAAAGATCTCCTTGCAGGGGATACTAGGATAAGGAACCGAGGATAGAACCCTTAGATAAAGACTTGTCAACAGCGACTGGAAATTCCCTCGCATTTAGAGATATGTTCATCAGAGACAAAGAGAAAAAGTAGCTTGCTTTTTAATAAGACAATAGCAGGGACTGGAGAGATGGCTTAGAGTTTAAGGCGCTTGCCTGTGAAGCCTAAGGACCCAGGTTCAATTCCCCAGGACCCACGTAAACCAGACACACAAGGTGGACCATGTATCTGGAGGTCACTTGTAGTGGCTAGAGGCCCTGGAGTACTCATCCCCCTGTATATATTTGTCTCTATCTGCCTCTCTCTCTCAAATAAGTAAGTATAAACAGAAGTATAACAAAAGGATATTACACCTTACCAAGAATACCACAGGCAAACTGGAAAGAAGAACAAAGAACTAACTGCCACAAGTTTTTGTTCATTGTGACTTTTCTTGAGGGTCAAGGGAGAGTCAGGGGGGACACAGGTTTCTAGGAGGGAGAACTAAACCCATGTATGAAAAATACAGGCTCATACACTTCTGCATGCATGTACAAGGTAAGAAATGCTACCTGTAGGGTTAGTCATAGGCATTCACCCTATAGAATATGAGGGCAAATACATGATCCGAAACATTACAAATATAGATTGTGAGAGCTAGTTGTAATTGTCAACTTGATTCGATGAAGGTATACCTGTGGCATTGGTGAGACACACCTTTGGGTGTATCTGTGAGGTTATTTTCAGAAACGATAAACTGAGAAGTCCTGCCCCAAATGTGGGAGGCTCCATCCATGGGTTAGAGTCTCTCAAAAAGGAAAAAGCCAGCTGATACAGGAATTGGGGTTCTCTGGCACTGCCTCAATATGGTAGGAGGGTTTTGGAGTCTTTGAGGGCATTAGAGCCTTTCTTGGATCTTGACTAGGCTGTATCAGAAGTATGGGCGCCAGACTGTCACAGTCACACAAAACTTCCACAGAGTCTGTGGCCTCCAAGCTCTTGTCTTATTAACTCAAAGAATTAAAATCCTCAGACCAGAGGGTGATTTTAGAGAGATTTTTATTTTTGTGATTGTAAATATTAAAGTGCTTAGGAGAAGGAGAGAGGAAGTAATGTGTAGACTTCCTGTTCGTGAGAAGGCAAGCTAATGGCTCCTGGGAAGGGGAAAAACCACCTAGAGACCCAGACTGGGGTCTTTTCTAGGTTCTGAATGAGGGTTTGATTAAGCAGCCCCAGACACCATGTTTCTACATAGGAAATCAGGTCTCTCTGAGGAATCTTAATCCTCCAGGAAATGGGGAATCTTTTCTAGGGAAGGACTCAGGGTAAGTTTAAGAAAAAACAGATCTGAAGAAGGAACTCTTTAGGCAGAAAAAAAAAAAAAAGATTAGGAGAAGCCAGACCCTTCTCTGACCTCTAGCCAAGTGTAGATTGCAAAGACAGATTCAATGTTGTTCCTTACTTTTCCTTTCAGGGCCCACTAACACTCAAAGTATGTCATAGCTAATTATTGGCATTCTCTTTCCTTGGCCCCTGTTCTGCTTATATTTGAATTGGTAGTCTCCCATACTGTAGACAGGAACTGGTCTCTCAGCCATGCCTTTCCCATCCTCCTGGACTATATCCCCTAAGCCTTGAGCAAAAAATAACATTTCTTCCTTTGAGTTCCTTCTTGTCAGATATTTTGGTCATAGTGAGGAAGAAAAGCAACTGTTACACATGTCTAGTGCCATTTCTGCAGGGGACAGAAGAGTCATTGTTACCTGGAGTAGTGATGCAGGATTTGGGGGTTCAGGATGGGGTCTTCCAGAATTCTGTCCTACTTTTAACAAAGAATTGATACAGACTCAAGAATGATAAATTATGGATTATGAAGTTTATTGAAGGGAAACCACAAATTGTGGGGTTCAGGAAACAAACTGTATTGTGGAAATACTTTCTCGTTTAGAAACACTGCATAATTTATGAGATTCATTTAAGAGAAATTGAGGTTTGGGGGGGAATTGGAGTAGAGTCACAAGTATGTAGGCTTAAGAGAAACGGAGGCTTTCAAAGAGAAATTAGGGTAAATCTGCAGATATGCACACTTGAGAGAAGCTGAGGCTTTTAAAGAGAGACTAGAGCCAAGCTGCTGGCATGTGGGAAGTGGAATCTGGGCACTTGTGTAGGGAAACTTGGGAAGAACCGGCCCATGGCAGATTCAGAACCCAGAGGAAAATCATACATGTCATCAAAGAGAGAAGTCACCCTACACTATAGAGCAGACAGAAGAAGAAAAGCCACCCAAACCAAGGAACAGTTTTATATTCTTCCCCTCCAACCCACCCAGCCAGACTAGGTGGGGGGAAGCCAGACTCACATGAAACCTTGTGGCCCCAGCAAAGACGGGTAGACATGCCAAGCCAAGAAGCTGAGCTGAGCGGAGCTGGGTGGGGTAAGGTGGAATTCCTGAAAAGGAAGAAGACAGGAGCCTTTGTCGGCAAGGGGAAGACCTAACTGGCAGGTGAATTTAGAGGGTGGATATCTGGGCCAGCCCATCCTGACTGTCTGTCTAGGCAGCGTGCTATTCAGGGCAGCATGAAGTGATGGGTTCCATTTCTGCCAAATTCCACTTTTATATTAGGGCGAGATGGCATGTGGGGCGGCATCTCTGTTCTCTTAGAGCTTTAATCCCTAACTGAAACTGCCTAAGAAAAGATCGCTTTCTCCTCTCCTCCTTCAGTGTCAGGCGCATACATGGCCCCGAAATAGTACAGATGACCACATTTTACTGTTAGCTACCTGCTCTTTCTTGGGGGGGGGGGGGGCAAAGAGAAAATATGTAGCTTCATTTTATTGCTTTTGGTATATCTCTTAGCTTTGTGATCATTTAGAAACTGCTTGGGAATTTCCCAGTATTTACAGAAAGACCAGTGCTGCTTTATCTTGTAACATTGTAGGTATCTACAGGCGGTTTGGAAATTTCCCATTGCTTAATGGCACCAGAACTGCAACTCGGGGCTTTTGTGAATAAAGTTTAGCTGCCTTGTAGTCCTCTGGAAGAGACAGAGATGATCTGTGAGAGAATCATAGTTTGTGTTTTAAATGAACACTTTTCAAAAGATCTTTCCAAAGGTAATGTGCCACAGATCTTCTGTTCTCTGTAAGGAGTAAGTGCTGTTTTATCTTCAGATTATTTCCACAGGAGAATTGAGCTGTAGAAAAAAATTAATAAATATTTAAAGAAATTGTTGTGTTATGTCCATGCTTTTTACTTTCCCTGAATAAAATGATTCAGTGATTAAAAAAAAAGAAAAATCCATCTCATACCCCCTTACCCTACAGTCTCTGCGTGTCTACTCCAATGAATTGAGCACTGCATTAATAATATTCAGATAAAGGGCTTGAGAGATGGCTTAGCGGTTAAGCGCTTGCCTGTGAAGCCTAAGGACCCCGGTTCGAGGCTCGGTTCCCCAGGTCCCACGTTAGCCAGATGCACAAGGGGGCACACGCATCTGGAGTTCATTTGCAGAGGCTGGAAGCCGTGGCGCACCCATTCTTTCTCTCTCCCTCTATCTGTCTTTCTCTCTGTGTCTGTCGCTCTCAAATAAATAAATAAATAATATTTTTAAAAAATATATATATTCAGCTAAAAATGTCTGATTTCAAGCCAAGCATGGTGGCACATGCTTTTAATCCCAGGATTGGGAGGCAGAGATAGGAGGATCGCCGTAAACTGGAGGCCACCCTGAGACTACACAGTGAATTCCAGGTCAGCCTGTACTAGAATGAAACTCTACCTCAAAAAAACCAAAAAAAAAAGTATGACTTCTCTTTATCTCCTTTGCCCATATATTAAGTTGTAAATATTACAACACAACTTTTGTAAAGTTGTCAGTGTAGAGTAAGAAATATAATAGTATCTGTATGGCTGTCAGGAGAACTGTTAATTATATATAGGCAAAAATCTTAGAACACTCAAACCCCTAATCTATAAGGAATACAGTTCAAGGCCTACAGGAAAAATATATGAAATGGCAGATAGAATTAAATCCTATATAGAATTCACACACAAACACAAGTATATCAAATTAATAAGTTTAAGAGCCAGGTGTGGTAGCACATGCCTTTAATCCCAGGACTCAGGAGGCAGAATTAGAGGATCACTGTGAGTTCAAGGACACCCTGAGATTACATAGTGAATTCCAGGTCAACCTGAGCTACAGTGAGACTGTACCTCAAAAGAAAAAATAAGAAGTTTCATTTAGGGCTGGAGAAATTGCTTAATGGTTAAAGCACTTGCCTGCAAAGCCAAAGGACCTTGGTTTGATTCCCCAGGACCCATGAAAGCCAGATGCACAAGGTAGCACATGCATCTGGAGTTCATTTGCAGTGGCAGGAAGCCCTGACAAACCCATTCTCTCTCCTTCTCTCCCAAATAAATAAATAAATAATTTAAAAAGTTTAATTTATAAATGACATACACTAAGAGATTGGCATCAGAATTAATAATAGAATAAAACAAATACTATAATTTATTTTAATTATATTTCTTTAAGACAGAATCTTAATTCATTGCCCAAGTTGCCCTTGAAGTTGCTACATTGTTGGCCTCAAACTCTCAATCCTCCTGCCTTTCATTCTTAGTGTAGCAATTACTGGCATGTACCATAGTATGCACATGGTATGCACATAGTATGCACATAGTATGTACAGTAATCATCATTTAAAAAGTATGCACATAGTATGCACAGTAATCATCATTTAAAAAGTAAGAAGTACTTATTTCTATAGTTTGCCATTGAATAATTTTCATGTGCTCTGCAGTAAACTGTGTATAACTGATTTCTGGGATCATGAGGCTATAGGAGATTCCTAAATTCTTGACATAATGTAGGGTTTAGGTAAGTGAAAGTTAATGTTATTGTTTTACTTTTACCTTTAAATCTATTATAATTTGAATGAGACAACTATTCCTTCTATAAGGAGAACAACTTTGTTTCTACTAAAAAATAATAGGGGCTAAAGAGATGGTTCAATGGTTAATTGTGCTTTCTTATAAGCCTAATGTCCTGAGTATGATTCCTCAGTACCCACATAAAAATCAGATACATAATATGACACATGTATCTGAAGTTCATTTGCAGTAGCAGAAGACCCTGGCAGCTCTCTCTCTCTCTCTCTCTCTCTTTCTCTCTCTCTCTCTCCCTCCCTCCCTCTCTCTCTCTCTCTCTCTCTCTCTCTCTCTCTCCCTCCCTCCCTCTATCTCTCTCCTTGTATATATAAATAAATTGAAAGAAGAAAAAGGAAAATTGGCATGGATACATAAGATCAGGAGTACACTAAGACAACACATATAATTATGAAACAGCCAACAGAGCAAGGGTTCAATCTTTAAGAAACTCCCTAGGAAAACTGTTCACACTTAAGACAAGAAAATGCCATGATTTTGGTCTGGGAATCTGGGAACCTGAAGCCCTATCCTCTGCCCTCATCCCAACATGTTTTCCTTTTTTGAGAAGCAGTTCCCACCAGGTGTATTTGCAGCTTCCTTTCCCAAAACCATCTGGAAAAGTAGAGACATGTGGATGTTTAAGTCCTGAATCATCTTTCAGTGGTCACAGAATTGAGTTCTAAATTTAATTTGTGACTGTCCAGTGAAATCGCTTTTTGGCACCTGAGACCATGGGCGTCAATGGCAGACATGGAGGTATAAATAAATACAAGTGGAGGAAAAATCCTCAGTCTACTGCCTATTCCAGACCCAGTGGGCAACCATGAAGACCTTCATCTTCCTTGCTCTCCTGGGAGCTGCTGGTGAGTTATTATAATGTCTGCATTATATTTAAATTTTCACTTTATGTTGGGGAAATCAACAGTGATCACTGAACGAAGGTTCTGAAGGCAAGATGCTTAAAATGAAGAAACATCCTTATACAGTATTCATGTTGATAAATGATTAGTTCTTACTTAGTGAATTCATGGTGCCAAGGAGTGATTTCAAACCAGACATCATAAAGAAGTATAACATGTTCTGAACTTCTAGGTAGAGCCTATGAATGAGAAGAGAGAAAGAAAAGATTGTTCACAGAAATGTTTTTCTTGTCCTTTCTAAGAATTTGGAGTTAGTATTTGAAAGCAATGTGTATTCCTTGAAGAAGCAGTCACCACCAATCCCTGAATCTCACAAATACTGAAGGAGTGGTTCTTTCCCCTTGGAGTTCTAACAGGTGAAAATATTTTATTTTTCATGGATATGAGATATAATTTGCAACAACCTTGTTATGAAATATCTCTAATATAAACTTATACATCATGCAGTTGTGTGAAAAAGAAATATATCTTTAATACTATACATTCTTATCTTTGAAATTTTATGTTTATCATTCCCATGTAAAGTGGGTACAGATTTAATATATCAGTACATATGCCTAGAAACTTCTTTCTCAATATTAATAGAAAATATTAGAAAAATAAGGTTAATATACTTTAATAAAGACATTTGGAACTGTACAAATAAGTGGGACATATGAAAATTCTGAATGCATTCACAAGGCAAGATAGTTAAAATAAAGGAGAAGATTCAGAAAGGTTTTATTTCAATTACCTTAGTGGAATGTATTTGATTTGTTGTAATATAATCTCATGATGTACACCATATTGTTCTAGAACTCACTATATACCTAGATTGTCCTAGAACTCTGGATTGACAAAGGTAATCATAATATTCTGAAAAAAAAAGAGATTTGTGGATATTTCATGCTAGATTCCATGACAAAAGTTAGTGAGCAAGTGTTCAGAGGTATCATCCTATTATAGAACACTATGTTCTCTCTTAGCTTCTGAAAGCTCACTTTCTTTTTTTGTAATATTTCTATTTTTATTTATTTATTTGAGAGTGACAGAGAGAAAGAGAGAGAGAGAGAGAGAGAGAGAGAATGGGTGCGCCAGGGCCTCTAGCCACTGCATACGAACTCCAGAAGCATGTGCATCTGGCTAACGTGGGTCCTGGGGAACTGGGCCTCAAACCAGGTCCGTAGGCTTCATAGGCAAGCGCTTAAGCGCTAAGCCATCTCTCCAGCCCAAGAGCTCACTTTCTGTTAACTTACAGAGATAGCTTTTCTTTACCAACACTCCATCAATCATCGTAAGCATGCTCCAGCAAGATTACTGTAAAGATTTCTACTCAGTTGCATGGTTGTGAGCAAGGTTCTGTGCACAAGTGATGATGCCCTAAATAGTGGTGGTGAGGCATTTGTTTTCTGTGTGAGTTTTTGTGCATGTGTGTGTTTCTGTGTGTGTGTATACTTACTATATTTATCAAATACAGAACATGCATTTAACAATTACATGTGTATCAGTATACAGGCAGGGTTTATGTTCAAAGTATAGAATAATTAATTGTCAAAAAAGTTATCTAAATCCAGCTGCGCTAGTTCCTTTTCTTGTGGCTCTAACAAAACAACTGACAGAGGCAACTTAAGGGAAGAAAGATCTGGTTTGGCCAACTGTTTAGCATGATATAGTTGACTCATCTTGGCAGAAAGCCATGGTGGTGGGAGTCGCTTATCCCCGCGACAGCTGGAGGGTGAGGCAGCTGGTTATATCACGCTAACAGTCAAGAAACAAAAAGATGCATGCCAGTACTCACCACACTTTCTCCTTTTCTAACTTTTATTCAGTTCAGGTCTCTCCTTCCATGGCATGGTGTCACTTATGTTGAAAATGAGTCTTCCCTCCTCAGTTAATTCCCTCTGCAAACGCCCTCACATATGCCCAGCCGAGTTGACAATGAAGATTAACATCGCATCAACATCTTCTGACTATTTCAGACAAGAGAACACTGCCCTCTCTGTTGTGACCAGTGAAAAACGAATCAGTTCACAAAATGTCATTAGAGACCATGAGACAAAGTTTGCGATTTTCCTCCTCAATTTCCTGATCGAAGATGACAATGACAAGATTGTTGGTGGCTGCACCTGTGAGAAGAATTCCATCCTGTACCAGGTGTCCCTGAATACTGGTTCCCGTGTGTGCAGGGGCTCCCTTATCAATTACCAGTGGGTATTATCTGCTGCTCACTGCTACGCACTGTAAGGAGCCAATATTCACATTCTTTGTGCTCTAGGGTCACATTATCTTCAATACCTAGCAAAGCGCAATCAGGCAAGAGACAGAGTTACCGTCGGGCGTGGTGATACAAGCCTTTAATCCCAGCACTTGGGAGGCAGAGGTAGAAGGATCACAGAGAGTTACAGTCCACCCTGAGACTACATAGTGGATTCCATACATAGTTCAAGTGGAAGAAATGGCATATAGAGTTCATAAAACACATATCATTAATTTAAAATAAGCATAATTTATTCTGTCTCTCTTTATTGGTTTTATAATATACTCATGGACGTTAACCAGAGAAGAAATATCAGGTGCCAGTCTCCACAAAACAGCTTTTCACTTGATAATTGGTCTTTTTTTTTTGGAGGGATTATTCCTATGCCTCCCAATTATAACTAGATGATGGGTTATACAAAGATTTCCGGTTGCAATGTCACCAGGACTTATCCAGCCTGCACCATAGTTGGTAGTGCACAAGTAATTCAGAGACCCTGTGTTTGCACATGGTATTTTGTTTTGGGCTAATTTTTCAGGGGGGGTTGAAAGAGAAGTAATTCATGTTGGATGCTGAAGAAACTTTAAATCCTCAAGCACAGCAAGCTGCAGGCACAACTGGGGAAGCAGAGCATTCATGAAATTGAGGGGATTGAACAATTCATGGAAGTAGCCAAGATCATTCTCCACCCTGAGTATGATGACTTAGCCACTGACAATGAACGACAGCATGTTGGTTAAACTGAAGTCGCCTGCCGTCCTCAACTCCCCGGTGTCAGCTGTCTCTCTGTCCTGCCTGGCAACACTGTGAGAACCAGGGGTAAGAATTTGAGAGTCTGCTAGTCCCAGTTCTCACTTAGAGAAAAATCACTGAAGGATAGTTTTAGAAGAACACGGACTTAGAAGAAGCTAAGTGAAGTGGCCATGAAGAAGCCACATCAAGAAGAAAATAAGAATAAATATTAGGGCGTTGTAAATGTTTTCTGCTTAACTTTGATTAGAACTAGAAATGCTTAGCACTAGAAATGAGAAGGTGGGTGGACTGGACACTGGGGCGGGGGAGGGAGACTCAGTGCAGCCTGAAGCACACATCTGCTTGAGAAAGGCTGGGGTCAGAGAACCCCAAACACTGATGCACGTGTCAGGGAAAGGGCAACTGGTTTGTTAGAATTATTTGGAAAAACTGTACCAAGCCTATTTTATCCAAATTATATGGCCTAGGCAATATGAAAAAGGAGATGATCTGCAGTGAAAGTTAAGAGGAAATATTTTGAGTCAAGCCCACTGGTTAACCCCATGTTCAGGCTTGGATTCCACAGTCCAGTTACCTTCACTTTTCCAGGGTCCAGATGCTCCTGTAGCACCTGACGCTGTGTGTCACAGAGCCTACCCACGCCTGGTCACCAGTAACATGTTCTACCTTGGCTTCCTGGAGGGTGGAAAGGATGCTCGCCAGGTAAGTTTCTTCGCTCTCTTTCTCTGTTCTGCTGTCTACCTCACTCTGATCCTTTGTACTTCATCATATGAAATACGGAAGAACGCAAGTCTATACTAAGGACTCAATCTAGGAGGTGGGAATAGCTCTGGGAGTAAGTATACATTTCCTGTCTGCAATATGATGATCAGGGTTAATGACAGAATGCCACAGAAATGGCATTGTGGGAACCACCAACACTGCACCTTTATGAGGAAGCATATTGTGGGGTAGAACCTTTTAAAAGGGACAGGGGTTGTGAGTCAGTATTATATCTCTCCAGTCCTATCTTTGCTTGTGCCTAAGGCCCGGAACAGGAAGGGGGGTGGGCATAAAAAGAGGAAACAGGATGGGCATACTAAGGAGATGGAAGGTCGGGGTTTCAGAAGCAGGAAAATGTGCTTTGCAGATGATTAACAGACCACATAAAAACACCAGGACAATGGCGGAACATCTGAATTCTATTACTCCATCTGAACATAAACAGCACAGCTGACTGTCTTTTCTTTCTTGTTCGGTATAACTCTGGTGGCCCAGAGGTCTGCAGTGGTCTGCAGTGGAGAGGTGCAGGGCCCTGTCTCCCGGGGTAGTGGTGTCTATCCCAAAGTGCGCAACTGCTGGGGCTGGATGTGACAGGCCACTGCTGGCCACTAACCACTTCTATTGCTTCATTAGTCACTTCCTGCTCGTCACCTTCATCCGCTGTGTATGTGTGAGATCAGTATAGAAACAGAAACGCTTTGTTCTGATATGTATCTGCCCTAGCTTGGTATTCGTGAACTTCCTTTAGAAACTTGCTGCTAAGTGAGAAGATAGACAAAGCTGAATAACTTTACTGCCACAGTTTAAGAAATTACTTAGTCATGTATTCAACCTAATCAATACAAATTTACTAATTACCTGCTAGACACCAAAACACTGAATGATACGTTGGCGAATTAAGGATAAAATAAGCACGCTGTTACCAAAATAACTTCTTAGATCCATCAGGTAAATGTTTCTGCAAGATTCTGTGACAATACACATTTAGTCAGGGTTCTTATACTGTATCACGAGCTCATGACTCTTCACCAAGAATAACACCGACATGCGAAGCTATCCATTCATATTCTCTGTGCCCTTCTCTCTGGTACATTACTGCTACTCAACACAGTGTTCTCATTCCTCCTTATCTTCAAATCAACTGATCCCTGAGGAAATAATGTAAAAGAAAATAAAAACTATATCTAGTACTCTTTGAACCACAGCTTGTTTGCATATCCCAAGATTTCATCTACCTATAGGTTCCAGTTCTGCAAGAGTTTCCAGTATTCTGACTGGAAATAATCCTTGTCTCTTTCCCACCCCCTAAAACCAGCCCCGAAAATCCAGCCCATATCAAAATAAAAGTTCCAGGCAAAAAGTGCACCAAAGCAGATGAGTTTTCAGAATGCAGATGTAATACCTTGAGATCATAAAATTCTTGGGTACAGAGGTATTATCTGTACATTTCAGTTCTACCCCGAGACGCACTACTCACTTAGCTTTTGTTCCTGACTAGTTCTCTCTAAAGTTGTCTTTTTTTTTTTTTTTTTTTTATGGAAGACCATGAAAAGAGTTTGTAGTAGAGTCCAAACTACTCCTGTGGATATCTGATATGGAGCAAAGCAAACAGACCTGAATAGAAATATCTTGAATAAGTGGAGAGAAAAACTTGCCTCCATTATAAGATGAAGGAAGCTTACTACCTTAATCAACTCATGCTGCTATAATGGAATTCCTGTGGACTGGGATGTCTTCAACAACAAAGTATCATAGCTCTTGTTTCTGAAAGCTAGTTAAGGCTGAGGCTTCATCAGGTCTGAGGTCCGAGGAAGGCTGTGTGCTTTCTGGTTGATGTGCCCTTAAGTTGTATCCCACTAAAAAGCTTTGTTTGAGAGCACTCAAAAGTGGTCAAAAGAAGTAGTTCTAGGTCCTACCTTTCCCTTTTCTTCTTTTAAATTGTTCTGTGGAAATGAGGTGAAGGAAGATTTTGACAGGATGTGGAAATCTCTTTAGAGATCTTTTATGAAAAAATTCTGAGAAAATAAATGTCTTTGTATCTCTACTGAGTTTGAGGCAATGGGATTCCTAGATCCCTAGCCAAGGAATATGTTACTGATTCAACATTGAACATTCAACACCGAACATTTTGGAGATTCCAAAGTCAACAGGTTTTCTGACTCTAAAGTACTTTTTCTAGAGACATAAAATACAATAGAAATTATGCCTTTGAGAGGCATCTTCTAAGTTTAGCCAAGTATATGACCATCTCCAGCAGTTCCAAACATATTTTTGGTGCTCATGGAGTCATTCAAAGGAAAGGGAGCCACATATAAAATGCATTTAATTGGATGTCTTCAAACGTTGGCTCTCTCTTAGATTCTGTGTTATAACTGCACCTCTACTTCCAGCTAAAATGGGGTTCACTTAAGTGCTTCAGCTGTTGTGACATGTACCACCCTCATGTACTATTTTAGCACCCACCCAGAAAAATCTGCAAAGCCAGGTGACCCAGCACCATAATTCCCTCGTGGTTGAGAAACATTTCAGACACAAGGGGAGACTTAAGCCAGCATTTAGACACTATTTGTCTGAAAAGCACTGGCTTCTTGCAAGGACCCACAAGGTAACTAAAATCAGAATAAAATCTTGGCATATCTACCTTCATTTATTTTTACCTATGTTCATTAGGTAGCCTACCATAAACTTAGGTAATGTTCTCTTCCAGACAACAAAATGTAGAGTAGTCATTGTCTACAAATTCTAGTCACATTGGATTCCAGGACCCAGCAGACAGATTCTCTCATCAAGACATCACCCTCAGGCAGGAGTTATGGGTTAAATTCCCAGGACCCACGTAAGCCAAATGCACAAGGTGGTGCATGTGTCTGGAGTTCATTTACAATGGCTAGAGACCCTGGCATTCCCAGCCGCCCCCACCCCACCTGGCCACTCTCTATAAGAAATAAATAAGTTTTAAAAAGTCATCTTTCTTTAAATTGTAACATATCAGCCACATAGTACCACAATAGAGTGAATGCCAATTTCTTTTAAAACAAGAGACTGTGGCTGAAAGCTCTCATTCAAGTGGTATTCAGGTAGAACAGTTAAATGGGGCAGAAACTGAGTTGACACCCCTAGAAGCAAAAGTAGTTTGGAAAAGAAATAGCTAATCCAAACAAAGGAGTCCCCTGCATACAAATTCACTGGGCAATTTGTCTCTCTACAGATTATTTCACACCAACCAGCTCTGCAAAATTACCCAAGTAATGCACAAATCACTATATATAAAATCCTCAAAAGGTGGAGAGAATTTACCTGAAGCTCACAGGTACTGTAAAATGACCTGAGCAAGGTCTAAGAGACTCATAAAGGACTAACAATACACATTGAGAATCCCAGAGCTTTGCACTGAAATGTTCTTCCCGGGATAAAGCTTATTGGTATCTCAAAAGACCAGAGACGCTTTGCACCAATGAAGGAATTGGGGACAGGAGGTACCATGAGAGGGAGTAAAAGAATCCCTTAAGGGAAAAACCTTCTTGACAGTTAGAAGTAGACTCCTAGAGCCTAAGGGGTGTTCAGCTTTTCAAGTACAGCTGCCTTCTCTTCCTAAAACATCCTTCAGCTTCCTGCTAGTAACTGAGACAGAGGTAGCGCCTCTAGTACACCCTCCTTGCTAGCTCACCCAAAGTATTCATCAGAATCAAGCTGCCAGGCTGCCCACCACTGAAAACTCGGGGGTGAAGACTTGGTAGAAAGTGTCCGTCACTGCCAGGCACAGGCTGGAGACTTCAGGAGATGGGTCTGAGCTACCAGGCTCAGCTAAGGAACCCCCCCACCAGCTACAGGAGGCCACTCCCTCTCCAAGGCCAGGACACGTGAAAGTCCTGAGACTTGGACTTTGCTCATAGCCCTGTGACCTTCGGCCAGTTGCCTAGGAAACTTCTTATATGGTATCAGCCAGCAGCATTTACACAGCCCATCCCCTGAAACCCTCTTCCCACCACTATGTAGATCACCTGACTTTCTCCCTGTGTGCTGTAATGAATGTTCCAAGCCAAGCAAACTTTGAACCTACCAATCTTCTTAGGACCCTCTTCCCATTCTCTCTCATCTGCTTATACAAAACCATTTCCCTGTTGAATAAACCAAGCTACTCCCTGAAGTCATCTCCTGAGTGTATATCCCTTCACTCTCATGGCCACTCAAAACCCTGCTCTCCACAGTTTCCTGGATGCCTTCTGGGAACTGCGGCCCTGAGGATCTGGGGACCCTCAGGAAAGTGTCAACTTTATTCCTAATTGATTGAAGACAAGTAGCTAGCTCCTTAAGTTAATATCAGGAGCTGAGAATATGAAGCTCTTTCAGTAGAAAGGAAAGAAGGAGCAGAGCCAAAGGACCAGCATCCAGGAGGGAATTCATATATCAGGGGTATGTCCTAACTCTGTTGCTCTGGCCCCCTTGGCTAAATTACATGCAAGGGTTAAAAGAGAAAAGCTGTTACTTAACATCTTAACCATCCAAGTAAAGCTTCTCTCTAATATATATGTACTAGAGAGGATGAATGGATGTGCCAGGGTCTTCTGCAAATGAACTCCAGACACATGCGCCGCTTTGTGCATCTGGAGAATTGAACTCAAGTCATCTGGCTTTGCAAGCAAGTACCTTTAAGTGCTGAGCCACATCTCTAGCCCTGAAGTGTCTCTTTTCCCAAAGGTTCAAGCTTAGTGGAATAACATGACACTGATATGATATTCCATGATCATAATTATTATCAATTTCTCATGGTTGTAAGGTTGGCTAGACTCAGATAGGTAACTCTTGCTTGGAGTCTCTTATGGTTTACAGTAATCTAGTGTCTGGGCTTGGAGCCATGTCTAAGTGTCCCACACACATAACTGCTAGTTGATTCGTCCACCAGCTGGGATATTCATTTTCTGAAGCAATTAGCCATGGTCCCTCCATTTGGCTTCCATATGTGAGACCTTGAGCCTCATCATGGCAAAGTAACTTGACTCCAGGAATATATTTCCCTAAAGGAAAAAAAAAAAGCAGAATAGAACTTATATTGACACTTATGAAATATCCTCAAAATATATGCTAGCAATACGCACAAGGAACAGAATTGGACTTTACCTTTTGTAGGGAGGGATGTCAAAAAATGTGGATAATTTTTTAAAGCTATATATCATCTACAAAATCTCCTGGAAACAGTATTGAGCCAGCTGAGTTCACAGCTGAGCAGCTTGGTGGAATATGACATGAGGAATTACTAAGAGGATGATAATTATAACAACCCCAACCCTTCAATAAGCTGTACCATCTCTGCTCTGCAAAGTCAGTAACTGTACTCTAGCTCAATTTTGGCTATGTTAGGAAAGAACGAAGGGGAATTTTCTAACTGCTAAAAAGACAACAGTTACTATCATTTATCCCATTGATGTAGTTTTGCAGGGAAGGAAGAGGACTGAGACCACAGAGGGATAATATAGCTTTTTCAGCATAAATACCAAAAAGGTTCACTTTTCCTCTGGGTAGATATTTTGTAACTGGAACACCAAAGTTCATGCTGTTGTCACCACAAAAATGACAGTGTGAAACAGAAACCAAATATTAAATATGTGCTTTATTCATAAAATTCACAAACAAAGAAGGTAGGATAACATCAAAAACTGCCCCTCCTCTCTCTCATCTCCAGTCAACAGATTATATAGGAAATGGGAAACAGAGGTATAGTATATTGTTAAAAAGCTCAGTCTTGACCCACTGGTCAGATGGTCAGCCTTTTCCATGACATTCTGATGTTAGTGGCTCACCTTATCACACAGCCCTATACTTTTGCTTTCATCCATCATTGCCATTGGTCAGCGGGGTTCAGATTCTCCTGTGATCTCAGCCTTACATTCCACCTCATGATATGTGAGGTTGGGTGGTTCACAGTCCAGGAACACAGCCCATGGGATGGTACTGCCCACAGCTAGATTGAGTCATTCCACCTCAACTAGTCTGATCTAGAAAATCCCTCACAGACATGACAGAGATTTGCTTTCAGGGTGATTGTAAATTCTGTCAAGTTCACAACCAGAGATTAACCATGACAGATGGTCAGTATCTCACACTGGCAGCAGTATCAGAAAAAAATAAAATAAAATCACAGGCAACAAGGAAATGACGTGACATCTTACTACATTCACGAAAAAGAGTATATGGAAGGCCTGACCCATGTCCCATGGAAAGGGGGTTCCTTGTGATGTTTCATTTCCCAAGACACAAGTGGGTAGGGATATTTCCTGAGCCAGCACTGTTTGCTAGAAACACTATGCTCAGGCAAAATTCAACCTCTGTAGAGTCTGTTTGGAGTGTGAATTTTCCCATGAACTTCTGTGAGGCCCACATCACCCACCACAAAAGAGGGAAGAAAAGAAAAAAAAAATTATGAAATGCATTTGGTACCTCAATGTTTCAGGAGCTTCTGGGGATGTCAGAGAGACCCTGGAAGGAGGGAGATGGCCGGTGAGGCAAGCTTAAAGTCACAGAAGGAGAGGAGCATAACAAACACACACCATGTCACAGAGAGCGGAAGGAGGAGGTCAACAGATACATGTGATGCCTAGTGTGGGTATTAGGATCCCAGAGGAGGCAGCAGGGCCTTGACTTGCTCTGCTTCTTCCCCTCTTTTACTCACCTCAGAGTCAGCTCCTGGCGATAACTATACCTCTTCACAAGTAACATATTGAAAAGGCCTAGTTTGAAGATTTCTGTAAGATTTTGTTTTTCTCCTTCCACAGCGCTGTATCTCCCCACCTTACTCTGGTCAAGGACCCTTAGACTGGGACATTTTACAGCCTGCACATCTAGCCTGCTCTGAGACCTGCCATGAGGACTTTTCTCATGCTCACTCTCTTGAGTATGCCAGGTAAGTTTGGAGCCTGCTTTTTGCCTAGGATGAGATCCAGGGAAATACATAAGTGATCAAAAGTGGGAGGAGCCCATCACAGCTAGTGAGATAGGAAGTAGGAGCGAGGGTATTGTAAAATAAACTGTGCAAGGATGACACATAAAGCCTCTCGATAGACAGATTATCTTGGTGATGTACTCTTTGAGCCACTCTGATGCCAGCAAGCACATCAAGATGCCCTCATAGCCAAAGCTTTGATCTTTCCTGGCCAGCTCCTGAGAACATGATTTGTCTGGCACAAACACATTTCTCTTTCCCTGAGAAGATGCTTGTTAAAGGATATGGGCCTGTAAAGAGAGATGGGCTGGTCAGGGCCCCATGAAATATCAAGTTTTTATACCTCTCTAACTGAAAATCAGTTAGTATTGAATTTTTACCCCAATTTGTGATAAAAGTTAATACTGAAAACTACTATAAAGTACTTATTTACGTTGCCAATGTGTGTGGGTGTCTGGTATTATACAGGTTCTGGGAAACGGAACTTGGGTCAGCAAGCTTTACAAACAAGTACCTTCAGCGGCTTGAGCCATCCCCTCATGTTCATTTCTTCAATACACAAAACCACCAATTAGAATTGTTGATCAGTGTAATGAGCCCTTAGAACTTTAATATAATTCCATCTCAAGCAAAAGCAGCTGTCAGTTTCCATAATATTACAGTATAGATACCATGCATTGTTTCCTTTGAATTAAAAAAATGCTAAAAATAAATTAAATGCCCTGATATTATACTTAAAAGGCTTCAATAAGAGAAAAACTACCTTAGCCACTTCTAGCTAACAACTTTTTTCCCTTCTCTTCACCCCACCCTCCAATTCTCCAGAAGTCACTCGGGGAAAGAATTCTGATGAAAAGTCGGTACGACCACATGATTTTGTCATTCCTTACATGGTCTACCTGCAGTCTAATCAAGAGCCTTGTGTGGGGTGCCTCATTGACCCCCAGTGGGTATTGACTGCTGCTCACTGCCCCTTACCGTAAGTGATCCTTTGCTCATGGTGGTTGGGAGAAACTGATACACGAGCACTATTTCATCAAATTAGAAGTTTCAGGAAGCGACTGAGTGTCTTCATAGAGGAGACAGACTACACCTTGGGTGGTTTAAATTGAGTTCAATGGGAAGAGATAGAAGAGTTTCATTGGGCATATATAATATTGACCAATAAACATTTATCAAACACTTACTGTATAGCCAAAGCTGTTGAATACAGACTACTTATTTATCTTCTGTATTAGGAAGAATGCATGGGAAACAAAAGAAGTTTACTTTATCCTGTGGCTACAGTTGGAAAATCAGATATTCTTTCTACCATCTATATCTGACATAAACTGCTTTTGGAAAGGAATGGCTCCTTAGCACATTGCATGACTAATCTGCTGGTGGTGGAGCTAATGGACTCTGGATTTGCATAGGGACAATAGAGGCAATGATGACTGGAAGTCAATGCAACCTATGAACACAGTCTTGTGAATGCATGCTAAACACAATGATAGCACTCTGAGAGAAGCATGACAAAGACTAAGGCTATCAGAAGCCATAGATCCTTGCTCAAGGACTGTCTGAGCCCATGTGGAATAGACAAAGAGCTCTGGGGCCGTGAAGTGTGTGTGGTTCCTTCTTTACTGCTATCAGACTCTGTGCTAGTGCATGAGTCTGTAACAATCCAATAAACTACTGTTATTTTATACATAGTTCATTTCAATCTTCAAGCTAAGAAACAAAATTAGGAAAGGAGATGAGGACATCTGATATGTGTTGTGGTGTGACACTGTGTGCATTCTGTAACTCTATTCTATCCCTTCTCTTCCCCTCCCCCCCCCACCCCCAGTACTCAAATCCGACTGGGAGTTTATCAACCCAGCACCAAGCATAAGAAAGAACAGACACTGAATTACACATTGGCTCTACCCCACCCTGAGTTTGATGCACAATCCCTGAAAAATGACCTGATGCTGATAAAACTTTCCAAGGCTGCCACTCTGAATAGCTACGTGGGAACCATAGCTATAGCTATGGAACCCATGGCAATGAATGATTCCTGCTTTATCCCAACCTGGACCTGGAATGATTACAAAGATTGTGAGTATTTGACTCTGTGATCTTCATTCTCGGGATTTTGGAGCTAGAGGGAAATATGGTGAGAGACTACTGGGCGGAAATCATTGCTATGAAAACACGTTCTTAATGCTACAATGATTCACAGCAGGATCTGACACTACCAGAACTGGTGGCCAAAGAAATGACTTGTGGACTGATTCAGGGAGGCTTCCCTGATCCCCTCAAATGGGGCATGCAGTAATTATTATATCCCTATGTCTCTAGGACTTTTATGACCAGAGGTCTGGAGTGTGAGAAAAATTAAAAATAAAAGTACATGATAGATGAAGACACAACACAGGCTGTGCACAGAATGTTCCAACCCATACTTTTCTATGGAACTTTCAGAGATAAGGGGACAGTTGAGAAAGTTCCTCCCTTGACACCAGAGCTGGCTCCCTGCAGAGTATGTTGTCGCTGAGAGTTCATCATGCATACATGGAGATTTGGGTGATTCACAGAGAGTTGATGGTTGTGGTCATCTTTCTAGCCTGATATATTTCATAGGAACAGTAGTCACATTCAATAATATAAATGCACACTCTCCTCCCATGTGGGCTCAAATGGGGGAAGAACAGGGAGAGTGGGCATCTCCAGAAGCCCATCTTTTTAAGTGGCTTTCTAATAAAGTTGTTGGTCTTTGTTGACTGTAAACCTCTTGTGGCTGCTTAAAAATTATACTCACTTTTGTTGCCAGGTGTGGTGACACACGCCTTTAATCCCAGCACTCAGGAGGAAGAGGTAGAAGGATCACTGTGAGTTCGAGACTACCCTAAGACTCCATAGTGAATTCCAGGTCAAACTGGGCTAGAGTGAGACCCTACCTAGAAAAACCAAAAAAATAAAATAAATAAAAAGGAAAAATTATACTCACTTTTGGTATTGTAAAATATCTATTCAGATATAAACCAGTGTCTGGTGGCTACAAAATGATTCCTCTGTTCTACAAAAGCAAATAAAGTAATAACTTTAGATCAGTAGGGCTTGTACAAATAAAAATTAGGAACTAGATAGACATTCTCAGCATTTTGTAACTCCATATTTCAAGTTGGAAGCAAAATCCTTGGGAATCTAAGTGAATATACTTACTGAAAAAATTCAGCTCATGTGATTTTTATCCTTAACTTTTATTCAAAATAATTATGTTACATCATGAAAGTGCTTTATCACATATAATTTGAAAACAAATCCATCTACACAAAGATTTTACCCTGGCCACTCTGCACATCAAAATCACAGTGATGGACAGCACCTCTATAAGAGCACTGACATTTATTTTATTTACTAAGAAGTATTTATTTCAAGTTGTTTAAGTGACTTTCACTTAGCTTAGGTGGATTTTAATTTAGTTCTTCTAAAAACATATAAGTGAGTGCCACTCCCCGATCTCTGGTCTAACCTGACATTTTAATTTCACTCTGTGATATCTTCTTAAGTTTAGTATTAGAATAATCCTACTCCTTAAATGCTGCTATGCTTAGCTTAATAAACATTTGGGTATGTGTTTTCCATTCTTTTGTAAGTACTCTCCATTAGAGATTCAAATACATAACACCTTGGTTAGAGTTCCTGAATCCTGAAGTTGACATCTACAGTGGAGATGAGTATCATGACTTTTTAGGGGAAAACACACACATACATCTAAATAATCATTATAAATAATATATTTGCAGCTATGTATCACATAATGAAGTTTTAATCAATTATGGAAGACATATACAATAGACCCATAATATTACTATGGACAGCAATATGCTGTGCTGTTTTGCAATCTAAGAGCAATAGGCTATAACATTGCACTCTAAGAATATAGTGAGGTATACAGCTTAAATCTGTGACAATGCACTTAATGCTCCCATGACCATAGGATAACCTAGTAATGCATTTCTCAGGACATAATCCCATCATTAAGTGAAGCATGACTAATTTAAATACTTTGTGTATATTTTTAAATTAATAAATAGAAAGATAAAGGAGCTGACCATCAAAAGATGGTGGGATGTTTAGGACAGTGGCTTTATTTCTTCTTCCTCCTGGCCACTCATAATATTTATACAGCCGGGCGTGGTGGCGCACGCCTTTAATCCCAGCATTTGGGAGGCAGAGGTAGGAGGATCACCGTGAGTTCGAGGCCACCCTGAGACTACATAGTGAATTCCAGGTCAGCCTGGGCTAGAGTGAGACCCTACCTCAAAAAATAAAAAAACACACAAACAATAATCTTTATACAATTGTTTCCAAGCTTTCTAAATTATGCACAATACAAAAAGTATATATCTGATGATGACTGGACAGGAGATAAATGATGGACTTAGGTGTATACTTCTCTAATGTGAAAATCTGTACCAGGAACCCCAAAAAGATTGGAAATCCTGCAGCTCCCTGCAATGACTATTCTCAGGGACTGAGTTATTTACATAATTGTAGGTGCTAATCACAAGAGCACTTGTGATAAGGAGGATAGCTTTGGAGTTCGTGTCTTTTTGTTTTCCCACAGTCAGTGACCCTGACAGCCTGACGTGGATAAACCAATATTCTCTTTCCTATAATGACTGCTGGAATATGCTCCAACAGGAAAAAGGACCAACCATGAACATCATGTGCATAGGACACTCTCTGAACATCAAGTATATAATTAAGGTATCTTTATTTCCTCCATACAGAAAGATAATAAAAGGGAAGATGGATAATGATGGAAAATTAAACAGCATCTATCCAAAAGGCTGTCTACAGAGTAAAGGGTAGGACATTGAAAGTTGAAGTACGTTTACCCTACTCCTCAATCTCCAGTTTTTAGCTCATTCACCCTTTCCCCTCTTACACTAAGAGAGACCTAATGTAGAGCCGCTGTCTTTCTCCTGCTTGCACTTAGGGTGGGTCAAGTTTAATTGAAAGGATGAGACCAAAGTAGATGTGAAGCACCGGTTGAACCCTCTCCAACCAAACCAGTCCATTCTCTTAGATGGCTTTGCTGCTGTGATATGATTCTCTTTGGGGATGGGTTTTTGTTTTTGTTTTTTTTTTTTTTCTGTGACAGAAATCATGCTGACTTCCTGTTCCCTCTCTGTGGCAGGAAGTCTCTGCTGCTCCAGCTATCTGTGATGGAAGGGTGTATGGAATCTTATCCTGGTCAAAAGCAGGTGTCACCATGGGAAATGAAGGGTTCTTTACAGAGGTTTATCCCTATGCAAGGTGGATCTTGCAAATGATAAAATCCCACTGAGGTGTTCTGTACCCGCAGTGTATCTTAACGATTCCTGCAGTGGACCAACAACTCCCTTCATCTTTCTTACTATTGAATAAAATCCAAATGGAAAACATCCAATAAAAACACATTAGCAACTTATGACTCTTGCTTTCTTTGATGTAAACTTTAAGAAAAATGATAAATTTATCCAAAAACTAACTATGCGTTCACTTGTACAAAAAAAAGTATTGATCACCAGCTACTTAGTAGACCCTGCAGCTGCTGAGGAATGCACGTTTAAGTACGAAATTAAACTGAATCACTTTTTCAGTTCTCATATCATGTGACAAGTCCTGTAATGGAGATGAGTGATAACCTCAAAGAAAGCCTAAAATTAAGCATTCTAGGCAGTGAGGCAATCAACAAAGAATCAGATAAATTTAGAAGATAGAATAAAACTAAAGACATAATTGTCTAAATACCAAAAAAGCATATAATTGTGATATGCCCTGGGGGAAATATATATACTGAAAGGTAGAAAATAAAGTTTACAAAGGGAGGAAGGAGGTGATGAAAGATGACTTCATGTCCTATAATCATTTATGACATCTAATGTCTGAACTGCAAGCTTCTCTTCATCTTGTCTTGCAGTCTCATCCCCTTCTCCCCTGTTCCTGACTTGGATTCTCTGCCTGGTGCTTCCTACGCCCTTAAGAACTCAGTTCTGTTACTACCAGGTTGTTTGAAACTCTTGAAAGACATCTCATTGGTGATCATTCTATATTTCTAAGTTCATGGTATCCTTCTCCAGGGCAGCTATTTATTTCAAAGCTTCTCTTTCCTCAAACTTCTAACCCATGCAGCAGATGGCTTCTGGTTGCTATTAGGAGGCAGTAACTTGTGGTTCAGGCTGACACCACCAAACATGGAAACACCTACTTTTTAACCCCTTTTCTGCTTTCTTGTTACACTGGAAGAGAGGGTCTTGTATGTCTACCTAGGATGTTACTTGACTTCCTCATATAATTTATTATTGGGTTTTATGTAATTTTCTCCTTTGATTTGAATATATTTACATATTCACATCTTCTTATTGATATATAGTATTAGTATGAACTAATACCATACAGTATTATAATTTGATGCATGTACACAATGGGTCATGACCAAAGCAGGGTCATTAGCATTTCTGTCTTCTCAAACATTCGTATTTCTATGTTCTGGAAAACTTCAGATTTTCCTAGTTATATTTCAATATATCATAAATTATGATAGTCTATCTAGTCATTCTATGAACAGTAGAATTAGTCATTGTATTTCAATATCTGTTATCTAACTTATAAAACATAGAGCCTCACCCATTACTCATCTAAAATGTGAAACGCAGCTCGTGTTTCGTGGCCCTGTTGACAGGTTACAGGTTTCTGAATGATCTGCTCTGTAGGTTTCTCTTCTGTACATGTCCTTGCCTATTTTAATTTTTACATTCTGATCTTCTACCTCCTGGGTCATCTGCCTAGAGATCTGTCTTCATCTTTTTTTAATAAATTTATCTTATTTCTACTGATTCTTCTAGATTTAGAGATCACGTACCCATGGAGAGTGGACCTTCATCTTAGTGGCCCTGTTACATGTCTCTCTGCCTCAGAACGCCTTGAGAATGGATCCTCAAGCTCTGTTTACAGTGCTGAAGGGTTTCTCAAGCCGCAAAGTTCAAACACTTCCCTCTGAAATCCCCCCACAAAACCAGTTCTGAAGATCTACCAGTCTCACACAGTCAAGTTTATCACAGTGACAACTCCACGCTCGGTACCAATTTTCTGTATTACTTTCTCACTGAAAACAAATGCCTGACCAGAACTGACTTAAGGAAGTAAAAGGTTTATTTTAGCTTAGTTTATTTTTGTTGTTGTTTTGTTTTTGTTTTTTTGAGGTAGGGTATCACTCTAACCAAGGCTGACCTTGAATTCACTTTGTAGTCCCAGGGTGGCCTCAACTCATGGTGATCCTCCTACCTCTGCTTCCTGAGTGCTGGGGTTAAAGGCGTGCGCCACCACGCCTGGCTAGCTTAGTTTTGAAGGTATGCATTCCTCATGTGAGGGAAGGCATGGCAGCAGAAACAGAGCTTATGACAACATAGTCACTGGAGTCAAAAAGCACAGATGGGGGCTGGAGAGATGGCTTAGCGGTTAGGCACTTGCCTGTGAAGCCTAAGGACCCCGGTTCGAGACTCGGTTCCCCAGGTCCCACCTTAGCCAGATGCACAAGGGGGCGCACGCGTCTGGAGTTTGTTTGCAGAGGCTGGAAGCCCTGGCGCGCCCATTCTCTCTCTCTCCCTCTACCTGTCTTTCTCTCTGTGTCTGTCGCTCTCAAATAAATAAAAAAAAATTAAAAAAAAAAAAAGCACAGATGGACGACATGTGGGCTGGGATATGTCACTTCAAGGGCTGTCCTCAGTGACCCACCTCAGCCTTAAACTATATGAGAAAATAAATGTTTGTTGTTGAAGCCACCCAGACTTGAATTATATTACAGAAGCCCAAACAGACTAAAATATTTAGCAAGGTATGTTTTCAAATCTGAGGCCTACCTCTAAAGCTTACCTGCTTTTCCATTTTCCATTGTTGAATAGATGTCTTAGATAGAAATATAATAGCAATTATATGTTTTCAAAATATTTTCAACTAGTGTTTGTTACATTTCAAATTGGTTTAGCTCCATATATTTTTTATGGCAACTAACTACCTATAATTACACCTAGCTTCTAAATCCTCTGAAGGTTGAAAAAGACTTTAAATTTAGGCATCTAAAACAAAAGCACAGATTACAGCATAGGAGAGATGAATGTAATGGAAATTAATCTGATAGAATTAAACTATGAATGTATATAAATGATTAATAGTGTGAGGAGACCCTGTGGAAGACATTTTGCATTGAAACTGTAATAGAACTTTAAAATTGGTTTTTGAAAATGACTTAAATCTTAGTTTACTAAAGTTAGTCTCTACTGAACTGTGTAGCTAAGAAAGTTTGTACCTCAAATTAAAGATTATTTTTAAGAATCAAAAGGGCAACCACTTTATTTCTAAAAAATAAGGATTTCTGTCAGTTTCACTCTCTTTATGTTTTAAGACAAGTAATCTTACTGGGTTGCTTTTAAGTTAACAGTGTTATAGAGAAGAGTGGGGGAATTTGAAGCTGATTAAATGACATTCCTTGTATTTATCTAGTGAAACAATTCCCAGAATATCTTGTTGCTATAGTTTTGCTTGACTGCCAGGCACCTTGGCCTACAATCCAGACCGCATAGATGGCAGCACCTCCTCCTAATTGGCCTATTTGTTGTCCGATGACTTCCCCTGCACTGGAGTCCTGATCCACCCTCTTTGGGTGATCACTGCTGGACACTGGCATTTACCGTGAGTAATCAGCCTCCCAGACCATTCTGCTCTTTGGGCTTGCAGTTTGGATTAAACCCTGGGCCCTGAATAAGACACTTAATTAAATTGTACAAGCAAGATCTACAGGGGACATTCTGTGGAGGAGGCTGGTGGAGGAGGGATAGGTCAGTGTGGATGGAGAAGCCAACTGCGGTTAATACTTTCATGAACATCCATGTTGTTCCAGGAGAGTACGGGTTATTGTGGGAATCTCAAACCCAAATGACTCCAGTGAAAAGCATGTGCAAGCGTCTGGCTATGAGAAGATGATCCACCATCCACAATTCTCAGTCTCATCCAGTGAGTATGGCCTCATGCTAATAAAGCTGAAAAGATCTGTTAAACTCAATGATTATATGCAGGTGGTCAACCTGCCCCAGTGAGTTGCGTCAGAGGGTACCATGTGCAGTGTCTCCACCTGGGCCTACAACTTATGTGATCTCTGTGAGTTCAAAGTATGTTTGTAGTCTGGGGACTTCAGTGACATCCTGTCAGCATCAGATCTCATCTCTGAGCTTCTGCTTTCTGCCAGACTGAGCTTTCTTCCGGCTCCTGCGTGCCTCCTTTTTATCACCTTGTCTTTCTGCATTCAAGGAGTCCTTCAAGCCTGGTACTGCATCTTTCTGACTTCTTTGCTTTCAAACATGAAAGAAGCAGTTTCAAGAAGAAATATCAAAAAGATAAGATATTTCTGTGTCTAGTGCTAACATATTATGGTGAAGGAAATTTATTTTATCATGGATCTTTGATTTCCTTGGCACTAAACCACACCATTCTATCAGAGATTTACAAACCATCTTGACCAATGAATCAACTCAAAGCCTTGAAACATTAGATAATAAGGTATCCAACATAAGATAAAAATATAATATTATGTTACACATAACTTCACTATGGAATGTGATAGGAGATATCTGAAGAGTGAGGGGAAGGGAAATGGGAAGAAATTGGTCAACTGATACTGTTGGACTGGAGTGGCCACCAGAAATAATAATGTTTCCTGTGTTTTGAAATATTTAGAAAAAATTTTGAACATTTTCAACATAAAAATGATACATGTTCAAAATAATGTGTCATTAAACTAGTTATACATGAATCAGAACATCACATTTGCCAGGTATGTGATCTTATAATCACAGTACTGGGGTGGGGGAAGGGACTGAGGTAGAACATGAATTCCAGTCCAGCCTAGCTAAAGTAAGGCCCTACTTCAAAAACAAACAATTATATTGTATACCATAAGGATGTACAATTATTATCCATCAATAAAACTGAAAACAAAACAAGAATTAAAATGATTCCTTGAGAGTAAATTTGAATTTTTCCCAAAAACTAAACAGCCATTGTTAAAAGAACTTTCAAAAGAAATGTGGACCATGAAAATGCTACAGGAGAAAATAAAGCAAAGACTTCAATTTGTAAAATAGTTTATTTGTCAGTTTGCAAGCAGAGATAGAGGAAAGAGTGACATACAGAATGGGCATGCCAGTGACTCTAACCACTGAAAATGAATCCCAGACATATGGGCCACTTTAAGCATGTGGCTTTTCATGGCTACTGGGTAATTGAACCTGGGTATTTAGGCTTTGCAGGCAAGTGCCCTAACCACTTACCAATCTCTCCAGCCTAAGACAGAAATTTTTAAAATAAAAATAATCTTGTTCCCAATATGTATACTAAAGTTCAGCTGAAAAAGATGGCTCAGTAGTTAAAGGTGCTTACTTACAAAGCCTACTGGCCAAGATTCAATTCCAGGGCCCCCACACACACATAAAACCAGACACACACAATTGTACATATCTGGAGCTCATTTGCACTGACAGGAGGCTCTGGCATACCCATTCTCTCTCTCTCTCTCTCTCTCTTCCTCTCTTCACCCTTCTCTTCCTGCCTTCCTTCCCCTACCTTCACAAGTAAATAAAATATTTTTTAAAATATATGTCAGTAAACATATATATACAATTAGCAAAACAAATTCTCCAAATACAGTTGCAAGAAGAAAGATTAATAAGAACCTGGCCTATGTATAGGTACTACTTAGACTCATTTCATGTCAAGTATTTTATGGATAAAATCAGATGATATTACGTGTTGACCATTGATATAAAACAAATGATTTGAATTAGGAATCAGGACCCCTGATTTTAAATCATAGTCCAACCACTTACTGCTGCTCAGGTTACACATTGTTACTAGTATCTTGGGTGACTGTTCTTCTGTCAAGCAGATACATTTTCATTTTGGTTTGTTTATCACCTGACAAATGAGAAAACAGGCTACATGCCATTAAATCTCCTCAAGCTCTAAAACTTTAATCATTCAATGATTAAATGAAATTTATTGCAAGAGTGTCTCATTTATACAAATATCTTCAAAGAAGTTAATCATTCTTTTCTGTTCTGAGGATAAAAAGATGAAGTCTGATTTCCTCAGTGGAATGGGAATAGATATCATAAGGGGCTAAGCCAGGGGTTGGGGGCCTTGGAAGCAACACATTACTTGTTCATACAGTACATTCATAATTAACAAAATAAGAACTATATGATGCAGCTGTATCACTCCTTGGTATACAGCCAAAGGAAATGAAGCAATATGTCAAAGAGATATCTGCACTCCCATGTTTATTGCAACTTTATTACCATAGCCAAGAAAAAGAAATGGAGTTTCCCTAAACTGATGAATGGAATAATATATGCGGCACATACGCTATTCAGTCATAAAAAGAATGAAATTCTGTCATTTGGGACAACATTGATCAAACTGGAAAGCATTATGCTAAATGAAAAACATCAGGGGCAGAAAGTTAACCACTGCATGATATCATTCATATGTGGAATATTAAAAAAAAGTTGATTTGATAGAAGTTATGAGTAGAATATTTGTTACCAAAGCCTGTAAGTAATAGAAGGAAGAGAGCAGAGAGGAAGAGAGGGAGGAAGTAAAGGAAGGAAGGGGAAACATTCACCAGTAAGTAGTGTTAGGTTAGGTTATTGATTTGGGATCACTCTGTCTTTGTTATAAAGGCATTTAGCATGATGAATTTTCCCCTGAGGACCAACTTCATTGTGTCCCACAAGATTTGGTATGTTGTGTCCTCATTGTCATTCATTTCTATAAATTTTGCAATTATATTTTTTATTTCCTCCACTGCCCACTTATTGTTTAAGTGTGTGTTGTTCTTTTTCTAGGAGTTGTGTTCCTAGCACATCTTTTGTTGTTAACTTCTAGCAATACAGTATTGTGAGCTGATATCAATCAGGAAATTATGTTAATCCTCCTAAATTTATGGAGGCAGGCTTTATGACCCAGTATATGATCTATTTTAGAGAAAGTTCCATTGGCTGCTGAGCTCCATTATTTCCCTGTTGATTCTCTGCTTGGATGATCTGTCTACTAATGATAGTAAAGTATTGATGTCCCAAACTATGGTGGTGTTCGTATTTATTTCTGTTTTGTTTTCAAGTAGTTTTTGTCTTATAAACTGTGGTTAACCTACATTGGGGAGATTTATGATTATGATTTATGATTAATGATTGATGCATCCTGGAATTCATTCTTGCATTTGATCATGTCTTCATTAAGCTTATTCAGCTGGTTAATGAGATCCTTTATTTGTTGACTCACCTCCAGTTTATTTATGTTTCTTTCAAGGCTTATTTGGATTTCATCAATTTTGTTAAGCCTAGTGACAAAAGGTGTGTGTTCTTTGAGATGATTCTGATCAATTTCATTTTTTAGATTGTTGGCTTTTTCATCTTTTGCTTCCAGTTCAGCAATTCTCTTGATCATGGTTATATAGCTTGTATTTTCATTTTGAGATTCAATTTCGTTTTCTATTTTCATTGGAGGCTTCCATTGTGGGACTAGGTATCCATGGTGGCGGTCTCTCAGTTTTCTGACATTTTTTTTTTTTTTGCATTGTGGTCTACCCATCTTGGGGTAAAAGTCTTATCTTATTGAAGAGGAAGCAAGGATTTTTCCTTGTAGAATCTTCAGTGAGTGTTCTCTTTTAATTATGAAAGGATTGGAGTACAATGGGGTTATAATCACAGCTGTGAAGAGTTTGAACATTGCAAGCACATCAAAGGTACCCGGGGAAATGGGAGGTGGGGAACTAGGAGATCTGGCCTGGTCACTCTAATTGTGTGCATTCTTCAGCACAGGGGAACCAGGGACAGGGGAACCATGAGCCAGGAAGCTGGGGATCCAGGGCAAGAGGCCAGCTTCCACAGTGACCCATGTACCCTCTGGGTCAGGAGAATAGGGATTACATTTGATCAGGAAGGTGGAAAAAGCATCTTCAAAAAAATTTTAATTATTTTTATTTATTTGCAAGGAGAGAGAGAGAGAGAGAGAGAGAAGGACACGTGAGAACCTCCAGCCACTGCCAGTAAATGCCAGGTGCAGGCACCACAGTGTATCTGGCTTTATGAGGACACTGGAGAATCAAACCTAGGTTGTTAGGCTTTGAAGTCAAGTGCCTTAAAATTAAGACAACCCCCCCAAAAAAAAAAGATTTATTAAACTCTAGTGCTAAAGAATTTAAATTCACTGAGAACTTCCAAGGCAGAAAGGAATGTCGCCCTGTGATATCACCTAGCAGGTACAACATAGCACACACATTGTCTTAATAAGAGTCTAGACCGTGCAGTCAGCTAGAGACATGGACCTGAAGGAACAAAGATGCCACGCTACCCTGGAGAGTCTGGAGCTCCAGTTAGGTGAGTCTGAGCCAAGATGGCATACAAAACAGCTTCTTGGCTTTTCCTTAATTCTTCCCCCAGGCTTTCCACAGCCCTTTCAGAGTCTGTGCTCCTCCTGAACCCAGCAACCATACACAATTATACTCGGCAATGTGCCTCATCCCCATTGGATGCCTAGTTCTAATTTGTTCTAAACTGCCAACAGAATTTCCTGGTTGTTTCCTCTTCCTAGTCCCATCTATGTGGGGAATGGGGGGGGGGGCTCCTCAAGGATTGGGAGAATTTTTTGCTTATCTTCTGATATTTTTATTTTTTAATTTTTGTGTTGTTGAGGTATTGTTTGGCTCTAGCCTTGCTGACCTGGAATTCACTATGTAGTCTCAGGTTGCCCTTGAACTCATGGTGATTCTCTTACCTCTGCCACCCTAGAGCTGGGATTAAAGACACACCAAGATTCTTCTGGTATTTTTACTCTCTACTATAGCAAAACTTTCATAATTTATATTTCTATCTGTCTGCATTTTTCACTTTCTTTTGCTAATCATAGACAAGGACTTTATTGAAAGCCACTGACTTGGTGGCTTGGAGAGTTCTTTCAGAGACACTGGCCCAGAGCTGTCTCTGCAACAGTGAGAGGCTCAACAACAACGTGTGTCACGGATGGCTTATCCTCTCTTCATCACAGGATGAGGTGACATTATGTTTACTGGTTAACTTTACCCAAAGAACATAAAAACATGTACTTTTGATGATAGTTTTGCAAGTCCATACAAGGCATTCACATTAGTGTGAGCTTGTACCTGAGCTATGTTCTAAAGTGCTACCTTTCCTAATGACTGTATTTCAAAGAAATGGTTCTCAGGTCCTTGAGAGAAAGATTCCCTAGATCTGAAAGCTAGTAAGGGGCTTTATAGGCTTTTATTATGATCAACATACTTCAAATAAGGCAGGGAGAACTTACCACTGCTAGCCTTCTAAAATAAATGCCCTAAGGAAATGTGCACTGAGTGGGATATCATTTCCCTTATTCTTTTCTTTTTTTAATTTTTTTTATTTATTTATTTGAGAGCGACAGACACAGAGAGAAAGACAGATAGAGGGAGAGAGAGAGAATGGGCACGCCAGGGCTTCCAGCCTCTGCAAACAAACTCCAGACGCGTGTGCCCCCTTGTGCATCTGGCTAACGTGGGATCTGGGGAACCAAGCCTCGAACCGGGGTCTTAGGCTTCATAGGCAAGCGCTTAACCACTAAGCCATCTCTCCAGCCCTCATTTCCCTTATTCTTGACAAGGGATCATAAAGTCGCTTATTTTAAATAAGAGTTGGACAAAAGTGTTCATCATCATTCTGCCCAATGTGGCCCTGAAACAGCCCCCACATGTAGCTAAAGCCTGTGTGTGATGTGATGTATTCGCTTAGTTCAATTTGCTTTGCTTGGTTGAATCAAGATATTTTTATCTCTTGTAAAGATTTGAGTCTTAGACACAAACTGCTTCTAAGAATATCTGGGCCACCTTAGAGAGGGTGCGGGACCCAGTCCCTTCACCGAGACATCTAGAGGTTGCTGTGTGGGGGGGAAGGAATGGAAGCATGGTGGGGCTCAGGAGGCAGGAGAGGGTGCAGGGCTTCAGCTTGAGGTTCCTGTTTGAGAGAGAGTGGGAGGAGCTCCTCAGTTTCCTGAAGCCACAGCCTCAGAACAGCAGGCTTCAAACTTAAGCCTCTAGCTGTCTCTGCTCAACGCCTTGCTGGAGAGAGCCTGGGTGGCCAGGGATGGGACTGTTGCCCGTGCTTTGCAGCAATGTGCTCCTGACGTCTGTGAGCACAGGTCAGATGGCAAGGAATGGAATCAGTGCATTGAGGGAGGGAGAAAGGGGAGGTCGTGGAATAGTCTGTGCCCAGAAGCTATTCCCTAATCACCTTGTGATGATCACCTCCTGTACAGCCAGTCGCTCTAGGCAAGAGTCCCTTCTCCTCCCATAAACCCCTCATTAATCTTAGAAGCCCTCTTCAGGACTTAGCTCAGCTGAGTGCACGTGAGGTGAGCAGGCTGCCCACGGTCACTCTGGCCTGCCTGTGTTTCAGACGTGACGACAAGCCTGCTGGAGCAAAGACCCAGGTGGCTTCTCATACTACGTGGGAAGTCAGAGACTCAGCTGCATCCTGAGGAAGTTGCAGTACCCCTGGATGAGTTGGTACCAACAGGATCTCCAGCAGCAGCTACAGTGGCTGGCTACTCTGCGAAGTCCTGGAGATAAAGAAAAAAAAATATCCAGCTTTGGAGCTGATTACCGGGTCATGCGTGTCAGTGACACTGAGTTGAGATTGCAAGTGGCCAACGTGACCCAAGGCAGAACCCTGTATTGTACCTGCAGCAAAGACACAGTGAGAAGCCTTGCTGGAGCATTTGAATAAAAACCACTCACACTGCAGTAGCCCTGCCTCCCATCCACCTCCTCTTGGGCAAACCCTCCTAACCCTGCTTCCTTTCCACCCAACCCTAACCACACTTGCACTTCCTCCCCCCGAAATTCCCCATTGACTCTCTCTAACTGAGTTGCACAGCAATCCAGCCCCAGCTTCTGGATGTCTCAGAGGCAGATGCTGCTCTAATGCAATTTGAAGAGGTCTCTTAGCCTCCCAAACTTCAGCCTGCGCCTCATAGAGCTGAGAGGATAAATCTAACCATCTCGCAAAGCTGCTGTCAGGACTGAGTGATGCAGTCGAGTGACGACTTCATATGCCAGAGCAACACGGAGACGATGGATCGGCCTCGGCAATTCTTTCAACAGGGTGCTTATGTGGAAAGCAGGCTGGTTTTAATACTCCTATCAACCCCTAGAGCGAGGCTGGGGAGAACCCGGAGGAATTCTGAGAGCTCAGGCAAAAGATGAGCTGAAGTGCCTAATGAATACCCCTCTCCCTTACAGCCCCGGAATAAACATACATTTTTTGGTAATATCAAAATTCTCTAGCAGGGTGTGGTGGCTCACAGCTTTAATTCCAGCACTCACAAAACGGAGGTAGGAGGACTGCTGTGAGTCTGAGGCCACCCTGAGACATGAATTCCAGGTCAGCCTGGGCTACAGTGAGACCTCCAACAAACAAAGAAACAAAATTCTCATTACACATAATGATTTCAATTCTCACAATTTGAATATTAAGATAATTTTCTGTAGGGATCTTCTTTGTATCTTTTTAGTTGTTAAATTTATTTGTATTAATTATGATGTTTTAATTAAATATTGCCTGTTTGATATGTTACTTAGAAATAAATTGCTAAATGAGAATCTCCCCCCATATCAAGCTTCCCACTAAAAATGTAGGCAAAATTTTACAAACTTGCCAGGATTTTTATTTTTTACCAGTCTCCAGTTCAGCAAGGGCAGATATAGAAAGAAAAGATGAGGAATGTGCTAAAAAGAAAGCATTCAGACAGCAAGACAGAAAACATGTTCACCACCAGTAGCTTTAAACCAAGGGCAGATAGGTTCATTGTTAAAGGAATTCAAGGAAATCTTTTAAAAAGTATGACCCTCTAAAAGAGAGAAGGTTCTAGAACCCACAGTTAATGGACCAAAAATTCTAAGTGAGAGCTGAGTGTTCAACCCAAATAAGAGCATCCCTGGAGTGAGGGGAGGGACGGGAAGCTCAGGTCCCAGGCAATAACCAGAACCCTCTAGGGAATTGCAGAATGAGAGATTAGGTTAGAGAGGAGAGGAAGGATAGAGAATGGAGAAGAGGAGGCTGAGGGAGAGGAAGAACTGGCGTGGAGAATGAGAGCTAGCATGAGATCTAGGGTCTGGGACTCTGAGACCTGTGCAGTCAAGGGGAACACAGGTGGGAGTGAGGAGCGATGAAGGAAGTCGCTGGTCCCTCACTCCTTCACGGAGATGCTGGCAGTTTGTTTCCTCAGCCCTAAGGAGTGTGGAGCTCCTGTCCACCAGGGGTCACCATGCTCCCACAACTGTGCGTGATGATGCCAACTGGGAGACCAGCCACATGAGCAGGACTTCTAATCTTGTTCACCTCTCCCTTCCCCTGGTCATATCTGCCATCCATCCCTTAACATCTTCAGAGATGACGGATGCCTGCCAAATTGCCTCATCCTGGGACTGAATAAAGTTTTGCATTTCTGTTCTGTTCCTGGTGCTGAACTTCTCTCTCTTTTTTTTCTCTAAAACTGTGTAGTTGAGAAAGACAACTTGTTATGACTCCCATTCTTCCCAGAATGCTGTCTGGGTTAAGAACAGGGGTCCTTCCTCGGAGCGAGGAGCTGGACCAGAAACTCAAGACTTTGACAAAAGGCCCTTCCTGCATAGCCCACAAGAGAGGACTCCCTCAAGAAAAAGAGTGGGTTTGCTGTATTTGCCAATCTCTTTGGCTGCTCTTAGACGTACTTCCCATCAGGTCTTTGCTTTCCTGGGACTTCCTTCAGTGCGCTCTCCACAACTCTTCCCCATCCCCCTCCCTCTGCTGTCTACATGGGTCCTCCACCTTCCCGTGACTCCAGACCTGAACCTGCCCCCCTTATGGGCCATGTCAAGGGCAGGAGAATTTAAAGCAGAGTAAGTGAGAGCTTGACAGATTTTCTTAGAGGAAGGGTCTTGTGATCCTGTGGTGGTTTGATTCAAGTGCCCTCCATAGACTTAGGTTTTCTAATTGCTAGGTTCCCAATGATGGAGATTTGGGAATTAATGCCTCCACGAGGCAGTATATTATTGTGGGCGGGCTTATGGGTATTATAGCCACTTTCCCATGCCAGCATTTGGCACACATCCCTGCTACTTTTGTCCAGCCAATGTTGGACAGGGCATGATGTCCACTCTCTGCCCATTCTGTCCTTTTCCCCTGGCATCATGGACCTTCCCCATCAAACCTGTAAGCCCCTTTGGCCTCCACATGCTGCTCTTGGTTGGGTGATTTCTGTCAGCAATATGAACCTGGCTGCAACAGGTATAAGCAGACAGAAGGAGTGGATGTTGCTGGGGTGTAGTGGGGAGCACGTGGTTGGTGAAAGGTGAATCATGGGGCTGGAGAGATGGCTTAGTGGTGAAGGTGTTTGCCTGTGAAGACCAGATCCCCCTCAAGCCAAATGCACAAAGGTGAAGCAAACACAAGGTCGACATGCCCTCTAGGTGGCAAAAGCATCTAGAGTTTGATTTTTGTGGCTGAGGCCTTTGTGTGCCAATTATCTCTCGCTCTTTTTCTCTCTCTCTCTAAAATTCAAAAGGAAACAAAACAAAACTTAAAAAATGCGAATCATAGAAAGGAACCTTCAGATGGGGCAACCTGTAGTCTAGGTGAAAAGGTGAGATGCCTGGGAGAAAAGCCATAGGTCGTTCCCTTCAGATCACTGAACCATGTAGCATAGATCTACCCTTTATCTTTATCTATTTACTGAATATTTTTTTTGACTTAGAGTTTAATGTAGACCATACTATGTAGCTAAGCCTAGCCTTGAATTCCTGATCCTCTTGTCTCTGTCTCCTAAGTGCTGGGAGTATAGTGTGCACTACCACACCAGGAAAATATGCTTTATAACAGAATGAATGATCCATGCATGGTGGTGCACTCCTTTAATCCCAGCATAGGTAGGTGGAACACTCTGAGTTTTAGGCTGCCCTGAGACTATATAGTGAATTCCAGGTCGACTTGGGCTAGAATGAGATCCTACCTTGAAAAACCAAAAAGAAAAAAAAAATGAGTGATTTCTTCCCTTATTTATTGATATAGGAAATATTTATCTTTATAAAATGAGTCTTTTCAGAGAAATGTAAAATCATATATATATATGACATATAATTATACATGGCACATTAAACTTCATTAGCTTTCACTAAATACTTCCCAATTTCCTTTAAGACAAGTTTTATCTTTAAAATATATCTTAATAAAAACATAAAAGTTATTATTAACAAAGAATTATGTGATAATTTAGTACAAAGTATACTTTTTGTAATATCTAAAAATTAAATCTATCCTCTGAAATATTTATCAAGTATTTATGACAAAAACATTGAAAATTCTTTCTTCTAGCTTTTTGGATATGCAGTACATAACAGTTATGTCTAGTCACCTACTTTGCAATAGCACACCACAGCTTCTTATTTCTATCTAATAAGTACTCAGTAGTAGGTACACAGTACTTACTGGTTAATGTTTCCCTTTCCTTCTTAATGTTTCCCTTTCCTTCCTTTACTTCCTCGCTCTCTTCCCCCTTGCTTCCCTTCCTTCTGTTGCTTACAGGCTTTGGTAACCACTATTCTACTCACAACTTCTATAAAATCAACATTTTTTTAAATATTCTACATATGAATGATCTCATGCAGTGGCTAACTTTCTGCCCCTGATGTTTTTCATTTAACATAATGTTTTCCAGTTCGATTCATGTTCTCCAAAATGACAGAATTTCATTCTTTTAATGACCAAATAGTGTATATACATGACACATATTTTAT
This sequence comes from Jaculus jaculus, assembly GCF_020740685.1. Taxonomy (NCBI): domain Eukaryota; kingdom Metazoa; phylum Chordata; class Mammalia; order Rodentia; family Dipodidae; genus Jaculus; species Jaculus jaculus. Next base: position 103,116,049 of record NC_059111.1, on the reverse strand, counting down.
TCCATTCATCAGTTTATGGAAACTGTTTCTTTTTCTTGGCTATGGAAATAAAGCTGAAATAAACATGGGAGTGCAGATATCTCTCTGACATATTGCTTTCATTTCCTTTGACTCTCTACCCAGGAGTGGTACAGCTGCATCATATAGTTCTTATTTTGTTAATTATGAACATACTGTATGAACAAGTAATGTGTTGGTTCCACCCCTGCACCCTCCCCCCTTGGTTAGCCCCTTTTGATATCTGTCCCCATTCCACTGAGGGTCCTCCTCAGAGGAGTTGTTGGCATTCGCCGTGGGATTCTGAATGCATCAGCTAAAACGATAACATGGCACCCAGGGACATGAAGGCATTGGGCCATCAGGGCGGAGGCACAGGCATAGAGGGCTGAGAATGTGTGTTGTGAATGAGGTAGTCACAGTTGGAAGGTCTGACAGTCAAAGCTGCATTCAAAGGAGCTACTTATGGGGGAAAGTAAGGCACAGGGAGCGTGTAGAGGCAGGAGAACCAGACCAGACTGTGAAGACAGAGGCAGCGTTACTGAATTTGGGATGAAAAGCAGACTTCCCTGGAGGAATGTACTGGAAGTTCGTTGTCACAGTGGAACTATTCGTGTAGGACACTGTGGCCACAGGTGTGGCTTGATAGAATAAGGAAGACATAGTCCTTTAACTAAGAGTATTCCCTGTATGTGTGTGTGTGTGTGTGTGTGTGTGTGTGTGCATGTGTGGTATACTCACAGTATGCATGTGTATGTGTCCGCGTACCCATGCACTCCCCAGATCAGGAGGTGAACATCTTGCTCCATTGCTCTTCTGTCCACTCTTGTTTGGTCAGGACTCTCTTATTGATCTTGGGACTTGCTGTCATTGTTTTACAAGCTTTGGTAATTCCCAGGTCTATGCTCCCCTCAGAACTGGGGTTCCCTGCACATGTAGCCACCACTCTTGTCAACAGCCAGCACAGCCTGATACAGAACTGTCACTGGACCTCAGGTGGCCTATCAGCCAAGAAGGGTAGCTGATTTTCTGTGTAACAAGCTCAACACCATTGGCTTTTCCAATAACTATAGTGTCACCTCATATAATATGTGAAGGTGAGCCCTCACTCATTAAACTTACCAGTTTATACACGAAACTTTCCTTCTTTACACTCTTCATGGGGCTTAGCTCATTTGGAATTTTGGAACCTTGGAGAGGACTAGAGTTACTGCAGAAACTTGGACTTTCTGAGTTCTTTCCTTCCTCATCTGGACTGAAAGAATCCATGGGTCTACTCCAGTGTGCCATCCCTAAATAATGGAACTATCTAAATGTCCTTTTTTAATTCTAATATTTAAACCAGCAGTCAACCGGGCCAAGGAAACACCTCCATGAAAACCTATTGACAAAATGTCTGTGGTCATTACTAAAGCTAGAGTGTTCAGCTTAAATGAGAATGAAAGGAAGAAGAAAAGTACTTGAGGGAAAACCAAAGGGAAGTAGAGTTACTGGCACAGTTAGCATACTTAACAAATGAGAACAAAGTATAACACCGATGTATGACAATATCATGACAAAACTTATTATATTGAATGCTAACCTAAATCATATACTTTAAATATGTGGGCAAATATATACTGAAAAAAATTGGTTTTGGACTCTCTATTCATCTCTTATGTCATAAGCCTCTGTTTACAATTGTGCTAGCCTCTCATGTTGTCAGTAGATACCCAGAATCCTGCAAAGGAGTGGATGGACTTCCTCTGTGCCTGGTACTGAAAGTTGTGTGGACAAGGAAAATGTTAATGCAATGCCTCCTACAGTCCCCAACCTTAAACCCATTCTCTCAAGGATTCTTCTCTTAGCTCACTTATTTATTTATTTATTTATTTATTTATTTATTTATTTATGAGAAGGAGATAGAGAGCGAGAGAGAATGGTCACTCTGGGGCCTCTAGCCACCGCAAACAAACTCCAGATAGATATACCACTTTGTGCATCTGGCTTACATGGATTCTGGGGAATTGAACCTGGGTACTTGGGCTTTGCAGGCAAGCATATAAACCATTAAATCATCTCTCCAGTTGTCACTCTTTATCCAACTATCTTTTTCTAAATGAGGTGCTTAACTCTTTGAAGATACATGTCCATTTCAGTGCCAGAGGTAGGGGTTTGAAACCCCAAGTGATTATGAAGTGATACTTTTCCAGTAAATAGTAACGATTTGAATGAACAATGAACATTTCATAAACTCCAACTGTCTAAGTAGTCTTGAGTTTTCCATCTTCAGTGAGGGGTAGAAAGGACTGCTGATGGTGAGTCCCTGCTAAACCACAGGCTGTTCAGCAGAAATGAACAATAATGCATGCAACAATCCAAGAAGCCCATCTTATTTAATTCTGAGACTGGCTCTGGTTACAGGTATCACATGGAACTGAATTCCTGCTGGAGGGTCAGTTATTTGCCATTGTTTCACGGATCCAGGGTAGGTATTGAAAGATGTTCACATAGATGCCAACATCGGCCCTTAAGATACATCCATCTGCGTAAGACAGGATTCCGTACAGCTTCCCATTGCAGACGGCTGGGGCAGCTGAGACCTCCTACCAGAAAGAAAACACAAATACCAGCCACATTATCTTTCTGGCAAGAGACAAAGAAACAAAAGGGAAACGGAAGACATTAAGAACATGTTACCTTGCAAGGCAGCCGTCTTCCTGGCACAATGCCCACACAGATCAGATTATCTTGGATATCATAAGCTGGGTAGGCATTTCGACAGTCAGTCTGGGAGATTACAGAGATGTTCACAGTTTGTAGTGTGTCAGGGTACTTGGCTATAGGAAATAGGAAATCAGACTTTGTTAACTCTTTTATTTTTCAATACCTGTTTTAAAATTTTACCTCTTTTGCAGCATTTACCTTTTTATCATCAGAACCGAAAAGATCAAAATTCTGAGAAACTAGAACTGGATTCCATTTGGAGCATCTCCAGATAGGGAAGTCTAAATCTCATTTGTTCCTGCTTTAAAAAATATTTTTTTTATTTATTTATTTATTTGTGGGAGGGAGGGAGAGAGAGAGAGAGAAAGACATAATATGAGTGCACCTGAGTCTCTAGTCACTGAATAAAACTCCAGATGCATGTGCCACCATGTGTATCTGGCTTACGTGGGCACTGGGGAATTGAATGTAGGACTTTAGGCTTCACTGGTTAGTGCCTTAACCTATAAGCCATTTCTCCAGCTCGGTTTGACTTTTTCAAGCAGCTGTTGGTCAAGTGCATAAGAGAACTCTCCCATAAAAACCTATCAGCTGAAACTCTGTGGTCAAGACTGAAGTCACAGAAGTTATCACAATGAAGAGAAGGAAGGAAAGAGAAAAGCTGCCTGTGACCACCAGGAAGGAGGGGAGCTCCTTGTGCAGTTAGCCTAGTAAACAATAGAGAACAAAGCGTTTATTAAGATGTGAATATGAGATAAATAACTTGCCCATCTCCCTACCAGAGTGATTAACTTCTTTGAAGATATTTGTAAATATGAGACACTCTTGCAATAAAATTAAATAAATTTCATTTGATCATTTAATGAGTATCATTTGTCGTGGAAGTTTTAGAGTTTGAGGAGATTTAATGACATCGAGTCTCTTTCCTCATTTGTGAGGTGATAAACAAGCCAAAACGAAAACGTATCTGCTTGACAGAAGAACAGTCACCCAAGATACTGGGAACAATGTGTAACCTGAGCAGCAGGAAGTGGCTGGACTATGATTTAGAATCAGGGGTCCTGGTTCCTAATTCAGGTTATTTGTTTTACATCAATGGTCCACAAATAATGTCAACAATTCTACCTGTAAAATACTTGACGTGAGATGAGATGAGGCAAAGCCATAAGTGCACATAGGCTGGCGTCTTATGAAGCTTTCTCCTTGCAACTGTATTTGGAGAATTTGTGTTGCTGTTTATGGATATCTGTTGACTACAGTATAATTTTCAAATATTTTACTTACTTGTGAAGGTTAGGGGAAGGAAGGAAGGAGGGCAAGGAGGGAGAGAGGAAGAGAGAGAGAGAATGGGTATGTCAGATCCTCCTGCCTCTGCAAATCAGCTCCAGATGCATGCACCACTTTGTATGTCTGGCTCTATGTGGGTTATGTGGGTACAAGGAAGTGAACCTGGGCCAGCAGGCTTTGCAAGCAAGCACCTTTAACCACTGAGCAATATTTTCAGCTCAACTTTAGTATCTTTATTGAGAACAAGATTGTTTTATTTTAAAAAATTGCTGTCTTAGGCTGGAGAGATTGCTAAGTGGTTAGGGCTCTTGCCTGCAAAGCCTAAACACCCAGGTTCAATTCCCCAGTACCCATGTAAAGCCAGATGCTCAAAGGAGCCCAAATGTCTGGGGTTCATTTGCAGTGGCTAGAGGCACTGGCATGCCCATTCTCTCTGTCACTCTTTTCTCTATCTCTTGCAAACTAATAAATAATTTTTTAAAAAAAATTGAAGTCTTTGCTTTATTTTCTACTGTAGTGTTTTCATGGTCCACATTTCTTTTGAAAGTTATTTTGACAATGGCTACTTACTTACATAGGCCAACACAAAATAAAATAAGCTGCTTTTGTGGGGAGTGTATAAGGGTGTCACATTTTCATACTCAGGGTGTATAATGCAGATGAATGAAATACATTGCTCTTCAGAGAACTATTTGCCTTTTGGAAAAATTTAAATTTACTCTCAAATAGTCATTTTAATTCTTGTTTAGTTTTCAGATTTATTGATAGATAATTGTTGTACATCCTCATGTTATACAATATAATTGTTTGTTTTTGAAGTAGGGTCTTACTTTCGCTAGGCTGGACTGGAATTCATGGTAATCCTTCTACCTCGGTCCCTTCCCCCACCCTAGTACTGTGATTATAAGATCACATGCCTGGCCAATGTGATGTTCTGATTCATGTATAACTAGTGTAATGACTCATTACTTTGAACATGTATCATTTTTATGTTGAAAATGTTCAAAATTTCCTCTAAATATTTCAAAACACAGAAAACCTTATTATTTTTGGTGGTCACTCGACAAATTTATTCCCATTCTCCTTCCCCTCACTCTTCAGATATCTCCTATCATGTTACATAATGAAGTTATGTCTGATTTAGTATAATAATATATATTTAGCTTATGCTGGATATCTTACTATTTAGTATCTCAAGGCTTTGAGTTGATTCATTGCCCAAGATGGTTTGTAAATCTCTGATAGAATGCTGTGCCTTAATGCGAAGGACAAAGACCCAAGATAAAATAAAATTTCATCTGCATAGTACATTAGCACTAGACATAGAAATATCTTATCTTTTTTAATTTTTTTTTAATTTGAGAGTGACAGACACAGAGAGAAAGACAGATAGAGGGAGAGAGAGAGAATGGGTGTGCCAGGGCTTCCAGCCTCTGCAAATGAACTCCAGACGCGTGCGCCCCCTTGTGCATCTGGCTAACGTGGGACCTGGGGAACCAAGCCTCGAACTGGGGTCCTTAGGCTTCACAGACAAGCGCTTAACCGCTAAGCCATCTCTCCAGCCCTATCTTATCTTTTTGATAGTTCTTCTTGAAACTGCTTCTTTCATGTTTGAAAACAAAGAAGACAATGATGCAGTAACAGGCTTGAAGTATTCTTTGAATGTGGGAAAGACAAGGTGATAAAAAGGAGGCATGCAGAAGCCGGAAGAAAGCTCAGTCTGGCAGAATGGCAGAAGCCCAGAGATGAGATCTGACGCTGACAGGATGTCACTGAAGTCCCCAGACAACAAACATGACTTGCACTCACAGAGATCACATAAGTTGTAGGCCCAGGTGGAGACACTGCACTTCATACCCCTGAAGGGAAGTCTTTGGGGCAGGTTGACCACCTGCACATGATCATTGAGGTTAAAAGGCCTTTTCAGCTTAATTAGCATGAGGTCATGCTCAATAGATGAGACTGAGAATTGTGGATGGTGGATCATCTTCTCATAGCCAGACGCTTGCACATCCTTTTCACTGGGGTCGTTTGGGTTTGAGATTCCCACAATAACCCTTAGACTCCTGGAACGACATGGATGTTCATGAAAGTATTAACCGCAGATGGCTCCTCCATCCACACTGACCTATCCCTCCTCCACTAGCCTCCTCCACAGAATGTCCCCTGTAGGTCTTCCTTGTGTAATTTGACTAACTGTCCTATTCAGGCCCCAGGGTCTGATCCAAACTGCAAGCCCAAAGAGCAGAATGGTCTGGGAGGCTGATTACTCACGGTAAATGGCAGTGTGCGGCTGTGATCACCCAAAGAGGGTGGATCAGGACTCCAGTGCAGGGGAAGTAATCGGACAACAAGTAGGCCAAGTAGGGGGGAGTGCTGCCACCTTGGTGTTCTGGATTGTAGGCCAAGGCACCTGGCAATTACGAAAAATAAGGCGTCACTAAATCCCGGGAATATTTTCCAGAATCACTAGATAAATACAAAGAATGTCATTTAATCAGCTTCAAATTCCCCCATCCTTCTGTATAACACTGTTAACTTAAAAGCAACCCAGTAAAATGATTTGTCCTAAAACATCAAGAGAATGAAACTGACAGAAATACCTATTTTTAGGAAATAAGCTGGTTGCCCTTTTGATTCTTTTTTTTTGTTTTTATTTTTGTTCATTTTTCTTCATTTATTTGAGAGCAACAGACAGAGAAGAGAAAGAGGCAGGTAGAGAGACAGACAGAGAGAGAGAGAGAGAGAGAGAGAATATGAGGGCTCCAGGGCCTCCAGCCACTGCACATGAACTACAGTGCACCCCCTTGTGCATCTGGCTAATGTGGGTCCTGGGGAATCGAGCCTCGAACTGGGGTCCTTAGGCTTCACAGGCAAGCACTTAACCGCTAAGCCATCTCTCCAGCCCATCCCTTTCGATTCTTAAAAATATTCTTCAATTTAAGATACAAACTTTCTTAAGTATACAATTCAGTAGAGACTATATTAAGTAATCTAAGATTTAAGTCATTTTTTAAAACCAATTTTGAAGTTCTATTACAGTTCCACTGGAAAATGTGTTCCACAGGGTCATGTGTTTGAACATTTGGTTGCTGACTGACAAGGCATGTTTGGGGAAATTTTGCATTGTGTGGGGGGAAGACTTAGCTGGAACAAGTGGACTGTAGATACAAGCCTTGAGTTTTACAGCATATTCTCACTTCCTGTCCAATTTCTGCATCCTGGTCTGTCTTAATAGGTGCATATAGCCTCATGCTCCTGCCACCACAGCTAACCAAACCCACTCTCTTCAGCATGCCTTCTCCAACACGGTATCCTGTTGACAGTATCCTGAAACCACAGATCAACATAGCCTTTCCTTGAAGTTTATTTCTTGTCAGCTATTTGGCCACAGTAATGGTAAAAGCAATACAAGTGCTTTGACCAGAATTATTCCTTTCTCTTATTAACAATATAAGGAAAAACGATACAGTTTCCATTAAAAGATGAGAACAAATCCTAACATGGCACAGGGAGGGGGTGGGGAGCAATTAATTCATGTCAAGAACTAGCATGTGCCAGGCTCTGTTTGAAGAGCTCCAGCAAAACAGCTACACCTATCTTCATGCGTGTGGTGGACACATTCGATAATAAATACATGAGCAAACAAAATGGTATTCTAGATGGTGATGTCAAAGAGGAGAGGAAACAGCACTACAATTTGTGTGTGTCTACGTGTCAGTGTGCGAGATGCAATTTAGTATTGCATCATGCAATACTAAATCGGTAGGCGGGGTTGACCCCATAGGCAATGTTGAACAATGGCACGAACACGAGGTAGCTGATCAGATATGTGTTCCAGTCTATGCAGAGAAAAACAGCTACACTAAGTGTCAGAAATTCATGTTTAAGGAGCATCGCTGGGGTGGGGGTTGACAAGGTTTGCAGGGAACTGCACAGAAAGCAGCTAGAGGATGTGGCAGTGTTCTATGTGACGTAGGAACAACTCGAACTTGTCCATGGAAGGTTTATGTAAAGGAGTGATGATGCCGCCCACATAGCGACCTGTGGAGTAGAGCGCATAGAGGCGGAGGCGCCTGCGGGGAGAATCATTAGATAGCTCAGACAAGAGGTGTGGGCTAAGACAGCCATGGCAGTGGAGGCAGTGAGATGTGATTGGCTTTGGATATTCTTAGAAGACAAGACGACAAGATGAAATCCAGAATATAAAATTGAGGCGAGCGGTCTGGAATGATGATGACTTAGTGCTTAAAACACTTGGCTGTGAAGCATAAGGACCCAGGTTCAATTCCTCAAGACCCATGTAAAGCAGATGCACAAGATGAAGATGGTGTCTGCAACTGAAGTTCATCTGCAGCAGCTAGAAGCCTTGATACACCCATTCTCTCTCTCTCTCTCTCTCTCTCTCTCTCTCTCTCTCTCTCTCTCTCTCAAATATATAAAAATAAAATATTTTTAAAATGTAAAAAAACTCTTTGAGAGGAAACTTTAGGTACGCTGTTGTCCCCCTTAGATTTCTGCTTTCAATCCTTGCACCCACTTCCTCTTGTCCCAACATCACATCAATAATGCTACTCGAAGGTCCAGAGTCATACCTTTCTCACAAATGGGTCTGGTTGTGAGTATGGCAGTGTCCATGCCTCCACCAAGGTACATAAGCATCAGTGGGAGGTGGAGCAGGCAAGTGCTCTTCTTGGGACAATGGCAGTAATGAGACAGAATCAGTAGTACCCCAGCAGTCTGGAGTGGTGTCCCCTGTCTGGCCCCATCTTTTCATGCCTTCCCTAGCACTTTACTTTGGCAAATATAGAGATTCAGCCTCACATACTCACCAAGCAGATTTATAAAAGCCCAGAGGAGGATAAACTTCATGATTATGTGGAAAGCTTTTTAACCAGATGAATTTCAGGTGATCCTCTGAAAAGCATAAGAGAAGAGAGGGAGGTGACCAAATAAAAATAATGCTAAAGAGAGCTCTAGAGTTGGGCAAAAGTATCAACTAATGGTTTCTGTGGCAACATTCAGCTCATGAAAAGTGAGGCACTGATAGAGTAGGCATGGAGGAAGGAGCCACAACAGGCCTAGGTCCTTGACAAAGGAGATGGTTCACAGCCCTCTGTTAGAGTAGGCTTGGAGGGAGGAACCACAACTGGGCCTAGGTCCTCGACACAGGAGATGGTTCTAGAACTCTCTGTTAAATTAGACATGGAGGAAGGAACCACAACAAGGCGTAGGCCCTTGACTGCAAATGGTCCAGAACCCTCTGTTAGAGGAGGAATGGAGGAAGGAACCACAACATGGCCTTAACACAGAAATATGGTTCTTAACACAGAAAATGGTTCCCTTTCAGAGAAGAAGTTACCTAACCTGAGAAAGTTCACCCAGTCTTCACAGACTCCTCCCCTCTGATCTGGGCAGGAGGGCAGCTGCCTCTGTTATGGTCAGGATGCTGACCCCTCCTGCTTCTGTGATACCGTTGCATGTCTGTAATACCCTCTGATGATGACATTGCTCCCTCTGCATGACACTGGACACATTTTGAAATGCTTCACTCCTCTCCCCACACTACTAGATATTTATACACATTTATGGATTAATTCCACCAACTATCAATTTCCATAATGTACATCTCTCCAATGCTATAATCTGTGCTTTTGTTTGGGGTGCCTAAATTTAACTTATCTGTTTTCACATTCAGAGTGTTTATAAGCTAGTGGGGTTTATATGTAGTTAGACAATTTGCCACCAAAAACATGTGGGGCTAAACCAAATTAAAGTGTAACAAATTATTTGAAACTATATTGGAAATATATATTTTATATAAGATTTCTATCTAAGACATCTACTCAACAATGAGAAAATGAATAACATGCTTTAGAGGTAGGTCCAAGATTGGAAAATTTACCTTGGTAAACATTTTGTCTGTTTAGGCTGCCATTATATAACTAAAGTCTGGGTGGCTTCAACAACAAACATTTATTTTCTCACAGAGTTTTAGGCTCACATGGGTCACTGGGGACAGACCTTGAGGTGGTACATCCTATACCACATGTTATCCATGCTCTCATTTTTACTCCAGTGACTGTATCATCATTACCTCTGTATTACTGCCATGCCTTCCCTGACATGAGGGATGCATACCTTCAAAAATGTCAGCTAAAATAAATCTTTTAATTCTTTATGTTGGTTCTGGTCAGGCATTTGTTTGCAGTGATAAAGTCATACAGAAAATTGGTACTGAGAGTAGGGTTGTCACTGTGAAAAACTTGACAATGTGATTGGTAGATCTTTGGAACTGGTTTTGGGGAAGGATTTCAGAGGGAATAGTTTGAACTTTGGGCCTCAAGAAACCCTGCCATACTATAAGTAGAGATTGAGGATCCATTCTCAAGACATTCTGAGAGTTTCAAAAATCAAATCATTAAGAGAATCATCTACAGTAGAGTCCCCAACTCATGAGGTTTCAGAAGGGAAAAAAAATATTCTACTGGGAATGAGGAGACACACGATTTCCTTTGTATTTTGGCAAGGAATCTGGCTATAATGTACCTGAGGCCTGAGTGAGGTTGAATTTGAATTTAAGTGTAATGGACTATATTGTTCAATTGGGGGAAATATAAAGTCAGAATAACATCCTGGCTGTGGTTTGGCTACTTTTGAGGGTACATGTTCAGATCTACAGTGAAAGAGGGTGAGAAACAGAGCAAAAGATGGGACCACACTGGGCCTTGTGGTGAGGTTGGAGCCAAAATTGAAATCCCCATTCTGAGTGTGCTGGCACTGAGAAAGCAATTGTAATTTTTATATAGATTAACATCATTAAATAAAAACCTAGTGCCCAGTACTGAGGCAATTGAACAGGTGTAGAGGGTGTAAGCCTCCACCCACTGAAAGCTCTAAAGTATAGGAATTAAAATGCTTTTGAATAGAGAAGACCTGAGCGGAGAATACTGGAGGAATTCCCTTACTGCTGACAAGCATTGCCTAGGAAAGTGAAGCCCCAGAGAAAACACACAGGCAGATGAGGTGCGCAGGAGCCGGGCCACGTCTTTACTTATGTGTGTGTGCGTGGGTGTGCTGGAAGGAGACCTTGGCAGTGCCACCAATAGTGCTGCTTTCACAGGAATGGAAAAATGCCAGAGCACCGTGCGTATGGCGTCTTGCTTTGTGCTTCCATAGAGCCACTGATGCTGGGCAGTGTGAGTCAGGTACCGATGCCCTGCAGGAAGGACCTAAGGGATTCAGAAGATAGCTCGGTGGTTTAAAGATACTTGCTTGCAAGGCCTAAGTGCTGGGGTTCAATCCTGAGCCACCCATTCATGGAAGCCAAATGCAAAATATGGCATAAGCATCTTGTGTTCATTTTCAGTGGTAAAAAGTCCCTGAGAATCGTTATAGAAAGTTTTTCTTTCACCATCTGTTATGAGGGATACTTTTGCTGGGTAGAGTAGTTTGGGATGGAAGCCATAAGTCCTTAGAGTTTACAGTGTCCCATTCCAGGCCCTTCTGTGTTTCAGGGTTTCCACTGAGAAGCCCAAAGTAATTCTGATGGCTTTTCCTTTATACGTAATGTGTTGTCTCTCCCTAATTGCCTTTAGGAATTTCTCTTTTTGATTGATGTTTAGAGCCTTAATGATAATACATATTGGAGAATTTCTGCTTTGGTCCAGTCTGTTTTCGTTCTGCTAGCTTCTTGTAACTTAATGGGACTATCTTTTGAAAGACTGGGAGAATTTTCTTCAATAATTTTGTGGAATAAGTTTTTCATGTCTTTGGTCTGTATTTCTTCCCCTTGTGGTATTCCCATGATCCGAATGTTAGGATGCTTAAGGGTACCCCACAGTTCCCTCATATTATGTTCACAGAAATTTGTGAACTGATTGAAACATTTGGACTCATGAACTATTTCTTCTGTTTTGTCTTCCAGTTCTGAGTTTCTGTCCTCCACATGGCTGACTCTAGTGTTGAGAGCTTCTATGGAATTTTGGGCTTGTTCAATTTTGTTCATATTTTCTATTGCTTTTTTATGTTTAGTTTCCAACCCTCTGCCAAATTCCCCTTTCACATCATTTTCTGATTTTCTTAATACTTCTTGGAATTCATCTTTGAATTTTTATGTCTTCATTGACCTTAGCCAGTTTAGCCAGGTTATTGAGGTCTTCTATCTTTTTTTTCTCTCTGCTTCAGATCATTTAACTGTCTTAGGGACCCTTCCTAGTTCTTTTCTAATACTTCTAATCTAGTAATCATACCATTCATACAATTATTGGTTCTTTGAGTTTCTGCAAGTTCTGCTATTTGCAGGGTCCAGGGTTGCACAGTTTGTTTCTTCATTTTGGGGTCCTGATTCTATTCTCTCTTCTATGTTTTGATTAGACACATCTATTGTGGGACTGCACAAACTAGCTGGATTTACTTGCATCTGATTGTTCATGCAATTCCTTTTTTGCTGTGGTCTGCCCATCACGATGCTTCAGAAAACTTAGGGTGTGGGACACTAACCTGGTGGCCAAGGGTGGGGGGCGGTGGTGGTAGTGGTGAAAGCAACGGTCGCCAGTGGTTTCAGAAAGGCTAGGGTGGGGAAACTAGCCTGTGTCCCAGTTTGGGGATGACAGGAGGCAGGGGCGAGTGGGATGGTAATCATGTGCAGGGCTCAGAAGCGCTAGGCTGGTATGGTGACTGTGAAGGCTTTCTCGTGAGGCAAGGAGGGAACTGCGATCTGGCGCAGGGGTGGGGGTGGGGGTCAACAAGGCTAGGCAGTAGTGGTGATCACATGTGCGGGGGTCAGCAAAGCTGGGGGGGAATGGTGACTGGGATGGTGATGATGTGAGAGGGAGGCAAGGCTGGGTGGGAATGATGATCACACATGAGGTGTCAGCAACCTTGCAGGGGTGTGAGCAAGGCTGGGTGGGAATGGCAATCACACCCATGGAGCTCTGCCCGATGGCAGAAAACACAGGGTGGAGGACCTAGCTGCTAGCTTGGGTCCACTTGGCCTGCACTTAGGGCAAGAGGGAACTTCTGCTGGGAATGTGGTTAGCATGTCTGCTTGAGGGGATTGCAGGACTGGTGGGATACCTGAGAGTGTCTGAATCAGGACCCCAGTTCGAGGCTTGATTCCCCACTACCCACGTAAGCCAGAGGCACAAGTTGGTGCATGTATCTGGAGTTCATTTGCAGTGGCTGGAGGCCCTGGTGTGCCCATTTTCTCTGTCTCTGTCTCTCTCTCTCTCCCCCACCCCTCGTGCTCTCTGTGTGTCATTGTCAAATAAATAAATAAAAACGCACAAAAAATTTTAAAAAATTACATGTTTCCAACATGTAATGGCATAGAATAAACATTCACATTCCAAAAGAGAGAAAAGATTTGACCAAATCAAGACCAAAACCAAGCAGGGTAAACATTAAATCCTACAGTTCCATGTTTAGTATCTGGGACTGGTCATGTGTTCCTGTCGACTCCAAAACATTTAGGAAGCCCGGTCCTCCACTCTGCTCCCCGTGGCACACATAGCCTTGCTCCTAGGCTGGGGCTCCACTCTGAGCCTCTAGTTTTTCTTGCTGGATGCCCACAGTCCTGATATCTTCTACATCCTGGGGTCTCCATTGCAACAGGCTTCATCTTTACAAATTTGAGCAATGATCTCTTCTGTTTTGAAAAATGTTTTTATTTAATTTTTCTGTGTGCCTGTGTATCTGTGTGCATATGTCAGGGCTTCTTGCCACTAAAAATGAACACAAGATGCTTGTGCCATATTTTGCATTTGGCTTCCATGAATGGGTGGCTCAGGATTGAACCCCAGCACTTAGGCCTTGCAAGCAAGTATCTTTAAACCACCGAGCTATCTTCTGAATCCCTTAGGTCCTTCCTGCAGGGCATCGGTACCTGACTCACACTGCCCAGCATCAGTGGCTCTATGGAAGCACAAAGCAAGACGCCATACGCACGGTGCTCTGGCATTTTTCCATTCCTGTGAAAGCAGCACTATTGGTGGCACTGCCAAGGTCTCCTTCCAGCACACCCACGCACACACACATGAGTAAAGACGTGGCCCGGCTCCTGCGCACCTCATCTGCCTGTGTGTTTTCTCTGGGGCTTCACTTTCCTAGGCAATGCTTGTCAGCAGTAAGGGAATTCCTCCAGTATTCTCCGCTCAGGTCTTCTCTATTCAAAAGCATTTTAATCCTTATAATTTAGAGCTTTCAGTGGGTGGAGGCTTACACCCTCTACACCTGTTCGATTGCCTCAGTACTGGGTGCTAGGTTTCTATTTAATGATGTTAATCTATATAAAAATCACAATTACTTTCTCAGTGCCAGCACACTCACTATGAGAGATTCCTAATTTGTCTAAATCCTTACCAAAAGGCCCATTATGGGCACATCTTTTACTGTTTCTTGCCCTCTTTCAGTGTAGATCTGAACGTGTACACTCAATAGTAGCCACACCACAGCCAGAATGCTATTCTGCCCTGAAGTTTCCCCCATTGAACAAAATAGTCTATTTAAATTCAAACTCAACCTCACTCAGGACTCAGGTACAATACAGCCAGATTTCTTGCCAAAGTACAAAAGTAACTGTGTGTCTCCTAGTTCTCAGTAGAAATTTATTTTTCCCCTCTGAAACCTCATGAGCAAGGACCCTACAGTAGATAATTTTCTTAGCATTTTGCTTTCTCAAACTCTCAGAATGGCTTGAGAACAGGTCCTTAAGCTCTGCTTACAGCATGGTAGGGTTTCTTGAGCCCCAAAGTTCAAATTCTTCCCTCTGGAATCTTCCCACAAAACCAGTTCCAAAGATCTACCAATCACATGGTCAAGTTTATCACAACGATAACCCTACTCTCAGTACCAATTTTCTGTATTACCTTCTCACAGAAACAAATGCCTCAACAGAGCCAACTTAAAGAATGAAAAGGTTTATTTCAGCTCGCAGTTTTGAATGTATGCATTCCTCTGGTCAGGGAAGGCATAGCAGTGGAACACAGTTGATGACTATATAGACCCTGGAGTCAACACGCGGAGGACGGATGGCATGTGGACTGGAATGTACCTCATCAAAGTCTGTCCCCAGCGACCCACCTCAACCTTAAACTCTGTGAGAAAATAAATGTCTGTCGTTGAAGCCACACACACTTGAATTGTGTTATGGCAGCCCAAACAGACTAAAATATTTACCAAGGTATCATTTTCCAATCTTGTGCCTACCTCTAAAGCAGGCTAGTCATTTTCTTGTTGTTGATTAGATATCTTAGATCAAAATATTATTGTAAATATATATTTTCAACTAGTGGTTGATACACTTCAAATTGGTTTAGCTCCATATATTTTTGGTGGCAACAGTCCAACTACCTATAATTCCCACTAGCTTATAAACTTATAAAGGTAGAAACAGGAACTTTGAATTTAGGCATCACAAAGAAACATCACAGATTACAGCACAAGAGAGATGCATGTAATGGAAATTGATGGTTGGTATAATTAATCCATGAAGGTATGTAAATGACTTAGTACGAGGAGAGGAGCGAAGCATTTCAAGTGGGTGTCCATGCAGAGGTAGCAATGTCATCATCAGAGGGTGTTACAGACATGCTACAGCATCACAGAGGCAGGAGTGGCCATCGCCCAGCCAATGCCTCCGACAGCTGCCCTCCTGCCCGGTTCAGAGTGGAGGAGTCTGTGAAGATTGGGTGAACTCCTTCAGGTTAGGTAACTTCTTCTCTGAAAAGGAATCATTTCCTTTGTCAAAGATCTAGGCCCTGTTGTGATTCCTTCCCCTGTGCCTACTCTATCAGAGGGATCTAGAACCATCTCCTGTGTCAAGGACCTAGGCCCTGTGTGGTTCCTTCCTCCATGCCTACTCTATCAGAGGGTTCTAGAACCATCTTCTGTGTCAAGGACCTAGGCCCTGTGTAGTTCATTCCTCCATGCCTACTCTATCAGAGGGTTCTAGAACCATCTTCTGTGTCAAGGACCTAGGCCCTGTGTGGTTCCTTCCTCCATGCCTACTCTATCAGAGGGTTCTAGAAACATCTCCTGTGTCAAGGACCTAGGCCCTGTTGTGGTTCCTTCCTCCATGCCTACTCTATCAGAGGGTCACTATTCACGAGCTGAATCTTGCCACAGAAACCTTTTGCCCAACTCTAGAGCCCTCTCTGGCATTGGTATGATTTGGTCCATTTCCCTCCCTTCTCTTATGCTTTTCAGGGTCTCAGTTGAATTTCATCTGGATAAAAACCTTTCAAAAAATAACAATCATGAACCCTATTCTCATCTGCGCTTTTCTAAACCTGCTTGGTGAGTACCTGAAGACAAGTATCTATTTGCCAAAGTGAAGTTCTAGGGAAGGCATGAAAGATGGGCCCGGAGGCAGACACCACTCCAGACTGCAAGTGTATGGCCGGTTCTGTCTCATCACGCCACTGTCTCAGTAACACATCCCCTTTGACAGTATTTTCCTGGTCCATTATCGAATGTGTCCACCGCATGTATGAAGATAGGTGTAGCTGTTTTGCTGGAGCTCTTCAAACAGAGCCTGGCACGTGCTAGTTCTTGACATGAATTAAATGAATTAGTTGCTCTCCACCCCCTCTCCGCATTGTGCTAGCATTTGTTCTCATCTTCTAAAGGAACTTGTATCATTCTTCCTTATATTGTTATTAAGAGAAAGGAACAGGGCTGGAGAGATGGCTTAGCGGTTAAGCGCTTGCCTGTGAAGCCTAAGGACCCCGGTTCGAGGCTCGGTTCCCCAGGACCCACGTTAGCCAGATGCACAAGGGGGCGCACGCGTCTGGAGTTCGTTTACAGTGGCTGGAAGCCCTGGCGTGCCCATTTTCTCTCCTATCTCTCTGCCTCTTTCTCTGTCTGTCACTTTCAAATAAAATAAATAAAAATAAACAATTTTTTTTTAAAAAAAAAAAAAGAGAAAGGAATAATTCTTGTCAAAGCACTTGTACTGCTTTTACCATTGCTGTGGCCAAATACCTGACAAGAAACAAACTTCATGGAGAGGCTATGTTGATGTGTGGTTTCAGAATACTGTCTACTATGGTGGAGAAGACATGCTGAAAAGAGTAGGTTTCAGGATCATGAGGCTCTATGCTCCTATTAAGTCAGGCCAGGATAAAGAAATTGGACAGGAAGTGAGACTAGGCTGTAAACCTCAAGGCTTGTACCCAGGATCCACTCTTTCAAGCTAAGTCCTCCACATACGTTTCACAATCTCAAATTGAATTTTTTTTTAAATAATCAAAGGGGCAACCACTTTATTTTTAAGCATAGCTGTTTCTGTCAATTTCATTCTCTATGTTTCAGGGCAAGTCTTTTAACTGGGTTGCTTTGTTGTTCTTGACTGCCAGGTGCCTTTGCCTACAATCCAGACCACATAGGTGGCATTACTCCCCCCTACTTGACCTATTTGAAATCTGATTATTTGCCCTGCGCTGGAGTCCTGATCCACCCTCTTTGGGTCATCACAGCTGCACACTGCAATTTACCGTGAGTAATCAGCCTCCCAGACCATTCTGTTCTCTGGGTTTGCAGTTTGGATCAGACCCTGGGCCCTGAAAAAGAGACTCAATTAAATTGCACAAGCAATATCTACAGGGGACATTCAATGGAGGAGGGATAGGTCAGTGTGGATGGAGGAGCCATCTGCGGTTAATACTTTCATGAATATCCATGTCGTTCCAGGAGAGTACGGGTTATCGTGGGAATCTCAAACCCAAGCGACCCCAGTGAAAAGGATGTGCAACTGTTTAGCTCTGATAATATGATCCACCATCCACAATTCTCAGTCTCATCCATTGAGTATGACCTCATGCTAATTAAGCTGAAAAGGCCTGTTAAACTCAGTCGTTATGTGCAGGTGGTCAACCTGCCCCAGCGAGTTGCGACGGAGGGTACCATGTGCAGTGTCTCCACCTGGGGCTACAACTTATGCGATCTCTGTGAGTTCAAAGCGTGTTTGTAGTCTGAGGACTTCAGTGACATCCTGTCAGAGTCAGATCTCATCTCTGGGCTTCTGCCATTCTGCCAGACTGATCTTTCTTCCGACTTCTGCATGCCTCCTTTTTATCACCTTGTCTTTCCGCATTCAAGGAGTCCTTCAAGCCTGGTACTGCATCTTTCTGTCTTCTTTGCTTTCAAACATGAAAGAAGCAGTTTCAAGAAGAAATATCAAAAAGATAAGATATTTCTATGTCTAGTGCTAATGTATTATGCAGATGGAATTTTATTTTATCTTGGGTCTTTGTCCTTCACATTAAGCACAGCATTCTATCAGAGATTTACAAACCATCTTGGGCAATGAATTAACTCAAAGCCTTGAGATATTAAGTCATAAGGTATCCAACATAAGTTAAAAATAACATTATGCTAAATCAGACATAACTTCATTATGGCATACCTGCAGAGTGAGGGGAAGGAAATGGGAAGAAATTGGTCAAGTGATGCTGCTGGACATGAGTGAGTACAGAAAATAATGTTTTCTATGTTTTGAAATATTTAGAGTAAACTATGAACATTTTCAAAATGAAAAATGATACATGTTCAAAGTGATGATTCATTACACTAGTTATGCATGAATCAGAATACCACATTGGCCAGGCATGAGATCTTATAATGAAACCATGGGTATGAGGGGAAGGGATTGAGGTAGAAAGATTACCATGAATTCCTTTCCAGTCTAGCTAAAGTAAGACCCTACTTCAAAACCAAACAATTATATTGCATACCACAAGGATGTACAATTATTATCCATCAATAAAATTGAAAACAAAACAAGAATTAAAATGATTCTTTGAGAGTAAATTTGAATTTTCCAGAAAGCCAAATGGTTCACTGATGACAAATATATTTGATTTATTCTTTATATCCCTTGAATATGAACACATGCCACCCATTAAACACTCCCATCAAATGCAGCTTATTTTATTTTGTGCTGGCTTATGTAAGCAAGTAGCCATTGTTGAAATAACATTCAAAAGAAATGTGGACCATGAAAACACTACAGTAGAAAATAAAGCAAAACTTCAATTTTTAAAATATTTTATTAGTTTGCAAGCAGAGGGAGATAGGGAGAAGAGTGACAGAGAGAATGGGCTCAGCAGTGTCTCTAACCACTGCAAATGAATTCCAGACCTATGGGCCATTTTCAGCATCTGGCTTCCCATGAGTACTGGGAATTTGAACTCGGGTGCTTAAGCTGTGCAGGCAACTCCCTAACCACTTAGCAATCACTCCAGCCTAAGACTGAAAATTTTAAAATAGAAACAATCTTGTTCCAAATAAAGATACTAAAGTTGAGCTGGAAAGGTGGATCAGTGGTTAAAGGTGCTTACTTGCAAAGCCTGCTGGCCCAGGTTCACTTCCCTGTACCCACATAACCCACATAGAGCCAGACACACAAAGTGGTGCATGCATTTGGAGCTGATTTGCAGAGGCAGGAGGATCTGACATACCCATTCTCTCTCTCTCTTCCTCTCTCCCTCCTTGCCCTCCTTCCTTCCTTCCCCTAACCTTCACAAGTAAGTAAAATATTTGAAAATTATACTGTAATCAACAGATATCCATAAACAGCAACACAAATTCTCCAAATACAGTTGCAAGGAGAAAGCTTCATAAGACGCCAGCCTACGTGCACTTATGGCTTTGCCTCATCTCATCTCACGTCAAGTATTTTACGGGTAAAATTGTTGACATTATTTGTGGACCATTGATGTAAAACAAATAACCTGAATTAGGAACCAGGACCCCTGATTCTAAATCATAGTCCAGCCACTTCCTGCTGCTCAGGTTACACATTGTTCCCAGTATCTTGGGTGACTGTTCTTCTGTCAAGCAGATACGTTTTCGTTTTGGCTTATCACCTCACAAATGAGGAAAGAGACTCGATGTCATTAAATCTCCTCAAACTCTAAAACTTCCATGACAAATGATACTCATTAAATGATCAAATGAAATTTATTTAATTTTATTGCAAGAGTGTCTCATATTTACAAATATCTTCAAAGAAGTTAATCACTCTGGTAGGGAGATGGGCAAGTTATTTATCTCATATTCACATCTTAATAAACGCTTTGTTCTCTATTGTTTACTAGGCTAACTGCACAAGGAGCTCCCCTCCTTCCTGGTGGTCACAGGCAGTTTTTCTCTTTCCTTCCTTTTCTTCATTGTGATAACTTCTGTGACTTCAGTCTTGACCACAGAGTTTCAGCTGATAGGTTTTTAGGGGAGAGTTCTCTTATGCACTTGACTGACAGTTGCTTGAAAAAGTCAAAACAGAGCTGGAGAAATGGCTTATAGGTTAAGGCACTAACTGGTGAAGCCTAAAGTCCTACGTTCAATTCTGCAGAACCCATGTAAGCCAGATACACAAAGTCTTGCTTGTATTTGGAGTTTTATTCAGTGACTAGAAGCCCTGGTATCCTCATATTCTCTCTCTCTCTCTCTCTCTCTCTCTCTCTCTCTCTCTCTCTCTCTCTCACACACACACACACACACACATGCACGCACACACAGAGAAATAATTAAATGAAATATTTTTTTAAAAAGCAGGAACAAATAAAATTTAGACATCTCCATCTGGAATGCTGCAAATGGAATACTGGTATGCAAATTGTCCTTCCCTGTTATACTTTTTCAGAATTTTGATCTCTTTTCTATTCTGATGATAGAAAGATAAATGCTACAAAAGGAATTTTTTTAAAAATCATACTTAAAACACAATTAAGGGGGCTGGAGAGATGGCTTAGCGGTTAAGCACTTGCCTGTGAAGCCTAGGGAACCTGGTTCGAGGCTTGATTCCCCAGGACCCGCATTAGCCAGATGCACAAGGGGGAACACGTGTCTGGAGTTCGTTTGCAGTGGCTGGAGGCCCTGGCGTGCCCATTCTCTCTCTGTTTCTCTATCTTCCTCTCTTTCCTCTCCCTCTCTCTCTCTCTCTCTCTCTCTCTCTCTCTCTCTGTCACTCTCAAATAAATAAATAAAAATGAACCAAAACAAATTTGAAAAAAAAAAAACCACAATTAAGTAAGTCTGATTTCCTATTTCCGGTAGCCAAGGACCCTGACACACTACAAACTGTGAACATCTCTGTAATCTCCCAGGCTGAGTGTCAAAATGCCTACACAGCTTATGATATCCAAGATAATATGATCTGTGTGGGCATCGTGCCAGGAAGACGGCTGCCTTGCAAGGTAACAGGTTCTTAATATCTTCCATTTCCCTTTTGTTTCTCTGTCTCTTGCCAGAAAGGTAAATTGGCTAATATTTGTGTTTTCTTTCTGGTAGGAGGTCTCAGCTGCCCCAGCCGTCTGCAATGGGGTACTCTACGGAATCCTGACGTTCGCAGATGGGTGCGTCTTAAGGGCCGACGTTGGCATCTATGCGAGTATCTTCCACTACCTACCCTGGATCCATGAAACAATAATGAATAACTGACCCCTCCAGCGGGAATTCAGTTTCATGTGATGAAGCCTGTAACCACAGCCAGCCTCAGAATTAAACAAGATGGGCTTCTTGGATTGTTGCATGCATTACTGTTCATGTCTGCTGAACAGCCTGTGGTTTAGCAGGGACTTGCCATCAGCAGTCCTTTCTGCCCCCTCACTGAAGGTGGAAAACTCAAGACTGCTTAGACAGTTGGAGTTTACAAAATGGTGCATTCAAATCCAGTTAATAAATCAGTAAGGTACTACTTCATAATCACTTGGGGTTTCAAACCCCTCCTACTGGCATTGAAATGGACATGTATTTTCGAAGTTAACCACATCATTTAGAAAAAAAAAAAAATAGTTGGATAAGGAGTGATGGCTAGAGATGGCTTAATAATTTAGATGCTTGCCTGCAAAGCCCAAGTATCCAGATTGAATTCCCCAGAACCCATGTAAGTCAGATGCACAAAGTAGTGTATCCATCTGGAGTTTGTTTGCAATGGCTACAGGCCCAAGTGTACCCATTCTCTCTCTCTCTTTCTCCCCCCCCCTTTTTCCCTTTCTGTCTCCCTCTCTCTCATGAATAAATAAATAAATAAATAAAAGAGCAAATATAAGAATCAGTGAGAGAAAGGGTTTAAGGATGGGGACTATAGGACACATTGTATTAACTTTTTCCTTGTCCGCACAGCTTTCAAGACCAGGCACAGAGGAAGTGTCATCATTCATTTGCAGGATTCTGGGCATCTACTGACAACATGAGAGGCTACCACAATAGTTAACAGAGGCTTATGACTTAAAGAATAAATAGAGGTTCCAAAAGCAATGTGTCCAGTATATATTTGCCCATATATTTAAAGTATATGTTTTAGGTTAGCATTCTATGTAATGGGTTTCGTCATGATATTGTCATAAATCATTATTATACTTTGTTCTCATTTGTTAAGTATGATAACTGCACCAGCAACCCCACTTCCCTCTGGTTTTTACTGAAGTATTTTTCTTCTTCCCTTCATTCTCATTTAAGCTCACCTCTGTAGCATCAATTATGACCACAGACGTTTTGTCAATAGGTTTTCATGGAGGTGTTTCCTTGGCCCGGTTGACTGCTGGTTTAAATATTAGAATGAAAAAGGACATTTAGATAGTCCCATTAGTTAGGGATGGCACACTGGACTAGGACCCATGGATTCTTTCAGTCCAGATGAGGAAGGAAAGAACTGTCAGAAAGTCCAAGTTTCTGCAGTAACTCTAGTCCTCTCCAAGGTTCCAAAATTCCAAATGAGCTAAGCCCCATGAGGAGTGTAAAGAAGGAAAGTTTCGTGTATAAACTGGTAAGTTTAATGAGTGAGGGCTCACCTTCACATATTTTATGAGGTGACACTATAATTATTGGAAAAGCCAATGGTGTTGAGCTTGTTACACAGAAAATCAGCTACCCTTCTTAGCTGATAGGCCACCTGAGGTCCAGTGACAGTTCTGTATCAGGCTGTGCTGGCTGTTGACAAGAGTGGTGGCTACATGTGCAGGGAACCCCAGTTCTGAGGGGAGCATAGACCTGGGAATTACCGAAGCTTGTAAAACAACGACAGCAAGTCCCAAGATCAATAAGAGAGTCCTGACCAAACAAGAATGGATGGAAGAGCAATGGAGCAAGACGTTCACCTCCTGATCTGGGGAGTGCATGGGTACGCGGACACATACACATGCATACTGTGAGTATACCACACATGCACACACACACACACACACACACACACACACACACACACACAGGGAATACTCTTAGTTAAAGGACTATGTCTTCCTTATTCTATCAAGCACCCTTGTGGCCACAGTGTCCTACACGAATAGTTCCACTGTGACAACGAACTTCCGGTACATTCCTCCGGGGAAGTCTGCTTTTCATCCCAAATTCACTAACGCTGCCTCTGTCTGCACAGTCTGGTCTGGTTCTCCTGCCTCTACATTTTCCCCAGAAGGAGCCCTGGTTGAACTCAGCTTTAACTGTCAAACCTCCCAGCTGTTACTACCTTATTCACAACACAGATTCTCAGCCCTCTATGCCTGTGCTGGTCATCTCTGAGCCTCCGCCCTGATGGCCCAATGCCTTCATGTCCATTGGTGCCATGTTATCCTTTTAACTAATGCATTAGTAATCCCATGGCGAATACCAACAACTCCCATGAAGAGGACTCTCAGTGGAGTGGGGATGGATAATACAAGGGGCTAACACAGGGGGGAATAAAACCAACACATTACTTGTTCATACAGTATGTCCATAATTAACAAAATAAGAACTATATGATGCAGCTGTACCACTCCTGGGCAGAGAGTCAAAGGAAATGAAAGCAATATGTCAAAGAGATATCTGCACTCTCATGTTTATTGCAGCTTTATTTCCATAGCCAAGAAAAAGAAACAGTTTCCACAAAATGATGAATGGAATAAAATATGTGGCATGTATATACACTATTTGGTCATTAAAAGAATGAAATTCTGTCATTTTGGAGAACATGAATCGAACTGGAAAACATTATGCTAAATGAAAAACATCAGGGGCAGAAAGTTAGCCACTGCATGAGATCATTCATAGGTGGAATATTTTAAAAAAAAGTTGATTTCATAGAAGTTGTGAGTAGAATGGTGGTTACCAAAGCCCGTAATTAATAGAAAGAAGGGAGGCAAGGGGGAAGAGAGCGAGGAAGTAAAGGAAGGAAAGGGAAACATTCACTATTAAGTACTGTGTACCTACTACTGAGTACTTTTAAATAGAAATAAGAAGCTGTGGTGTGCTATTGCAAATTAGGTGACTATACATAACTGTTATATACTGCATATCCAAAAAGCTAGAAGAAAGAATTTTGAATGTGTTTTTAGTCATAAATACTTGATAAATATTTCAGAAGATAGATTTAACTTTTAGATATTACAAAAGGTACACTTGTACTAAATTATCACATAATGCTCTGTTTTTATTAAGATGTATTTTAAAGATAATACTTGTCTAATAGGAATTTGGAAGTACTGACTGAAAACAAATAAATTTTAATGTTCTACTTATAATCATGTATTACATTTAAGCATATAAACATATATTTAATTTTGCATTTCTCTTAAAAGATTCATTTTGTATAAGTATTTTCTATGTAACTAACAAGGTAAAATTCACTCCTTTTTTGTTTGTTTGATTTTTATTTTTCAAGGTAGGGTCTCACGGTAGCCCCAGCTGACCTGGAATTCACTATATAGTCTCAGGGAAGCCTAAAACTCATAGTGTTCCACCTACCTCTGCCTCCCAGGTGGTGAGGTGAAAGGATGTGCCACCACACCTGGATCATTCATTCTGTTATAAAGCATATTTTTCCTGGTATGGAAGTGCACCCTGTACTCCCAGCTCTTAGGAGACAGAGACAAGAGGATCGGGAATTCAAGGCTAGGATTAGCTACATAGTGAATTCAAAGCCAGTATACTCTACATTAAACCCTAAGTCAAAAAAAAAATTTTTCAGTAAATAGATAAAAATAAAACAACTTTTTCTTCAGACTCTTTGGTGGCAATGTGCAAGCCAGAGAGGGCTGTTTACACAGAACCTGCTCATTTCTAGTTGCATGGCTCAGGGGCTTCATGGTCTGTAGCAGGCTCATCTAGAATCTGTGGTTGTGCTGGAGGCGGGGTAGATCTGTGCAAAATTGTGCAGTTTTCTGAGTGGAACTACCTATGGTTTTTACTCCCTGGCACCTCACCTTTTTACCTAGACTACCTACAGTTTCCCCCATCCAAAGGCTCCTTCCTATGATTCACTATTTTTGTTCTTTAGTTTTGCTTTGTTTTTAATTTTAGAGAGAGTGTGAGAAATGGCACACAAGGGCCTCAGCCACTAAAATCAAACTCTAGACCCTTGGGCCACCTAGTGGGCATGTCGACCTTGCGCTTGCCTTGCCTTTGTGCATCTGCCTTAAGTGGGATCTGGAGAGTTCAACATGGGTCCTTAGGCTTCACAGGCAAGTGCCTTAACCACTAAGCCTTCTCTCCTGCCCCATGATTCACCTTCCATCAGCCACGTGCTCCCTACCACACCCCAGGAACACCCACTCCTCTGAGTGGACATTTTGCAGTCAGGTTCTCATTACTGATTGAAATATCCAACCAACAGCAGCTTATGGAGTGGGGGGTGTTATTTGGGCTTTCAGATTCTATGGGGAAACTCCACGATGACAAAGAAAACAGCAGCATGAGCACAGCGTGTGCATCACTTCCTGGCCAACGTTGGATGGGCAACAGTAGCAGGGACGTGGGCCAAACACTGGCAAGAGGAAACTGGCTGTATTACCCACAAGGCCTCCCCCAACTATACACTGCCTTCAGGATGAGACAATTCCCACATCTCCATCGGGGAACCTAGCAATTAGAAAACCTAAGTCTACGGAGGGCACTTGAATCAAACCACCACAGGACCCTTTCTCTAAGAAAATCTGTCAAGCTCTCACTTAGTCTGCCTTAAATTCTCCTGCCCTTGACATGGCCCATAAGGGGGGCAGGTTCAGGTCTGGAGTCACGGGAAGATGGAGGACCCATGTAGACAGCAGAGGGAGGGGGATGGGGAAGAGTTGTGGAGAGCACACGGAAGGAAGTCCCAGGAAAGCAAAGACCTGATGGGAAGTATGTCTAAGCAGCCAAAGAGATTGGCAAATACAGCAAAACCCACTTTTTTTCTTGAGGGAGTCCTCTCTTGTGGGCTATGCAGGAAGGGCCTTTTGTCAAAGTCTGAGTTTCTGGTCCAGCTCCTAGCTCCGAGGAAGGACCCCTGTTCTTAACCCAGACAGCATTCTGGGAAGAATGGGAGTCATAACAACTTGTCTTTCTCAACTACACAGTTTTACAGAAAAAAAAGAGAGAGACATTCGGCAACAGGAACAGAACAGAAATGCAAAACTTGCCCTATCCGGCCCCAGGATGAGGCAATTAGGCAGGCATCCGTCATCTCTGAGGAAGTTAAGGGATGGATGGCAGATATGACCAGGGGAAGGGAGAGGTGAACAAGATTAGAAAGAAGTCCTGCTCATGTGGCTGGTCTCCCAGTTGGCATCATCACGCACAATTGTGGGAGCATGGTGACCCCTGGTGGACAGGAGCTCCACACTCCTTAGGCTGAGGAAACAAACTGCCAGCATCTCCGTGAAGGAGTGAGGGACCAGCGACTTCCTTCATCGCTCCTCACTCCCACCTGTGTTCCCCTTGACTGCACAGGTCTCAGAGTCCCAGACCCTAGATCTCATGCTAGCTCTCATTCTCCACGCCAGTTCTTCCTCTCCCTCAGCCTCCTCTTCTCCATTCTCCACCCTTCCTCTCCTCTCTAACCTAACCGTGGGTTCTGGTTCTTGCCTGGGACCTGAGCTTCCCTGTCTCTCCCCTCACTCCAGGGATGCTCTTATTTGGGTTGAACACTCAGCTCTCACTTAGAATTTTTGGTCCTTTAACTATGGGTTCTAGAACCTTCTCTTTTGTAGAGGGTCATACTTTTTAAAAGATTTCCTTGAATTCCTTTAACAATGAATCTATCTGCCCTTGGTTTAGAGCTACTGATGGTGAACATGTTTTCTGTCTTGCTGTCTGAAAGCTTTCTTTTTGCCAAGTCCTCATCTTTTCTTTCTATATCTGTCCTTGCTGAACTGGAGACTGGCAAAAAATGAAAACTTCTGGCAAATCTGCAAGAGTAGATTTTCAGTGGGAAGTTTGATATTTGGGGAGATTTTTGTTTTCCAGTTCATTCCTAAGCAACATATAAAAAGGCATTGTTTTATTAAAACACCATTATTAATAGAAATAAATTTAATGACTAAAGGGATACAAAAAGATCCCTATAGAAAATTATCTTAATATTCAGTTTGTGAGAATTGAAATCAGTATGTGTAATGAGAATTTTACTTGTTTATTTGTTTGTTTGTTTCTTTGAGGTCTCACTCCAGCCCAGGCTGACCTGGAATTCACTATGTAGTCTCAGGGTGGCCTCACTCACAGCAGTCCTCCTACCTCAGCCTCCTGAGTGCTAGAATTAAAGCCGTGAGCCACCACACCCTGCTAGAGAAATTTGGCATCACCAAAAAATGTATGTTTATTCCGGGGCTTTAAGGGAGAGGGGTATTCATTAGGCACTTCAGCTCATCTTTTGTCTGAGCTCTCAGAATTCCTCCAGGGTTCTTCCCAGCCTCGCTCTAGGGGTTGATAGGAGTATTAAAACCAGCCTGCTTTCCACATAAGCACCCTGTTGAAAGAATTGCCGAGGCCGATCCATCGTCTCCGTGTTGCTCTGGCATATGAAGTCGTCACTCGACTGCATCACTCAGTCCTGACAGCAGCTTTGCGAGATGGTTAGATTTATCCTCTCAGCTCTATGAGGCGCAGGCTGAAGTTTGGGAGGCTAAGAGACCTCTTCAAAGTGCATTAGAGCAGCATCTGCCTCTGAGACATCCAGAAGCTGGGGCTGGATTGCTGTGCAACTCAGTTAGAGAGAGTCAATGGGGAATTTCAGGGGGAGGAAGTGCAAGTGTGGTTAGGTTTGGGTGGAAAGGAAGCAGGGTTAGGAGGGTTTGCACAAGAGGGGAATGGGAGGCAGGGCTATTGCAGCATGAGTGGTTTTTATTCAAGTGCTCCAGCAAGGCTTCTCACTGTGTCTTTGCTGCAGGTACAATACAGGGTTCTGCCTTGGGTCACGTTGGCCACTTGCAATCTCAACTCAGTGTCATTGACACGCATGGCTTGGTAATCAGCTCCAGAGATGGATATTTTTTCTTTGTCTCCAGGACTTCGCAGAGTAGCCAGCCGCTGTAGCTGCTGCTGGAGATCCTGTTGGTACCAACTCATCCAGGGGTACTGCAAATTCCTCAGGATGCAGCTCAGAGTCTCCGACTTCCCACGTAGTATGAGAAGCCACCTGGGCCTTTGCTCCAGCAGGCTTGTCGTCACGTCTGAAACACAGGCAGGCCAGAGTGACCGTGGGCAGCCTGCTCACCTCACGTGCACTCAGCTGAGCTAAGTCCTGAAGAGGGCATCTAAGATTAATGAGGGGTTTATAGGAGAAGAAGGGATTAGGGAACAGCTTCTCTGCATAGAATATTCTGACCTCCCCTTTCTCCCTCCCTCAATGCACTGATTCCATTCCTTGCCATCTGACCTGTGCTCACAGACGTCAGGAGCACAACGCTGCAAAGCACGAGCAACAGTCCCATCCCTGGCTGCCCAGGCTCCCTCCAGCAAGGCATTGAGCAGAGACAGCTAGAGGCTTAAGTTTGAAGCCTGATGTTCTGAAGGCTGTGGCTTCAGGAAACTGAGGAGCTCCTCCCACTCTCTCTCAAACAGGAACCTCAAGCTGAAGCCCTGCACCCTCTCCTGCCTCCTGAGCCCCACCATGCTTCCATTCGTTCCCCCCCACACAGCAACCTCTAGATGTCTCGGTGAAGGGACTGGGCCCCGCACCCTCTCTAAGGTGGCCCAGATATTCTTGGAAGCAGTTTGTGTCTACGACTCAAATCTTTACAAGAGATAAAAATATCTTGATTCAACCAAGCAAAGCAAATTGAACTAAGCAAAGACATCACGTTACAAACGGGCTTTAGCTACATGTGGGGGCTGTTTCAGGGCCACATTGGGCAGAATGTTGATGAACAGTTTTGTCCAACTCTTATTTAAAATAAGCGACTTCATGATCCCTTGTCAAGAATAAGGGAAATGATACCCCACTTACTGCGCATTTCCTTAGGGCATTTATTTTAGAAGGCTAGCAGTGGTAAGTTCTCCCTGCCTTATTTGAAATGTATGTAGGAGTTCTTTTTTTCAAGCCTATTAAGTCCATTAGCAGCTTTCAGATCTAGGGACTCTTTCTCTCAAGGACCCGAGAAGTATTTATTTGAAATACAGTCATCAGGAAAGATAGCACATTAGAACATGGCTCAGGTACAAGATCACACTAATGTGTAAACCTTTTATTGACTTGCAAAACTATCATCAAAAGTACATGTTTTTATGTTCTTTGGGTAAAGTTAACCAGTAAACATAATGTCACCTCATCCTGTGATGAAGAGAGGATAAGCCATCCGTGACACACGTTGTTGTTGAGCCTCTCACTGTTGCAGAGACAGCTCTGGGCCAGTGTCTCTGAAAGAACTCTCCAAGCCACCAAGTCAGTGGCTTTCAATAAAGTCCTTGTCTATGATTAGCAAAAGAAAATGAAAAATGAAGACAGAGAGAAATGTAAATTATGAAAGTTGCATTATAATAGAGAGTAAAAATAACAGAAGAATCTGGGTGTGCCTTTAATCCCAGCTCTAGGGTGGCAGAGGTAAGAGAATCACCATGAGTTCAAGGGCAACCTGAGACTACATAGTGAATTCCAGGTCAGCAAGGCTAGAGCAAAACAATACCTCAAAAAACAAAACTTTAAAATAAAAATAACAGAAGACAAGCATTATAGCTCCCAATTCTATAGGAGCCCCGCCCCCCAGTGCACTCCTCACCATATTACAATTAAGCTACCAAACATACAAACCAAAGAAAATATATTGAAGGCAATTCAAGAGAAAAATAAAGTTACATACAAAGGCAGGATCACAGAAGATTATTCAACACAAACTTTAAAAGCCAGAAGGGCTTAGAGTGATGTATTCCAAGTTCTGAAAGATAACAACTGTCAACCAAGGTTACTTTATCCTGCAAAGCTGGCCATTCAAATGGGGAAACAGGGACATTCCACAACAAAACCAGGCTAAAGAAATATCTATAGCTTTAAGTGCCTATATTAAGAAATTAGAAAGGTCTCAAGTAAACAACTTAATGCTTCCCCTTAAGGCCTTAGAAAAAAGGAGAACAAGGCAAACCAAAAATGGTAGATGGGAAGAAATAATAAAAATTAGGGCGGAAATTAATGAAATAGAAACCAAAATTTAAAAAAGTCCAAATAATCAATGAAACAAAGAGTTAGTTCTTTGAAAGGATAAACAAGATTGATAAACCCTTAGCAAATCAGATCAAAACAAAGAGAGAAGAGACACAAATCGATGAAATTAGAGGTGGAAAGGGCACCATCACAACAGATACCAGAAAAATGCAAAATCATAGGGACATACTATAAGAACATATACATACTCCATTAGCTTTAAAAATCTGAAAGAAATGGATGATTTCCTTGATTTATATGACCTACCTAAATTAAATCAAGATGACAGTAACAACTTAAATAGACCTACAAGAAGTATGGAGATCCAAGCAGTTATCAAAAATCTTCCAACTAAAAAAAGTCCAGGCCCAGATGGATTCACTGGTGAATTTTACCAGACCTTCATGGAAGAATTGACACCAATGCTTCTTAAACTTTTCCATACAATAGAAAAAGAAGGAATCCAACCAAACTATTTCTATGTTGCCAGCATCACCCTGATACCAAAACCAGACAAAGATAGAACAAAAAAGAAAGTTACAGACCAATCTCCCTCATGAACATAGATGCAAAAATTCTCAACAAAATATTCACAAACAGAATACAAGAATATATCAGAAAGATCATTCCCCCCAACCAAGTAGACTCTATCCCAGAGATGCAGGGATCATTCAACAAATGGAAATTGATAATTTATAATATATATATATATATTTATTTATTCTGGCTTTACATTATATAAATGGACTGAGACAAATATCACATGATCATCTCATTAGATACAGAAAACGCACTGGACAAAATCTAACATCCCTTCATGTTAAAAGTCCTAAGAGACTGGGAATAGAAGGAACATATATCAACATAATAAAGACTATTTATGACATGCCTGAAGCCAACATATTACTAAATGGGGAAAAACTGGAAGCTTTTCCACTAAAATGAGGAACAAGACAAGGGTGTCCACTATCCCCACTTTTATTTAATATAGTACTGGAGGTATTAGCCATAACAATAAGGCAAGAGACCACATAAAAGGGATACAAATTGGAAAGGAAGAGGTCAAGATAAATTATTTGCAGATGACATGATTCTGTACATAAAGCACCCTAAAGACTCTACCAGCAAACTGTTAGAATTGATAAACACCTATAGCCATGTAGCAAGATACAAAATAAACACAGAAATCAGTAGCCTTCCTATATGCTAACAAAAAACACACAGAAGATGAAATCAGAGTATTAGTCCCATTCACAATTGCATCAAAAATAAATAAATAAGCAAATAAAGTACCTTGGAATAAACCTAACCAAGGAAGTGAAGGATCTCTACAATGAAAACTTCAAAACACTCAAGCAAGAAATTGCAGAAGACACGAAAAAATGGAAAGACATCCCTTGTTCTTGGATAGGAAGAATCAATATTGTGAAAATGGCAATCTTAACAAAAGCAATCTACACATTTAATGCAATCCCCATCAATATACCAAAGACGTTCTTCATGGAAATAGAAAAAACAATCCAAAAGTTCTTTTAAAATCACAAAAAAGTCTCAAATATCTAAAACAATACTGAGCAACAAAAATAAGGCTAATGGTATCACAATATCTGATTTTTAACCTATATTAAGAAGCCAGGATAAATGAGCCAATGGGTGCAATAGTGGCATGCCTGTCATGCTGGAAATCAACTGACCTCTAATTGGACTGGAGGCCTCTACATGGGAGGGAATACATCCTGATATTGAAAACTTAAAACAAGGGTAGTCATGAGCCCTAGAGGTGTAATGTCTGTTGCTATCTGGCTAAATGTACATACTATGTTCATCAAGGTGCACAGTAAGCACTTCTCTTAATGTTCATAACTATATATTAATGCTACTCTCACTTTTGGTATGAAAGCTTCTCTTTTCAGATGGCAGTGACCTTGGGATAACTCAGAAGTCATCTTTGTGCTGGGAAGAAGTGACAGGAGTGCTCAGCCCTGCAATATCTCTATCACACCTTTCAAGACTCAGGGTCCATTGTGGAAGAGGTGGTGGAAAGAATGTAAAAGCCAAAGAAAGGATATGACTCCTTACAATGTGCTCCTCCAGATACAAAATGGCCTGGATATCTATGACCTCACAGTGCCTGACACCAACTACACAAAACCATCATAATAGGAGAAAAAGATCATGACATAAAAATAAAAGAGAGACTGATTGAGAGGAGGAGGGGATATGATGTAGAATGGAGTTTCAGAGGGGAAAGTGGGGGGAGGGAGGGCATTACCATGGGATATTGTTTACAATCATGGAAGTTGTTAATAAAATAATAATAATAAGTCATAAAACTGAGAGACCTTCACCAAGGATGCCTATTCCCAAAATGGAAGCCTCCAATGAAAACACAGAGAAAGCAATAGAAATTGAATCTCAAAATGAAAGCACAATAAGCTATGTGAACTTGATCAAGAGGATTCGGAACTGGAAGCAAGGGATCAAAAAGCCAACAATCTAAAAAATGAAATTGAGCAGAATCATCTCAAAGAGCACTCACCTTTTGTTACTAGGCTTAACATAATTGAAAAAATCCA
Organism: Jaculus jaculus; assembly: GCF_020740685.1. Lineage (NCBI taxonomy): Eukaryota > Metazoa > Chordata > Mammalia > Rodentia > Dipodidae > Jaculus > Jaculus jaculus. The sequence continues at coordinate 103,083,115 of NC_059111.1, read as the reverse complement.
GAGAAGCCTCAATAGAGATAGATATGAATGAACTGAAGGTAAGTCAACAAATAGAGGATCTCAATAACCAGCTGATTAAACTTAATGAAAATATGATCACATTCAAGAATGAATTCCAGGAAGCATCAAGGACATCACAATCATAAATCATAAATCATAATCATAAATGCACCAAACATAGGTACACCACAGTTTATAAAACAAAACAAAAACTACTTGACAACAAAACAGAAATAAACACAACATTATCATAGTTGGGGACTTCAATACTCCACTATCATTAATAGACAGATCATACAATTAGCAAACCAACAGGGAAATAATAGAGCTCAGCAACAGCATAGATCAGCTAGACCTAACAATCTACAAAATATTCTACCTAATTCTACATAATATACATTCTTCTCAAAAGCTCATGGATCTTTCTCCAAAATACATTGTATATTAGGGCATAAAGCATGCCTTCACAAGTTCTGGAAAATTTAGATAACTTCCTGCATCATATCAGATCACAATGCCTTAAAGCTAGAAATGAACAGCAAGGGACACATCAAGAATTCCACCAGCTCTTGGAGACTAAACAACACATGTTTAAACAATGAATGGGTTGAGGAAGAAATTAAAAAAAATTGTAAAATTTTTATAATTGAATGACAATGAAAACACAACTTACCAAAGTTATGGGCCACAATGAAGGCAGTCCTAAGGGGTAAATTCATAGCCCTAAATGCCTTCATAACAATGATGGAAAGCTCCCATAATAATAAACTTTCCACCTAAAGGCAATGGAAAAAGAAGAAGAATCCAACCATAAGAGCTTCATATGGAAAGAAATATACAAGAGCACAGTAGAAATCAATGAATTAGAAACTAAGAAGACAACTAAGAAAATTGATGAAATGGAAATCTGGTTCTTTGAAAATAAATAAACAATATTGATAAACCCTTGGCCAATTTGATCAAACAAAACAAAGAGAAGTCTCAAATTAACAAAATCCAAAATGAAAAGGGAAAGTTCACAACAGACATCATGGAATTGGAAGAATCATCAGGGCATACTTCCAAAACCTCTACTCTACAAGAACAAATGGATGAATACCAGAATAACAGATGTCACATACCAAAACTAAACTCAGAGCCAAATAATCTCCTAAACAAACCTATCACATCCAAGGAGATTGAAAAGGTAACCAAAACCTCTCCAAAAAGAGAAGTCCAGGTCCAGATGGCTTCTCAGCAAAATTATATCAAACTTCAATGAGAAACTGAAACCAATTTTTCTCAATGTGTTTCACAAGATCAAATAACAGGGAATCTTCCCCAGCTCCTTTTATGAAGCTAGCATCACTTTAATACTAAAACCAGACAGAGATACAAGAAAAGAAAATTATAGGCCTATACCCCTAGTGAACTTAGATGCAAATATCCTGAACAACTTACTCACAAACAGAATTCAACAATGCATCAAAAGTGTTATCCAACTTGATCAAGCAGGATTCCTCCTATGGATGCAGGGATGGTACAATATACAGAAATCAGTCAAAATGGCAGCTTTTCTATCCTGCCATTTTACAACTTTAAAAGTAGAAAATCTTGCATGTTTTTTTTTTTTTTTTTTTTTGCCTATGATCTTAATTACTTTCAGTGTTCCTTCTGGGGGACACTCAACAGTAAAAATTGGCTAAGTTGTCTAATACAGTGGGCTTAGTCGAAAACATCCCCACAATGAAATGGCACTGCCCAGAACAGTAGTCTTAGGGTTGTGAGCCACATATATACTCATACATACACATTCATTTCAAGGGCACTTTTCATATAAACTCTAGATAACCATTTTTCCTTCACATATTCATCCATGCATTCATTTATTCAGAAGTTATACATTCCCATCTTAAATTTCTATTCTATTTACAATTCCAGAGACTAAAATCAAACCTTGTTATCAGGCAGAGGGTCAAGAGAGGCTGAGGGAGCTGGAGGAGCGGTCGAGGCGAGGTGGATAGAAGGACTTGGTGAGAAAAGCGGGTAGAGCAGAGAGAAGGCCGTGCATACAGAGTGAAAAATAGGGTATTTTGGACCATTTGCCTGTACATTGGCAGAAGTTTTTTTTTTGTTGTTTTTTTTTTAATTACTGAGAGTTTGAAAATCAAAAGTACCGTTCTCAGGCCATTTGGACCTATTGTCCAGATTATGGATGTGGCCAAGCAGAGTTACAGAGAAAGATAAGATGTTGTCCAAGAGTCCTAGCAGCTTAAGTTCTTAAGGAGACAGGGAAAGAGCAAAACAAGGGTAAGAGAAAAATAAACCAGAGCTTAAGCTGGGCTTACACAGAACACCAATATGACTCCCTGGCCTGTTAAGGTGAATGGGGCCTGCACATCCCACATGGGCAGAGGCTGTACAGGTCACAACTGTCGGCTTTTAACCGGCTAGTGGGCAAAGAGGGCAACTGTGCTCCTGATGGTGAAAGCAGCTGGCTGTGGAAGATGAAAGAAGCTGGAAGTGGAAGATGAGAGCTCAAAAGGGAGAGGAAGAGGAGGGAGAGAGAGTGTCCCAAGATGGTAACCAAACCAAAAGGTGCCCCTTAGGGTACTGTGGACCAGAGAGCAATAGACCTGAGCCTGAGATGTCGAGAGTGTGTCTTTCTCGAGACCTGGGGTTGGGGCCCAGCAGTCGAGGGGGGTAGCCTGGTGTGCCAGCATGGCTTCCACAAGCAGGGATGAAACCTGAGAGCGGGGCCAACCTAAGAGGCAGACTTATCAAGAAGGAGGGAGGAGATGGAGAAGGGACGAGTGAGGCCAAATTGTGGTGGGTGTGACAGCCAGTATGAGACAGATGGTCTGAGGCCTTCAGAGGGTTGAATGGCAGCTTGGTGGTCTGGTCAGGGGAGAGGAGGTCTGGCTGCCCAAGAGGGCCACTGGAAGCCTTCCTGAGTCACAGCACCAAATATAAGGTTCAGGAGTGACTAAGACCTCCAAGACCACTCTGAGGCAAAGATGGAAGTTTTTTTTTTTTTTTTTTTAAATTTATTTATTTGAGAGCGACAGACACAGAGAGAAAGACAGATAGAGGGAGAGAGAGAGAATGGGCGCGCCAGGGCTTCCAGCCTCTGCAAACGAACTCCAGACGCGTGCACCCCCTTGTGCATCTGGCTAACGTGGGACCTGGGGAACCGAGCCTCGAACCGGGGTCTTAGGCTTTATAGGCAAGCGCTTAACCGCTAAGCCATCTCTCCAGCCCAAGATGGAAGTTTTTATTTGGGAAAAGCACAAGTTGCCAGGACTGACTCTCAAGAGCAGAGCACAGCAAATTTTGAGATTACAGATAGTGGACTATATAGAGCTCTTCAGCTGGGGGAAGTTGAGGAAGGGAAATGGCTAGAGTGTGAAACCAGAACAGTGACCAGGTGACCTGAGACATAAGGGGACAGGAAACCTAGACGTGAGGAACTGTTAGGCAAGGAAGGGATGATGGCTGGGTTGTTCCCTGAGGAATTTGGATGACCCGCTTCCTTGTGTCTCTTTTCCCATCCTGCTGTGACTCCATTTTGTCCTGACCTAATAATTCTATTTGTTCAGGTGTTTATTCAGTATATTTAATTTAATTTGACAATGACTTCATAGTAAGTCATTGTAACAGACAGCTTCAGGGCCACCGTGATGAACTTCCAGACCAGCACAGTTATGGAGGAAGGGATTTATTGAAGCTTACAGATCCAGGGGAAGTTCCATAATGGCAAAAGAAGCTGGCCTGCCTTCACAGGATCAAACTCACCCACAGAAGCACAAGCCTAAAAGCCACACAGCACAGCACACTTTAGGAACTCCAGCTAGGCACTCTTTGCATACCCTTAGATTGAAATCTCAAACCCACCACCACACCTGAAGATCCACCAAATAACACCACATCAAGCCAGGTGGCTGCAGATGCAAACTAGAAACTAATAAAACACTGAATATATTGGGGGCCATCTATTCAAATTACCACAGTCAATTATGTATATTTGTCTAATATTCAACTGTGGTTTTCCAATAACACATCATGCTGTTTCTACCTCATGGTGTGACCTTGGTACTCAGTTCCTCCATCTGTATAATATAGATAAAACTGAAAATAATTTTATAGAAATGAATGGATCACTATATTTTAAAAGCCTTGGAGTAGAGTTTGACATAAGCTAAAAGGTCAATAAGAATTATTTTTTATCATTGCAGTGGTAAAATTTTAGTACAATTAAAGTATGTCAAACTTAGGGCTGGAGAGATTGTTGAGTGGTTAAGGCACTTGCCTACAAAGTTTGAGGATGCAGGCTCCATTTTCCCACGTAAGTACCCACGTAAGCCAGATGCACAAGGTAGTGCATGTATGTGGAATTCTTTTGCAGTGGCTGGAGGCCCTGGCATGCCCATTCTCTCTATCTGCTTCTTTCTTTCTCTCTCAAATAAAGAACAAATATTTTAACATGTGATAGAATTAATAATCATATTTACCTTCAATCACCTATCATATAGTAATCAACTTACACTAAAAGCACCAGTTCCCATGACTTTCTTGCATTGATTTTTAAAAAAGAAAGGTTTCTTCTTTATTTGGTTTGCAAAACAATACTGTGAAAAATTAGATGTAAAGTCCCAGAATCTAAAGCCTCATCATTTTACAGACAATCATATGGTTACACAGACCAGCTTAGCAACTGAACTTTGCTATTTCAAATCATGTATTCAACATATTAAGGCCAATGTCTTCCCATAAAGACCCGAGCTAGATGAAGGGAATGGAAGTGGGCCAGATTCCAGGTCCACATCCCAGAAGAGTCCTCATGTAAGGCACAGCAATAGCCTGACATCCTGAGAGTGTAGCAAAGGGGAAATGTCTAGGGGAGATTCTCTGAGCAGATGTTGGCTCCCAGTTCTTTCAAGAGAACCCGCTTCTTTCTTGAGGACAGTGCTCTGTCCAGACCGGAAGAATGCAGGATGAGGGATCCTGGGCCCTTCTCAGTTTACAGAGCCAGCTATCCCATCTCCCCACCGGTCCCTCCCTTAGCCTAATCCTCAAAAGAGATTGGGATCGGAGTGTCTCCAGGAATCCTGTTATCGCCCTTTCTGACCTTCCTGTCTCTCAAGGCCAGGGACTCCAGGATTCTGCTTTGTCCTCTTGTCTTAGCCAGCTCCTTGCCCTGGACCTTGGTAAGCCTCTTGTTTCCAGATGACTGCCTACCTCCTCCTTTTCTCTGCTTGCCCAGTGTGTGTGTGTATGTGTGTGTGTGTGTGTGTGTGTCTGCCCCAAAGAACATTTGTGTTTCTTCCACTACATCTTTTATTAAAAATTTTATTTTATAAAAGGTTATACTAGAAGAGATTATACTAGAAGTTAAAAAGAGGCCATTAAGGTGAGGCTGTATCCAGTAAGACTGCCTTAATTTTCAAGATTCTAAACTACATAGTGGTACATGCATGCAATTTCCAGCACCTGGGAAGCAGGAATATTGCAAGATCAAGGTCATCTTTGGCGATATAGCAAGTTCAAAGTCAGTGTGTGCTACATAAGACCTTGTAATAAATAAATTAAGGATTTTGAGCAATTAAAAATAAAGGTTATACTACACTCTTTTATCTCCTCACCCCCACTCCCATTTCCCCAGGGGCCGTCCTCAGTGGGGTTATGGGGTTCACTGTGGGGTCATGAAGGCCTCAGTCAGTCTCTGTGGTAGAGGGAGGTACTGTGCCTCAGGGAGATACTGTGCCTCATCCACTCTGCGGCTCTTACAACCTTTCTGGCCCCTCTTCTGCAATGTTCCCTGAGCCATGGAAGGCCTGTTAGCAGTTTTATTCAGTGTTGCATTCTCCTAGCTTGGATTAAAGGGGATATGCATAATTATTTGAGAGACTTTTGGAGGTGTAAACCCAGTCTTCTAATCCAGAGATCAGCAGGGGCTTCTTTCTAGAGTCTATGAGTTTCTTGTCTATAGGATTCTGACTTGGTTCCCGGTAATCATGCTAAGCAATGTCACACAGACATAGAAAGACAAACACACATGTTCTCTCACATTTGCAGTTCCTAACTGGGATCGACTGGAGATGATGCAACCAGTAGTAAGCATCAGGAATATGGGCATAACACTAGAATTGGACCAGGAGAAAGAGGAAACAGGAAGAGCGGACAGGGAGAGATACCTGACAGTCTAGGAAAGGGACAGAATATAGGGTGTTGGGGGCTCTCGGGGGGCCTAAGAGAAGGGAAGGTGGGGAATCTCACCACATCGTAATTACTACTTCAAGGGCTCACAGCAGCAGGCTTCAGCAGAACAGCCTCTGAGCACTGCGGACACCTCCAAGACCATGCGTATGCGGAGTGAAGACATAAGCACTTCTGGCAGCACACTGTCCCACCCCTCCTTGATCTGGAATCCTGCGCGTGTGGTATAGACGTGCTGCCCTGTACACGTTAAACAAGCCTCCTATGAGGCCTCTGCATCGTCTAGCAGAGGACAGGCAGTGGGGGTAAGAGGAGAAAATTTACCTCCTGGTTCAGCTGTGTCACTCACCAGGGGAGTGGCCCTACAGTAAGACTTCATTCTTCTTTGGAAAACTATCAGCAAATGGCACCAGTCTCTTCCGCAAAAACATACTATGGTCAAAGGCCTTCAAAGGTTGGCTGCCCTGTGAACGCTGATGGCATTAGAAAACAGTTGAAAAGAGGAGACCCAGGGCAGACTCCTCCGTATCAGCTCTGCCACCCGCAACTTGTGTGACCATTGACTACCCGTGCTAACCTTGGTGCTCCCATTCACTTCTCCAAAACTTAAACACACTGAAAGTTTCACGCCACTAAGCGGACCTAAAGTTTCTCCCTACTGTATTATCCAAGCCTTTCTTTATGCTTAGGTGTTTTCCATAATAGCAATGTTTGTGCTAGTGGGGGAACTGTGCGACGTCTTCACGGGAGAGTCACAGTGACGTGATTTCCTTGAAAAGCAACTCATGGAATCAAAGATGGAGCACAAAGCTCCCTCATAGGTGAGTGTTTAGCTATTTCTCTTTTTTACCCTCTTCTTCCCTTCTCTCCCCCTTCTCACTCCTTCCCAGGAATGAGCTAGAAACCAGAACTGCTCCGTCCAGACTTGCCTACCAATAAAGCTGATTATGGCTTTTTTTTTTTCTTCTTTTAGCCTCTAGCTGTCCTTCCTGGGAGTAGTAGCACAGGTTACTTCTGGAGATGGGAATCATAGCCTTCCCCAACCCTTCCCTTCCTACACTGTGACAGAAAGCTGAGAGGCTGTTTTCATATGCCATCCTGTGTTAGTACCACCATTCTGTGCATGCAACACAGGGGAAAAGACCATAAAGCCTGGTGTGGAAGGAGGGCTCATGCCAGCATGAATGTTTTTCTAAGGCTATCTAGGAGATAGGGAGATGGATAACGAGAAGGCAGTCGAGGAGAGACATGGAGGGAGTGACTCAGGAGGAAATGGAGAACCTCCTGAATTCTTCAGGGTTTCCATGGGCAGAACACTGCCATGAAGTTGGAGTGAGAAGCGTAAATGACTCTCTTGATAATCGCACATCAGATCTTGTATTCAAGGTGCAAAAATCCCACTTCACACCTCCTCCCCTGGACACTTCTGATTCCAGTTATGTAAGTGGCACCACTCTGTATCCAGGGGATAATCAGATCAGAGGAGCCCCAGTCTGTCCCTCCCTCGTGGCATTGTGCCTGGCATAGGTAGAGACACATATAAGTTCAGAGCTCACAAATCCCCTGCAGGAAAGATGCTCCAAGTCACAGGAGACATGACCTGTGTTCTGTTCAAACTGTGCCTACTTTCAGCCTTCGTAGCTGTTTCCCAAAGCAATCGCCTTGGCCCTACATCTCACCTATGCTATTCCAGGTTCCTAGATCATTCCAATCTTGTTTTCCTGCGCTGGGACTTTGATCTTGAGGCTGAATTCATCACTTTTGAGCTCCAAGTCCGGACAGCTGGCTGGGTCGGCTTGGGCATCACAAATCACTACACCAACGTGGGAAGTGATCTGGTAGTTGGAGGGGTCCTGCCAGATGCCAATGTCTACTTTTCGGTAAGTCTGCAGCTGACTCACTTCTAAAGATGAACTCCTATGTTTGGTTGACGGTAGCTTTGGGTTCAGAAAGGATCCATATTCTCTAATCCCCCTTCAAAGGATGAGCTCCCATGCTGGGTCAAAGTTCACTTTGTGTTCAGAAAGACACACCCAAGCGCACTCCCAGAACAACAGCTGGCTGCAGGCTCTCTCCCTACAGAAATGATCCAGCACAGTGTGTAATCCGTGTCTTCTCGATCACATGTCTTCAGGGCTTCCAAGAGAGTGGAACTTTAGACTGTGAGAGATTCTAGTGTTATTCACTTGCTAAGAGGCTACTAAACCCAGGTCACTTGAGAAAAAACAAAGCTACTGGAGATAAGTCTCCACCTTCAATTTCCTTTAAACTCAGCCAGGTGGACCACAGCATGAAATTGTCTCACAACATTAGTGACAGCAAGAATGCCAACATTAACAGCTTACATTGGTTATATGCTTTTGATGAACTGGGCAATGTTCCAACTTTCTTTCTTTTTAAAACCTCATAACATCACTATGAGATAGATTACTTTCATCCACGCAGCTTAAACAGAGAAGTAACTCACCCAGCACTTAAGTCTCAAGCATTCATAATCGCTATTCTGAAACTGCACTTAAACAGGGAAGCACTCATCTCGGTACAAGGTGATATATGGCAAGAGCCTCGTGAAAAAAGGATGAAAGGCATCAACCAGTCAGCAAAGAAGTGATGAGGGACTATTATGATTTACGAAGGTAGGATTGGAAAGGAGAAAAACAAAGCTACAGCAGGAGATGAAACTCCACCAGGTACAGTCTGTCTGTCTTCCTTAAAAACCCTGACTGCCGGGCTGCAGAGATTGCTTAATGGGTAAGGCACTTGCCTACAAAAACTGAAGGACCAAGGTTTGATTTCCCAGGGCACACATAAGCCAGGTGAACAAGATGGCACATGCTTCTGGAGTTTGTTGGCAGTGGCTAAAGTCCCCAGTGCACCCATTCTCTCTCTGTATCTCTCTATCTGCTTCTGTCTTTCTATCTCTGTCAAATAAAATAAATAAATAAATAAATAAATAAATAAATAAATAAATAAATAAATAAATAAAAACTCTGACTGTCATGCTCTGGCCAGGGAGGAAGCTACATTAAAAGAAAACCTGTTACTTTAGCATCCCAGAGAAGCTAGAGAGACAACTGCTACCCCAAAGCACGATTGTTTGGGCTCCTGTTTCACACTTCATGGCCTCTTAACCTTCATTGGGCCACAGGATCAACACCTTGTGGATGAAGAGACTCTAGCAGAGGATGGGAGCCAAGATGCTGAGTTGCTAGGGCTAACAGAAGATGCTGTCTATACCACCATGCATTTCTCCAGGCCCTTTTGCTCTTGTGACCCTCATGACAAAGACATTTCGGTAAGGCATAGAAGAGTGAAAAGATTTTAACTACAGGCAAGTTCTCTTTCTGGGGAAGTGTTTTTACTCCCAATCAAGCATCCAGTAGCATTTCCAAGGATTTTTTTAAGTTAGTTTTGTACTCAGTGAATACAGTCAATTTGGTACCATTGTTAGGCTCATCCATGTCCTACCCTCACCCCCTGGACCCTCCTTGTTGAGGTATATGGGTCATGCATTCTGGAGTTAGCCCACAGTTCCTGACCTTCTTAGATACTTCCCAAATATGCCACCTGTTGAAATCCCCTCCTCAGCATTACCGCCTCATCCTTCCTCTTGAAGAATTTACCCAATTACATTGAACTTCAGAACATTGACATTTTAAGTTTGCTCAGTGTTTTTTTTTTTTTTTATGTGAGCATAGGCATATGGAAAGAATGTGTGAGGCATATGGAAAGAATATGACAGCAAGGTAGCCTCAGGAAAAGAACAAGAGCCAGATTAGTCCTGTTGCCCATGTCAGGTTATTTCCATTGTGTGTGCATGAGCAGCCCATTCAGGGCCTTGGATGCTGGTATGTGGAAGGTGCTGCTCAAGAGTGGCAGACTTTTATATTCACTCCACCCTAGAGTGACACCCTAAGGCTCTTGGCTGCCTATGGCCTGGATGACACAGTGAAGCTGAGTCGAGAGCAAACTTTCATTAAGTCCCTCTTCCTGCTACAAGTAATCTACCATGATGTTGTGGACGACCCTCAGGAAACGATCATCCACGACTTGGAGATCACTGATGTAAGACCCCGCCATCCCTCCAATTTGCCTTTACCCCCCTTTCCATCTCTCTGCTTGTATTAGGACCATTTTCCTGCTCACAGTATTCCACACATTCCTTGGAGTGGTTTCTGAGTCCCTTGGCCCCATGAGAACTGCCAATCTAGCCCTACATTGAACCCCAATCCTTAACTTATCTATTCCCCTATTCTTTTGAGACCCTCACTCCCATCCAATTCAGCTTCTATAAATCCTTCCCAGTTTCTCATTCCAGAAGTTGACACCACATATGCCTGCATCTTTCTCCCTCTCCCCATTGTCAACAAGAAGCATCATATCTACAAGGTATGTGAACCGAACGGAGAAGGCTGCCATGGCAGGGAAGCCATGGGAGCCAAAACATGCTGTGTTAGTCTCTAAAGGATAAGGTTCAGAATGTTGCACAGAAGAAAGCAATGGGGAAGGAAATGAGAAAATGGGGGCTAGGGGAGCTTAATAGTAGTAGAAATTCTATAATCTCTTAGCCTAGAATCATAGCTCCTGACACTATTTTATTCAGACAGAAGATATTTTGACAGAGGTTACTAAGTAATATGTATTTGGAAAAAACAAACTCTAAGTCCCAAACTGAGCCCAAAACTGTGCTCTGTTGGCATTGGAGGAGGTAATAACAAGAAAGGAATGTGGATATGATCATGAACTGTCAGGAAGTGAGAAAACTCAGGCACCAGTGAATTCAAATTTGACCATCTAATTTCAGCCTGAATGTTTCCAATTTGGGATCAAGTACAAAAAGCATGGTGTCAATTTATAATTCTGAAAGAGATTCCCAAAATGTATGGATACCTGCTCAGAGATCAGGAACTGAGGTCACTCAGGAAAGTCAGAAGTCTTGGAATGAACCTGCTTGAATTAGGCTATGCTGCACCTTCAGGGGAGTTTTAAAGGTGTGAGTGGAGAGAGCAATCACATATGAGAGTTTGGGGGAGAGAAACAGAAAGAAAATAGGCGAGAAGGAGAAACAGGAAAGTGGAGAATGGCTTAGTTTTATTTGGGAAAGAAATAGAAAAGATAAGGACTTGACTTAGAAAATCATGACTATGCTCTGCCTTTCTTTTTTTTTTCTGTCCAGTTTGAGCCCAAGTTGCTAGAACACAATGAGACCATGGTGCATCACATCCTGGTGTACGCCTGCGGCAATGCCAGCGTGCTCCCCACAGGCATCGGGGAATGCTATGGCTTCGACCCCGCCTTCTCCCTTTGCTCCCAGGTCATCGTGGGCTGGGCTGTTGGGGGCCTTGTGAGTACTGTGGTGGGGCATTTTGTGACTAAGGGGTGTGTGTTATTGAGCAATAGAGATGTATAGACTGATGGAAGATGAAGGGGTGAGAAGTCTTGGAGCAAAGGCAGAAAATTAGGACAGGAGCCTGCATCTTAGCCCTTGCCCCCAGGTCTTTTGCTGCCACTTCTTTCTCCATCCACAGACTTACCAGCTTCCAGATGATGTGGGCATCTCTATTGGAACCCCCCTGGACCCTCAGTGGATCCGGCTGGAGGTTCATTATAGCAATTTTAACAACCTTCCTGGTGAGCATCCAAAGAAGTTGGCGATAGGTGGGAAACTGCTGGGGTCAGATGGTTCCTCGGCATGTAGGGAAATATGTTTGGGATGCATGCCAGCTCCTGTAGGTCACCGGCTACCCCAGCTTCACCGAACATTGTGACATGCTCTCCTGCCTTCTCAAAAGAGTGCCCCTTTCTTCACCAGGTGTGTATGACTCCTCTGGGATTCGGTTGTATTACACCTCGCAGCTGCGCAAATACGACATGGGAGTCCTTGAACTGGGCATCTTGACTTTTCCTCTCCACTTCATACCTCCGGGGGCTGAGTCATTCATGTCCTATGGGCTGTGTAAGACAGAGAAGTTTGACGAGGTGAAGCTGGGAGACATGGCCTCCCCGAAGCTCCTTATTTCCCATCACTGTTCTGGTTTGACCCACGAGCCCACAAGCCTGAGCCCCAGGCTTGAAAAATGATTGTGGCCTGCTGCTCAGAAAAGTGTCAACCATGAATCATACAGGATTTGGAGTGTTAGGGGCAAGGTAAAAAAAGGGGCAGGAGGGCTCGAGAATTAAGGGAGTGAAGGTCAATCCCACCAGGAAGAGAAAGGTGGCACCTATCATGGCAGGAAGAACAAGACATTGTTTCACGATGAGAGTTCTTCACCACTCAGGAACCTCTCCTCCCTCTCTGTTGCAGATGAATGGGACCCCAGTACCTGACATGCAGGTATTTGGCTACCTGCTCCACACACACTTAGCTGGGCGGTCACTGCAGGCAGTGCAATATAGGTGAGAGAAGAACTTCATCTGAATTTTTCCCTTCTGAATGTGGGAATAGTTATTTATGCTGAGATTATACCTGGTTGAAAATAAGGAGCACAACTATGTCTACAATAGTGATCAGTGGAATAAGGCAATGGAACAAAAAAAAAGTTTTTTTGTCTTATTGAGTTTTATGGACAATCTGTGTTCATGAATGAGCCACACACTGCATCTTTATTGGTAGGTAGACCCCCTGATTACTTCATCTTCTCATTTCTCTCTTCTGCCTTTTCTTTTCCTATAGAAATGGAACACAACTCCAAACAATTTGTAAAGATTTGTCCTATGACTTCAATCTTCAGGAGATTCGAGACCTACCTCATCTTGTGGACATCAAGCCAGTGGGGGTCTGAGGGAGGCAATGGCTGGAGTGAGGGTGAGGAGAGGCAGGATCAGAGCTTGTGACTTATCCTCTGCTTTCATGTTTCACTGTGAACAGGGAGATGAACTGCTGGTGGAATGCCACTACCAGACCCTGGATCGTGACACCATGACTTTTGTAAGTGCCTCACTCTACCGTGGTCATGATGGATGATCATAGTCTCGAAAAAGAGCTTCACCCTCTCTCCAGCTTTGGCTATCTAATAATTGACTAGTCCAACTTAGGTCTTTCCTTCCTACAATTGTATGACCCATTCACATGGGACTTTTCATGCTCTCCCATGGCCATGCATCGAAAATGAGCACAGGGATCCCCACATCCTCCATCGCTGGCCCTCTAAGACCACGAACTACGTTATAAAAACTGCAAGTGTGAACTTTGAGTCCTCACTGGTCTGGGTTTGAATGCCAGAAGAATCATCTGGAAGCTTTCTAACTTCAAGTTAGTTATTCAACCTCTTTGATTCATTCTGAAGTCATAAAAAAATCAATATTATTGCTTAGCTCATAACATCATTGCGATAATTGGTTAACACATGCAAGACACCCAGACCATCACCTACATTGGAGTAGACAATCACTTAGAGCTAACTGCTGTCACCATGGTCACAAGGAACCTCAGTAATTTTAGATGTTAGGAATGACTCATTGTTTTGGGGATTCAAAGAGGATGTTTTTGAAGACCATGTAGCCAGCAATACAAATGATTATAATAATACAACATCAAAGTAGTATACATCATAATGAAAAAATAGGATGTATTCACAAGGAAAGTATAAGCCAGTGAACTGAGCATGTAATAAAACTGAGTGAGTGGTTCCTGTTTCCGGCACGTAGAGATGGGGAGTTCTTAAGACAAGAATGAGAAGAGGGCTGGAGAGATCGCTTAGCAGTTAAGGCACTTGACTGCAAATCCTAAAGACCTAGGTTTGATTCTCCAATACCCACTTAAAGCCAGATTCACAGGTTCATGTGTCGGAAGTTCATTTGCATTGGCTAGAGGCTCTGCCGTTCTCATTCTCTCACTCTATCTTCCCTTTCTCTCTCTCTCTCCTTCTCAAATAAATAAAAAAATTAATTAAAAAAAAGAATGAGAAGGGCACCACAAGGAAAGCATAGAGCATGCGTGAAAAGCAGTGAGTTTGGGTGAGGCCTCAGGAGTAGAGTAGACATGTGACAGAAAGCACCGAGGTTGAGGAAGATGAGGCTGCAAAGAATTCTGGCAGCAAAGATGACAATGTCCAACCCATATCTCCCAGGTAGCAAGGGCTCACTTCCAGCATGGATTTTCCAGGTAAATAAAAGAAATGAAGAGATAGGTTAAGTTTTGTTACATATATAAATGAGGACGCATTTTTACCAAAGACTGTCAGAAGCCACAGAAGTTTATTGAACAGGCAGATGACAGGATACATGATGTATTATTAAAAATAATCTGGCATTCTATGGAGGCAATATTATTGCCAGAACAGTGGCTGAATGATACTAAATGGAAGGCAGATAGTCTAACCCAAATCAGGACGGTGACAGTGTAAGTGTGGAGGCAAATGAAAACATGGAATATTTCTTTGGAAATATAAGAGAAGCAAAGAGGAAGTGTGGTAAGGAGCTAGACCACATTCGAGGAGATAAAGAAGGCTTCTCTGGAAGAATGATAGCCCATCCAATTTTCTGTCTGCCTTGTTCTTTTCTCTCTATAATGTCCTTTTTTATTGAGATGATGGTTATATTAATGTGTTCAACTTAATCATGCTCTGTAACAAAGTCTTCATATCTTTGTCTTTCCATCTCTCATTTTCTGTAGGGAGGCACCAGCACCATCAATGAGATGTGTCTTATCTTCCTCTTCTACTATCCTCGAAATAATATCTCCAACTGTCTGGGGTACCTGGACATCATCTATGTGACCCGTGAGCTGGGGGAAGATGCATCTGAGTGAGTTACCCTGGATGGTAAAACCTGCAAGTGTGTGTGGGAAGAGATCTTTGAAGGACTGGGGGAGGAGGAAAGGAGGCCTATCTATTGCCTCCTAGACTTACAAGCCAAGGGTCCTCAGGAGGGGTTGCTGATCATCCCCCACCCTCTCCAGCCATGCTGCTTTCAGTTCCTACTCACAAAGGTTGAAGCTTTGTGTGAAATTTTTCATATCCATGAGATCACTCAATCAGAGGAGAAAGGAGCCTTACAAGTCAGATTACTTATGCACAACTTGTTCCTGTTTCCCTTGCTGTGCTGCTTGACTTCTAAACTGTTTTTGGACTCTACATGGCCTTTAATTACTTTGGGGTAAGGGTCCATTCTCATGAGACTTTCATAATAACTTATAAACATCATAAACCAACAAAAATGCACAAGTATGCAGACACACTTTATTTCACATCTGATTTCAGCACAGTCACAGGTTTCCTGAAGTCATCAACCTCTTGGACTACACAACTCCAAGATTAAGGACCATATTTTTAAATATGACCCTATTCCAATTTCCAAAGTTCTCTTCTCTGATATTTTCCCTACCAAACTCATTATGAATTTTCATCTAGTTATGAGATGTTTCATGTGACTTATGCTAACATAAGACTCATGCTTATAAAAAAAAAAAAAATGAAGGTGCTTTCAACATGTTTTGTCGGAGCTCCAAGTCAGCCATAAACTACCGTCAATGTCTGTGCATGATCCTACTGTTCACAGGAATCCCATGGAAAACCTGATGGTCATGGACAATGTTGAATGGACACCAGAGAACATTAAGAAGGCTGAGAAAGCGTGCAAGGAGTCCCAGCAGACGGTCATGATCAAGACCCTCGATGTGTGTTTCCTGGCAGAGAGTACTTTCTAGGGTGTGGGTGGAGGAGCGTGGGCACTATTGGACAGATGAAGGAAAAGGAGAAGGGTTATGGGTGCTAACAATAAAGGGAGGAATGCTGGGTTGGAAAAGGAGGGGCTGAAGAAGCAGAAAGATGGCTTGTGGGAGCCTCCCAATTTGCCTGGCAGCTCTGTAAGCATGAGAATGACTGAATAAGGTTTAAAGAAAGGGTCTGGAACAGGGATTTTTCTATATTTAACCCTCCCCCGCCCCCTTGCAGGAGCAGATAGAAAATACAACCGGCTGGATTCCTGACATCATCCCAACTCCTCGGGGGTCATGCTTAGAGTCCTCTGGAGGCAAAGTGGAGCCCCAGGACAAGACTCCGACAGGCTTCAGGGCTGTACCAATGGCCCTCTATAGTCTCAGTATTCCTATACTAAGGCCTCTTCCCCTGGTTGCCCTCTTATTCCTGCAGGGTACTCTCTCATGGCTCCTTGCCACACTGCAGGATAGAGTATGATTCTGTCTCCTCAGGCCACTTACTCAGAACCCTGCCTCCTCAGGCCTCCCTTTGAAAATGTAGGGTAGCCTCCTGATTTTGCCCTTCCAGATGTTCCTTCATCTGTGCCACTTTCCATAATCCAATGACACTGCAAGCTCTACAGTCTCATCCATGATACACTGTTAAGTCATCCTTAAGGCTTCAGAACACTGGTAAGATTACATGTTTGCTGAGTGAGTCTGGCTCCATGCCCTGGTGTGAAATGATGGATCTGCTCTCTGAGAATTCTGGTGTGCTGTTTCTCTCAAAAGTATGCCATGAGAATGAGGGGACTTGAATACAGAGGGAGAGCCCTGAAATCCTCTGGACTATGTGTGGTCCTGGTGAGGGCTTCTATTTGTGCCCCAATGGCATTATTGATCAGTCCATGCTGAGGCAGCAGCAGCAGCAGCAATCCAAGTGTTTTGGAAAGCAAAGGGAAGTTTTCAGTGAAGGAATGATCTCTGTGCATAAAGGACAAAGTTCCCAGTGTCACATTAAATAAAATTCAACTGGCTTCCTTTGTCATCTTTTTCCTTGAGCCTTTGTCTAAGAGAGGTAACTAGGTGGTCACTATAACTGATAATTTAAGGCATCCTTAGGGCTGCCTCAAATCAATATCTTATAGTCCTTGACTTCTCTATCTCTACTGTTGATTACCCCACCACATGTCACACTGACACACTCAATCTATGCAGTGTCAGGAATGTAAATTGGGGGGTGGGAGGCTGGAGAGGTGGCTTAGCAGTTAAGGTGTTTGCCTGTAAAGCCAGAGGATCCTGATTCAATTCTCCAGGATCCACATGACCCAGATGCACAAAGAGGTGCACGCATCTGGAGTTTGTTTGCAGTGGCTGGAGGCCCTGGTGAGCCCATTATCTCCCTCTCTCTCTGCCTCTTTCTCTCTCTCAAATAAATAAATCAATACTATTTTTAAAAATAATGCAAATGGGCAGGCAGACTGAACTGAGCTCTGGGAACAGATGAATAGCAAGATAGAGAAAAGCAAACCTTAGTCCGTAGTCCAAGGGCTGGTCCAGAAAGCCTATAAGAAAAGAGCAGTGACAAGATGCAATCCTTTGTGGAGCTGGACTCCAGATTGAAACCATAGCTTTGACAAAAGACCAATTGGAGTGTCTACACTGAGGGACATGTATGTATTCATTCATAGCTTGAAAAGCTACCAAAAGTCCTCAGTGGAATGAAGATGTGTAAACAAAGGAACATGAGTACAGCCCTCCGGGAATATGATCAATATTCAATATGTTCATATAAAGTTCTCAGCTAACATTAAATGAGAAATACTTTCACACTGGGTTTCAGGCGCCACCCCTCTTGTACACTGTTTGTACTGTAGCCAGCTGATGCTCTTCAAGGCTTGCCTCCCTTGCTGGTTTGCCTACCTGGTATAGATCTCTGAATGTTGATGGGCCCCGGTGATAAGTCAAAAACTATGAGAGCTCATGGACAGTTACAGGAGGTCTGGTGAGATGGCGCAGTCAGGAAAGCAAGTGCTGTGTAAGCATGAGGGTATGAGTTCAGATCCCCCGAGCCCGTGTAAATGTAGGGTGCGGTGGCTATAGGCACAAACAGGCAACTTCCCCAGGGCAAGCTGGATAGCTATGCTAGCTAACTGGTGAGTTCTGGCTTTAGTGAGAGATCTTGTTTTCATAAATAAGGTGGAGGAGTGACTGGGGAAGATACCAGCATGGACCTCTGTTCCCCACCTGCACTTACATGCAGACACATACAAATGCACCCATACACACACATGTAGACAAAACACACATACACATACAAAATTAACATTTTCAAAAGAAGTGAACTCTCAGATCCTTAACCACCCCCTCTAACTACAGTGTCACTAAAGTTGTACCATGTTAAGAACTGGAATGGGCTTTTTTACACAGTTGTATTCATCAGGGTTCTCTAGAGGAACAGAATCAATTGAATGAAATGTATTAAAAGGGAATTTATTGCATAAGCTTATGGCAGTCCCACAATAGCAGTTTGTAGGCCAGAGAGTCAAGTAACACAGTAGCTGCTCAGCCCATGAGACTGGATGCCTCAGCAGTCCCAATCCAGCACTGGAAGCCTGAAGGCTTCCACTGCTCTTCAGCGTGCCCTGGTCTTCATTCCACACTCGTCCTTAGTCCACACAGGTCTTCAGACCATGCTGGAAGGCAGCAAGCAGCACAGGTAGCCAGATAGGAAGAAAAGATTCTTTTCCTCCAGACATTCCTTAGATAAAGCACCCCTCCAGAGAGGCCACCCACTCTGGGGGAAGGACTTCTTCCTTCAGTTAATTCTTCTTAGAAGCAACCTCAGGGACCCACTTAAGAGGAATGTCTGGATTCCTAAACAGATGAAGTTGACAAGAAAACTTAACCATCACAACAGTGGTTGTATTCCAGTAACCTCATAACTCTGCTTGTTGAAGCAAAGTCTTCTTTAATCTTCTAGGATCTGAATGTTTCAAGCGAAGCCTTTGGCCAGTGAGTCAGCTCCAGTGCCATTGCTGGCAGCATGATTTCATGGGACCTTAGGACATGGACCATTTGGTTTCACAACAGAGTTTGGGTTTTCAGCAAGAAAAGTATGCTGGGTTTCCCTCAGTCAATGTACAAGTGAGGGAGTCCATGACCCAATCCATAGAAATAACCATGAATTTTGGTTTGGTTTGGAAAGACCAATTAATGGCCATGCATATTTTAGCATCAGCTTTGTTCACACAACTGCAGCTTTTGACTAACCCCAAGAGAAAAATGTAGCTGTTGGATGTGCTCTTCATGAAGATGACCACCAAATGGTCCTAAAATCAGTAGGTACAACTATGACGGTAAGTTGGAAAACCAGGAAAATGCTCTTTTTCTAGAAGATGGGGCATATTCAGGAAGAACAGGTCACTAACGCTGGAATGCCTACACACTGGGAGAGCTCATAAACTATTTACCAGGCTGTGAGGGTGTAAATAGGATGTTGTTGTCCTGGGGAAGTGGCTTTTAAACTCTTCAGTCTCAAGACCCGTTTGGCCCGAGATGCCTTGCTATTTATGCGGGCTCTATTTGCTAGTATTTACTCCCCTTAAAATTTGCATTGAGCCATTTGTAAAACATTTTGTAAATATTCAATTTTTATTCATTAAAAATAACAAAATATCTAGTACACGTTAACATAAATAATACCCTTCTAGTGAAAATAAAGATGTTTCCCCAAGTAAAAATAGACAGTAAGAAGAATGACACTATTTCACATTCTGAAAATCTTTTACTGCATGCATAAGAGAATAACACATCGTCCTTGTGTCTATTTCTATTATCTTCTATGATACCACACAGCATTGTCTCTGCAAAATGATACTGTATATCAATGAGAGAGTGAAAGTGACAGACAAAGAACAGCTTTATGTGATGAAAACAGGTTTGACTCTATGACTCCTAAAAGAGTTTTCAGCCCACAGATCCCATGCCTATTCTTTGAGAATAGTGGTGTTGGGTTCAGCCTTCAATAGAACACAACTGGTTGCATTTGGTGATAACTGATAAGGGTAAGAGTGAATTAAGGGAACTAATGATCTAAGAAAATTGCAAATTTGCATATTAAGTATCCAGACAATGAAGAAAGATCCACCACACTAAGGAGGGACTTGTCAGTAAAACAATAACAAAAAAGATGATGATAAAGGAAAGTGAACAGTATTAGAAACTCCAAATCCCTGATAGAGACTATCTCCCTGAGTTCTGTCTGTACAGTCCTATCTCTGTCTGGGTGAGCTCCGGTTTATAGGAGTTTCAGTGAGAGTCATGATCGTTAACAGTAAGGACCTACAACTAGCTCATAATTAAAATCAATTTCAATGTTTTGAAAATAGTTTAACGTCTATAAACCAGAAGTACAGGTTGAATATCATGAATCTAAAATTCTAAAACCTGATAAAAACTTTTGAATGCCAACATTGTGCCACAGGTGGAAAATTTCATACCATCAATTTCGTCTTATACATAAAAAGTAATAGTAGTGTTGTATAAAATCATAATCTGATATTATATATCAGATATATATATATATATATATACATATATATTATATAATATGTGAAACATAAATGAATTTCAGGTTTAGATTTGTTTCCTATTCCCAAGAGATCAAAAACATGAAATCTAAATCTAAAATAAGGGAAGCTCAACCTATGCTTATCAAACGTGTAGAGTCAATGACACATTTTGGAGTTATTGTAAGGATACAGTGCTTGTTTTTCTTTGTAACCTTTATAGTCATATGGTTATTTTCTCTGTTAGCAAGAGATATATTAATTATAATTTAATTATTTCAATGTTTGAAGTCAAGATTTATCAAAGTTTATAACCGTAACAGTTTCCACATCTATAGCAATAGTTATAATCTTTACAGAAGCAAAATATTTTTTAGTGTGGGATAGTAAAGTCCTGTATGGGTAGACCTGATATTTAGAAGCTTTCATAGGAAAATAAAGTGGTAGTTTTAACATCACTAATTAAATAATCTGTAATTTTAACTACTTCTTTAGTGTGGTCATTTAAGTGCCATTAGTATTATAACTGCTCTCTGATATTGACATTACATCCTGTAACCCATGATATATAAGAGCTATTTCAAAAAATACCCCTGTAGCAATAATATTTACAAAGTGTCAAGTGTGTTTGCTGAGGTACTAAGATTATATGTGAAGGCCATTGTTAAATAATATAAAACATTTGTAGTTTAATAGTAATAAATATAACAAAAAGTAAGTGTAGTATGTGTTCTGAGTACAGAATAAGCAAGTAGAGTTTTTGGTGAAAATTTTAGCATTACAGTGTGTGTTTTTATATATCTGTTATGCTAATGCATTTGAAGTATCTATGTCCTCTGTGACTAGCGTAAATTGTTTCTGAGTTAGCCTAAGTTAGAGTATCTAACTCAATTCCTATATCTGTGATA
Source organism: Jaculus jaculus (assembly GCF_020740685.1). Classification (NCBI taxonomy): domain Eukaryota; kingdom Metazoa; phylum Chordata; class Mammalia; order Rodentia; family Dipodidae; genus Jaculus; species Jaculus jaculus. The sequence goes on along the minus strand of NC_059111.1, from coordinate 103,061,804 downwards.
GTTATTTCAAAGAGTTATCTGACATAATGCTCCTGCCTTGCTCAGGTCCCAGAACGGGGCCTCTGAGTAGAATCATGGCACAAGAGTAGCATTAGGGCTTTCTCCAACATAAGTCGATACAGTGGAAGAAGGAGTTGCTGCTCTGTCAGGAGAGACAATACTTAGAGCATATGTGGTGCTATCTGTAACATTTCTGGCTTCATCAGTTGCAGGGAAAGATAAGTAATCGGCTGCAGAATTTGCTGTTACCAAATGGTGAGTTTCTGTGTCTGTAAAAGCACTTGTTGCCATGTCTGAGGCTATTGTAGCATCTAGACTAGAAATGTGTGCAGTGCCGCCCATGGCAGTGCTGGGCTGGTTTGCTTCAGAAATATTATGTCTTGTACCTTGTATAGTACTGGTGATGGGACTGTCTGCTGTAGTTTGCATGTAAGAATTTGGAGGGATTGTATCAGAAGTACTTGAATCTGTGGTTTCTGTGTAGAAAATATGTGTAGCCACAGTGGTATTATATGCTGTAATGGCATCTCCAGTAGCTTGAATAGCAGATATATTACCTTGGGTGTATTTATGTGAGGAAGTATCTCTGTTGGGAATAGGAGTGTTAGTCGTGACGTCAATAGGGCTTGTTATATTAGGTATGGTCGTGGTGGCAACATTTGGAGTGGTGTTAGTAATAGTATTTGTAAAGAAAGGGGTAGTTGTGTCAGGAATAATAGTGTTAGTCGGGACATCAGCAGCACTTGTGACATTAGGTGTGGTTGTGATTGTGACATTTGGAGTGGTGTTAGCAGTAGAATTTGTAAAGAAAGGGGTAGTTGTGTCAGGAATAATAGTGTTAGTCGGGACATCAATAGGACTTGTGACATTAGGTGTGGTTGTGATTGTGACATTTGGAGTGGTGTTAGCAGTAGAATTTGTAAAGAAAGGGGTAGTTGTGTCGGGAATAATAGTGTTAGTCGTGGCATGAATAGGACTTGTGGTTGTGGTGAGAATATTTTGAGTGGTGCTAGCGGTAGTATTTGTTAAAAGGGGGGTAGTTGTGTCAGGAATGATAATGTCAGTGGTGACATCAATCGCACTTGTACTATACACGGTAGGTCTGGAAGCAGGACTTGTGGCCTCAGAAGCAGATGGAGGTGGATGAGGACTCATGGGAAAGGCACTTGTAGTAGTTGGAGTAGGGCTTGCTGGATCACCATAAGCCCAAGTAATCTCACTTAATTTTTCCAGGTTAATATTCTTTTCAGTCAATTGAATAGTTAGTTTCTGTCGGATCAAAGAAAATATTGATGTATTAGAACCTCTTCCACATGATATTTTTAAGTCACGCCTAAAAATTATAAATTAACTAAAAGTATACTCATTTTTGTCTTCAAGGTAATAGGATATAATCCCTTTTCAGGTCACATTGGTTCTAATCTGATGAATATGGTGAAATGCTCTGGGTGCAGAACCATGCTCTAAAGTAATATTTCTTCCCAATTCTTGCAAGTTAGAACCACAATGCTCACAAATATTTATAGCTGTGGTTAAGCCCAATGTTTATTATAATCACTTTTTTCTGCCATCGAACCTTAACCATCCTGGTGGCATACTGACTGCATGTCTTCATGATTGTCAACTCCTAATATGTTGTCTGGCACACCATAGATATCTATTGTGCTGTAGAGTTTCCTAGAAAGATGCCATTACAGGATTTTCAACATCTTCTTAATTGGAAACAATTATTGTCACAATAGTTTTCAATGTAATAGTTCCTGAGACTTGTTATGGAATATGTAACTAGAAAAGACCATATGGATATTATTTATTTCAGTGCTTAGAGTGGTCACTTTTCAAAATCCAAGTGCTACTAGGACACTTTTTTTTTCTTTTTAGAACCAGGAACTACAGTTGTCCAGTTTTGCTTTTTCTAAACCATCCCCTGTGGACGTCTGCATCCATATTTATGATTAGTCTCATATTCTGAAGTGGAACTTGGCCATTGTGATTGCTTGTCCATTGATAATACATCTAAATGCCAGTTTAACTTGATTCTGCCATAATGCAATCCCTTTAATAGGTTCCTTATTTTAGGTCACTCTGTTTTGTTAGCCAAATATCTTATACCATAGGTATGATGTATTTATTTGATGATCATCACAGTTCACTCAAAGTTATTTTAGCTCTAAAAGATTCATAAATTTGACCTGAGAGGCACACACTACAAGAAAGAAGAGGGAATCTTCAACTGCTTTATCAAGTTACTCTTTTCTTTGTTTTACTCTCTGAGTAGAAAACTAAGTAAGTATTGTTATGGAGGCTGGGAAACTAACCTTCTCAAACAAAGCATACTTTCTTTGTCAAACATAAGAGAGAGGACATCATCAAACCACTGATCATTGATCTCCAGTCTTCTGGAAAGACCATTCATGCTGGATAAAGGACAACACAATTCAGCCCTCACTTTACAGGAGTGTGTCATAAAAAGGATAACCATTATAAAAATATATGTGCACATAACAATGATAGTAATACTAGTGATAATTTTAGAAAATAAAATTTCCATTTAATAACATCCTTTCAGGCATACCTGATTGAAGGGGTCAGTTGTGAAATTGGTGTCCATGAATTTCTGGTTATTGTAGGTGAAATTGACTTGTGTCACATAAGTAGAAATGACACCCCAAATTTTAATATATCCAACTTTTAGTGGGTTGAAATCATTCAGATACTGATTATGTATTATCTGAATTTTCAAGATGTTCTGTAAGTTATAAAGAGAAAAAACATATTTTACTGTTAATAGACTATGTTCTATATCATAATGTGAAGATGCTTCAGTTTACCTGTTTTTAATTTTTAAGTTTTATTTCAGAGAAAGAGGGGACAGAGAAAGAATGGGTGCATCAGGGTCTCCAGCCGCTGCAAATAAGCTCCAGGTGCATGTACCACTTTATGCATCTGGTTTACATGGGCACTGAAGAATTGAACGTAGGTCCTTTGGCTTTGCTGGCAAGTGCCTTAACCACTAAGCCATTTCTCCAGTCCCAGTTAACTTTTATTGCAGTAGATGTTTTCATTTTTGATGAAATACTTCATGAAGACATGCTTCCTATGTTCTTGCTATGATAAATTTGATGATGTCAGAGTATATCTATGAAATTGTGAAAGTTATTTTATGTGTATTAGTACTAATTCTTATGATAAATTTGAAAATAAAGCATAATCATTTTTGCTTTAAAGTTGAGGATACTAAGGCTTTATGAGATAGGGGGAACCAGGTCCACATAGCTAAATGATGGTATATCCATGTGATGAGTTCAGAAGTTCATATAGGAGAAAAAAAAGTAAATAGCTGATTACTTCTAGACTAGTGATAGTTTGCAGGGATTAGAGGAACTTATCTAAACTATGAACTATTTATATGCCAATACAAGGGTTAAAATTAGGTTAAGCATAGAATGCCATATAATTAAGACCAAGGAAAAATCATTGCAAAAAAAATAGTCATTATGGATGTTAAGAGAAAAGAAAAATAACTACTATGGAAAGAGTAGTCAAAGAAGAATTTAGTAAGAACCTGGGACTTCAGAAGTTGTAGAAGCATAGTAAGATTTAATGTTTTTTTTTAATTTTTTTTTTAATTTTATTTATTTATTTGAGAGCGACAGACACAGGGAGAAAGGCAGATAGAGGGGGAGAGAGAGAATGGGCGCGCCAGGGCTTCCAGCCTCTGCAAACGAACTCCAGACGCGTGCGCCCCTTGTGCATCTGGCCGACGTGGGACCTGGGGAACCGAGCCTCGAACCGGGGTCCTTAGGCTTCACAGGCAAGCTCTTAACCGCTACGCCATCTCTCCAGCCCTTTTTTTAATTTATTTATTTGAGAGCAACAGACACAGAGAGAAAGACAGATAGAGGGAGAGAGAGAGAATGGGCGCGCCAGGGCTTCCAGCCTCTGCAAACGAACTCCAGACGTGTGAGCTCCCTTGTGCATCTGGCTAACGTGGGACCTGGGGAACCGAGCCTCGAACCGGGGTCCTTAGGCTTCACAGGCAAGCGCTTAACCACTAAGCCATCTCTCCAGCTTTATGCAGGAAACATATACAGCACAGGCAATGAAGCCAGATACTTGGAATAGAGAGGCATTCACTGGGTGAGTACAGTGACAGTTGTACCTAGTATTCAGTAAACAGAGAAGTGAGACTGGTTGAATATGCAAGATAAAATTATAATGAATATATGTAATAAACCAAGGAGGTAATGGCGGTAGAGTGATATTATAAATATATCGATTCTGATATTAGCATTAAAAAGAGTAATTAAAAAACACATTTAATTGGCATTATGAAGAATTAACAAGGTCAAGTATAGAGGTGCTTCTCTGAATCCCAGCACAAGAGAGAATGAGGCATGAGTTCAAGGTCTATCTGGGCCACAAAGAAAGTTCAAGGCCAGTCTAGAATAGAAGACTGGGCCTTAACAATAGACAACATAAGGTTTGTAAATAAAATTAAATTGATTGGGCATGCAGAATCAAGGGAGAAAATCATGAAAAATATATGAAACTTGAAGCAAATGGATCAATTGTAACTAGAACATTTTTATTTGGGAGAGCTAATTATTGAATTTTTGGGAACTTAGCAAGCTCTATGAGAGAAGCACAGGTGCCATGTAAACCAGATGTCACCGCTTTCCCCTCTGCACGCGCACACCAAGCTGGCTTAACAGCAGCATTGATAATAGTCTCCCTCAGAAAAAGTTGAGAGTTCCTTTTATCACAGGCCACTGATTCCTAGGAGGAAAAAGCCAACAAATATCATTAGAAGCAAGAATCCGTCTAACCGCACTTTTGAATAACAAAAGCCTATAAAGACAGAAGTTACTTAAGGGCAATTTAATACTTTAGAAAGAAGAAAAAGATGAACTGGGAAGTTCAATAATGAGTTAGTAGGGTTAAAACTGAAATCCATGACTTCTAAAGAAGCAGTTCCACTTACAAATAAATGTTTGGAGATAAAATGATCGTCTTTGAGAATTTACAGATTTAGCTCACAAAGTCTTGCATTTAATCTCGAAGAAGCAATGCACAAGAGCAACTGCATACTATATGACCTGATACTTGTGTCTGTGGTAGTAATTGAATGTCTTAGTTGACTGTGAGATTTATTGTGCCAAATATCTGATACTTGATACACATTCTTAATCCCAGCACTCGGGAGATAGAGGTAGGAGATATCACTGTGAGTTCAAGGCCAGCCTGAGAGTACATAGTGAATTCCAGGTAAGCCTAGGCTAGAGTAAGACCCTATCTCAGAAAGAAAAGATAGGGCTAGGGAGATGGTTCAGTAAGTAAAGACACTCGCCTGCAAAGCCTGCTGGCCCTAGTTTAATATTCTAGCACCCATGTAAAGCCAGATGCACAAAGTGGCACTTGTATCTGGAGTTTGTTTACAGCAACAAGAGGCCCTAGTATGCCAATATTATCTGCATCAAATAAGTAAATAAAGATATTTTTAAAAGAAAATGATTATGTTGTTTTTCTAAAAAGAAGTGGCAGTGATATGACAGCTCATTCCACCCTATATGGGTATAATGCAAACCATTTATGTTATTTTAAATTTTTCTGGTAGTGACTTAAAAAAAATAAACTCTCTGAATTTTAAAGCATATTATATTTAGTCCAGTGTTTCTAAAATATTACTTCAGCATTAATTCAGTATAAAAATACTCATAAGATGTTTGAAACATCTTTATTTAAACTAAGACTTTTGCATATTTTAAATTAAGCTAGTCATATTCTCAAGTGCTTAACAACCACATGAGGCTAGTGGTACCATGTTGCATAGTATAGAGCTCAGTTATGCCCTCAATCCTGGGCACCATATTTTAGGACAAATCTAGATGAACTGGAGTTCTATTGGGATAATCAGATCTCCAAACAAGCATATGCACAAAACAGGAAATGTGAGGTCAGCTAGGAGGCAGGTAGCTCTAAGCGAAGATAGAAGGAATATGTAACAAACATCTTCAAATATTTAAAGTGTTCTTTATTTAAAAAAAAGGGGGGGGAATAGATTTATCCTATAATGTTTCTTATCCCAAATTAATAGATTAAAAAAATTAAATAGCTAATTCTAGATTTGATACAATGATTTTTCTACTTTGCACATTAGAAATAGATTATACAAGGAATCATTCAACATGCAATGGCCAATGATAGCGTTATCATCGCCTCCATTAATCCTCCATATATATCCTTTTCCATGGAATTTTTATAACTCTGCCTGTCTGCATGAGACATGCTGCTCCTTCTCTGCCTCTGTGTCTGCTTTGCTGATGAGAAGTTTGTAAACTTGATACACAACCCAATGCTCATGCATTTCCATTTCTATTTTCACCTTCTTTCATAATCATGAAATCTGACATTCCTACAAGGTCATTTTAGCTCGTCTTCAGGTCAGATGAACCAGATATACAGGCCTGTAAGGACATAAGATACGAAAGGATGGGCCAAGCTCATCCAAGCAGGGTCACAGAGTGATAGTCTCTTTGCCGACACATGTGAGCCAGCCACATTCAACCAGTGAGTCCCAGATCATCTGCACCCTGTGCGATCAGGACCTGCTGCTGCAAGCCACTGAGCTTGTTAGTGGTGCATGATTGTTGTACAGTAGGGTGTTTATTTGATAAGTATACTACAATTTTTATCAGCTAGAAAGAATCCTCATCCCTAGAAATAACATATTTAAGAATTCTTAGCTGGGCGTGGTGGCGCACGCCTTTAATCCCAGCACTTGGGAGGCAGAGGTAGGAGGATCACTGTGAGTTCGAGGCCACCCTGAGACTACATAGTGAATTCCAGGTCAGCTTGGGCTAGAGTGAGACCCTACCTCAAAAAACCAAAAAAAAAAAAAAAAAGAATTCTTTCTTCCCCAGGGAACTATAGGCTACAAGTTGCTTTTTTCCAGAGTGATGATATACTAGAAAATTGCCAAAGTAAAGACCGCCCTTTCCTTATTTTAATGTCAACAAATATGAATGAGGAAAGTAAAGACAGGAAGGATGTCTTCTTCAAATATGAGATATCGTATACTTACATAGTTCATGCTTAATTCGTGGCTGACTGGAAAAGTGCTTATAAAACTCAATAGGAAGACTTACTTGTGCTGCTGTGAAGTTAGCCAAAAAATAGTTTCCACTTTCATAGCTACCTGCAGACAAAAGGAAGAGCAAACATTCCCTCAGTTATTGTCAATAATCTTAGAACTATTTTGAGTAGATCACAATTACAGACCAGAATATTTATCACCTTCCTGAGAAGAAATAAAGATATTAACTGAGGACTTGGCTAATATGCATAAGGTCTTTCATTTGATCTTCAGCACTCAAAAACAAAAAGCAGTGAATGAGCCATATTTCATGCCAGGTTATGCAAAAGGGTGTGAGTTAAAGGAGGTATGGAGAGAAAAAGGGGTCATGAGGGGTGACAAATACAAGACAATCTAGTTAAACTAAGAACAAATGCCATTGGTGCACGTGCAGGTGGCGGGTTAACTATTCTGTACTGATTCAGCAAATGCATAGACATAATAATTCTGTACCAGCTATGATGACAAAGGCCAAAGCACAGGGATGGGTTTACAGACTCAGGCTCCCAAGCCAGAGAAACATGGATTCAAATTCCATTTCTTGTACTTTAGCAGCTGTACAATCACAACCAAGTCATTTATCAGTTACCATCTACAGAAAAGATATATAATGAGATACAATAACATGTGCTTAATGGACATAGTACATAACATTTGATTGTATAAAATAAATGCTCCCACATGCACTGCCTTCTGAGGCTGGAAAAAAGGTGCTCAAGCTTTGTGAACTATCATCATCAAAGCCATCATCATCTTTATCTTTGTTAATCTTCTTCCTCTGTTATTAGCTAGAGGTTTTAAGCCCTCCTGCATTTTCAGAGTTTGCTCCATCGTATACCTCCTTTGCCCTCTGTTTTTCCAGACTGTAACTGTGGCTCTAGAGTCACTGCACACAGATGGACCCTGTACTCAATTATAGCAAGCCACTATCACCTCTTCCTTTTATTGCCATATACCTCAGAGAGCTAGCCTTTGTTTTTAATGTCTGGAAATTCAAGTCAAAATTCAGTCTTATATCTGCTGTACTTTATCCTCATTGAATTTGATCTTTTCTAAGTCCCAAGTGATACAGAATATTATTCATGGTATTTGGGATTTTTAGTCCCCACTTATTCATAAGGAATGTATGCCAAGACACTTAGTGGGGTCATGAAACCTGTATGCAGTGCTTCTTTTTCAATATCCATATGTACCTATGATTAAAGTGTGAAAAAGAAATAAAACACTTGCTTATTGCTGACAACAATCTAGCCACATTAGAAAGAAAAGGTATCAGTTTCTTCAAAAGTTAAGCATACACTTATATGACCCAGGTCAGCAATTCTACTTCCAGGTTTTCATCCATGAAAAAACTGAAAACAGGTTATCACAAAATGACTTATACACAAGTAATTATGGTAAATTTATGCATAATAATTCCAGAAACTGAACTAATTGTGATATCCACAAAATAAAACTTAATTCGAGAAGGAAAATGCCTTTTACCCAAAAAGAAAAAATGACTTTAAAACCATGTTACAAAACTGGGCATGGTGGCACACACTTTTAATCCCAGCACTCAGGAAGCAGAGGTAAGAAGATCTCTGTGAGTTTGAGGCCACCTTGAGACTACATAGTGAATTCCAGGTCAGTCAGAGCTAGAGTGAAACCCTACCTTGAAAAACCAAAAGGAAAAAAAAAAAAGTATGTTACTAAGAAAAAAGCTAAAAATAGAGTATTCACTTCCTGAATCTACTGAATAAAAGCCAAGAGAGTTTGAATGTATAGTGACTGTGGTGGTTTGGTTCAGGTGTCCCCCATAAACTTAGGTGTTCTGAATGCTAGGTTCCCAGCTGATGGAGATTTGGGAATTAATGCCTCCTGGAGGAAGTGTATATTTGGGGCCTGGCTTATGGGTATTAAAGCCAGTTTCCCCTTGCCAGTGTTTGGCACACCCTCCTGTTGCTGTGGTCCACCTTCTGTTGGCCAGGGGGTGATGTCCACCTCTGCTCATGTCATCGTTTTCCCCTGCCATCGTGAAGCTTCCCCTTGAGCCTGTAAGCCAAAATAAATCTCTTTTTCCCAGAAGCTGCTCTTTGTTGGGTGATTTCTAACAGCAATGCGAACCGGGCTGCAACAGTGACAGAAAGCAGAAGGGTCTTCAGGGATTTTCAGAGATTGAGATTGGGGAAAGTTAAGTGAAAAGAAGAAAACAGGGAGTTTTTGAGGTGAACAAAAAAATCCTATCTTGTGATAATGGTGGTGATTGTCCAACTGCACAAATTCATCAAACTTATAGCTCTGTATTCTTAAAATGAATACATTTTATTTATGTAATATAATGATAAAAAACAATTAACTTTCCTTAGTAATGCATTCTATGGAAATAACCCAAAATGCCAACAAAGGCTAATACTCACAATATCATTTACAACAAAAAAATTGAAAATATAATTTACAAAGAACAGTTATAGTTAGATGAATTTTGGCATATATTCTGGATGGAATGTGATCATCTTAATGTTGCTCATAGGGAGTGCATCATAACATCCGGACATATGTCTGTCCTTTTGTAAAGTGAAAACAAACTGGGTTTACACATTATATTTGTCATGTTTTCTGGTACATAAAAACATTAGCATTTTCATAAGTAATTTGAAAGCAAAAGACAATATAACAAAAATATTAAACATGGTTGTGTATTCTAAGTTTCTGTGTTTAGAGATTTTAAAAGTAACTATTTTATCAGTGAGAATTAAGAAAACCAAAAAGAAACCTTTAGATATACTAGTATTGAACAATAGGCTATAATTTCAGAGAATTGGGCATCTTTCAAGATCCTAATGTTCTGAATGAAAATAATAGAGAAAGTGAGATCTGGTTGGTAACAGTGTGCCAGTGTTCTATAGAAATGCCCAGGGAAGGGGGTGCCCAGATTATAATGTCAGACACCAGTGAGCTAAGGAGAATGAGTGTGTCCTTACATCAGAAATAGAAAGTACACATGGTATGAAACATCCTTTTGCGTACACTTAGTTCCCAACTTTTGTGTCACCAAGAAAGTTTCCAGGCTCTCATTCATTTCCTGAGTGAGTCTTATGAGAAACAAGGTGCCTGGACCTGATGGTTAGCCTAACTGCAGCACCATATCCACACCCAATGGAGAAGGAGTTCAGTCTTCTTGGTATTTGTATCCACAGTTGTATCAGAGTGAGAAAGTTCTGTGGGGATAGATCTGGCTAAATCCGTAACACAAGGCTCCTTATCCTACAAAATGGGGCCATACCTGTTCTGTAATAATTTGCAGTGTTATGTGCATGAACAAAAGTCAACATTGCAAAACTTCTCCCAACACCACTGGCCTTACCAGCAATAGTCAACGTGAAGATGGGTTTTCAGCCCCACTGACTATATTGTGGGTGTCTAGGGTACGCCTTTTCTGAATGATCTTACAGGGGTTGTTGGACATTCATACTCACCAATGCTTTGTCCATCATCCCAAAACAGCTGACCTTCAGCCTTCCCATTGTCATCCAAAGCAACAGTCAATCCCATAAAATTTTGTCGACTATAAAAACAGAAGTTATTTTTCATTGGATTGTAGGTTGTAAGAATGGACAACATTTTCTGTTGAAAGTATTCCTTGTCCATAAATATAATCAGTTTATTTTATATGCACATAAGGGTAAAAACTAGAGTAATATAAAATATTATATACCTAAAGGTCAGTGAAGAGCTGCAGTGGAATCCAAGCAGTTAAAGGCACTTACTTGGAAGGCCTTCCAGCCAAGCTTCAATTCCACATACCCACGTAAAGCCAGATGCACAAAGTGGAGCATGCATCTGAAGTTGGTTTACAGTGGCAAGAGTCCCTGGCATGCCCATGCCCTCTCTCTCTCTGGCTCTCTCTTTCTCTCCTCTCTCTCTCTCCAGCTCACTCTTTCATACTCTTTCTCAAATAAGTATATAAAAGCTGGATGTGGTGGCACACGCCTTTAATTCCAGGAGGCAGAGGTAGGAGGATCACTGTGAGTTCAAGGCCACCCTGACTCCCTAGTGAATTCCAGGTCAGCCTGAGCTACACTGAGACCCTACCTCTAAAAACAAACAAACAAACAAAAGACTAAATAAGTATATAAATAAATAAATTTTAAAATCAATGGAAACCATTTGGAAGTTGAACATTTTGATTCACTTCAACTTTCAAAAATCAAATATGTATATTTTCTAATAGACCTGTCATAGTAGTATGATGTGACATGATTTCATTAACAAGAAAATCTAAACACAAATAAGATTTCAATACCTATCAGGTTGCTACAGAATACAATACAAAATTGGCATTCACCGCCTTTAATGATCTCATTAACCTGCCTTTATTTTATCCTTTCCCTTTCCTAAGTGCCAGTTAAGCTAAGGGATTTACTATTTCCAAGATCCAATTCATTTTTTCCCTTTCGTTCTTTAGTCCGCCCATAACTTCTCTCCTTGTCTTTATGCATATAAGTCCTATTGATTATTTTTCAATCTCAAAACCCTCTTTTGAGTAAAACTGTGCTTCTCATCACATGCAGAAAGCAAACCATCCTTCCAAAATATTGTTATTATGTCACTCTAAACATAGCATACTCTATGAATGAGTTTGTGTGCATTGTGTGTGTGTGTGTGTGTGCGTGTGTGTAATTGTGAGGTTATGTGTGTATTTGTGTGGTGTGAAATCTCTTTGCATTGACTAAAGTAGGCATGAGAACAAGTGCTATACCCTATACCCTTGTGTAGCCCCTGTGAGCCCAGATACTCACTAGTATTCCTTGTTTGTATGGAGAAGGAAAAAGAAATATGTATGTGGCCCCAGAACAATGTTTGTTCAGGAACATTTTACTCTTGACACAGCCCTACAGATAGAAGCTTTTCTCAGGATTGACTTCCTCCTTATCCTATCAAAAGGCACCCCTCACAGGATTTAACCAAAGAAACCCCTCCACCGTTTGTCTCAGTTATCCACACAGCCGGGAGAAGGGTATGACAGCTTTCAGATGCCTCATCATGGCAAAGCAAGGTCACCAAACCATGTCCCTTCTTACCTGGAATGAGTGTTCATTCCAGGTTCTTGCCAAGGCAGAATGTAACCTCCTCTGACATGAAGGTTGATATGGTCCAGAGGAGCCTTCAGGATTTTATTCTCACCTCTAGATTGTTGGCCAAGTTCCTAGAAGGAAAAAAATATAGACAAGGCATTGCAACAGATAGATTAAATTGACAGATGCTTTATCAAACGTCATTCCTTTCTATGGGAGCATAATGGGAAATCAACAAAACACCATCGACTTTAAGAGGCAAAAAAATCTTTGGTTTCTACTTTAAGACTCTGAAAACCTAGTGTTACTTTGTGTATCTCCAGAAACGGTTTTCAGTGGGCATCAGTAAGATATAGGAGCTCAGATGTTAGCCATCATTTCATGCCTACCCTCATCTATACAGACCTTGCTCAGAATGAACATGTTGAAAATTATTGCTTCATGAGCTAGGGAGCCTGGGGAAAGCTGTAACTCCATCTCTAGCCTGCATAGGGCAGTCTGGGGCTTCATAAAAACATTCCAACTTACTGTGCTGTAATCATACCAAAGGGCTTTGGGGAAATAAGCAGTGATCTCAAAAGTATCCTGAAACATAAAAAAAAAGAAACATAAAATCAACATGTAAGTATGAACATTCCAACAAGGAGATCATATTGGCTTTTAAAATACTTTCTGTATGCTTAATAAGAATAAATAAGAATGTATTTTTTAATGATAACAAGAATTTGAGAGATTATTGTTCAGGGAACTTCCAGGAAAATCTTCAAATACACACGCAAAAATAATTTAAGTAAATTGTAAAAGGTATAAGTGTACAAAATGCCTACATGAGTGTTATAGAATTTATATTTGTGAAGATCTTGGAAAAAAATCTTCTTTTGATGTCTTAGGATATCATTTTATAGGTGTGGAGCGATGGCTCAGCCGCCAAATCTGCTTAATTGCAAAGCCTATCAGCACAGGTTCAATTGCCCTCATAAATCCAGAGGCAAAAAGGGGTGTATACATCTGGAATTGAATGGCAAGGCTCACTGGGAGACTCATGCACAACACACACACACACACACACACTCCACCCATACACATAAATAATGAACAAAGTCATCTTAAAAACAATGAAACGAACAAAAATATCTTTAAAATTCTTTTTGTGACTATAGATTATGTAACTGTATGACTTCTGATCTATGACGCAAAACTCACTTTTTCCAGAACAGGGCTGATCATGATGGCCGGGCCCAACATGAACTGGCGATCTATATCCCATGTTACGCTGTCATCTATGAACCTGGAAGAGTGAATACAAAAAGCTGACCCATACCCCTCCCGCTATCACAAAGGATGACTTACAAGACATTCCCAGGCCCACTGCTTGGGGAAAGAGGCAGCACTCACTCGTGGAGAAGCGGGCGGACGACAGTGCTGCCTTCAGTGTGAGCTCTGTGCACCAGAGTGTAGAGATAAGGAAGCAGGGTGTATCTGGTCTGCAGGACTTTTCTTGAGTACGCCTCAAAGGTTGAATTCCAGGCCACAGGATCTTGTCTCTAGAGAGGTGGGGGAACAGATATACACCGTCTTTCTACATCTTTTCTACACTCCATTCTAGTGACCTCAGAAAAGGCTAGCTGAACCCTTACTTACTCCATACATAGTTTGCATATCACTTCTCTCTTCATTTCTAACCTGCCCTTTCCCCGACCACTACCACCTATAGAACTACAGCCAGTGGTCCATGTCTTTCGCTGATACCCAGGTCCCCTGCGCCATCTCACTTTGGCCTTGTGTATGCATACACTCTTATCAGCCAGTCTCTATGCAGCACGGATACATCAAGGATGCTTGAGTAACAGACAAATTCGATATTCTTTAAAGCAAAGGAGACTTCTTGGATTTTAATTCCTTGGGTGAGCCAAGAACCTTATCTCCACCTGGCAATAAGGTCCCTAGTAGATGAGGGAAATTCTGTATTTTTAAGTTATTGATAACTCTGGAGTCATGAAATTTCATGGATGTTCCAAGACGTGGAGGCCCTGGTGATCTGAAGTTTGTGTGACAGAGGGGCAGCGTGAAGACAGCAGCCTCACCCTGGTCCCGATGGTGTTGTGGTTTCTGGCAAGTGGATAAAAGGCTCCCAGCTGCATCCAGCGAACACACATCTCATACTCAGCATCCCCAAGGAAGCCACAGATGTCTGCTCCTGTCTGAGAGGATGAAAAATCAGAGCAGGGACAACATTCTTTTAGGATGGAGACATTGAAATCTGGTACTTAGCACTGGCCTCTATGTCACTTACATAGGGTATTCCAAAGAGACTGAACTCCATCATCCCTGCAGTGATACAAGATAGCCGTGTTAGACAGAGAAGACACTGGGTAGGAGAGAAAAGATTTGACTTGTTTTTTTTTTATTGCATTTAAAGCTCTTCACAATTTGTGATTAAATTATGGGTATGAATTAAAAAGTATACCCCACAGAGAAGTCAACTTCATTTATTTATATACTTATATTTTATTTATTTATTTTTGCTTTTTGTTTTTTTCTTGGTAGGGTCTCACTGCCTCAGGGCGTCCTCGAAATCATGGCTATACTCCTGCCTCTGCCTCCTGAGTGCTGCTGGGATTAAAGGCGTGCGCCACCACGCCTGGCTTCAACTTCATTTATTTTATTGCCCAAACTAGATGATAATTGTAGCTGAATAGCATAGGCTTCAGTACTCCTCCCACAATCATCAGAGGCCCAGGGAACAGCCCACACACCGACGATGGATTTGCCCAGCTGGTCCCACGCAGCCATGTTGTCTCCCAGCCAGTGTCCCGCCCAGCGGCCAGAAGAGGGGAAGGTGGAGCGCGTGATGACGATCCCTCTCTCTCCTGTCACCTCCTGCACCGCTCTGGTTGGGGGAGACAAGGAAGTAAATTTGAAGATAGACAGTGGAGAGCTGCATTACAGAAAGCAGCTGCAGCTCGTGGCATGAGTTAACCATGCTATTTCACTAGACGTTCAAGACTTTCCGGGGAAGAAGCTACTACCAAAAGTGATATGCGGGCTGGAGAGATGGCTTAGCGGTTAAGGCGTTTGCCTGCAGAGCCAAAGGATTCCGGTTCGACTCTCCAGGACCCACGTAAGCCAGATGCACAAGGAGACGCATGCGTCTGGAGTTCGTTTGCAGTGGCTGGAGGCCCTGGTGCACCCATTCTCTCTCTCTACCTGCCTCTTTTTCTCTCCCTCAAATAAATAAAAATAAAGTTTTTTTTTTAAAGTGATATTAATCCCTACCAATTTCATAGCAGTGCATAAATCCTGTAAAGTGAGGATTTAAGTTTTCATATGTGTATCTATGTGCAGTGGGTGTGTAGGTCTGTGTATATGGGTGCGTGTGTGTGTGCTCTCATGCATGGGCACACGTGTATGCATGTGGATGCCCAAAGTCAACATCTGTGTCTTCCTCAATTGTCCTTTATCTCATTTTTTTTTTTTTTTTTTGAGACAAGGTCTCCCACTGAACATGGAGCTCAACAAGCAAGTGAATCCAGAAAGCCCTAGAGAGCCTCCTGCCCTCAAGTCCACAGCTCTGGGATCCTAGGTATGTGGCATCATATAGTCTTTTATGTGATGCAGAGGATCCTAATCCAGGTTCGAATGACTACATGGCAAGTCCTTTACCCACTGACCCATCCCCAGCCCTAGGATTTCATTTTCAAAAACTCTAATTAACTGGTTATCTGTGTGGAGATTAGAGGAGGGCTAGAGTGAGCAGGGCAACAGATATTTATGAAACAATCCCTGTATCTCAAGAGTCCATTGGTCGCATGTGCCTTTCAACATCCTCATGAAGAGGGCTTCCTTGCACTCCTTTTGCTGTTAGGAAACCAACACTTGGGGAAATTAGATAACTTACCAAAGATCATTTAAAGAACAAGAAGGTAGACGTAGGATCAGTGTATGAACTTTTTGATATTATTCCGTCTACTTGCTATACTTTATTTTTTAAAAATTTTTTGTTTATTATTTATTTACTTGAGAGTGACAGACAGAGAAAGAGAAAGAGGGGGAGAGAGAGAGAGAGAGAGAGAGAGAGAGAGAGAGAATAGGCATGCCAGGGCCTCCAGCCACTGCAAACGAACTCCAGACACGTGTGCCCCCTTGTGCATCTGGCTAACGTGGGTCCTGGGGAATTGAGCCTTGAATCGGGGTCCTTAGGCTTCACAGGCAAGCGCTTAACCACTAAGCCATCTCTCCAGCCCTACTAGCTATACTTTAAAAAGCAAGATATGGTGGCTGGAGAGATGGCTTAGCAATTAAGGTTGCCTGTGAAGCTTAAGGACCTAGGTTCGATTCCCTAGTACCCAAGTAAGCCAGATACACAAGGTAGAAAATGCATCTGAAGTTCATTTGGAGTGGCTAGAGGCCCTGGCTTGTACATTCTCTATTTGCCTCTTTCTCTCTTAAATAAGTAATTAAATTTTTTTAAAAGCAAGATGTTGTTTGTAAACACAGGCAAAGGTCTTTGATTATTTCTGTAAAGAATACAGATCATATATATGCATCCATAATCAGAAATTAAAAACAACTATGGGTGAGAGAAAAATCAATGGAGCTAAAGGGGAGGTCTGTTAAAAGATCCAAGTATGCTTTCAATTCAAATGTGTGGTAAAGAAAGCATCCCACATCAGTAGACACAGATGAGCAATCCCATACTCTGAGCACTCTGATCAACATGATCCCTCAAGGCTGGCTAAGGAAGATAGTTTCAAGAGAAGGAATCAAAGTCACTCAGTGCTCAAAGATAAACAGCAAGCAAGACATGATCCCCACCCTCAACAAAGTGTGTAGAAGTGAGAAACATTAAAAGGCGAGTCATTCTAAAACATCTCTATTTAACAGAATAGAGAGAGTAGGGAGGGATGGGCCAGTCTAACTATTTTACATGAAGGAAATGTATTAAAGCTGGACTTATTTATACATGATGAGAGGTTAGCCCAGTCAAAATCTGGTTGTCAAGAACATATGGCTGGCCAAGTGAGAAATATGAAATTGTGTAAGAAGAAGTTGGGTTGGAGGGATGGCTTAGTGGTTAAGGCATTTGCCTGCAAAGCCAAAGGACCCAGATTCAATTCCCCAGGACCCATGTTAGCCAGAGGCACAAGGGGACACATGAGTCTGGAGTTGGTTTGCAGTGACTGCAGGCCCTGGAGAACCCATTCTCTCTCTCTCTCTCTTTCTCTCAACCTGCCAAATAAATAAATAAATGAAAAATACTTTAAAAAAAGAAGTAAAAAAAAGTCTATGATCATGCACATATACAACTCTTTCCAAAAGTGTACTATAGATATAAAGACAACAGAGAGTTTGGATCATGGTTTAAGAATATGGGTCAAGTCAGAAAGACCAGTTCATATGCTGATATAAGGGAATAAGATAAAAATGTTAAATTTTGTTAAGTGCTTATGGATGGTCAAGTATCTGTGAATTCATTTAATCATTTATTTATTTTTATTTTATTTATTTTTTTTTGTTTTTGTTTTTTCAAGGTAGGGTATCACTCTAGCCCAGGCTGACCTGGAATTCATTATGTAGTCTCTGGGTGGCCTCAAACTCATGGCAATCCTCCTACCTCTGCCTCCCAAGTGCTAGGATCAAAGGCGTTTGCCACAACACCTAGCTATTTAATCATTTATTGTTCATTATAGTAGTAGATGCTTATGACATTCTCAGTTTGAGAAAAAGTTTAGGTAGTAAATGGCATTACATTTGTGAAACACTGATCTAAATACAAGGCCCAAATTCTTTTTTTTTAATATATTTTTTGTTCATTTATTTATTTATTTATTTGAGAGTGACAGACACAGAGAGAAAGACAGATAGAGGGAGAGAGATAGAATGGGCGAGCCAGGGCTTCCAGCCACTGCAAACGAACTCCAGACGCGTGCGCCCCCTTGTGCATCTGGCTAACGTGGGACCTGGGAGACCGAGCCTCAAACCGGGGTCCTTAGGCTTCACAGGCAAGCGCTTAACCACTAAGCCATCTCTCCAGCCCAAGGCCCAAATTCTTAATCAATCCATCTGTAGAGAGGACAAAAGAACAGCTGGATATCTCTATGCAAAAGAATGAAATAGAAGTCTTAATTCATACCATCACTCACACAGAGACTAATTAAGCAAAAATGGATCATAGATCTCCGTGTCATGGTTAAGACTATAAAACTCTTAAAAGGAAACAGAAGCAAATCTACATGTCCTGGAACTAGTTTTTGTATATGGCACCAAAACTGTAGGTGACAAATAATTAGTAAATAATTGAAAATCATACTTCTTCAAAATATCAAAAAATTGTATTTTATATCAAGGGGAAGAGGGGGCATAAAGAATGTAAGAGCATGAGGGTGGGGAGAGGGGCTGAGGAACGTGGTCCTGTGGCCTTGGTGAGGCTTTCAGCATTCATGAATGCAGGGCCACTGTGGTTTCCTGAACCAGACCTGCAGGAGCTTGGGCCCCTCAGTGTCCCCTTGGGATGGAGGGTTAGCTCATGAAACTCCACCCATTGCTAAGGATCTACATGCAGCTAAGGACTGCTGGGGTGAGGGGGACATTTTCTTTAGTAGTGTTAAGTGCCAGTAATTAAATTGCTCATTCTCTAGTAAATAACCATCTACCCATGCTCAGGCAAACAATACTAATTAAATGTACTGAGTGACCAAAAAAAGAAAAGACATGAAAGTAGGAGGAAGGAAGTTGGAAAGAAAGGGTCCAGAGGGAATGAGAGGGGAGAAGAGAAGGCGATGGAGGTTAATATGTCAAAATATATTACGTACATGTATGGAATTGTCAAAAATAATTCATTTAAAAATATATTTGAAAGGGCATTATCATGGAAGCAAAAAGACAGCCTACTGAATAACAGGATATGTTCATAAATAATATATCGAATAAGGAATTTATATTTGGAATATATAAACATTTGCAAATAACATTCTGACATCATATGTTGATGACGGCCACACAGTTCTGTGGATATACTACACCACCTAATTCCTCACTTTAAATAGGTGAGCTCAGCCATTTAAGGGATAAAAGTTCTTAGAAGCATTATGCTCGGGCAACCAGGCCAAACGTTTTGAAATTCATCCACTTAAGTGGCCTCATATAGCTACAAACACAATATAAATATGAAACAAAAAAAAGCAACAATATAGAACATGATCTTTGCTGCCAAAAACCAAAACATACTCACTCATAGGTGGGCCTGGTCTGGGACCACCCGTACAGGCTGTGCACGTCATAGTGCCGCACCCGCGAGCCGTCAGGCAGGATCTGCTCGCTCTCCATGCACAGAGTCTTGCTGCTCAGGCCCCTGTCCCTGCCCTCCACGTCTGAGGAGAAACGGAGTTATTTCCCAAACAACTTGATCTGCATGATAGCTAGACAGGCTCATCATTTCAGCATCTTTATTCCATTAAACACCCTTGTTACCAGTAACTGGCCCAATTTCCTGCATTGTTTTAATATTCAAAAGGAACATCCCATGGCGTAGTAGTTCATAAAGACTTAGAAGACTATATCCGCTGTGTAAGCATCTTTCTCTTTGCTCCAGCTCTTACTTAATGTGTTGCTAGACTGTCTGCAGGCATGACAAACTTTTTGGCTGTTAGGACTGTCTTCCACTAGATGGTAATGTTGTCAAGGGAATATGTCTTGTTTCAGTCAATCCTGAATGGATATTTCTAAATCTTTTGGATAAATATTAATTTAAAGAAGGAATGACCAGAGTATTTTATGAATGGATGAAAGGAAGAGGGGGGGGGAGAAAAGAGAGAGGGGTTAGAGAGAAAGAAAGAGAGAGAGACACCACTGGATCCCCTTGCAGTGATATAGACATCAAGAAACTTGGGCTCTGGATTCTGTTTTATAAATGATTGGTGTGGTATGATTTTAGGAAATAGCTTCATTCCTTGAGCCTTTTTGTGAGAAAAGGATCAATATTCTGCATTCTCTTTGATCTCAACCTATTTTAGTTTCTACTGCAGTATAACCAAGGACCTACCATGAAGTGTTTGAACATGAGCTGTGAGTTCAAGGGCCAGGTTTTCATTCTCTAATCAAAAGTCTCTCAGTATATGGAGGTAAGAATGGGTATATTTGTGTATAGGTTCATATTTGAAATTGTACTTCATAGCTATCAATATACTCAACTGTGTTACTTGGTTTCATTCATAACTGTGTAATTATTTCTACATTTGATTAATAACGTATTTAGTTTTATCTATCAAATATTCTATTTGGGATTTTATGTCACATTGAGAGTATGTTCACTCTTACCCACCCCCAAAAAACCAAATCAGGCTGCATTAGAGAATAAGAGGAAAGAGAAGATGAGTAGAAAAGGAGTTTGGTAAAGTAACCCTTTTACATACACGGCACGTAGGGGGGGTTATTAAGAGTTTTGTTGCGGCAGCCCCCAACAGATCCATTCACAAAGTTCAATGGCTCATTCATATCCTGAAATAGAATAGCAAAAAAGAGTCTGTCATTTCAGGGAGCATACGTCCACTATCATACAGGACACTAACTTCAGGGGAAAGACAAGGCGTACAGACTCCTTGGTGTCTGTTGTTCAGTCACTGGCATGGCTCCAAATGGACTCCAGGGATCAAGGTCAGCACAAGCAGAGTGTGAAACTCCTTCAGACTAACCTGGCATCCTGGAACGTAGGAGGGTTGTGTTATAATGGCAAAATAATGAGATAATGCTGGGTATAGGATATAAGGAAATAGCTTAATCCATTTCTCCACACAATTGGAAAAAAAGTTTTTTTTTTTTCTAACTGTGGGTTATTTATCCTGTATCTGTAGACACTGGTCTTTAGTACCACCATAGTCTGGACTCATTCTGATATTGGCATAGGCTGAGCACAAGGTTGTTAGATGCATTTTGAAAAGTTGTAATAATGCTGAAACAAGTCTGGGAATAAAAATCACACTTTAGGGGATTTCAAATTCAAATGCAAGGGATGGGGGCCCCAATAGAATGTTCTTTGTCAGTAGAAAAGTTGTTTGTTGGACCATCTGAACTTAATCACACTAAAGGCAAAGGAGGAGCTATTCATTATTTTGATTTTCCCAAGGACAGTTTTCTCTCTGTTGACACAAACACAAACACACTTATCAGGTTTTTTTTCCCCTTCTCAAAGCTGCATCTCTTCACTATCCTATTTTTCTGCCTGAATTAATTCGCGTCCTTGCATGTGTTTGCTTTGTTCCTCTCTATCCTAAAGTTCCAAGTAACTGATAAAGCCATCAAGCATCCACTGAGCCTATAGATATGTCTCAGGATGAACTGTGAGCTTCTCCAGTGCTGGCCCAGGGCCAAGCAGCTCTTCATAGCTGGCCTAGAACTTGCTTAGGCTGTCAGGTAACTGGATCACACAGGAATGGAAACCATGACACTGATGCACGTCTCACCCCTGGGAAAATACAGATGATGTCCCCGAGACATCTCAGGAGATCCTGCTCTAGTGGCCAGTGACGCTGTGCCACATACTGGCTTTCTAAGGGGCTCCTTTGGGGCAGCCTGTGCTAATCCAATGCTGAATGGCTCCTGGCTGCCAAATTCATACCCATATCCAATCTCAGGGATGCCCTGTCCTATAGTATTTGCTCATAGGCCTCTAAGTAGGTTTGGTACAGGTGGGAAACACAGACGAGATGGTAGAGTGGGTTAGTGATAAGCAATGCCAAGGTGTTCCTCCCCTCATTTACGCTCTTGCAAATTCCACAGCCCATCAGCGGGCTCAGACTTCCTCGGAAACAGCACATCACTGGGTGGAGCCACAATAATTTCTGCTATTCTTGGTGACAAACCTAGATTCTTTTCTTTTCTTTTCTTTTTTTATTTTTTATTTATTATTATTATTATTATTATTATTATTTTTTGGTTTTTCAAGGTAGGGTCTCACTCTACCCCAGGCTGACCTGGAATTCACTATGGAGTCTCAGGGTGGCCTCGAACTCATGGCAATCCTCCTACCTCTGCTTCCCGAGTGCTGGGATTAAAGGCGTGCACGACCACACCTGGCAAACCTAGATTCTTAACAGTACCTCCCAGCCCGCCCTTTCATCCTTCTAACCCGGATTCCTGCTTTGTTTGTCTCTGGGCTGCCTCTAAGTGTTTCCACTGTTAACACGTCCAAGAACAAAGGGTGCACTTACAATCCACAATCCATCAAACTGCAAGCTCTTTTTCGGCTCTCGGGGGTTGGCATAGAGTTCTTCTATCTCTTTCTTCCACCACGCAGCCGTGCTGTTACGCAAGAAGTCGGGAAAAGCCACGTGGGCTCTGTACAGCTGCAACAGTAACACGTGCCGTCATGACAAGCCCTCCCCCAGGCCAGGAAGGGAAGCCCTGGGCCCAGGCTGAGGAGATGGGCGGGTGTTTGGATCTGCCTGGCTCCTGCTTCAGACCCTGATTTATCCTCAGGTGTTCTGCCCTCGCTGAAGATTTACAGTGGGAAAGAGATGAAAGGAAAACGCTTTCTTTCTTCAATCTCGTAGGAAGAGCTTTAGATTGCTTTTAAAAATGGGACTTGTTTTATGACTAGTCATTCAACCCCAGGGCATGGAAAATGAACGCTGTCTAAACAGTTAATTTTTTTGCATGTGTCTATGTATGTAAGGTGTGCATGTGTATATGCTTGTGTAAATGTGCATAGGCATATGTGTGTATGCGTGCAAAGTGGAGGCCAGGAGCTGTGTCTGCGATCTTTTTTAACTGCTCTCCACCTTTTTCTTTAAGACAAGTCTGTTGAATTTAGAGCTCACCTATTTGGCTAAACTAGCTAGCCAGAGAGCCTCTAGGATTCTGTTTCCAACTGCTGGGATTATAGGCACACACCATCAGGTCTGCTACTTAGATGCCTTGAGGGAATCAGAACTTGGTTCCTCATGTTTACACAGCAAGCCCTGTAGCTACTGAGCAATTTCTCCCACATTAAACATTTATTTATTTATTTTGTTTTTTCAAGGTAGGGTCTCACTCTAGCCCAGGCTGACCTGGAATTCACTATGTAGTCCAAGGGTGGCCTTGAACTCTCAGCGATTCTCCTACCTTTGTCCCTCGAGTGCTAGGATTAAATGTGTGCACCACCACGCCCAGCAAAACAGTTAAATTTTAAAATGCAAGGATCTACCATCGAAGGAGAACTGAGTTGCATCATGGGGCTGAGTTTATAGATGGTAAATTTGGTGTGGCAGCAAGGGTTGAGAGCAAGTGTTTTTTGAGTTAAGTACTGCCTTGAGTACTTAAGGAACTCATTAAAACCAGTTTATTTGTAATAATACCCCTCCTAAGGAAAATATTCTAGACTTTTGTTCATTATTTTTCAAGAAACATTACACTTAACTCACAAACAGCTAGAGGCATACACCTAAGGCATTTCGTTGATTTTTTTCTTATACATTTCCACCTTAGTTGTTATATTTTCATTTAATAATTCCTTTTTGCAAAAATCCCCCAGCATATAAGAATAGTCATGTTAGAAGTACTTAACCAGAGGGGATAAGCTACTCATCCATTAGGATGAAACAGGCAAACATACAGATGTCTTGGGCTGTGTAGACAAAATTGTAAGTTTTACTCTACCTTAACCTGACTTTCATGGTCAAGTGATTCATCCACAGTCACATCAGGCAGCTCAGGCCAAACCTAGAAAGAAGAGGAAAAATCAAAACCATCATTGTACACAGAGTGTGAGATGTTTCATATTTTGGATCCTAATGTCATTCTTGTTCACAAAATGCTGGGGATCTTTGTCACAAATTAAATTGTAAAAGCTAAATATTTTAAAAAGTGAGCTTTGCCTTTCTACTTTGACAGACACTTGAAAGCAATAGCTTATGATTTCTACACAAAAGCTGAGTATATGAAATTCTTCTAGGTGGCATTGAGTGGGATTTCTTGACTTATTCCATAAGTTTTTATAATTTCAGTTTTGATCTTAATTAATTGAATTCATTTTAAGAGTACCTTCTGAATGGTCATCATTCAAATGATTCTCCAGTTCTGTTTACTCTTTTATTTTGCTTATAGTAAAATTCCTTTTACAAATAATAGACATGTAATGTGTCTATCAAGACATGATTGATAGCTGGGTATGGTGGTGCACGCCTTTAATCCCAGCACTTGGGAAGTAGAGGTAGGAGGATCACCATGAGTTCGAGGCCACCCTGAGACTACATAGTGAATTCCAGGTCAGCCTGTACCAGAGTGTGACCCTACCTCAGAACAAAAAAGAAAGAAATGATTGACAGCCAGGCATAGTGGTGCATGCCTTTAATCCCAACAATTAGGAGGCAGAGGTAGGAGGATTGCCATGGGTTCGAGGCCACCCTGAGACTACATAGTTAATTCCAGGTCAGCCTGGACCAGAGTGAGACCCTACCTCAGAAAAATATAATGATTGACTTCCACTCACCCCATAAATCTACTTTCAATATTTTTAAGCAATAGCATAACTTGTTGGGAACTTCAAACACATATAACATTAAGAATTCATAGTATGAACCAATCTCATTTATAACCAGAAATACATTAATTATAGACATTGGTTAACTCACCAACCATAAAACATTTACTGAGCACTTACTAAATGTGAAACATGTGTCTAGGATCTGCTTCAACTGAGATTTAAGTCAAAAATAGGGTATGTTTCTTTCCCAGAATTCACAGAAGTACTGGTATAAAGGCTAAAATGCATGCTATGTTCGCTGAGGGCAAGGACCCAGAAATTTGGGCAGAGCTAAAAGAGTTCTTGAGAGCTTCACAAGAGATAAGAGTTGAGTAAGCATTGAAGTGTAGGCATTATCTGGGTAAGATGAGAAAGCAAATAGGTCACATGCCCAGAGCAATATACAGTTGCATAAGATTAAGAAAATAAGTTTCTACTGGGTTCTCTGACTTTCCAGTACAGAGCCTGTAAGCCAATCTAATAAGTCCCCTTTATAATAAAAAAGTCAATCTCTGGGCTGGAGAGATGGCTTAGTGGTTAAGCGCTTGCCTGTGAAGCCTAAGGACCCCGGTTCGAGGCTCGGTTCTCCAGGTCCCACGTTAGCCAGATGCACAAGGGGGCGCACGCGTCTGGAGTTCGTTTGCAGAGGCTGGAAGCCCTGGCGCGCCCATTCTCTCTCTCTCCCTCCATCTGTCTTTCTCTCTGTGTCTGTCGCTCTCAAATAAATAAATAAATAAATAATTTTAAAAAAAGTCAATCTCTTAGAAATGTTTAATGTTTTTGTAAAAACTAGAGAAATTATTATTCTTAAATTCATTTGAGTTTTCCTAGTAGAAGCCATTGACTTATTCCCATCATAATAGTCTCAACATGACTCATACATTTAACATAATGTGGATTTAGTTCACAATGTTATGGAACCAATCACAGAGTGTCAGGCTGACCTTAGACAATAATGAATTTATCCCCCTCATTTTATTATAATCATTCAGGGAACTGAGGCTTGAAGGAGAGGTAATTTCTTTTTTTTTTATTTTTATTTATTTGAGAGTGACAGAGAGAAAGAGGCAGATAGAGAGAGAGAAAGAGAGAATGGGCACGCCAGAGTCTCCAGCCACTGCAAACGAACTCCAGACACATGTGCCCCCTTGTGCATCTGGCTAACGTGGGTCGTGGGGAATCAAGCCTAGAACCTGAGTCCTTAGGCTCCACAGGCAAGCAGAAGCCATCTCTCCAGCCTAAGAGGTGATTTCTTTTTTTTTTTTTTAATTTTTATTTATTTATTTGACAGCGACAGACACAGAGAGAAAGACAGATAGAGGGAGAGAGAGAGAATGGGCGCGCCAGGGCTTCCAGCCTCTGCAAATGAACTCCAGACGCGTGCGCCCTCTTGTGCATCTGGCTAACGTGGGACCTGGGGAACCGAGCCTCGAACCGGGGTCTTTAGGCTTCACAGGCAAGCGCTTAACCGCTAAGCCATCTCTCCAGCCCAAGAGGTGATTTCTTGAAAGCTATATAGCTAATTAGTTGGCAGCACCCTGATAGGAAAATAGTCTACACATGAAAAACATTTATTTTCAATAATTCCTTCTATTATACCCTGTCACCATATATTAAATGATATTCTATCATTGATACAGTAGGACAATACTAAATACATATATCTTCAAATTAAACAGGACTACGTTAATATTTGGGTGTTACAATATTACTTTAAAGGCTGGAGTCTTACACACAGATTTTTGGCATTTACCACATGCTTGTTGTATATCATTAATGTAACATTTAAGATTACTGTGTAAGTATTAATGTATCATTTAAGATTACCATATAAGTATATTTTATCATTTTGTCCATCCTTAGCAACTAATTTGCGTTAAAAAAAATTTTTTTATTTATTTGAGAGAGACAGAGAGAGAAAGAGGCAGAGAGAGAGAGAATGGGCACGCCGGGGCCTTCAACAAACTCGTGCGCCCCCTTGTGCATCTGTCTAACGTGGGTCCTGTGGAAATGAGCCTCGAACCAGGGTCCTTAGGCTTCACAGGCAAGCGCTTAACTGCTAAGCCATCTTTCCAGCCCCTAATCTGCATTTTTGATTTGGTGTAACAAAGACTTTAATGTAATTTGTTAGATTTTGCATTTTTCACTACTGTTACGCTGAACCCAATGAGTGACTGGTTCTTAGTTATTGCGTTAGTGTTGTGAATAATCATGTCATGTTTTGAGAGAGTACTATATTTGTGAATATAAATTTATAGCTTCTTCCTTTGTCTTTTAGTAGAAACCTTTATATAACTATGAAAATTGCGTTCTGCTGTATAATCTGGCATTTGTTGTAGATTAAAACTTATTTTCTATAAATTAAATCTATCCAATAAAGCTATTCTAATGACATAAAAAAGAAAAGAAAAGAAAAGAAATTTGAATATGAGCTGAGAGCTTCTAACATCTGGGGTTAGGAAGCCCATCTAAAATGCCATTGCTACAAAACATCAAGATGAGGGTTGAGGGCACAAAAAGGAATTCAAAGAGGCAAGAGAAAGTTACTTATTTCTTGAGAATCTCTCTTAATGTTTACTAAAAAAAACTGGCTGCAAAATATAAAGCAAGGAGATATCAGGAAATTTCTAGGCAATAATGCAGCATTCAATATTTTACTTTAGTGCTATAACCTTGGTCTCATCGGTGCTTACTGGGTTAGTTAGCATCAGATTCCTGCTCATTCAAAATGTATTAATTACCCAATTAATTAATTGCCCAATTTTTCATCTCTTCATCAAAACCTAGTGAGAGAGATTAGTTACGGACATCTTTCCCAAGCCTTACCTTCCCCCAGACAGTGTCATTGGTGTCAGGCCATCTGATGAACACATTGCTTTGCTGTCCTCTAGTAAAAGTGAGGTAGTGCGTCTCGTTGCCTGAAATGGCTGGGTTCTACAGCAAAAGGTTTAAAGCCACAAATGTGAGGCAGTCATCTATAAGGAAATTCTTCTCCAAAGGTGATAATCATAGTTCATCAAGAATCAGTGAACCAAGAAAAAATGTTAAATAAACAAAAACCTATGAGCATTTTTGACTTGTCTTTACTAGGTATATGACCATGACAAATTGAAATAGGACTTTGCCACAAGTAGCGAAAGGAAGATATATAACTCTTATGGACAGTCTCTTTTGGAAATGATAAAAATCCATGTTAACAAGTGTGTCTTTTTAATGTTATAATAAGTAAGTACCCAGAGCTATAACTAATAAAATGGGGAAAATCCTGCAGAAACCAAAATATGGCAAGACATAAGTTATTTTTTTTCCAATATATCAAAAATACATGTGAAACAGAGAGAGAGTTGAGAAGTAAAAGAATATATTCCTATTTCTCCATAAAGTTCCTAAGAGAAAAAAAAAAAGTGTGCCAGTGTTCAGAAAACAACTCCTAGAGATAAACCAGTTTAATAAGACATTGCCCTCAGGGGGAATAAATCTCATTTATGGCCTTCCAGAGGGTAGTAGCAATGCACCTCACAGAAATGAAACATCTTTATTCTTTTCTGTGCTCCAACTTAGCCATCTAAAGTGGCCACCTCTGTTTACCCTGGCTCATCTCTCTGTAGTGCTATGGCACAGTCATCATGTAAAGCGTTATCTGAAGGTAACTTTTGACTATGTATTTATTAGCTGCCTCACCCCATTGGAATACATCCCTCTGGGGCTGGAGAGATGGCTTAGTGGTTAAGGCGCTTTCCTGCTGAACGTAAGGACCCAATTACCTAGTACTCACAGACAGCAGATGCACATAGTGGCATATGCATTTGGATTTCATTTGCAGTGGCTTGAAGCCCTGGTACAGCCATTCTCTCTCTCCCTATCTTCTCCTCTCCCTCCCTCTCTCTCCCTCTCTCTCTCTCTCTCTCTGTCTCTCTCTCTCTCTCTCTCACACATACACACACAATAAATAAATAGAAATAAAATAAAAAAATACATCCTTTTAAAGAAAAAGAACAGAGGCTGGAGAGATGGCTTAGCAGTTAAGGTGCTTGTCTGCAAAGCCTAAGGACCCATGTTCCACTTTCCAGGTCCCATGTAAGCCAGACACACAAAAGCAACATGCAAGGACACACATGTGCACTAGGTGGCACAGGCATCTGGAGTTTGACTGCAGTGGCTGGAGACCCTAACACACCAGTTGTCTCCCTCTTTCTCTCTGTGTCTCATAAAAAAGTGAAAGAAAAAGAACATTGCCTAATTCACTTATTTAGATACTCTCCCCCCACCCACACATACATACACAACTTCTACACCAGTGATTTTTCAAAAGCCAGTGTTCAATAAACATTTCAATTAATGACAGAACAAAAATCATAATTTTGAAAGCTGGAAGAATAATTTGCAGGTAACTAGTTCTGTATTTTTTATCTAGATAGAGCCTCCAAGGTAAAATAATAAGTTGTCATTATAGATTTTAGCTCCACTCTTTATGAGTTTAAAAAAGAGGAATAAAGTCCCTGAGAGTCACCCCTGCTGAATAAGAAGACAAGAAAAATTCTTTTGCTGTGTCACCAAAGGGCAAATCATACTAAGACACAACTATACCTCTGAGGCATGTTCTAGATCAATGAACCTTTTCTTTTGCTGCATTTATTGCTTTTGTCTACATTTCTTCCAACCCTACCAAGATAAAAGTATTAAAAAATTATATTCCAGGGCTGAGAAGATGGCTTAGCACTTAAGGCGTGTGCCTGCAAAGCCTAAGGTCCTAGGTTCAATTCCCTAGTACTCACATAAGGCAGATGCACAAGGTGATGCATGCATCTGGAGTTCTTTTGCAGTGGCGAGAGGCCTTGGTGCAGCCATGCTCTCTCTGTATCCCTATCTGCCTTTCTCTCTGTCTCTTTCTCTTAAATAAGTAAATCAATTTTTTCAATTACCTTCCAGTGAAACCTAATTATAAAAAATAAACATGACAAAGTTTCACCTCCTAAAATTCATTTTTCACTTGTACTTTTTTTAATAAAAATCAAAATATGTATTTATGGGCTCACAGGAATTTTACAAAACTGTATGAGACTATTTCCTGATTCAGGTTCTCCCAGTGGTATTTTTTTTTTTTTTGGAACCATGAATATTGAAACCCAGTGACCTCTAATCTGTCTCAGTACCCACCAGAATGAGTATAAATCTCATGCCATCATTCTTCATTTGATCAATCAGCAGACTGAGGTTTTGAAAGCTAGGGCTGAGGGTGAAATCCAGCTTCCGGTCCATGTAATCGATGTCGACATGCTGGACATCCTACAAGAAGGAACAGGCAAGAGCTCAGAGTCCTGCAGCAGGTCCCCTGCAGGGACACCTCCTGTGAACTCCGCCTGCTACTTGATGACCCAGCCCAGTCCGCTCCTGAATTTTTATCTCATTGCTCGCTCTCCCGCACTGGCCCTTTAATTCCACGGATGGAATTTTCTTTCTGATTTCAGCATCAGCTCACTTGTCCACATTCTTTTTCTGGACCCTCAACCATAGCTCTCATTCCTCTTTCTTCCCTCCATTTCTACCACTCCCTCTTTTTTTAAAAAAAAATTATTTATTTATTTGAGAGCGACAGACACAGAGAGAAAGACAGATAGAGGGAAAGAGAGAGAATGGGCGCGCCAGGGCTTCCAGCCTCTGCAAACGAACTCCAGATGCGTGCGCCCCCTTGTGCATCTGGCTAAGGTGGGACCCGGGGAACCGAGCCTTGAACCGGGGTCCTTAGGCTTCACAGGCAAGCGCTTAACCGCTAAGCCATCTCTCCAGCCCCCACTCCCTCTTTTTATCATAATCCTTCAGATCACTCAGAAAGTCTCAAACTTGGTGAATAGGAAGCAGTACTTCTACACACAAACAGCTTATAGATCTTTCTATTATAGTGCTTCTTGCTGAATTTATTCGCATAAGGCTACATGGTTTTATAATTGTCCTTAAACAGTCCAACTGAAGTTTCTAAACATGAAACTTACTCAACCCTTGATCGTTGAACAGTAGGTAAAGTGGTGAATATTCAGATGTAAAAAAAAGAAAGGCACTTCTTTTTTAGCCCCAAAGTAATAAACACCTGCATTGCTTTAAGACTCTAGGAAAAACTTGTTTGGAGAAACTGAGATTTGTGCAAAAGCCAAAACTTAGGACAGGTCTAGAGATATGGCTTAGAGTTGCAGGTACTTGCCTGCAAAGCCTAAGGACTCATGTTTGACTCTCCAGTTCCCAGGTAAGCCAAACGCAGTGATGAAAACACACAATGTTGCACATGCACACAAGGGGGCGCACACGGCTGGAATTCAATTGCAGTGTCTGGAGGCCCTGGTGAGCCAACATCTCTCTCTGTCTCTCTGTCTCTCCCTCTCTCTTCTCCCTATCTCAAATAATAATAACAATAAAAAGGACAGTCTGTTGGGCTTGCCTAAAAAAAAAAAAAAAAAAGGAGCTGGACATGGTGGTGCATGCCTTTGATCCCAACACTCAGGAGGCAGAGGTAGGAGGATCACCATGAGTTCGAGGCCACCCTGAAACTACATAGTGAATTCCAGGTCAGCTTGGACCAGAGTGAGACCCTACCTCATAAAACCAAAAAAAAAAAGAAAGAAAAAAAGTATTGATTGATAAATTAAAACTATGAATTTTTCATCTTGTAATTTTTCACTAGTTTCTAGTTTCTTTTTAATAACTATATTATGTTATAAATTATATATAAGATAACACCTTAAGCATGTATGTATGCATGCATGTCAAGTTATCCTTTTTAATTTTATTTTATTTTATTTGAGAAAAAGAGGTGAAGAGAGAGAGTGAGGAAAAGAGAGACAGAGAATGGGCGAGCTAGGACATCTAGCCACTGCAGACGAACTCCAGATACTTGTGCCAACTTGTGCATCTGGCTTGCATGGGCCCTGGGGAATCAAATCTGAGTTCTTTGGCTTCACGGGTAAATGCTATAAGCACTAAGCCATCTCTCTAGACCTCAAATGACCTTTGATGAGAACATCATAGCGCTTCATTCACATTTATAATCCTTAATTGTACCCTCATATCATCGATCAACTAAAGGCCAAGGAAGAGAATGATGGATAGAAAACTGATAATTACACGGAGAGAAAGAGCATTCCGTATGTGTAGTTGTGCTGGTTGACAGCAACTGATGCATTTCTCAGAAATTTCCAGTGGAAGCAGATTATCACCCTAGGTATGCATATGTATTTTAGAGAAAGAGAAGTCTTGAATTTAACTGCTTATTTTCATATTTCCAGTTTGTACGTATCTTTCCAAGATCACCATCCTTAGTTCCCCAGAGTCTCAGCTTAAAGCAAGTCATGGCTACTGCTGGACTTTCCCAGCAAGAGACAGTGACCACCCTACTGCCTGTGGAAGGATATTCAGGCAACCATCAGTTTTAAACTTCAGCACAGAAATGAGTACTGTGCCATAAGTTTTACAAGCAATGCATTCTACAACAAACTCTCTCTGTAGCTACTTTCTTAATACTCAAGTAGCCACAGCAGTAATTTCTGAGGAACTTTTTTTCAACATATAATTAAGCTAAAATACAGAGGCAGAACAAGGGTTTCATACATAGGGAATCTGGGCCGCCATCATGTCTTCATACAAACTGGAGATTTCATCATCACCCTGATATCCATGGCGACTCAGCTGGAATCCCAAGGCCCAGTATGGAATCATTGCTGGCCGACCTATCAACTGTAGAAGAAAAATGCTAATTACCATGATTTGTTCATTTTACATTGTATGTATTTACTAAATCACAATAGCATGTCCTTCAGGTTTTTAGAAATGTATATGCCATTTTAGAAAATTAAACAAAATTAATGGCTCCAATTATTCTTCTTAAGAAAGAGAAGATAGCTGGCTTATAGGCGAAGCAACTTGAGCATCTCTACTGAGTCCTGAGGGGCTCAGGAAAAAGAACGTCAAGTAAATGCACGACGCGACTATAAAGGTGAATGACAGACACCACATATGAAGTTTCTTCATATTTATAGACATCACCCTAGGATGCCTGGTTGTTATTACTCACTAGGCTGTTTAGAAAGCAACGAAGAGATGGGTGGAACATTAATACAACCCATAACACTAAGTGGACAGGGTGGCTTCCAACCTCAGTGTATTGCTGTGTTACAAGTTCAGGGGTTGGTCCCAAAACCATATAAAAGTCCAAAATCCCTCCTGTGGTGCGGTATGTCAGGGCAGGGGTGGGCTGAAGTGTCACATCTGTAAGAATTAAACAAATCAGAATTTGTAAGAAGCACCCATGGAGCTGTCAATCAACCAGATGGAAGTGTGCCCTAAAACACCCATCTTCACTTCCATGCCTTAACATAAATCTACTCCAGCAAGTCTTCTCCTGACTGATAGAAGCTGAGATGGATTTGCAGGTGGCTGAAATAAAATAAGCCATCTATTTCAGTTTATTTTTTTTTTATTTGACAGAGAAAGAAGGAGAGAGAGAGGGGGAATGGGTGCACCAGGGCCTCCAGCCACAATGCAAATGAACTCTAGATGCGTGAGCCCCCTTGTGCATCTGGCTAACATGGGTCCTGGGAAATTTAACCTGGATTTTCTGGCTTTGCAGGCAAATGCCTTAACTGCTAAGCCATCCCTCTATCAAAAGTCAGTTTACCCAATTCTTGGCCACTGAATTTCTTTATTTCTAGTAATTTCCAGACTCCAATAGGGTATTCACAGTTGTCTATAGTGGTACATGGGCACAAAACTCTGTCTTACCCATGGCATTGCTGTTCAACAGAAGTACCCCGTGGGCATTACCATCTCCATCTAATGCCATATAGTAGGGGTGGACACCATAGGCGTTCTTCTTATACTGATAATAAAAATAGGCATGGGTTAATAATAAATTTAAAAATCCAATAAATGATATCTACATCACATCCCAAACACTAAACTTATATTACATATTAAAGAGTCATCTCAGTGTCAGATCCTCTATAGAGACATCCTTGACTTTCCTTCTATCCCAGACAAAGACCTGTGACCTGCACTCTGTTTCTACATAATTACCATTTGCATAATATGATAGCATTGATGATATTATGCTACCACTATTTCCATACCTGTCTCTTTCCATCTACTAGCCTTTGGAGAGATTGCTTAGTGGTTAAGGCACTTGCTTGCAAAACCTAACTATCCAGGTTTGATTCCCCAGGACCCACATCATCCAGAAGCACAAGGTGACATGTATCTGGAATTTGTTTTCAGTGGCTGGAGGCTCTGGTATATCCATTCTCTCTCTCTCTCTCTCTCTCTCTCTCTCTCTCTCTCTCTCTCTCTCTCCTTTTCTCTTTCTGTATCTCTCAAATAAATAAATAAAAATATTTTACATCTGCAGCTAAGCACTTAATGTGATGGATACATAGACCATCTTAATAATTTGTGAAATAAATAAAGTTTATGGTACACAGGAATGGAGGAAATATATATTTTATAGGCAAAAGAGTATGATATAACATGTTCCTCTTAAATCTAAGAGCACAATTTATCAACATAAAGTGAAAGTGATGAATAGGGCATCATTTTTCAGCTTGAAAATGAAAATAAGTTTATACAAAAATAACATTGCTACTTTTATTCATGTCCTTACTGCTGGTGGCTCATCACGAGCAAACATTCCCCATGTGTTCCAAGTCATGTTTCTTCTGAAATCTGTGTGCTCAGTTTCCCCAAAGCCATAGATGTACTGAGAGGGGAGGCGAGTTGAAATGGAAAGGAACATGTCATTGAAGGTGAAGCCAGGGAGCTGGGAGTCCCATCTGCAACACAAAGGCAGATCTCCATACTGAGCTGAGTGCAGATCCTGGCCACGCAAACACAGAACGCACTTGGGTACCTCACTGACTCAGAAATTTCCTGAGTTATTAGACAACTGGATACAGGGTCAAACGTTGTGAAATGACACAAATCATAACAACTGCCACAACTCAGCTCCAAGGCTCAGTGTTTTCACTGTTGCTGTGTGGTTTGCAAGACTGGAACCCCCTTTACTGGATGGTGGGCTCATGGAAAGGAAGAGCCATGTCTCATTCATGTCTTTATTCCTAGTTCTTCATGTCTGGCATGCATCTTGAATGAACATTAGAACAAAGGAAGCCTGCATACACTTTCTAGTATCAAAGTGTGTAGCTCTTAGAACAACTTCATTAGATTGCCCATAATTTTACTGGAGGGCAACAGAGAGAAAACTGAATACGCTGTCAAATCAGTGGAGCTATATGTAGGAAGAAACACGTGTGCACACGCAGATAGCAACCTCTAGTGGGGTAAGAAACCTCTGGACAAAATGCAGACCTTCAATAGCAGGGAAGGAGATGAAAGGCAACAATTGAAAATTCCTTTTGTGCTTAACATCATGGGGAAGCTTTGTCTATGTTAAGAATGAGATCAAAGGCTATAAAAGCCAGTTCTCTCTCCTTAAGAACCTCTAACTTGGGCTGGAGAGGTGCATAAGTGTTTAAGGTACTTGCCCATGAAGCATAAGGGTTTAGGTTCAATTCCTCAGTACCCACTTAAGCCATGCACAAGATGACACGTGTGTCTGGAATTTGCAGTAGCTAGAGACCCTGGTGCATCCATTTGCTCTCTCTCTCTCTCATAAATAAATAACATATTTTGGTAGATAAGAAAATAACCTCTAACTCTCCCAGATGTTTAGTTATTACTTATTAAAGAACCTTAATTAGAACACACTCATATCTTATGTTTTCTGTTTTGCTTACTAGTTTGTATTTTACTAACAATAATAAATAGAACAGAGTTTTCTTTCTCAGAAATCCTTCACTATTAATTCTCCGAATTTTATAATGAATAAAACATTAATCCTATAGTGAAGAAAAAACTGACAAACACTTTTTAAAAACACGCATGTAATTATGTGGTGACTCAGAGCTTAGAATTGTACTAGCACTAATTAGAGTCATTGTAATTAGAGCTACAGTCACTCTAATTAGAACCAGATAAATCGTGCTTACATCACCGTGCTGGAATTCCTCCGCAGGATTTGGATTCCAAAAGGATGATTGTGAATCCTGACATCATAAAGGCAGATTTCAGGGGCGTCAACTGGTGAAGGAGGGGTGTTCAGGTGTACTGGGACCTCATACCTTTTATTTGTGGGATCATAGATCTGTCAAGAAGGGAGAAGGAGTGTTAGACTTACATCCCGATCTCTGTTAGCCCATTTAACCCAGTCCTCCTGTCTTTTGAACAGTTTGAACCCACACAAGGGGCATCAAGTAGCTCCAAACAAGAAAAGAGTGAGGCCTGCTTCATGTACGACCCAGACAATAACGTCCAAAAGTACCTCAGTAAAACTCACTCAGAGCCAAGGAGGCCTGCTGGCTAGAGAATTTGTGATCTAAGGGTATAGGATCTCATGGATAGAACATGTATTTATGGTGACAGATTCTTAGTCTGACCCCACCCAGCCCTTCATAACTGGAAGCCCTGTGGGTGAGAACCAGTAGCCAGGGTTTAAGCAAGACCTGCAGACAATTCTGATGCTTGCTGAAGTTTGAGAGTCCCTACGACAGAAGTTATTAGAAATGTTGGAAGTGAGGGCTGGGTGTGGTGGTGCATGCTTTTAATCCCAGCACTCGGGAGGCAGAGGTAGGAGGATCGCGTGAGTTTGAGGCCACCCTGAGACTACCTAGTGAATTCCAGGTCAGCCTGGGCCACAGTGAGACCCCACTTCGAAAAACAAATACAAAAACAAAATATTGGAAGTGAATTAATGGCTCTCATATGCATTTACCACAAAGTATACTCATATTTCTCAGAATTATGAAGATTCTTTGAGGACATTTATGACCTAGAGTACTTATCATTAATGTACACTTGGTGGTCAATTTCTGATTCTTGTATCTATTTATTTACTTTACTCCATCAAGCATCAGCTTTTCATTTAAAAAGAAAATGAGGGCTAGAGGGATGTCTTAGTGGTTAAGCGCTTGCCTGTGAAGCCTAAGGACCCCGGTTCAAGGCTTGATTCCCCAGGACCCATGTAAGCCAGATGCACAAGGGGGCGCATGCATCTGGAGTTCGTTTGCAGTGGCTGGAGGCCCTGGTGTGTCCATTATCTCTCTCTCTGCCTCTTTCTCTCTGTCTGTTGTTCTCAAATAAATAAATAAAAACAAACAACAACAACAATTTTTTAAAAAAACAAAATGAAGAGTTTTAAGTGCTTTTCGGTGGCAGCATCTATACAGAGCTGTGAGTTGAGAACAGGCTAGTTCTCAACAAAGATAAGAGCCAGTAACTACAACACGGACATTACCTTAAACTGTAGCATGCTTTCTGTATGGTAGGTCACACGAAGTTTGAGAGAGCTGATCTTTCCAGAGAAAGGATCGGAGACGACAGTGGGTGCTGCCGCTGCTGCTGCCAGGGGTGGCGGTGGTGGAGCTGCTGCCCGTGCAGATGCTGGCACTGTTAGGAGGGTAAGGTCCACCGTGATGCCCGTGGGATGGTACTGAATGTTACTGGCGGCATAGTTTGGCAGGGAGTCATAGAAGCAGGTAGGCACTCCAGTCTTATCTGTGTTCTGAAACAACAGGAGGTATTGTTGATCATCTTATACGCCATACATTGAGACTCTGACTACTGAAGAAGCTACTTAACACGAACGAAGTCTCAGAGCTTTGCTAAGGGTTCAACGGCTCCTTTCCCAAAAGAGAAGCCTTGAGCCCTGGAACTGGGAATGTAATTTGCAGGAAAGTCACAGGTGATACAGGTATGATGAGGTCATGAGTATGAGCTTGAATCCAAAATAACTGTGAACTTATTAGGAGAGGAATTTGGACACAGGAGAAAACACACACACACACACACACACACACACACACACACAGAGAGTCTTCTGTAAAGAGTGAGGAGTGAATAGTGAGCGACCAAGCATGAAGTCTGATCTGACACTGACTCTCAGGTAGAGTCCTGCTCAGTCCATTGTACTGAGAGGGGACTGGGCCCCTAAAAGTAAAAAGGCAGGCAGGATATCCGGTCTGCATGTGGTACAATTGTTATCTCCTACCTAGATCCGTTTTTCCACGAGTAACCTGGGTCCCTCCTGGGAAGGAGGTCCTTACACTGTAGTTGGTCAAGCATAGACCCCAGATTTTAGCTAGCCTCTTCCTGAAACAGCCCCTGACCCTAACCAGTCAGTTGTCCCTCTGGTTCACCTGAGCTGGAAGACAAAGCCCACCACCCTAAGGTTATAAATAACTTCACAGGGGGAGGGCACACCCTCTGAGCTGCCTAACCATTTGGGAACTTTCATCTGTTGGTGGGTTCTCCCTCTACTGGGCCCAGCTAGAACCAGGCCCAGCCTGGCTGAGCTAAGGGGAAAGCCCTTAGCTCCTACTCCTCAACATAGCTTCTTTATCCCCTCCAGCTCCCCACAGGGCAGGAGCTCTTTGAACCTTTCTTTCCATGGTTTTCCCAAGCCCTCCATATGGGATCTGTAACCACACACGGGTGCCTTTCCCTGGCTCTGTACTTCTCTCAATAAATACAATAATTTAATAATTATCCTTATCAGTCTTTTTAAAATCAATTCTTTTATTAAAAATAGACCCAGACCTAGGGTTTAGGGTTCAAGGACTTTTCTAGACCCCAAACACCCTATTACAGTACTCCAGTGCAATTACTAATATTTCCTGGCTTTCATTCCCTCTATTGTTTAAATGGAGTGGACCAGACTTACCTTATACTTTCTGTTTGGCACGTCCGTTAAATAGAAAGTTTTGCTTTAAATATTCAATGTGTAATGTATACTATCATGGTATATTTAGCTTATCACATATTGATTATACAAAATAATGGATTTCCTTGTGGTATTTTATAAATGCAAGGAATATATTTCACTCATGTTATCCCTTGCATTATTCTCTCACTCCTCCCTCCCCTCATGTTTTTTCCCTTCATGTTCTCTAAGATTGCAAAAATGAGGTTTTGAATGATGTGGTATTAGAGGCAGTTAGTGTGTAAATGAGATTTTTTTTTTTTTAGTTGTAGGGTATCTAAGGGAAATATTGATCACATATCATTTGGAGTTGTCAAAACACATGCTGGCACACTGTCACAATAGCCTTCAAGCCATCAACCTTTGTTAAGTGTTTTCTACGTTCCTAATTACTTGTGAGGAAATTTTCACAACTTCCTGATCAATGTAGTCATTACCTCCCAAAGGCACCCTCGCTGCCTACAAATCTCCTCAGAGGCATCAGGACCCTCAGGGTAGCAGTTAAATTTCTCCAGGTCACTGACTGGAAGAGTCCACTCAATGGAGAATTCTTGTCCTAGTTTCAGATTCTTGAGGTTCGTTAATGTTACCACCTGGAGGTAGAGAGAGAAGACCACGGTGACAAAGAAGGGGACAGAGAATGATGCAGACAGAGCTCTGGCCCAGTATTCTGGAAGTCAGGACTGGAGGATCCAGCTCTTCCTACAATACTTGGAACCTTGGAATACTTAGAACCTGCCTTATTCTTGACTTTTCTCAACTCTTGGCGCCACTGTGGAGGTGTGGGATATGAAGCCCTTTAACCTTAATAAGGAGTTCAGGTCACAGCCACAGGTGTCACTTTTAGCCTTATTATCCATTAAGTACGAGGTGTCTTCATGTGAATAGTGATAGAGGTAACAGCAATAGCTAAGCTTTATTGAGCACTCATGAAGACCAAGCACTGTGATAACCAGATTATAAACATTACATCTGTCTATCCTACAAAGTTGACCCTATGCAATGAATATGATGGCTTTCTTCATGATTCAGAACATAAAACTGAGTTACGGGTTTAATACCCTGTCCAAGATCTCATAGCTAATAGCTAATCTGCTTAATTCTATAAACCAAACTTCTATCCTGTGACAGATGTATTTTCAAGTAGAAGTTAACTAATCTAAGAAACGATGAACTTCTGAGCCCTTGAAATAATGAGGCAATAGTAAGTAGAATCTTCTGAGTTTATTATGGAAGGAATCATTCAGTGAAAGAAAAGCCAGATTACAGGTAGTGTCTTCTCCCACTCACATTTTAGATAATAGATAATAGGTTAAAAACAGCTGAAAGGATGGCTTCAAAGAAAAATATCAACTATGTCTCAGAGACAGCCTAACTTCAATGAGAGGACAGATGTGTAAGTGCTCTGAAGAACCAGGTGGGTCTACTGAGCAACGTTTTTCAGTCACATCTGGGACCAACCTGTCTAGTTTTAACTTGGTGTAAAAAGGAGTAATTGAGATACTCCTGCTACCTACTTTAAATTCCTAATGCAAACAAGTGAAAGCCTCTATATCTGCATTTCCATCTTCCTCCTTCATCCTCCCTGTGAAGGAGTGGCTATCCCAACATGCAGTTGTCTATATAACCACTTACACACACAAGAGCAAGGGAGGATCAGTTAGAATCTCAGGCCAGTGCAAGGGCCCTAGATGAAACAATCTCTTACCTTTGTTGAAGCATTGTAGACGTCATCAGAAATATTAGTGGCAATATTGTTGACCAACACTTTGACATTCATGGGTTTCTTGTCCATGCCCAAGATTTTGATATCTGTAAATTTTAGGTTGTAAGGGTCCACATAGTTGTTATTTATAAGCTTTGCCTGCAAACAATTCTGGGCAGGAGGAGGGGTGGGGAGGAGAGAGCCATTTTAGAAACTAGGTCCATGACATTTCTCACCTTCTGAAATCCAAGATCTTTTTTTTCCTTTTTCTCTATGTTTATTTTTTGTAAGTGTTTCTAGATGACTTTCCCTAGCACATATGCTGAAGGCCAAAGGGACATTTTTGTAGACATAAAGAACACAGTTCTACACAAGTGAGCCCAGTTGGTATGTAACAAGGCTGTAAAAGCAGCACAGTGGAGAAGTAGGCAACCACTGCAGGACAGGCATGCAGCATCTTGGCCTGCACAGGCAAGGAGTTCAACTTGCACCCCAGCCTGACACGAATAAAGTAGCTCAAAATAGACAACAGTCTTAAATGGAAGTGATAAATTTGTCGAAAAGCAGAAAAGGAAAGTGTACTGAGCATCTAAGATCCAGACAAAGAGTTTGTAGATATGACATCAAAAAACATGATCTAAGTTGGCATGGTGGTGCATGCCTTTAAGCCCAGCACTCGAGAGGCAGAGGTAGGAGGCTCGCCATGAGATCCAGGACACCCTGAGACTATAGAGTGAATTCCAGGTCAGCTTGAGCTAGAGTGAGACCCTACCTTGAAGAAAAAAAAAAACATGATCCAGAGGAGAAAAATTTGAAATTATGCTTTTGTGAAAGACCTTAGGGGGAAAAAAGATGAAAAGAGAAGCCTAAGTGTGATAAAAAATGTTGACAAACCATATATTCAACAAAGTACAGATATCATAAATGTACAACTCTTAAGATTTAACTGTTAACAAAAGCCAAAGAATCCAGTGTGAAGATAGACAAAAAAATTAGATAGATAGCTCACCAATGAAATTATATGAAAGGAAAATAAAACATGAAAAAAAAATCAATGTGATTAGACTCTGGAGAGAAACAAAGTAAAGTTTCAGTGAGATCTCATTGCACTCCATCAGAATGGCTAAAATGAAAAACATTGACAGCACCAAATGCCAGCAATGACACAGTGAGGCAATATGCAGAACAGGGTAGCCATTCTGGAAAACAGCTCAGAAGTTTCTTATAAAATTGAACATGTAACAGCCGAGCGTGGTGGCGCACGCCTTTAATCCCAGTACTCGGGAGGCAGAGGTAGGAGGATCGCTGTGAGTTCAAGGCCACCCTGAGACTCCATAGTGAATTCCAGGTCAGCCTGGGCTAGAGTGAGACCCTACCTCGAAAAAAAAAAAAAAATTGAACGTGCACTAATTTAAGACCCATACATTTGACTCAGAGAAACACCTGAATTGTCATAGTGCTTTTATTTTATTTAGAATAGCTCATGACTGGAAGGATTCCAAATTGTCTTCATCAACAACTGAAAGGTGGTAGTTCTATATATTGGCATGCTACTCACTAGTAAAAAAGGGAACAAAAATAATACTTAGAAAAATTGTAAGGAAACTATGCTGAGTGAAAAAGCCAACTCCCACGGTTATATATATATATCTTGTGTGACTCAAGTTACATAGCATTCTTGGAGAACTACAAATGGAGAATAGAATATCGGCTGGCAAGGACTAAGAAAGGAGCATAGACCAAGTGAGTATTGCTATAAAAGGTCAATAAAAGGAATTTTATGACAGAGGTGTTTCATATCTTGATAAGGCCTATGCCAATATCATGGCTGTGTAATTGTATGACAGTTCTATGATGTAAATAGTATAATTAAAGGAAGCTAAATAAAACATCCATAGGGTCTACGTTATCCATTACAAGTGTAAAGGTATCCTTAATTATCTTGAACTTACAAATTTAAAAACAGCATGAATCTATAAGAAAGATAGAGAAAAAATGGATAGAGATCCTCACAGGAGAAATCTCTGCACATAATGCTCAGACTTCTAGGAAAACCAAGTAAGAAATTTCCAATTTTCTGCTAGCCTTATGGCTTTTTCCCTTGAAAAATAAAGATGGGGAAGTGATGCTCCGGATCCTCCCATCTTTCAAAGCCTTACTTGATATCTGTGCCCAAACACATGTTTTAGGACAGGAAAGGAAATGAGAACCTTAAAAAGTATGTCACCACTGACCACCCACTCTCATAGCCCCTTACACATTTGGACCTTTTAGTAAAGACATCAATGTCAGGTCTTATGATATAAAATTGAAAGACTTTTTTTTTTTTCAAAGAAACCCATAATTTCTTCACAGATCGATACTAATTTTTTTGTTGTTTTGTTTGGATTTGTTTTATATATCTGATGCAACTAGCATTCATACTAACTTCTAATTACTTCTGGGCTCATCACAGGCAAATGCTTTCCCTATTTCACAGCACAAAACATCCATAGAACACCAAGAACTCAAAAACCAATCATAACAAGAAACACAGTGTGTATATTCCTTGAAAGCACTACTTACAGAAGTAACAGAGAATTCATACAGAATATACTTCTTTTCCGTTACAGCATCTGCAAGAAAAAGATAGATGTGTTCCCATTACCGGGAGAAGCCGACAGGAGAGCGTCCCTCTCCTCCTTGGGATTCTTTTGCCTCTCATTCTGATTATCTGCCTGCTTATTGTTTTCAGTCTCTACAAAATTACTTCTACTACTTCTGAGGCCTCGTGGCTTTTGTGCCTCTATTTTGCTGTCACTTAAGACATTTTGACTTCTATTAGAGGGATCTACATGCACACCATATTACCTGCTAGCCCATGTCTGCATCAAGGTCAATGCTAACCCCTTACCCCTACATTATTTGAATATAGTGTAGCAATAAGTGGAAGTAACATTAATAAACTCTAATTCTATTCCTCTAAAAGCTACAGTGAGATATTCAGTTTTAAGAAAATCTTGCGGTGAAAAACAGTATACACACTAGCTAGATACTTCTGCCTTGAGAATAACTGAAGAAGTGCTCTACAAAACTACTAGCAAGCTGGATTGCTTGTTATCCATGATGATATCTAATAAAGTAAATGGCAGTCTTGGTTGCTGCAATACTATTAGTAGTATCAGTAATCTATAAATTGCACATTTGAAGTCTGTTTCCGTAAATTCTACTTAGCTAACAGAACTTTTAAAGTTAGATACGTTTATTTACTTGAGAGAGAAAGGAAGAGAAGGAGGGAGAGAAAAAGTAAGTATGTGGAGGAGGGGATTGGGCCAAACAGGGCTTCATGTCACTGGAATCAAACTCCAGATGCATGTGCCACTTTGCGTATCTGGCTTTATGTGAGTACTGGGGAACTGAACCTGGGCTGGCAGGTTTTGCAAGCAAGTACCTTTGACTGATGGACTATACTCCTAACAGAATGTCGTAAATGAGTTGTCACTTACCAATTGTAAGCTTCAAAAATAAATAACAATGATAGCAAGACTTATGCCTTGTTGTGACATCTTTGAGGATGATTTTTTTTTTTTTTTGAGGACCAATACTATAGCTGCATGAGGAAGTCTACCTTTAGACACACCGTCATCCCAGTACAGCTCTCCTTTCGCTTCTCGCCTATAGTCCAAGGCAACAATGAGTCCCAGGGAATTCTTCCGGCTGAGAAGAACGATTCCATGTCAAAGAATAAAGTAAAGACAGAAT
Organism: Jaculus jaculus; assembly: GCF_020740685.1. Lineage (NCBI taxonomy): Eukaryota > Metazoa > Chordata > Mammalia > Rodentia > Dipodidae > Jaculus > Jaculus jaculus. The sequence continues at coordinate 103,017,875 of NC_059111.1, read as the reverse complement.
CATATAAAACCAACCTCTTGATGCCCAGGGACATATTCTCCAGAGTCTATCCCAGCAACTGAGTAGATAGAAACAGGATCTTGGACTAGGTGAGTATCAGAATGTTTTATTGATTGAGGTGCAGGAAGAATGATAGAGAAATCAGTTCCTAAAATACTGTTTGTGGTCGTTCTAAAAATTCTTCTTAGACACTTATTCTGTAATAAGCATTCTTTTAAGGACCTGCAGATAATATCATTTGTATTAATTGTCTTACCCTCACAATCACACTAAACATTAAAGCTGTCATCCTCTTTACTTCACCAATAATAAGTGTAAACACAGAGAGATTGGTCAAGGTTAACATATTTATGACATTGGAGAACCAGAGCTTAAACTCAAACTCTCCAGTTTCTGAGATCAGACTTTTCAAGGTGTGGTGACTTCCACGACCTATTAATTTCTCTCATGGGATAATTTCTGTCCACACTGGAGAATATTTTGATTATTCCTATAAACTGCTTTAATACAAATGTGGAGCATTAAGGAAATGCAAGGAAACTGAGGTTACATTTGCCCCCTATAAAATAAGAACCCTGAGGCTAATTTTAGATCAACTTTGAAAGGAACAGAAAATTGCTGACTGTAGATATGTTCCTTTGGCCCACCTACTCTTGGCCCCTATTGGCTTCCCTTCCCAAGTTGCCCAATAAAACCCCTGTCAAGAGGCAAGAGCATACCTGTCCTCTGTGGTTGTGCTTGGTTTCTGGGTAGGAAATATATAGCCCCCTCGAAGGTGAAGTCCTATCTTGTCACCGGGGAGTAACATATCCACAAATTGTTTCTTCCATAGGATGGCCACTTCCTAATCAACAAAAAGAAAACAGACTAGAGAATGGACTCTGGCAAAGACAGTCCTAGAGACCATCTAGTCCAGCAGGCTCATTCTAAACTGAGGAAAAATGGAGACACCCCCCACCCCAATGTCTCTGTCACCTCCCTGCCAGAAGATGAGTGGCTTTGTTCTACCACAGTTCCACTAAAGAGGCTCCCACAGTCCCAAGGCCATGTTCAAAGACTAGAATTTCTGAAATCGAAACAAAATTAAAAAAAAAAAAAAAAAAAACTTTTCTCTTTATAAGATGCCTGTCTCAGGAATTTTTTATAGTAATAGAAAATTGACTAACATGCAATGCTTGGATTCTCTACATTATCAGAGACAGTCATGACATCATCAGAGTCAGTGATGATGAATCCTAATGTCACCACAGAGACCAAATCAAGACAGTAAAATTCCAGAAACCTACTCCAGCTATTCAAGTTTGAAAGGTCTTGTGCTGTTGCATGAATGCTAATATCTGCCTAAAATACATGCTGTAACCTGTGATATATTTAGAGGTAAGTTCTTTGGTAGGTGCCGATACAACCAGGGTCACTTTACTTACCGTCTCGTAGTCATACCAGATAGCATCTGGGATATACGTTTTCACTTGGTTCACACTCTAGGGAAAGAAAAGCAATTAGGAAACCTAGCACTAACACCCACTTTCAGTTTATGGAGTACCTCCATACACCACTGCATGTGGCCATTTGAGAAATCCTAAGGGCCAGCTCAGCTCATCCAATACCACTAATGAAAACATAGAAACGCCACAGGCTGAGCCAAGCTGTACCTAGAAATTGAGCTTGCTCTGCTCCTGTCTTTTCTAGGGAAACACACACACACACACACACACACACACACACACACGCACACACACACACACACACACACAGAGAGAGAGAGAGAGAGAGAGAGAGAGAGAAATGTCCATTGTCTCAGGCATGCAATCCAGCAGTTGGGAGTACACTAAGGCACCTAGGTTCACGGGGTAGCAAAGCCCCTCATCAGTTAGCAGCAGCTATCATCAGATATAGCTACTGTCCTTCCCATCTAAATGGCCTTTGACCTAAGTATGCAGGCAATCTTTTGTGCTTACAAGTTGATCAGGAAAAGCAAAGATGATCAGTATGATTCTTCCCACACACCTCATCACCTACCTCTTCCCAACTCTCTCACATTTAGGTAAGAAGCACGTAGTCTTTCATGCCTGGACTCACTCTCCCTCCCTACACCTTTGGACACATGCCCCCCTTTTTTTTCTTTCTAACCCAACCCCTCTGTACAAAAGGAAACACAGATGTTCAGCGCACATGCACAGACACATACACAGACATGCACACACACACCAAGGCATTCAAGACGATGTCAGTGTCATGGCCATATGCCTAAAGACAGTTTTCAAAGGTAACTTTATAACACACACACAAAAGGTAGTTTTACTTGATGGATTGCTTGAACCAAAATTTCTTATACTTCTAACTTCCCAGGTTTCTTGATCTCTTTCATCCGTGTTCATGTTTAGATTTAAATACATTCATACAGCTCAAGATCTAGCTTATTCGGCTATAAAGCCATGAGGACAGCCGCAACGTGGCATCCTACTGTTCAGGTTGCAAACATACTTCATATAAAACGGGTGTGATCAGGAGTCCAGGTCCCCATAAGAACTGCTCATGCACCTCCCACGTGGCTGGGTCCTGGTAGAACCTGGCAGGAAGCAGAAGAGCCTGAGGAAAGTGCAACTTCCAATGTGGAACAACACACCGCGCGTGCTCGTGATCCTTGTCACACTCACCAGGGAAAGGGAGCTTGGGGTCAGAAGGGGAGCCTGAGGGTCCAGGTACTCACTCGTGCACCAGGGGCCTTGCTACTGTCTCACCCAGCGTGTGAGCACGGTAGAAGAGGGTGTAGAGATAGGGCAGCAAGGTGTAGCGGATGTTCAGATAATGTCGGGAAGAATTCAGCAGCAAAGAGTCTGAACCAAAGGAAGCAGGGTCCTGGTCCTGGAAAGAAAAGAAATCGATCTTGGAATATTTATTGTTATCATCACTTGAAAGTAGTCCCACTATGATAAAAAGGTTTTTTTTTTTTTTTTTCAGATAAGTACAAATATGTTCTCTAAGTTAGAAGTCAGAAATTTCATGGTTATTTTATATATATGTATAAGTTGAACAAAGCTAGTTTGGAAGATACCAAGTGCTCTAGCCAGACCACCTGGGTGACCTGAGTATTTTTAAGTACAGTAGTCTTGTCAGATAATCTCTTTTTTTTTTTTTTTTTTAAGGTAGAGTCTCACTCTAGTTCAAGCTGACCTGGAATTTACTATGTAGTCTCAGGGTGGCCTCGACCTCTTGGTGATCCTCCTACCTCTGCCTCCCAAGTGCTGGGATTAAAGGCGTGCGCCACCACGCCCAGCCTCATTTCTTCATAAACAAAACTTTCCCACCCTGACCTCTCCAACCACCTGCTTAGAGCTTCAAAAACAGTTCCTCTCTCTCCCAGGAGACACCTAGGATGAATGCTTTGAAAGATTGGCTGTGACCTCTTCCAGGCAAGAGACATATATTTTTTTTTTAATTTACAAAAAAAGCATTAAAGTAGCAATGTGTTTTCCAACATTTGTATAGCAATAACATGAAATAGATGTATTTCGTGTAAATTTCTGCAAATCTCCATCTAATTTACTGATCCTCCTTCATGAATGCCCCCCTTCTCTAAAAACCTAAATTTCACTGTAAGCCAACAAATAAGCAACACTCTAGTAGCAAGTTAAAATTTTTCAATTTTTGATAGAATGGACACAGATGGAATGAGTTATAGGAAGTATTATGGGGTGGTCTCCCAAACTACTCATAAAAGGTATAATGTCATAATAAGATTTAAAAAAGTTAAAAATACTAGAACACTGGCATGCTACTCACTAAAGTTTACTTGCTTGCTCTCCTGTGTCTGTGAGTATGCTGTCTTTGTTGTAGTAAATGAAATAAAATATCAATGAACCCCAACGGTCCATCTTCTATAAGGAGATAACAGAAGTGATTGAAGGGACATACAAGTTTTTTGCTGTTTTTGTTTTTGCTTTTGTTTTTGTAATACTAGGGATTAAGCCCAGGGCCTCACCTATGCTAACTGCTTGATAGTTAATTAGTTTGTTTGTTTTGAGACAGGGTCTTATTATGTAGACCAGACTGGCCTTGAACTTGGAGCCATCCTCCTGTTGCGGCCTCCTGAGTAATGGTACCACAGGAATGTGCCACTGCACCTAGACAGCAGCATACAGGCTGGACGGTGAGTTTTCAACAATTCAATATATAAACACCCCTTACCACTCCTTCACCTGGAAAAGTGCTTTTTAAACACTCAAGATTTACCTATCCTTCTATTGTTAAGGCCAACCTGCAGGAATTTCTACAACCCCTACTTGAAACCAAGCAGATTATTCTAAGCAAGAATTTTCCTTCTTTAATCATGGAGGACTTACCTTGTACCCAGGACCATTGTGATTCCTGGATAGTGGATAAAATGCTCCAAGCTGCATCCACCTTCGGCAGAGCTCCTCTGTGACATTCATTGCGTAGCCACAGATGTTGGCACCCACCTGGAATGTTAACGCAGGAAGCACCACAGTCACTGGAAGAGCAAAAGTGTTTACCGTGTGCATTTACGGTTCAGGGAAAGAGAACCTCAAGTTGACATCATCCCACGCTTAAAAGATCCTAGAGGGCTGGAGAGATGGCTTAGCGGTTAAGCGCTTGCCTGTGAAGCCTAAGGACCCCGGTTCGAGGCTCGGTTCCCCAGGTCCCACGTTAGCCAGATGCACAAGGGGGCGCACGCGTCTGGAGTTCGTTTGCAGAGGCTGGAAGCCCTGGCGTGCCCATTCTCTCTCTCTCCCTCTATCTGTCTTTCTCTCTGTGTCTGTCATTCTCAAATAAATAAATAAATAAAAATATTTAAAAAAAAAAGATCCTAGAGTCGCCAGGTGAGGCCGTGGGCCAACTAAGAGAAACAGGAGAGTATTAGTCATGGGAGATAGACTCAGAAGACTGACATGGTATGGACAAGCTCCCACATCAAGGGCTCTTCCTAATGCTCAATTCCCAATTTCATGCTTCTGTGTTCAGATGACCTTCTGATGCTCTCCTGACAGGATCTTGTCTCTGACACTCACACGGTTACTCACAGCAACACTTTCCTACCCACGGGGAGCTTGTGGGAAAAAATCCAACGCTCAACCTCTACTGTCCTGCCTCAAAAGTGCTTCTTGTACCACACATAGAAAGTGATTTTGCCAATACTTACCACATGAGACATATTCCTTAAGTTTCTCAGACTTTGTTAGAAACCATAAGTGGAAAGACTATGAGAAAAGAAGAGAGTGAAGGCTCCTTGGTTGGGAGTGACCCTCACCATGGGGATGCCGAACAAGTTGAACTCGAGGATACTGGGGATGGACCATCGCAGGTCATCCCAGGTGGCCGTGTTGTCCCCAAGCCAATGAGCAGCGTATTTGCCGGAACCAGCAAAAGTAGACCGTGATAAGATGAAGCTCCTCTCAGTGGAGAAACTCCCCAGGGCCCTGAAAAGGACACAGCCGTTTGAGTGTAAGGTGCCTTCTGTACAGCGCAGCGACAGGATTTCTAACCAAGCGGAAAACAGCAACAAAAAGAAACACAGACAGAAATCCCCAGGGTATCAAAAGCAGACCTGGAGAGATTGCTCAATTGGGCTAACCAAGCTTCCTGCACAAGCACAAAGGCCAGAGGGGTCCTGAAACCCCACAATTAGAGTCTCAGACCCCATGGAGACAGTTGGAAGTGGCTAGGTGTACCTACAATGCCAACCCGGCAAAGGGGAGCAGAGACCAGGAAATGCCTGGGCTGGGAAAAGCAGCTTGCTTCTGTATCAGTAGGAGACTCCAGTTCAAATAAGGACAGGAACAAAAGCAACGGAGCCAGATAGCCCATGGTCTGCTCCTGCCATAACAGGCAGTGGCCCCCTACCACAGGTGAGCACATGCAAGTCACAAGGGGCACCCGCGGGGACACACACATACACACACAAAAAACACACATGCACACCACATTTAATACACACGTATACACAAGCAGAAGAAAAAATAATAATAGGCATGCAAACTAGTGTAGCATTTTAAAGAGCTTCATTCCCCACCCGGCTTCTGAGTATGGTTTCAGATTTAAAATCTCTTTCTGGTTTGGATCTTTTCTTTCATGAGATATACAAACCCCTCTATGTCAGCCTCCAAAGAAATTTCTCTAAGCTCCAGTCCTCCTAATTATGATCTCTGCCTCTTGTGGGATCTGATGTCAGTCTAGCCCCCTTGGAGGAAAATAAAACAATAACCATGGCCTAATAGCTCTTGGTCCCACCTCCTTCTATAGATAAGTTTTGTCTAGCATCCTTGGTACCATGTCTTGCTGATCATGGCCTAATTCTGTTTAGCTCAGCACTGGCTCAGGTTGGAACTCTGCCCTCACTTCCTCTTGGTGTGGACTAACAGACACTTCATTACCACCGGCTGGAGGTTTAATAGACTCTGTAGTCATTGATCAAGAAAGAAGTGCATTCAATCTATACAAAGTGAAATCAAAACAAGAATGTGGCTATCTCAAGTTACACTTCAGAGGAGGCCACCATGGGCACAGCTGAGGTCGCACTCTGGTTATCCTATCTTAGAGAAAAATCTTATTCAGAGATACTTCCATTTCTCTTTTCCATTGCCTGAATCTGGGCAGTGTATGATCAGCTATTTTTCAGCCTAGAGAGGAGTAAATTTCATTTTAGGCTACATCAGGGGACACTATCCCTAAACTATGCTTCCAGTTAAGGCTTAGCCCAGTTTTCAGTAAACCTGTGGTTTTAGTTTTGCTGATGCCTAGGTTACATTGGATAAGAAATATTAAAGATTTTGGAGGAAATTCATGCATAAGGAAGCAGCCATTTGCACTAAAGCTGATCCACACCTTAACTTCTTCAATTCAACATTGCCTCATGACTTAAAAGAACTTTATCCCATGGAGACATTGGCAGTGGGGCAATTTGAAATCCCCACCTTCAGTTCTGACTCTGACCCTTATTATTTTTTCTTCTTCCTTCTCATTCTCATTTGACAGAAGCCTCTATGAGATAAAGCATATCAGAGCAGGAAGGTACAACTGGAAACAGCAACTTCTCATTTCTGCAAATAGGCAAAAATGTCATATTCATTTACTCTATTTACAAAGAAAGGTAAAGAAAAGGGAGAGGGAGGGAAGAAAGGAAGAAAGAATTGGGAAGCAGAGGGATCAGAACAGAGAAGATAATACAATCAGAAGTAAGTGGTCTTGAAGTTTGGTTTTACTGAAGTACAAATGTGCATTTTCTGGACAATGACTCTCTCTCCTCTCCAGCAGGCATAATGTAAACTCATGAGAGCAAAATCATGTTGAAAAACAAAATGAATATTTTCTGCTTCTGATACACCATGTCCCATCATTTCCTTTCCTTTCACAAGCCAGATATTTATTTCTCTGACATGTCTTCAATGTCTATACTATCCTTTAGGCTAAGAGCAAGGCTAAATTTTCCACAAAGGTTCTTATAACCTAGTAAGAAAAAAGAGCCATCTATAATTATGATGCAATTTTGCAATAGGAAACTGTTAAGTCAGAAAAGGAAAAGTTAGTATTTTTCTAAAACTGTCAAAAAGGTTTCCAGAATAGATACTACAGGAAGGGTGTGTGTGTGTGTGTGTGTGTGTGTGTGTGTGTGTTTAGGAAAAAACATCTCACAAAAGATATGAAAGAATTTAATAGCATTTATGTTTGAAAATAACATATAGTTATGTATTAACCATAGATATTGACAGAAACAAGGACAGAAAAGAGTAGCTAGAAATGGCAGGATACCATGTGACATTGTGTCCCAAGGACATAAGAACCAAGGTTCAGAGAGTGGTCATGACTTCATAAAGCACTGAGACAAAGAAGCAAAATAAGCCGGGTGTGGTGGTGCACGCCTTTAATCTCAGAACTCGGGAGGCAGAGGTAGGAGGATCTCTGTGAGATCTAGGCCACCCTGAGGCTACAGAATGAATTCCAGATCTGCCTGGGCTAGAGAGATCCTACCTTGAAAAACCAAAGAGGGAGAGAGAGAAGAAAGTAAAATAAGGCAAAGACAGAGACCTGTCCCATGAGTACATTAAAGTCCCAGCCCTCCTCCTCACCATGGAGCTCTAGAAATGATAAAATATAAAGCAATAAGCACAGAAAGACTATGACTTTTAGCTTTTTCCTAAACCACTGGAGGATTTTCAGGAGCCATTCTGAACACTCTAGTTTCCCATCTCTGTTGCAAATCTGAAATTAAGATCTCAAGCTTAATCCCTGTCTTTCTCCTCCTAAGCGTAATGATTATATTTTACTGTCGTCTACAGAATAAACTTAATGGAGTGAAAGAAAGCTATTCCTCAATTTATAACACTAATAAAATCCATTTGCCTCAGTTCTGCCTATGTGACCTATGTAACCTTGTGACTTCTTGTAGTGCCCCTCCCCCCCACCGGCCTTGTTTAACAGTATGTAACTTTGTGGTTTAACTCCCATCCTGTTTTTACTATAAACATCATGTGGTTATTTCCAATAAAAGCTGACACTCCAAACAGTTCAGGGCTACATCCTGAAATCCTGACCTCTGGGATTATGACCTGGTCCACCGGTTTCATTTTTTTTCTCTTTTTATTTTCTGTCTTTTTTTTTTACCCAGTAAAACTTTCTCTCACACACAAAAAAGAAGGTATGAAAAAGATGGAGTGCTGTGTACATGCCTGTCTCCTTTCAATGTGCAGTACTGGTGAAGACAGTGATGCTGATGAATGTGTGTATAAATGTGTGTGTGTGTGTGTGTGTGTGTGTGTGTGTACAGAGGACAGAATTGGAAAGACTGGATCAAGGAGTGAAGCAGTCAGCTATAAGGGTGTAATGTAGGGCTGGAGAGATGGCTTAGCGGTTAAGCGCTTGCCTGTGAAGCCTAAGGACCCCGGTTCGAGGCTTGGTTCCCCAGGTCCCACGTTAGCCAGATGCACAAGGGGGCGCACGCATCTGGAGTTCGTTTGCAGAGGCTGGAAGCCCTGGTGCGCCCATTCTCTCTCTCTCCCTCTATCTGTCTTTCTCTCTCAAATAAATAAATAAATAAAATTTAAAAAAAAAAGGCTGTGATGTAGAATTGTCAAATAAATACAGGATGCCCAAATAAATTTCGCTCAGATAAATAATAAGAAAATCTTACAATAAGTATATTACATGCACATTTAATTTAGTGTCTCATGTTTTTGCACGTGTGTGTGTGTGTGTGTGTGTGTGTGGTGTGTGCATATGCATGTTTGTAAGTGTGTAGGCACATGTGGGCAAATGTATGGACACATGTGTGTGCATATGTGTGTAGAAACCAGAAGTCAACACTGTCTTCCTCATCGCTCTCCACCTTACTTTTTGAAATACAATCACCCACAAATCCAGAGCTTACCCGTTTGGCTAGACCAGCTAGCCCGAAGGCTCTAGAGTGTGTCCTGCCTCCACTTCCTCAGTACTGGGATGACAGGCACTTGCCACAATGCCTGGCTCTTACGTGAGCACTGAAGCCCCGACCTCCAGTCCTCACCCTTTCACAATGCACACTTTGCCCACAGAGCCCACTCCATTGCCCTCGTGTAATTGTTATATCTATTTATTTTTTCTATTTTTGACATTTTCATACATGTATATCATGCATTTTGATTTTATTCCCCCTAATCACCCTCTGTTATTCCCCCTCCCCTCCCATTAACAACCTTCTTCTCCATTAATCTCCATAGTACTTTCATACTTTAAAATTATTTATTTATTTATGAGAGAGAGAGAATGAGGTATGCAGAGAGAGTAAACATGGGTATGTGCCATGGCCTCCTGACCCTGAAAATGAACCACAGACACATATGCCACTTTGTCCGTCTGGCTTCATGTGAGTACTGGGAAATCAAACATGGACTGTCAGGCATTGCAAGTAAGCACCTGTAATAGCTGTACCATCTCTCCAGCCCTCAAGCTTCCATATCTTCATATTTTTAAAGGTTGTACTCTTTATTTTTTTTTTATTTTTTTTTTTTTGGTTTTCAGAGATAGGGTCTCACTCTAGCTCAGGCTGACCTGGGATTCACTACGTAGTCTCAGGGTGGCCTCGAACTCACGGCGATCCTCCTACCTCTGCCTCCGGAGTGCTGGGATGAAAGGCGTGCGCCACCACACCCGGTTTAACAGTTGTACTTTCATAGCCCATCTTCCCCACGCCTGCTCCACTGAGGGCTCTCTTAAGTGGGGTTATTAGTATCCACTGTGGAGTCATGAAGGCTCCAGTCACTCTGTGTGGGGAGAGGTAAACCATGCCTCAGGATATTCCTACTGCACTTTGGCTCTTACCATGTACCTGTCCCCTCTTCTGCTGTTCTCCCTGCGCCTTGGCAGGAGCGTTAGGAATCTGGTTTACTGTTGGGCTCTCTACAGCCTGTGGATCTCTGCTTCGATGAGTTGAAAGTTAAACCACAGTGCTTATTGCCGTCTCCCTGGATCTGGTTGTCATGCTGGCAGTGACAGCAGTTTTCCTTTTTAAACTCATTGTTCTAAACCAGGGTTGCTTGAATGATCATGGGTGGAAGGTTATTTACCATGTGACAGACACTTGCCAGTGGCCACGCCACTGACGAACCTGACTCCTCTCCCAGCAACCATCAGCTACTGCACAAAGTTCTGTGTGTCTTACCTTTTTCTTTGCTAAAAGCAAGCCACCTGTGTATGTCGAGGATAGCATATTCACTAATGGGACCATTCATTTAGGGGCTCTAATTGCCTTACATGCCATTATTTATGACTACCCTTGAAACAGTATGTGCCTGGACTGCAAGTCAACCAAACCAACCTCTTTATTCAAGAGGAAATTTTTAAAAAATTATTTATTTGTTTATTTATTTATTGCAATCAGATACAGAGAGAATGGGCACCCAACCCCTGCAAACAAACTCCAGATGCATAAGCCACTTTGTGTATCTAACTTTATGTGGGTACTAGGGAATGAAACCCGGGTTGCTTTGTTTTGCAGGCAAGTGCCATAGCCGCTGAGCCATCTATCTAGCCCTCAAGAGGAACTTTTATATACCCTCTCATACCAGTTTCTATATCCTTATAACTCCAAAAAATTAATAATTTCTATGACATGCTCCAAGGATTGAGAAATATTGCAAAAGAGGAGGCAGAAAGAATTCAAGAGCCACTGAGTGGGAAGGATTACTTTGAGGCACTGCCCTTCAGACATAACTGACTGGTGCATTCACATCCCTGCGTTGGTTGGTGGTTACCCCACAAGACCTGTACAATTCTGAGGCCATTAACATTTTGACATAGAAGACAGGAGAGGACAAAAAAGAATGAGACATCAGAATAAAAGGTCTATTTAGAAAGAAGAGGGTGCTCAGTGAAATAGGAGTTGGACAAGACACAAGAGGGTGTACAATCAAATTACAGCATATTCATGTATTCAGATTCTCAAGACAGATGTTTTATAGATGCTGGAGAGATGGTTCTGTGGTTAAAAGGGCTTGCTTGCAAAGCTTGATGATCCAGGTTTGTTTCCCCAGTACCCAGGTAAAGCTAGACACACAAAGTGGTATATGCATCTGGAGTTTGTTTGCAGTGGCAAGAGAGCCTGGCATGCCCACACACCCATTCTCGCTTTCTCTCAAATAAATATATGTTTCGTAAAACACATTTATGGAAGAGAAAAGAATCTCATTCACTTCTTAGCTCTGACATCCTACTTCCCACTCCCTCAAACCTGAAACCAGGGAGAAAACCAAGCCCTTACTCATCTGTGACTCTTGCCATGTTGTATCCATACAAGCTGTGGACGTCATAATGAAGGCCTGAGTAAAACTCTGTGTCCATGCAGAGGGTTTTGGCAAACAGTGAGCCATCCAGGATGCCTAGGGGAAACATCAGTGAGACACGTCTTCATCAAGTAACTTCAACAAAAGAGCCACCCAGTCACTGTTCCTGTGGGCCGGGATCTGGACTGAATAAAATGGGAGAAAGGATACCACCATATAATCACCTACGTCCACTTCTCTGCTTCCTAACTGTGGATGTAATGTGACCATATCACCATGCCTTGTCACCAGGGTGCACTGTACTTCACTGAACTGTGAGCCCAAATAAACCATTCCTTCCTTAAATTACTTTTGTCAGGTATTTTGTCATAGCAACAAAAAAGTAACTAATACCTCTCCATCCCCATTCAAATACATGTTCTCTTTCAAGGGACTGGAAAACCAACCTTGACATTAAACAGGACCAATAATAAGACCTTCAAGGAATCCTTTATGCCCTGAACTGTTTCTAATGAGGAAAGATACATAGAAAAAGGAAAGAAGGAGGGAAGAATGGAAAGAAGGAAGGAAGTAAGGAAAGAAGGAAGGGGAAGCAAGTGAGTTAAAATTGTAGATTTATTCCAATCTAGTGTCATCTTATCATAAAATCATCTGACTTTTTTATAATGCTCAAAATCAAGTCACTTGAGCACTGACCTTGATTACAACTGGGACCCATAAATACATCTTTGGGGAACCATTGATGCTTAAACTATCGTTCATAGAAAAGAGAGGTAGGAGAGAGGAAGAGAGAACAAAACTGGAGATTTACTCCAATTGTGAGGTTGTTTGGGAGAATTTCTAAACATTCGGTGGTTACGCTATCCAAAGTGATGCTTCCTGAGTGGTTTAGAGGCAATGCAGCTGTGAAACTGGATGAAAGAACTTGGAACTCTGGAGTGGAAGGCCCACTGAGTACTGGGCAGGGGTACACAGACTAACACTTTCACCACATTCTGCCCTTGGATTATAGCAGGGGAAAAAAAAGCAATAGGAGACCAAGGAATACCATAGAGACTTGAATAGGAGAGTGGAGTAAATGTCTAAGGATACGCTGAACTCGATTGGACTGGGAAGTGAATTGCTCCTGACCACACTAAATGGTGCTAATGATATTCTAAATGCAACTACTGCCCATGGCATCAGCCAATGGGAAAACTTACTGGGAATAAAAGGAGGAACATTCAGGTTGTTTGGCTCACACATGTGATCAGGACCTTGGAGAAGGACAGATACTTCATCCATTTCCTTCAAAGACATAAAACACACAGAATAGAAACTTTCTCAATAGAAAGTTAGTTGTTGGGAAATGCTTATCAACTAGAAACTAGGATACCTGTAGTTGCCTATTCACTGATTTTTGTGTTGTGAATAGTCTTTCCAACTTTTCTTGGCCTCGGTTTAATTTTTATAAAATCAAGTTACTGAATTTTTTTCATATTTAAAGTACGCTCTTGAGCTGGGGAGATGGTTTAGTGGTTAATGGCCCTTGCTTGCAGAGCCTACCCGTCTGGTTTCAATTCCTCAGTACCAATGTAAAGCCAGACACACAGTGTCACATGCATATGCAGTTCATTTGCAGTGGCAAGAAGCCCTGGTGCATCCATTCATTCTCTCTCTCCCTCCCTCTTTCTCCTCTCTGCTTGCAAATAAATATATAAAAATAAAGTATGTCCTAATTCTAAGTGATGTTGAACATGTTTACCTTTTATGAATTAATTTATCATCTATTAATTAAGAAATACAATTTCAAAGCTTGATGTTTGCCTTATAAATTGTGAAGATGTTATTGGTGTTGTTACTACTTCAGTGTGTTTCAAAACCGAAGAAAAGGTAGTATCATTTTTCATTCCCTCTGTTTTTTTGTTCTTCTAAGAAAAAATATGAGAGAATAAATTAGGTCAAATCTATTTTTCAAAAATAAATTAAAAACAAATGTCTATCCAGGCATGGTGGCGCACGCCTTTAATCCCAGCACTCAGGAGGCAGGGGTAGGAGGATCGCCATGAGTTCGAGGCCACCCTGAGACTACAGAGTTAATTCCAGGTCAGCCTAGGCAAGAGTGAAACACTACCGCAAAAAAAAAAAAATAATAATAATAATAAATAAATAAATGTCTAATAATTCCAAGAAGCCAAGATAATCTTCTGTTTTTCTCCCCCACTGTAATGCAGCAAAAATGGGTCCTCATTAAGTTACTTTTTAGTAGTTAAATCTGTAAGGCCCAATGCTATAAACAATAGCAGTTGTAACTTTTAATAAAGCAGTATTTTTAATCTGGAGGGGATTTAGGGACTTAAGAGAGGAAATAGTCATATCCTTATGAAAACAAAGAAGTTTAATAAAGTAAAATTACCAGTTAGTGGCACATTCAGAATAAGAACACAGGATTTTCAGGAGCCTGTTTTCCTGGGATATATTCAGTATCGAGTAAAAGAATTTAAATACCAATATGGCAAGGAAACTTTTATTATGTATCAGGGTAAAAATTCATCTGAAATTTTAGCCTTTCTGCTTCTAAAGAAAATTGAGTTTTAAATGATAACTTACAATCCACACTCCATCAAACTTTAAGCGCTTATGAAATTCAGCGAGCTGCTGGGTCCACCATTGACGAGAAGCAGGATTGCTAAAATCAGGAAAGACTGACTGTCCTGGATATGCCTAGAGAGCAGAGAAGAAAGCTGTCCAGATTGTTTGATCATTTTATTGCAGGATTACTCACTCCTATTTGTTTTACTGGAGCCTGCATTGACACATTTTAGAATAAATTTGTCATTCCTTGCAACAAAATCCAAACAGTAAAATACCTCCAGAGAGATACAGGAAAAAGGAAAGGAAAGCCAAATGATCAAATGAAAATCCATTATATGTTGTTTTTTTTTTCTATGAAAACTAAAAATTATCAGGAAAGTTAGGAGATGACCTAACATTTTTGAAAGTCTAAAGTATGTAGTGTTTTTAAAAAGAGGATGACTAGGGCTGGAGAGATGGCTTAGCGGTTAAGCGCTTGCCTGTGAAGCCTAAGGACCCCGGTTCGAGGCTCGGTTCCCCAGGTCCCACGTTAGCCAGATGCACAAGGGGGCGCCCGCGTCTGGAGTTCATTTGCAGAGGCTGGAGGCCCTGGCGCGCCCATTCTCTCTCTCTCCCTCTGTCTTTCTCTCTGTGTCTGTCACTCTCAAATAAATAAATAAAAAATTAAAAAAAAAAAAGAGGATGACTAAATATGCTTCATGTATTATAAATTAAAGATTATATTAAACCTGATTTAGGCAATTTTGTTACATTTTTGGGGGGCGGTTCGAGATAGGGTCTCACTCTGGCCCAGGCTGTCCTAGAATTCACTATGTAGTCTCAGGGTGGCCTCGAACTCACAGCGATCCTCCTACATCTGCCTCCCAAGTGCTGGGATTAAAGGCATGCACCATCACGCCCAGCAATTTTGTTACATTTTTGCATATAAACAATATTTACAAATTGTTAATTAAGTTACTGTTATATCAAATATTTTCATTTTTCTATATCTACTAAACAGTAGTTATAAGTTCTTTCTAACAGTAGCAACAAAGTGTAACCATATCAAAATGATTGAAAATGGGCTGGAGAGATGGCTTAGCGGTTAAGCGCTTGCCTGTGAAGCCTAAGGACCCCGGTTCGAGGCTCGGTTCCCCAGGTCCCACGTTAGCCAGATGCACAAGGGGGCGCACGCGTCTGGAGTTCGTTTGCAGAGGCTGGAAGCCCTGGCGCGCCCATTCTCTCTCTCTCCCTCTACCTGTCTTTCTCTCTGTGTCTGTCACACAATAAAGTAAAAAAAAAAATGATTGAAAATTCTGAGTTAACATACAAACTTAATGAACTGGAAGCAACTTTACATTCATCCAACATAGTAAATATATTTATCAAAATGCAAATAATTATTAATATGCTAAATAGTAGCTTAAAATTTCTCCTTTACATGGACTGGACTTTCTGTTCTTTGTTTTTAGTTTATGAGCACCAGGTAGTAATTAGAGGTAATTTTGTACCTCAGGAAACATGAGGTTTGGCAAAAGAATCACCAACAGTGTCATTAGCAGAAAGTAGACCAGACAGATTCCATTCAAACCAAACGCATTTGTAAGAAACTTTCACTGGCCTATAACACTACTACCTCTGCTAATGTTAGGTCAAATGATTCATGTTCCTTACTGGTTGAAGGAGACAGTCATTCAAACTAATGCTATAACCATCTTAGATTCAAAGCATCAATGCAGAATGTAGAATAAAAGGTGAAAATAGTCTTTTTTTGCTCTATAAAACTGCCAGAATAATGATAAATGGCACAGGAATAAAGCTGTAGCTAACCAAATTTCTGAAATTAGATTTAATTTTTTTAAATATCATACCCAAGCATGAATAATGGTAAAATGGCTTATAGATAGTTCCAGATTACTAAAAATCTTTATTTCACTGTGGTCTCTGAATTTTACTTGATATGTAGTACTGAACATACCTGGTACTTTGAGACACATCAAACCAAGCAAGGAAAGCAAAAACTTAGTTTGGAGGAAGAAATTTCCCTGAACTTCATGGAAAGTTAAAAATCAATGAAAAGGAAAGAAAACAGAATGGAACCTTGTAGACAAAGTCAATGAAAAAATTAAGTGAACACAGTAAAGGTCAGACTATCAAAGAGCCTTGAAAAGACTGCTTTGTAAAGAAAACTACTCAACAGTATTTTTGTAAGGCTTACACAGTCAAATCTGGGTTGACTCTACATGCTTTAAATAAAAGGTTAGCTAAATGATTCGACTTCAAATACATAGAAGTTTAGCTGTCCTGGAAATTGGCTTCTGGGTGATCTATTCTACTACCTTAGAATCAAATTTGGGATTGCTCGATGTCTTATATAAATAAAAAATATGTCAACTGAGGGCTGGAGAGATGGCTTAGCATTTAAGGCCCTTCCCTGACAAGCCTAAGGACCCATGTTTGACTCCCCAGATCCCACATAAGCCAGATGCAAAGGTGATGCATGCACAAGGTCACACATGCTCACAAGGTGATGTATGCAATATGGAGTTTTATTGCAGCGGCTGGAGGCCCTGGCAAGCAAATTCTCCCTCCCTATCTTTCTATCTCATTTTCTTTCTCTCCTCTCATAAGAAAACATGTCAGCTTAAGGGCCACAGTAACCCATGGGCATGTTGCTAACATCATTACAGTTGAATTTCAGGTCTTATAAAAGAGTTAAAAATTCAGAGCCACAAAGACTATAAGTAATTTTCTCCTGATGGTATAATGCTTCTCAATTATCTAAACTATGAGTGGGTGTGGGGCTAGCTTTTTGTACCATTTAGGATTTTAAGAACTTTATCATCATATCAAATAGTTTAAAATAGAATGAAAGGAACATTTAAAGCCATAAAAATGTGGCAGTCTTGTGACTTGTGTTCTATTCATCTCCATACAAGAAGTACAAACTTCCTGAAATGACTGTCACTTATTCTGAACTTCATAAGGAATTACCTCTCCAACAGCAAAGCCTCTGCCCCCCATAACCCATACTCTGCTCAGGCTTCCATTTCTGTAGGTCTCATAGTCCAAGTCTTTGAAGATGCCAGGGTTCTAATAAATAAGCAGAACAGGAATATTAGTTTGGTGAGTTTCTTTTTAAACTGTGAAAGCAAAAAATGTGGTGCCAGGGTAATTGTGTGAACATACCATAATAATTACATACTTCTGTCCATTGTTATGTAACCAATTGACAAACTCTGAGAACTGGGGATAAGCTTTTTCGTCAATAGTGAAATCCTTCCTTCCATCCATGTAGTCTATGTCTGAGTATTGCACATCCTGAAAGATAGCCCTGACCAGTTAGAAGCTAGAAAACAGCCTGAGGAGAGAAAGGACTTCAACTCTGGTTCCTAAACATTAAAGAAACCATATTGCCTAATAGTCCTGGAATTTCAGAGCTTCGCTGTCTTGCAGGAATAAACAATCCTGCTGTTTTGAAAGATACAGATGGGCTGGAGAGATGGTTTAGCGGTTAAGAGCTTGCCTGGGAAGCCTATGGATCCCGGTTCGAGGCTTGATTCCCTGGGATCCACGCTAGCCAGACACACAAGGGTGCGCCCGTGTCTGGAGTTCTTTTGCAGTGGCGCGCCAATTCTCTCTCTCTCTGACTCTTTCTCTCTGTGTCTGTCACTTTCAAATAAATAAATAAAAATTAAAAAAATGAAAGATACAGCTACTTTTAGATTGCAGCTCTGTGTCCCCATTCCACAGAGGCAGGTCGTGAAGAATTGGTAGGAGCTTAGACTAGGAAGTGAAATTTTTGTTCATCTCTATAACTTGAGGGCCTAGGTATTGGACCTGTAGCAGGTTCTCCTTAATGTGCATTTGAATAAACATGTAAATAATACTATAACCATCTTGTATTCAAAGTATTAATGCAGAATATAGTATAATAAGGGGGGAATGTTCTTTTATTCTCTATAAAACTGCTAGAACAATGACTAATAGGCATAAATGACAAAGGAATAACACTTTGACTAACCAGATTCTCATATGGGCATTGTTTTTTGTTTGCATGCCAACCTGTTAAGACAAGGTGTTATCCTTAAAGAATGGAATAATAAATAAGTTAAAGAGTTATTTCCCAAGGTCACATTAATGAGGGAATGGAGGGATGACCAGGCCTTTGGTTATAGATCCTTTGACTCCAGATGCTCTTTTTAGCCAGTCTTCTAAAGACATGAAAGTCTTCCTTGTGTTCCTGATGTAGTCATGCCAGCTTGTGGCTTGTTGGCAGCCAGGGAACTACCTGTCCTGATACTGTATAGTCATTTGGGACATGGGTGCCCCACATTGCCACACAGAAGGACCTCCCAATCAAGGGGGAGCAGCTCATCTGTTCCTGAACTACCAGAGGCAGGAGGATAGATGAGAACCAACACTAGACGTAGAGTCCAAAGAGCTGTATGTACAAGTTGGCCTTACAGCTAAAATATGCAACCTTCTAAACGTTATTAACCATAAATGCCCTTGCATATATTGTAATAGTAAATGAGGGCTATCTATGAAAGTAAAAGCCTTTAGGAATATAGTGTAGGTGTGGTCAAGGTAGTCTCCTCTTACATTTGTGTCCTTTCAGACAACAGATATGGGCACCGCAAACTTCAATACAATTAATTCCAAATAAATTGATGGGTATATGATTTTTCATAAGAAAATCTGACCCCTGTATCTACCCTCACTGATACTCAAAGAAGGAACTGAATAATACTCAGATCAGGTCAAAGTTATTTCTCTTTGTATCATCTTCTTTCAAATGCCAACACATGCACATCTGCCCTAAAGGTCTAAAGTTCCCAGAGCTAGCCACACAAAATTCTTTTGATAATTTTCTCTAATGATGTATTATTATACATCTCCTAGAGGAACTTATCAAATAGTATACACTTAAAGCTATCTTTTAATTTATAGGTGGTCATTGAGCATCATAAATACTTTGTACCTACACCTTTGAGAGTCTACTGTATCTGGAAGCAGATTGCAAGGTTGCTATGAGAAATTCATTTGTTGTGAGTCATCATTATGATTATCAGCTCTCACTGACCACGTCATCTCAGGTGTTTCTCTCTCTCATAGAATAACACCTACGCTTGATGGGTTGCTATTATGAGCTAGATACTTCACATGAATATATAAAGCATTCCTTATGACTGGCCCACTGAATTAAATATTACATATTCATTTTCTTTTCTTTTAGTTTTTCAAGGTAGGGTTTCACTCTAGCCCATGCTAACCTGGAATTCACTATGTCGTCTCAGGGTGGCCTCCAATTCACTGCAATCCTCCCACCTCTGCCTCCCGAGTGCTGGGATTAAAGGCAGGCACCACCATACCTGGCTTACATTCTCATTTTGTATAAACTAAAAGTCATAGTTTTATTTAATTAATCTAACGTTTCACACAGCTATGAAGAGTAAGGCTAAAATTCAGCCATTTGGTTCTATAAAATGTGCTTTTTTTTTTCATAGCCAGATGGGTAATTCAGAATTCTAATTTTTCAGTCTGTAAGCCTCTATGAAATTATCATTATCTATATTTTCATAATAGATTGAATTTAATTTTTAAAATAGAGGGAACCATCCCTAAGGTGTATTAAAAGCAGTCCCAACTTACATAGGGAATTCCAGCCTCACGACTGCGGTTTACAACCTTTATCAACCCATCAATGCCACCGTAATCCCTGCGACCAAGCTGGAAACCAAGACTCCAGTAGAAAGGCAAGAATGGTCGTCCAACAAGCTGGGAAGAGAAGTAAAGAAGTGTCTAAACTTTTATACTGAACATCGTGTCACTATGGCCAACATTGCAAGCACTCACTCCTTTCCATTTTCTAAAAAAGTCTTGAGGTCTAAAAGTGTCAGAAGCCAGAGGAATCCCTTATGGCAAATCTCCACAGCTCACATCTTTCTTCACTAACACACCTAAATGTATACCCAGAAATGCAGTATCAGAAAATGCTAGGATTATAAACGAATGCATACCTAATTTTATTTTAGGGGGAAACAGAGGGCCTGGGGGTATGCTCAGTTGGTAAAGTGCTTCTCTGGCTTGTAAGAGGCTCTGGGTTTGATTTATAGCAGTAAAATAAAAATCACCTCTAGGAAATGGGAAAACAGAATTTTTTTTTGTATGATTGGAGGTATTTTGTTGTTGTTGTTGATGATGATGATGATGGTTGCTACTCTGGGCAGTGGTGCTGCTGTAGCTACAAGCCAGTCTCACGCATATTAGAGAAGCTTCCTACCACTGAATTCTATACCTAGCCCTGGAAAGCAATAACATTTGTTTATTCAGTAAATATTTTCTCAGTGTTTACAGAGAGGCAAGGGCTCACACAGCATTGAGGACATACAGACACATAGCATGGTGATCCCTGCCTTTAATCCCCGCACTCAGGAGGCAGAGGTAGGATAGGCATGAGATGGAGGAAAGAGAGTGAGACAGCCAGACAGAACGGGCACACCACGACCTTCAGCCACTCGAGTCATATGTTAGATGCATGTGCCACCTTGTGTATCTGGCTTCCTGGAGTCCTGGAGATTAGAACTCGGGTCCTTTGGCTTTGTAGACAAGTGCCTTAACCGCTAAGCCATCTCTCCAGCCCCCTGAGATATATTTAATGTAAAGTACTGTGAGAAAGCTCTAACCACAACCCTTTCTCACATCATTCCCAAAGAGCCCTTTTCCTCTAGTAAGAACACCTTCTCTGAACTCCATGGCACTTTATTTGGACCTCATTGATAGCATTAGTATAAAGTGCTGTATATGCTACAATGATTTGGAGGCTGTATAACATTTTTTTTAATTTTTTTATTTGAGAACGACAGACACAGAGAGAAAGACAGATAGAGGGAGAGAGAGAGAATGGGCTCGCCAGGGCCTCCAGCCTCTGCAAACGAACTCCAGACGCGTGCGCCCCCTTGTGCATCTGGCTAACGTGGGACCTGGGGAACCGAGCCTCGAACCGGGGTCCTTAGGCTTCACAGGCAAGCGCTTAACCGCTAAGCAATCTCTCCAGCCCAACATCTTTACCTATCATGAACTCACTGGCATCTAGAACCGTATGTAATATGCCCTTTAAAAGTCATCTTGAAGAATTCACTTCATCTCTGCTGTGTGCTGCCTTCTTGTTAAGGGGCCACGTGACAGAACACCGCAAACGGTGGCTATGGGCACGGAAAACCGAACGTACCTCCAAGTATTCCTGCACCACTTGCTCTGGAGTGCTTCCCAAGAAGACGTAGAAGTCCAGAACGCCCCCCGTCGTGCGGTACGTGATGGCAGGAGCAGGCTGAAGGGCCGCCTCTGAGAGGATTGAAAAGCACCCACCTTGCCTCTTCCCCCTGGCCCCCACAATGCAGCACCCACAATCCCCACGGGGAGGACTGGCATCCCCAATGAGGAGGGGCCCTTCAGAATGGGGAGGGGACAGGGATGAGGCTAAGGATGGTACCAGCATGTGCTGTTTACAACTGAGTATGTACATAACTAATAAAGAAAAAAAATTGTTAAAAATAAATAGACCATTAGTATCCATGAGTGAAAATTTGCACGTCGCCAGAGCATGATAGCTCAGTCATCCAGTCTCCAGTTCATTTTCAAATGGAGACAAATCACATGTATTTGTTTTATCAGAAGGTAGCTGATATTTATCCAAATACTGGTGCAAGATATTCATCGCAAAAGATTGTGTTTTCATGGGGGATAAGAGAAGATAAATATGATCAAAGCATACTTTACATGAATGAAATGAACAAAAATAATTCTGAAATATTTTTAAATGGAATTCTGAGTTTTTTTAAAGAACAAATTCTTTTAAATATAACCATTTTAAAATATAAATTTCTGGAGCCAGGCGTGGTGGTGCACGCCTTTAATCCCAGCACCTGGGACGCAGAAGTAGGAGGATCGCCATGAATTCCAGGCAACCCTGAGACTACAGAGTGAATTCTAGGTTAGCCTGGACTAGAGTAAAACCCTACCTCAAAAAAACAATATATATATTATATATATATAAAGTTCTGGGCTACAGAGATGGCTTTGTAGTTAAAGTGCTTGCCTGCAAAGCTTAACAACCTGGGTTCTATTCCCCAATAACCACATAAGGCAGATAGATGTACAAAGTAGTAAATCCATCTGGAGTTTGTTTGCAGTGGCTATAGGTCCGAGCACACCCATACACACTCTCAATATCTCTCTCTCACACACACACACACACACAAATAAATAAATAAAATATTTTTTAAAATATAAAGTTCTGGGGTGTATGAAAAAAATGTTTTAAAAAATTTTTATTGGAAGGATTTGAGTATAATTAAGTTTTTATATAAATAGAGAATACTCAGTAGCACATCATTAACCCCAAAGCTGGAGAAAGACGGCTATGAGATTCACTCTACAAAACACAACCTCAGGTTACAGGTGTGTAGCATAGTGCATGTTGGAATCTACAGACATCTCTTATCTTACCGGTCCTATTATCTACAGAGCATTAAGGGAAACATTCTTTCAAAGAAGACTCTTAATGCAATTTTAAGCAAGACATCTCTAAGCATGAGCTGGATTTATAGACAGGATAAGCTACTGCCAAGTTCAAGTGTCAATAGAAGCAGCATTGTGATTCGATACTCCACTGATAAATGGTGATCTCACCGTAAAAGTTTTTATGAGCACTAACCTCAAACCTACCCCTACTCATGGAAGATAAAATGGATGTTTCCTACCCATGGCATTACTGTTCATCAGAAAAACTCCAAAAGAGGCTCCACTGGTGTCTTCAAGGCACAAAAAGAATGTATGTGCTCCATATAGGTTAATCATGCCCTGTAGCAAGAAGGAAAAGCAGAAGCAACAGTATTTATTATGTGTTTAAAATATTTATCCTACAAAGCCTAGTGGAACATTCCTGCAATCCTAGCACATGGGAGATGGAGTCAAAAGTATGGCATGTTTGAGGGCAGGCTGGGCTACGTGGTGAGTTCTAGTCTGAGCTACACTATAAGGCCCTTTCTTAAATTAATTAATTAACTAATTAATTAATTAAAGTTACTCACCATAAAATGAAATCAAAACCATGTTATACATATATTTGCTCAACCTTTGATGTACTACTGCACCAAAAAAGTGTTAAAATGGGATGATCTATTAATAAGTGGTGAAACAAAATAAGGTTGTTCTATTTAATGAAATGCTATTCAGAAATATGAAGAATTGAAGTATTCACCCAGGCTAAAATGAAAATGCGTTTCAAAACATTATGCATTGAAAGAAATAAATACAAAATGCTATCTGTTGCATGATTCTGTTTATATGAAGTGTCTAGAAAAGTCAAATATTTAGACAAAAAGTAGATCAGAGCTTGCCTGAGGCTGATGTAAACATAAGTTAAGAAATTGGGGTTAAGTCTAAAGTGGTATGAAAAGGTTAAAGTGGGTAAAGGTGCTTGTTTACAAGGCCTGATGGCTCTTGGGCTAGATTTTCTAATACCCACATAAAGCCAGATGCACCAAGTTGTACATACATCTAGAGTTCAGTTGCAGAGGCAGGAAGCTCTGTCATGCCCACACTCACTCTCTCTCTCTTTCTCTGTCTCTCTCTCTCTCTCATTAGTAAATAAAACAATTTTTAAAAGACATGAGAGATTATACTAGGGTGATGAAAATGTCTACAAACTGAATTATGATGACCACAGAGATTAGTACATGTGTGAAAAAAATCATTGAATAGTATTTAAAACAGGTCAAGTGAATTTTATGTCTCAAGTTATGTTTTAAAACTTGGAAAATGAGCTGGAGAGATGGCTTAGCGGTTAAGCGCCTTCCTGTGAAGCCTAAGGACCCCGGTTCAAGGCTCAGTTCCCAGGTACCACGTTAGCCAGATGCACAAGGGGGTGCACACGTCTGGAGTTCGTTTGCAGAGGCTGGAGGCCCTGGTGCGCCCATTCTCTCTCTCTCCCTCTATCTGTCTTTCTCTCTGTTTCTGTTGCTCTCAAATAAATAAATTTTTTAACATTTTTTTAAAAAAACTTGGAAAATACTCCCAGCGACATATGCCAAATGTTAATAGGAGACAATTGCATTATGAACAATTTTGCATTTCTTCTTAATATCTTCAAAAATTAAGTAATGCTAGATGGTAACAATATTTTAACTTTTTTTTTTTTTTTTTTTTTTTACAAAAAGGCATCATACTCTTGTGACCAAGAGAGGTGTGATGAGACAGGCAAAAAGAGAGATGGGGCATGCATGTTACTCTAAGTACTATAAATTACACATATTAAGTGGATAATATGCAGAAAGTTTCTGGAAGAGTGCTGCTTGAAAGTATGTCACTAAGCAGCTAGTGGAGGATAGATTCTAGTAGGAGCAAAAAAGAAAGAAAGAAAGAAAGAAATTAAGAAATTCAGCATAGCATGTGAAAAAGAGAAGACAGTAAACTTAGGTATGATAGATTTCAAATCCTATCTAAAGACCCATACATTCATACTTGTTAGCACACGGATGAATTTTTTGGTGCATGTGTTGATGCATGTAGAGCTTGGGTATGTGCAGATGCATGCACATTGTGCACATGCATGCAGAGACCAATAGCTCTCCTACATTGTTTCCTTGAGAGAGTTTCTCATGGAATATGGAGTGGGCATTGTATGGTCAGACTGACTGACCAGTGTACCACAACAATTTCCCTGTCTCTGCGCCGGCCCTCAGGACTGAGGTTACAGGCATATGTCCTCATGCCAGCATTGTTTTATGTGACTTCTGGGAATTGAACACAGGTCTTCATGCTTTCATGGCAGACACTCTTCCTACTGAGTCATCTTCCCAGTCTCCCAGATGGAAAAAAATTTTTTTAACATTTTTTAAAGAAAAAGGAAAGAAAGAAAAAAGGAGGAAGGGGGAAAAAAAAAAGGAACAGAAGGGAGGAGAATGGGAAGAAAAAGAGAGAAGAGGTACTTCCGGTCAAGATGGTGTCTGCCTAACCCCGCTTCACCTCATAGGGAAGAAAAGGAAAGACCCTTAATGTTGGGCGGGGCATGGGGGTGTGTTTTTGGTCTAGGGTTTGCTGATTAGGCTTCCAGTGGGAGGATGTGGAGGAGCAAAATAGGTAATCCGCCGATTCCCACACTCTCGGGTAGCCCACCAGTCCGCCAAGCCCCTCAAGCAGCACGCAGTCCCAGTAGGAGGACCCTCCTGCACTAAACTGAAGGCCAAGTGGACTCAAGCTAGCCGGCCAGGTCCTCTGCCCTAAGTTTTCCCACTACTGGGCAGAGCTCCAAGGCAGTGATCATAGCCATTCTGCCCAGCCTTGCTGTCCCCCATGCGTGATTGGGCTGCCCAGCTGCCATTACAGCCCAGTCTTACTGACCCCATGAGTGATCGCCCGCCCAGTCACCCTTCCATCCAGCCCATCTGAGCCATCCCACTTGCCACTGCCCCCTCCCACCACCAACCAGGGACCAGGCTAGTGTCTCCTCCCTAGCCTTTCTGAATTCGTGGGCGATCATCATCCCACTCACGGCTGCCCCCTACCCATGGCCAGCAGGCTGGCGTCCCACACCCTAGGCTTTCTGAAACATGGTGATGGGCAGACCACTGTGGAAAAAGGAATAGCGCCAAAAATCAGATGCAAGTAAATCCAGCTGGAATGTCCCGCCTCGTAATGGATGTCTCTAATCAAAACATAGAAGAGGCCACAAAATCAGAACCCCAAAATGAGGAAACAAACTATGCAACCCTGGCCAAGCAAATAGTAGAACTTGAAGAAACTTAACAAAGGACCAATAATTGTATGAATGATATACTCACTAGATTAGAAATATTAGAAAAGAATCAGGAAGGGTTCTGAAGACAGTTAAATGATCTGAAGGAGAGAGAAAAAAAAAAGAAATGCAAAGATGAATTCCACTCCAAGAAGCATTAAGAAAATCAGAAAATGACATGAAAAAGGGGACTGGACATGGGGGTTGGAAACTATACATAAAAAGCAGTAGAAAATATGAACCAAATTGAATAAGCCCAAAACTCAATAGAAGCTCTCAAGACTAGAGTCAGCCATGCGGAGGATAGAAACTCAGAACTGTAAGACAAAACAGAAGAAACAGTTATGAGTCCAAAAGATTCAGCAAGTTCAAAAGTTTCTGTGAACACACCATGAGGGAACACCCTTAAGCATCCCAACATTCAGATCACAGGAATACCAGAAGGGAAAAAATTCAGACCAAAGGTATGGAAAACTTATTCAACAAAATTATCAAAGAAAATTTTCCCAACCCCTCAAAATAAAGTCCCATCAAGTTACAAGAAGCTAGCAGAACTCCAAAAAGATTGGACCAAAACAAAAACTCCCCAAGACATATTATCATTAAGACTCTAAGGATCAATCAAAAACTGAAAGTCCTAAAGGCAGGTAGGGAGAGACAACACATTACATATAAAGGAAATCCCATCAGAATTACTTCAGATTTCTCAATGGAAACCTTAAAAGCCAGAAAGACCTGGAATGGAACACTGCAAACTCTAAGAATTTATGTACTCTAATCCAAACTACTCTACCCAGCAAAAGTATCCTTCACCATGCACAAAAATCAAGTCCAAATGGATCAAAGACCTTAATATAAGACCAGAAACTCTGCTACTACTGGAAGAAAACAGAGGAGGAACTTTCCATGTCATAGGCATGCGAAAGGACTTCCTGAACAAAACCCCAGTAGCTCAGGAAATTAAATAATCACTCAACCATTGGGATCTCAGGAAGCTGAAAAGCTTTTTCATAGACAAACAAACAATAAGCAGAGCCAATAGATTTCCCACAGAATGGGAGGAAATCTTTGCTAGATACACATCAGACAGAGGCCTAATTTCTAGAATCTACAAAGATCTCAATAACCTAAACAATAAAAAGTCAAATGACCCACTCACAAAACGGGGCAAAGAACTGCACAGGAAGTTCTTAGAGGAAGAACTACAAAACGCAAACATACAGTTAACAAAATGTTCAACATCCCTAATTCATCAAGGAAATGCAAATTCAAACAACTATGATATTCCACCTTACCCCAGTAAGTATAGCAAACATTGAAAACTCTAATGACAACAAATGCTGGTGAGAATCAGGAGAAATAGGAACCCTCGTTCACTGTTGGTGGGAATGCTGGTACAACCACGATGGAAAGAAATGTGGAGGCTCCTAAAGGGATGACTTTAGAGGTACCAACAGACCCAGTTATTCCCTTACTAGGCATTTACCCTAAAAGCTCCAAACCTCAGCTCAGAGACATTTGCCCAGCTATGTTTATAATAGCTGCTCAATTCATAATAGCTAATAGCTGGAATCAACCCAGATGTCCATCATTAGACGAATGAATAACTAGGATGTGATATACCTACATGATGGAACTCTTTGCCACAGTAAGGAAAAATGACACAATGAAATTTGAAGAAAAATATTCAAACTTGGAACAGATCATTCTCAGTGAACTCACCCAATCACAGAAAACGTAACTGCCACATGGTCTCACTCATCTGTGGCTCCTAACCTGAATCTGCCCCTGATGCTGATATTCCTAATAAACATCTTGAGGACTAAGCAATAGGGATGGTGGGAGGGAGAGTCAGACAAGGGGGAGGTGTGGGACAAAGAACTGTACCCATATGGAAATGGTACCGTAAAATACTACATCCTGAAAGACATTCTAAAGAGTCAAACCTTTATCAGGTGCTAAGAGAGAATACCTGATTCACAGAGTCCTGGAAAGGGCATGATAAATACTATCCTCAGTGCTCTCCTGTTTCTTTCTCTTTGTCTTTTCTCTCTTTCTCTTTTATATTACCTATGTTTTTTTTCCTTCTTCTCCCTTGGCACTGACCTGTAACTCCCAGTACCAGCATGTGGGTAACATCCACAATGAGCTATTGATCAGAGAGACCTACAATGTTTCCCAAAAGAAGACAGAATTTTGTCAGAGTACTTGATGACCCACCAAACATTAATGGTAAGATCCTACTACTGAAGACACCAGATGCTGATGGGATGGAATCTGGAGCAACCTGGCTGGAAACTGGAAGAGAGTCAATCCCCAGACAGTTAGCTTGTCTAATGCCAGAATGTGCTATATGAGCGACTGGGGGAAAATGACCAACATATGCTTAAGCAATTCAAGGTCTGAGCTACTCAACAGCAATCAACATGATGTGATGCTCACACAAGTGAATTAGTGGCACATGGCCATGGTCGGTTATAAACTGCTCTTGATTTGACTAATAGATCCACTCAGTGAAACAGAACCCAAGTTCATAAAACTTCAGAACAAGTATTCCCCAATACAAACACATCTAAATTGAACAAAATCAGGTATCTTTACAGGCTACTTTGAGAGGAAAGCAGACATCTTCCTGATCATAAACTATGAATGGGGAGGAGGGGACCTCACCGCAGTGGGGGTGGCATCTCGGGTGAAGATGGGCCAAGTCCTCCAGCTCATGTTGTGACGGTATTGCTGATGGACGTGTTCCCCCAGTCCATACACGTTGGAGCTGGGCAGTCGGAAAGACAGCTGTAAGTACTGCTGGGCAAACTGGAGGGGCCCGATGCTTGTATCCAACCTGGGAGAGTGAGAGTCATTGAAGCACTATCTCTGAAGGAGACAGAGTGAGTTTCTGCCTTTCGTCTTGTGCTTGAAGATTAGTTACCTTAGGTAGTAACATCAATGTCACACTACCTTTAAGGGTGCTTCCAGAACATCTGTTTCTTTGAATTTAGGTGAGCATAGTACTAGCGACAGGACCCCTGGGCATAGATTGAAGAAAGAAAGAGAATGCAACTTTACATCTCCTACTTCCCAGGCACTACTGTGGATGCTTGAGGAATCTTAGAGCATTTCCCTTAGGAAAGGAGATATTGTGATCTTCTCTTTATGGACAATAAAGTGATACTAGTGGTGATACACAATGCCTTATACCACACAGCTGACTGGTGATTTGTTGGTGCCATTATATGGTTGTCGATTTTACTGATAGTAACACTTGTATTTTCTCCAGTATAAATGGCAATGTGAGCTCAAACTGGTGTCAGGTGCTTAGTGGTAAGATTCACAAGTAATAATACATCGAAATACTAAACAATGAAGCTTGAGTTCCAATATAAATGACTCACAGCAACAAAATTCCTTATGTCATAGTATATGTGAACCATTAAGCATATATACTTATACTTAGCGACCATGCATCTATTAAATAGAAAGCTAATTTATTTCATGGTCACATTTTCTGCTCTACAATCATGGTAGATGGCCACTGTAATGAGTTACACTCATTTTACATTTTTTTCTAAAGTAACATTTTAAAATTTTTTTTTTTTTTTTGTTTATTTGAGAGCGACACACAGAGAGAGAAAGACAGATAGAGGGAGAGAGAGAGAATGGGCGCACCAGGGCTTCCAGCCTCTGCAAACGAACTCCAGACGCGTGCGCCCCCTTGTGCATCTGGCTAACGTGGGTCCTGGGGCACCAAGCCTTGAACTGGGGTCCTTAGGCTTCACAGGCAAGCGCTTAACCGCTAAGCCATCTCTCCAGCCCAAGTAACATATTTTTGAGTCATACTCATCTTGCTATGTACCCAAAGTGTGACAGACTGGATTATACTGGGCCCCTAGGTCCAAAGGTGTGCAAAGAGTGTTGAAAAAGCTCACAAGACTCTTTTGCTGCTCTTCCTCATTATTCTGATGCTGAAGGGCTTATCAGTGACCTCTATGTAGTAGCTCAAACTGGAGTTCTCAGCGGTCTGATTAACCTGCTTGATGTGTTCATGGGGAACTTCATAGCGTATTTCATTGAGATCAGTGATCTGTCAGAAGAAAAGCAAGACCCAGTTGCAGGTAAGTCCACATCCTCACAGAGCTACCAAAAAATGTTACCCCACTTTGTTTATTCATTTATTCACTGTGTGTATATGTGTGGTGTGTGCATGTGTGTGTGTGTGTGTGTGCTCATTCATATGTGTGTGGGCACACATGTGCATTGGTGTGCATGCATGTGTATGCACATGCTTGTGGAGGGGCAGAGATTGGCATTAGGTGTTTTCAGCATTCACCCTCCGCCATATTCTTTTTTTGAGACGGGGTCTCTCACTGAGTCTGGAGCTCACAGATCCAGCTACGACAGCTAGCCAGCATTTCTGGGAATTCTGTCTGTCTCTGTCAACCCAGTTCTGGGATTATGGTGGCATGCTTCTACAGCTTGCTTTTACATGGGTGCTAGGCATCCAAAGTTGGGACTTCATACATGCATGGCATGTACTTTGCCCGCTGAGCCATCTCCCCAATGTGTGTGTGTGAGTGTGTGTGTGTGTGTGTGTTGAGAAGCCAAATTCACGTGTTATTTTTCAGGAGTGTCATCAATCTTTTGGTGGTGTTGTTTTTTTTCCCCCCCATTTGCCTACAGTTCACCAATTAGACTACACTGGCTGACCAGCAAGCTCCAACTCATACCATTACAGCTGCCCACGAGATGAGCTTCTAATTCTCAACCCTGTTACATCAAATAAAAGTTTGCCTGCTCACGCACTCCAGGGAATCCCACAGGGAGAAATGGAGACTCTCTCTGCCTGTATACCTTTACATGCTATGTAGGAGAGGATGGTGTGAACCCAACACTGCTATCTCCAGAAATGTATTGGATCATAAGTCCCAAACCAACCTTAAAATGGAAACGATTGGGTGTCTGATATTCAGCTGTCAAGAAAGCATCGCTGACATCGTTTCCAAACAGAGATGGGGTTGGCAACTTCTTCAACTGAGCGGTCAACCCTAGGGTGGGGGAAGTTGAGCAAGAGAAAACTTTAGCTTTTCTTTCGCAGTTACCATAGCTGGGCCACAGAGATGCTTTCTGGGGCCACCATGGGGTAACCCTCACCTGTGGCTCTGTTTCTTTGGACATTGATAACTTCGTAACCCCAGTTCTTAGGGAAGAAGCACTTAGGGACATTGATACCTGCCACAGGCTTCCAGCAGCACTTGCGTTCCCACCTGCAACCTTCCTATAAAAATAGCAGTGAGTTAGCATTATAAAAACTGAAAGGAAGGAAAGCATTCCCTATTGATTCATTTGTAACCCAATTTATTCCAAGGAAAATTTAGGATAAATTCCTGCAATTCTATGAATTAGTTTATTCATGCTTAATCCCTCATTCAGTTATACAGCCATCCAATATCCATTTGTCATCTATGAGATAAACAACTGGTACTACAGATAAATAAGCTATAGTTTGTGCCTTTAGCAAACTGACAGCTTACTGTAAATCAAGACAATTAAAATAGAAATTACAGGGCTGGAGAGGTGGCTTAGTGGTTAAGAGCTTGCCTGTGAAGCCTGAGGACCCTGGTTCAAGGCTCAATTCTCCAGGACCCACATTAGCCAGATGCATAAGGGGGCACAAGCATCTGGAGTTCGTTTGGAGTGGCTGGAGGCCCTGGGCACCCATTCTCTCTCTCTCTCTCTCTCTCTCTCTCTCTCTCTCTCTCTCTCTCTCTCTCTCCCTCTCTCTGTCTCTGTCTGTCACTCTCAAATAAATAAATAAAAACAAAAAAAATTTTTTAAATATCAATTACAGTATAATGAGTTGGTACTCCAATCAAATGTTTCTAGGAGCCAGGGAAACACACACTAGCCATTGCTCCCAAGCTCGTAGGATAGAGGAAAGTGGGAAAGATAGGAAGCATTCTTAAGGCACCAGGGGAAGTTAGACGTGTGCACAGTAAACCAGTTTTCCAAGCAGAGAAAGCAGTGTTAGCTGGTAGACAGATTTAATGTGTCAAGAACAAGAACAGTGGCTAAGAGCAATGGGCATACAAAGACCATGGAAAAGATGCATGCTAAGCTATTAACATTATTCTGGGGAGGGAGAAAGAAAACATGAGTAAGGACTTCCCATTTTATACTGTGCATATCTATAATGTCTAGATTATATTAAATAAATACACTTGTATTGTTTGTATTATAAAAAAATAAAGACTGGAAGCCGGGCATGGTGGTGCATGCCTTTAGTCCTAGCACTCAGGAGGTAAAAGTAGAAGGATCGCCATGAGTTCGAGGCCACCCTGAGACTACACAGTGAATTCCAGGTCAAACTGGACTAGGGTGAGACCATACCTCAGAAAATAACAATAAAAATAAATAAATAAAGACTATGTAATGTCACTGCTTATTCTTTTTTATTTTTTTGTTGAGTTTTATTTATTTGAGAGCTACAGGGAGAGAGAGAGAGAGAAAGGCACATAGAGAGAGAGAGAGAATGGGCTCACCAGGGCTTCTAGCCACTGCAAACGAACTCCAGACGCGTGCGCCCCCTTGTGCATCTGGTTAACATGGCTCCTGGGGAATCGAGCCTCGAACCGGGGTCCTTAGGCTTCATAGGCAAGTGCTTAACCCCTAAGCCATCTCTCCAGCCCTATTCTTTTTTTTTTAATATTTTTGTTCATATTTTTATTTATTTATTTATTTGAGAGCGACAGACAGAGAGAGAAAGACAGATATAGAGAGAGAGAGAATGGGCGCTCCAGGGCTTCCAGCCACTGCAAACGAACTCCAGACACATGCACCCCCTTGTGCATCTGGCTAACGTGGGACCTGGGGAACTGAGCCTCGAACCGGGGTCCTTAGGCTTCACACCAAGCGCTTAACCGCTAAGCCATCTCTCCAGCCCATCCAGCCCTATTCTTAAAACATATACTACTGGTAAGAATTTTAGGTACCTACATATGATAGAATTGCCCTGAGACATCACTATATGACTAAAATTGTCAACATTTTATACTGATTATGAAAAAAATCAATAGCATTATTGCCATATAATCTTTGAAAATATATATTTATTTTCCATAGAGCTAAGTGATATTCTTGTGAAATATGTCTGCAGGGGGTCACTAGAGAAAGACTTTGGGGTTCCTGAATGGATTCTGGGTAAGTAATTTTCCTAAGTCTGAGGCAGACACTTTTGTCACCTTGAAACTGGAGTCTGTAAAGTCCCTAAGGTTAGTTTCATTACCGTAAAATTGTTTCAAAGTCTATAGACCTCTATAAAAAGTAATAAACATTCAGATAAGCTGATCTCTGGGTGCACAATCTGCTCTAATGCCTTCTTGCAGTCTGACACACCAAAGGTCAAGTGCTGCAAAACAATTACTTACCGAAATGTCAAACTCCGTATTTCTTTCACATATACATATAATCTTCTACCTAATTACTTCCATTTTTATATCCAATCTCATCACAATAACACAGAACCTCATAAGCTTACGTCTGGACTATTTATGTTAACTCTCAACAAGTCTCCTGTTCTCTACTCTTTTAATATCATATTATCTTTATGCCTCAGTTATCTCCAGAATATATTTCATGCTATTTGCCAATCAAACAAGGATAGAGCTTAAAAATAAGTAATCTACTTGGAAATTATCTAGCTCACATCTATATGATGCACTCATTTCTTCAATAGAATTTGTCTAAAGATAAGATTATAATCAAACATTAAATTCTTTCTAATGATAAATATGATGAGTAAGTCACAGAAATGTGATTTAGTTTCTGGAATTCACAGTTAAATACAAAACAATAAGATGAAGTTATGGATCAGTATAGTGGGGATAAACTAATAAAATTATAAAACAAGTAAAATGGAATGTAGAACTTAAGTGGTAGGTAATGGATATTATTGTAAATTTTTTTTCTTTTCTTGCATGTGCCTAGTATGTGTGGCATGGCTGTGTGTGTATTGTGTGCATGTGCATGTGCAGATGGGTATGCCCCATGAATGCAAGTGCAGAGGCTAGTGGGGAGCATTGATTGTCCCCCACCAGGGCTCATCCTTGTATTTTCTTGAGATAGAGTCTCTCATTGATTCCACAGCCTGTCATTTTTGGGAGCTTCAGCTCTTCTTCGATGCTCCATTCTCTATTCCCACAAGAATGGGATTCCAGAAGTGCATGGTCATGCCCAGCCATTTATGTGGGTGCTGGGGAATTGAACCCAGGGGTCTCCAGTGAGTTCTGACACTCATGCTTATACAAGAAGTGTTATTGCCCTACCCTCTGAGTCATCACTGTAGCCCCTGTTTTTAAGATTTCTGTATACTTGAAAATGTCGGGCTGGAGTGATGGCTTAGCAGTTAAGCGCTTGCCTGTGAAGCCTAAGGACCCCGGTTCGAGGCTCGATTCCCCAGGACCCACGTTAGCCAGATGCACAAGGGGGTGCACGTGTCTGGAGTTCGTTTGCAGTGGCTGGAGGCCCTGGAGAGCCCATTCTCTATCTATCTGCCTTTCTTTGTCTGTCTGTCACTCTCAAATAAATAAAGAAAGAACAACAACAAAAAACAAACATTAGGTTTTAAAAAAAAAAAGAAAAGAAAATGTCACTGCTAAATTTTTCTATTTCTTTGAAAAATAACACCCATAAACAACTAGAATGTAAAGATGACTCTAATTGTAAATAACACAATTCTGTTCAGTCAGAGACAACACAATGTTTAATATTTGACATGTGAAAAACTTTCGGAAAATTAGGGTTGTCAACCATCATCACTTCATGCATGTCTTTTCAGAAGAACAAAAATGTGCAGCTGAACATGTGAGTGAATGAGACACAAGTGTTAGTACAGAGCAAAAACATCACTATTTATCTATCATGCAACTGTAACTAGTAACTCAAAGGAAAGAACTATAAAAAGCTTTTATTGAGAAATGATATAAAATTTAACTTGGCCAATTACATAACAAATGCATAATCACAACTTAAATTAAAAGTAATACATAAAAATCATTACTAAGAAAAGAAACATTATAAGAAAAGAAGCATCAGTTGGACAATATAATTAGCTACATTTTCAATAGAAGCTGAAACTGAAATATCCAGCAAAAATTTCCTATGCAAAAAATCATGTAGTATGAGCAACCAACCTAAAACTCTGTTATATACGAATATATATCATGTATGTACCTACATATATGTAATTGAAAAGGAAGGCCTAGGTGTTCACATTAGGAAGATTAAAACCTATTGCAGTATTAATATTGTTTTATCCTCCAGTTCAATTTAGTCCTAATGGGTATCACAATAGGATTTATGAAATATAGCATGTAGAATATGGTATATAGAAATAAAATCCAAATGCAATGCAAGCTTTGTGACAAAGATTTAAGCCATAATTAAGCAGTGTTGAAATACTTGATTTTCTCCAGAGCCACTCAGGGAGAAAATCTCGGCTATTTTCCACTTAGTCATCAGGACCTAAGTTCCAGTGACATAGTCACCTGAGGCTCTTGGTAGACCAAGTCACATGAGTTCAAGTGGCTGTCAGCCACATGTTCTTGATGGCCTACTTCTCAAAGAACACTAGCGTAGCCCACAAGCACTGAAACTTTGAGGTCAGCCTTGAACATCACATTGATATTGAGCATTTACAACTTCTTTCTCCTCTGGGCTTTTGAAATTTTGTCTGTTCCTACTCTTCTCTTTCCGCTAACCTGCTTACTTAATATTCCTGATTAGCTCATTAGGGCAAGAATGAAACAATTCCACACAAATTAAAGGTCCTCGAGGCATCTACCACCCTCTCCCCACTTAATATTCTTATTGATTTTAAATAAAACCTGGTAGGCCACAAGCAGGGACCCCATTTTCTCTGACCTCTGTCACCTCCTTGCCAAGTGCGCAATCTATTCTTTCTGATTCCGGGATGTCTGGGCACTCGGGAATGAATAAACCTGCATAGAGATTAAAAGGCAAAATCAAAATGGGTTGTATAACTCCAACTCTGAGAAGAATAAGACAAAGCTACAGACTTTCAGTCAAGTCTGACATCAGTGGGTCACTGATATCCACATTTATTCACCATGTTTGCCACACTCCTTCAAGTGTTAAAATCAGTTTTGTGATGGTTGGTTGGTTTGCTTTTGAGATGCATTCATCTACCATAAATTCTCTCCTTTAGAATAGCCATGAAGAAGAAGGGGTTAAGCAGGAAGGAGGGGGGACAAGAAAAGATGATGGGGTGAATATGATCAAATATATTACATATATATACAAGAACTGCCAGAGAATAAACTAATCAAAATCAACAATAAAATTTTTAATTTTTATTATTATTTATTTATTTGAGAGTGACAGAGAAAGAGGGAAAGAGAGAGAGAGAGAGAGAGAATGAGCATGCCAGGGCTTCCAGCCACTACAAACGAACTCCAAATACGTGCACCCCCTTGTGCATCTGGCTAACGTGGGTCCTGGGGAATCAAGACTCGAACCGAGGTCCTTAAGCTTCACAGGCAAGCGCTTAACTGCTAAGCCATTTCTCCAGCCCAACAATAAAATTTTAATTATACACAAATTTCATCCTTTCAAAAGCATGGACTCCAACA
Organism: Jaculus jaculus; assembly: GCF_020740685.1. NCBI lineage: Eukaryota > Metazoa > Chordata > Mammalia > Rodentia > Dipodidae > Jaculus > Jaculus jaculus. The sequence continues at coordinate 102,981,108 of NC_059111.1, read as the reverse complement.
AGAAGCTCCCACTACTCTTTAGCCCAAGGAGAGGCTGCACCCGCCTAAGTCTCTCTTGATTAATAATGCTTATCCCATTGAACCTTTGCTGACCTCAGTCTCCTGTGGATAATCTGTCTTTCTTTTTAAGAAGACAGCTAGAACAAGGCAATAAACCACCCCTCGCACATCAGCCAGGTGAAATCACGCAGGAGTTGGCAAGATGAGCAAGAGCGCTGCTTCAACAGGGAGCCTGTCAGCCAGCGCCAGGTTCATACAGACAGAAACAGAGAACACTGAAAACGCACCAAAGCACAAATCCAGAAGCTGCTGAGAGCTCGACACCAAAGCAGACTTAAAACACACCCACCACGGCTCAGGGAATTTTGCAGAAGAGGGAGTAGAAAGAATGCAAGAGCCAGAGAGTGAAAGGGAATATCCAAATTCACTGCCCACCCTCCACAATGACCGACTTGTGCTCTCACATCTCATAGCCTGCAAACCTCGGGGGAACACCAGCAACCCCTCTGAGGCAGGCCCTTTATTCCAATGCACTGAAGACCTCCAGTGGCTCTCTACATTTCTGTGCGGTAGCTTGTCTTAAAACTAAAGGTATAGCCTGGCATGGTGGCGCACGCCTTTAATCCCAGCACTTGGGAGGCAGAGGTAGGAGGATCACCATGAGTTCAAGGCCACCCTGAGACTCCATAGTGAATTCCAGGTCATCCTGAGCTAGAGTGAAACCCTACCTCAAAAAAAAAAAAAAAAAAAAAAAAAAAAAAAAAAAACCCTGAACTAAAGGTATAAACATGAGGCCTATCAGTATAAAATCCATGCAAGGACACAATATGATGTAATGACCCTGGCTTTGCCAAGAGCACAGCCAATAAAAAGAACGTGGGAAGACTGGGGCTGAATAAAACTGAGTGCCTTCCGCACAGCAGAGGAAACAGTTTACAAAGGGAAACAGGGACACACAGAATGTGAGAACAAGTGTGTAAACCAAGTACTTGATAGGAGGTTAATTTCAAAATGACATGAGGAACCCACAAAATGGATAGCCTGTTTACAAAAGAAGCTAAAGACACGAATGCACATTTCTCCAAAGAAAACTTAACAATGGCCAAGAGGTGTGAGAAGATGCTGCTCGCTAATCACCAGGCATTTGCAAATCAAAACCTCACACCTGTTAAGGTGACTTATTAACACTTAGCAAAAGACAACTTTTGGTGAGGCTGTGGTGGCATTTGAGTCTTTGTGAACTCTTGGTAGTATGTAGGGACCTAAAAAAAATTAAAATTAACACTTTATCCTTTAACCCCACTTCTGAGCATTTATCCAAAAATATTGAGGTGAGGATAATAAGGAGACAGGAGCACTCTTCTGCTCTTCTGTTAACTGCAATACTTTTCATGAGAGCCAAGATATGTCAACATCCTAAATGCCTACTGAAACATATATATATATATATCATCCTCAAAAAGAAAACGAATCCCTGTAATATGCAACACCATGGGACATTATCTTAAGTGAAGTAGGCCAGTCATAGGAGGACAAATACTTTCTTATTCCTCCAACATTCAGACTCACAGAACCAAAACAGAGTGTGGTTTCCAGCTACTAGGTGCAGGGGAGATTCAGTAATTGCTGATAAGCATGTATAACATTTCAGGTATAAGAGGTAAATTCCAGAGATCTGATGGGTCCATGCACAACAATGCTCTTTTGTATGCTCAAAATTCACATTGCGTGTTCTTATCACAGTAGAAAACACTAAGTCTTAGATAGAGAGCTGATTCACTAGGGAAAGTGCTTGCTGCACAAGAATGAGGATCAGAGTTCGGGTCCCCAGAAGCCACATGAAGCCAGATGCAGTAGCAGACGTCTGTGACGCAGCACTCCTACAGGGAGGCGAAGACAGAGCCAGGAGAACGCTTGGAAGCTCAGCGGCCAGCTACTGGAACATACAATAGCAAACAACGCAATGACCCTGTCTCCCACAAGCTGGTCTACGAGGACTTCCACCTGAGGTTTTCCTTTGACCTTTGGCCCAAAAGGAGACTCACTTAGAACACACATATCTGTCTCTCAATCTCGCTCTCTCTCTCTCTCTCTCTCTCTCCCTCTCTCTCCCTCCCTCCCTCCCTCCCTCCCTCCCTCTCTCTCTCTCTCTCTCTCTCTCTCTCTCTCTCTCTCTCTCTCTCTCTCTCACACACACACACACACACACACACACACAAAACATTAAAACTGTTTTTCAACTCATAAAATCATAACTTCAAAATTATCTCAGACAAAAGTCCAAGATGGAGAAACAGTTTGGAGTTTGGTTTTTCGGGCCACATCATTGTGCATTTTGGCAACAGAGCTGTGAAGCTTCGCTTTATGCCAAGTGGAGGAAGAGGTTCCCTTGCACTGGACAATGATTTCATGGCCCGTGTTACTCCAAGCAATGTGTTGTTGGGAACAAGAAGTAGGAATAGGCTCAATGTATTTACATCAATGATTTTCAAATCATCTTGGATTTTCCTTTTTCCTAGAAAGTGCCTTCATGCGCACCGCCGAGAGTGGAAAGCACACACGGAGTGGGCCGCACCAAGATCTTTCAAGCAGAACAACCCCCCACATTGAGATTTGGTTGAAAGCTGTTTTTATTTTATTTTACTAACTTTTTTCTTTCGTGCATGTGTGTTTGGTGCACATGCATGTGTGTGGGCATGAGCATGTGGAGGCCACAGGTTGATATCGGGTGTCTTCCTCAGTCACCTGCCACATTATATTTTGAGAAAGGGCCTCTCACTTAGCTGGATGAGCTCTCAAGCAAGCCTCAGGTATACGCCAGCTCAACTCCCCCAGCACTGGGATGACACCACGCCTGTCTTTTACATAAGTGCTGGGGATTCAGACTCGGGTCATCATGTTTTCATAGCAAACATTTTACTGACTAAGCAATCTCTCTCACTCTATGGTACCTTTTATTTTATCCTAGGTTGGCCTGGCCTCCAACTCATGCCAATCCGCCTACCTAAGTCTCTTGAGTAAAATATATTTTTATGTATTTTTCATGTTATTCTATTATTTATAATATGATATGTGCATTCTGGGAAAGAAGGCATTGTCTTTGATTTTGCTGTGTGTACATGTGTGCATGAGAGAGAGAGAGAGTTTCAAAGGCATCTGCGAAAAAAATTACAGCTCTTTCAGTCTTAATATGAGTTAAAAGCTAATTGTAATTGATATAGAAAGGACAGCTTAATAAGCCCTCAATTCTCAGTGTAATGGAGTTGTCACTGTTACCTTAACTGTTTCTTTTCCTTGATCACTGTATCCCTTATGACTCTGGGCTTAAGAACATACATCTAATGTACCTAATTTTATCTTCTGTTAAAATATACCAGGTGGAACTTGTGATTGCCTTGTATATCATTATCACTCAAGATTTAATTGTAGGGCTGGAGACATGGATTAGCAGTTAAGGACCTTGCCTGTGAAGCCTAGGGATTCATGTTTGATTCTCTAGGTCCCACAGAAGCCAGCTACACAAGGTGACACCAGTGCAGAAGGTCACACACATGTGCACAAGGTGTTGCACGCATCTGGAGTTCAATCGCAGTGGCTGGAGGCCCTGTTACGCCAATCCTCTCCCTCCCTCCCTCCCTCTCTCTCTCTCTCTCTCTCTCTCTCTCTCTCACACACACACACACACACACACACACACATGATTTCATTGTAGAACAGAACACTTATCTTGGAGAATGACTTAAATTAGTGTGGAGACAGCTTTTGAATTCTGCAATGCAGTGGGGTGGTGGCAATGGAATGAATAAGATGATAACTTTGGCATCTAGAGGAGGCTTCCTTTACCCAGCCTTCCATGTCAGCAGCCACAGTCACCCTTACCTGAAGGCTTCTCCAGCACAAGAAGCAGCAGGAGGATGTCTACTGCCACTGCAACCAGGTTAAAGATGATCAGAAGGATTTCCAACACACTGAGCTTCCTCGCCATCTAAGCAGAAACAGAATGCCAGGTTAAAATGAACCACAGAGCCCAGGCCCTGACAGAATAGTTAAGCATTGTGATTACAGTGTTTGGTTACAATATAGCCTTGGGCATTAGCATTTCTGTTCCTATAGTCCTGGAAATATTTGTTTCCACCATTATGTGTCTCTAACTCCAGTGTGTGTGTGTCCAACACCCCAGGACTCTTATCTTTTTCTCTCCAAAGACACTGGGTGTTGTCCGAGGAAAAAGAATACCAGACATAAGTAGAAAGTGAACGACTACACTCAAGACAGAGAGTTAAGAAGTTGATAGGGTTTACAAAGACCTTTCCTGAGCAATAAAATAGAAGATACTTAGGAAGAAAGAAAACAGCAAAACAATTGAATCCAAGTATCCTTCAATTCCTATGGCACAATTCCAAGGTGTTTAACTGTTTGGAAGTCATTGATCTTTTGGAAAATCTCATAGCACACATAAACTTGGTATTGACCTCCAGCCTACTTTACTTGCGTGTTTGTAGAACACAGACAAATATAAATTCCATAGTTCACAGTCACCCCTGAAAATCATGCCTTGGCCTAAGTGTGGAAACACTGGCTAAGCTGGAGAGTGCAGTGAATTGAGAATCCAAAGATGTGAATTACTAACTAATAGAAGGGCTGCATAAAGATTGGACATAAAATTTTCATCTATAGAAATGAGGTCAGATTGTGGATTATATCTCACATTTTTGTTCTAGTTATAGAAAGCCCCATATTAAATTGGACTTTACAGTTCTGGGACAAGCCTCACCTCCAGTAGCCTGTGTTATCACTTTGCTTTTCCACGCCCACATGTAGACGTTGCCCTGGAATACATGATGCCCTTTAATTGTTTCCCCTGTGAAGTCCTGAACACCACTCCTTAGCTGCTGGCCACAAGCTTATTTTTTCTCCTCTCCTGTTGCCTTACTCCAGTCTTTCTTATTCTTTCCTTTGTTCTCTTTTAGTTTCTTTCTTTTTTTCTTTTACAAAGCTGGGGTTATTTGTTCATATTATATCCCCGCATTTCAGGCAAGGGCCTTAACCACTGAGCTATCGCTCCTGCACTTTCACTGCATCTCAAAGGCGAAAATACAGTTGTCTATTCTGAACATAAGCAAAAGGCTCAGCTCTGGGATTAGGCAGCTGAATTTTAGGACTTCAGCCAGGTGGGATGTGGCCAGTTGCAAGAGGATTGGTTGACATATCCTCAAGTCCTACCCAGCTATGCATCCTCCAAGAGAGGCAAGTTTTTGAATTTCACACCTGTAGAATATCCCCAAGGCATGAGCACCTCCAGTAAAACCCCCAGAGGAAATAGAAGGCTTAGGCACTGGAATTCTTAAGAGGAATCAAGGTGTGGGATCAATTCAATTTTCTAGATCTCTAATTAAAAGGCATAATCAGGAACGAGGAAGTTGGTTCAGTGGATAAGATGCTTGCTGGTCAAGCATAAAGGTCAGTATTCAGCTCTCCAGCACCCTTGTCTGTGGGTACAGTAGCTACTTATAATACCAGTGGTGGTAGGCAGAAATGGAATTCCTGGGGAAAGCTGGTTAGCTAGATGAGTTAACTCTACAAGCATTGCCCTCAAGTGAGAGACCCTGCCTCAGTAAAGAAGGTAGAGAGTAATTGAGGAAGACTCCCAATGTCAACCTGCACAAGCACACATGTGCGCACACACACACACACACACACACACACACACACACACACACATCTCCCATACAGACCCACATTCACGCATGTATGCACAGCACATATACAAATAAAAAGAAAACAATTTTAAATGACAATTAAAGATCAGACCCCTCTGAATTCAGCAGTAACCTCCAATTTTTCATAAGTAACACGACCATTTAAATCAAAGTTCTTACCCATTGCACAATCAAGCAGCTCTAACAGTCAAAATATTTGAGCTGTGTACAGTCCTGATTCCTTTTAAAAAATATTTTCTTTTATTTTACTTATTCATTTATTTGAGAGAGAGAGAGAGAGAGGCAGATAGAGAAAGAATGGGTGCAACAGGGCCTCTAACCACTGCAAACGAACTCCAGACACATGGGTATCACAGTCATCCATCGGCATGAGGTCTGCATGACTAACCACAGTTGTTCTCACAGTCATGAAAGCAGTGTTAGGAGCCACTGAACATAATAGCATCTCCAGCATGGTTAATAACATGGATTCCACAGTCCAACTGTTGGCACTACAGGTCCAGCTTCAAGTAATCCAGGGAATACTGAAGGTACCCCTGCTGGTGGTGGAACAAAATGACAATGGCCATCTGGCAGGAGTGATGCCACCCTTGGGAGTGTAATGGCTGCCCATCTTTATCTCTAGGTCAGATCCACCAGCCACATGAAAGTCCATCACTCTGCTGCCAAACAGGCAGGGAGGACTCCTCAGGGCAAGCAGGCATGGGGCACCGCGGGGGTGAGGGAACACTGGGACAGAGTCAATTTGATAATGGGGTCAAAGCTGGAAACCACACCAGGGCTGGAGTGCCACCCAGGCTGGGCTCTGGGGAGACACCTAAAACAGGCAACGACCGGTTCCTCCAGAGCTGCCCTCTGCCCATGGAGCAGTTCCAGCCACCCTGCAGCGTTGTGGGGACTCTGCCCCCCTGGGGCCAGGAGGCTGTCCAGACAGTGGATGAGGATGAAGGGAGGTGCAGAGCACAGGGAAGCACCATCAGGCCACAGCAGGGTCAGGTCAGGCACAGCCAGCAGCCTGAAGCTGCCCCACTCCTCCTTATTCTTTGATAATTTGTTTCATTCCCTGTTCTCTTGGGCCCTTCTGGCTTTAATGTGCCTTAGATTTCCTCCTCCTTGCATCCATATCTGCCAGCTGAGTCTATATGATGAAGCTATGGAACCAAACATTCTCCTCTGTGTTGGCACAGTAGCTCAACGTAATCTACGCCTGCAGCCCCTGGTAGTCTGACCAGCTCTTCTCGGTGTAAGAGCGGCAATTCAAATGCAGGTCCTTCTTTGCAAACCTAATCCCTATCGTCTCCAGCTAACCTTGCACAATACATCTCCACTCTTACAGGGAAAAATAACCGCTTTGCAGAAATGATCTTCCTGATTCTCCACCCAAGCTTTTGGACAAAATTTAATCATGGCTAATTGAGCTCTTTTTGTCCCCTCTGTTCTTATTGGAAACAGTTGTTTTTATCTTCTTGTCTAAGTGTAATTTTGGCTTCTCAAACACTTCGTATTAATGTTTCTTCTCTCTCTTGTATTACCCAATGCTCCATTTTATCTTGAATTATCCAATGCCCCCATATATCTTGTATTATCAAATGCTCCCTTATATCTTGTATTATCTAATGCTCCCTTATATCTTGTATTATCCAGTGCTCCATTATATCTTGTATTACTCAAAGCTCCCTTATATCATCTCAAGTCACCCTAAAATAGTGGCTTGGTTCTTGTTTAGGTATTACTGTTCCTTCTTTTTCAGTGCACACCTAAACTTCCCAAAGGACAATTACAGGGCTGAGGATGTGGCTCAGCTGATAGCATGGATTCAGCCCCCAGGCCTGCACAAACCAGTCGTGGCTGGCATACACCTGAATGCTAATACTGGGTATGTAGACACAGGAGGATCAAAGGCTTACGGTCATCCTTGGCTAGATGCTGAGCTTGAGGCCAGCCTGGCCTACATGAGAACTTGTTTCCAAATTAAAAAAACAAAAGACAATTGCACACTGTTCTTATCTCTTCCTCCTATATTACTCTGTGGCTTGTACTTCTGGGTTTCACTGCTAGTGCTCTCTTGCCAAGGTCACCGGCACCTTAGTTGCTAAACACAATGGGCCCTGCTTACTCATGTCACTCCATCAAACCACTCCCTCCTCGAAACTCTCCACTACTGAGATGGCTCAATCTTGATTTTCTGTCTGCACTTCCAGTTCCCTTTCAGTTTTCTTTTAGTCCTCTAGTTCATTAAATGTTGAAGCCCCTCGTAATGTCATCTGGTCTCCCCTTTTTCCATTGATCATGCTCCTTGAGCAATCTTTATCACTCATGTGACTTTGTGCATCTGGCATTGTCAGCCTAGAGATTGAGATTCATATAGCCAATGGTCTGTCATACGTTTCAAACAAGTGTCCCAAACAATCAACCAAAACACATTTATAAATACCATCATCCCTCCCCAATCCCAAGTTACAACTCCTATCAACTCTGCCAACCAACCGCTCCTCCAATAATTACTAACTTTAGGGGATGAAAATCAAAAAAAAAAAAATTTAAACTCCTGATAATCTTTTTTCATGTGCTTTGTTTTAATTGCCAGTTGTAAGTTCAGTTGGACTAATCTCTCCATATCTGTGGGTCATTTCCCCAATGATCTAGCACAAAAAGGGTCATTAGGATATAATTAAGTCATATTAGTTCTCCAGATAACTATAAGTGCTTTAACTTTGTGACCAAAGCCTCCATGAAAACTCTCTTGTGTCCCCGTTCCTGCTATACGAATCCATCTGTTGTGCAATATCAGCTTACAACTCAATATGAAAAGGGAATGTGCTCTTTTTTTGTTTGTACTTTTGTTTTCTTTTGCTCCCATTTTATATTTCCCTTTCTTCCTACTCTCCTTCCAGACAATGCCATGACCATTTCTGCAAATATTTCCATGTGAGTGTATATTTCGAATTTCATTAAGGCAAGCATTAACTTAATGTGTAATATCTAATAAAAGAACCACTATAATACTGAAACGTGAGGAGCCACAGTCAACAGATATTTTGTCAAGCGGGCTTGAAGAACAGGCTTGGCTCTTAAAAGCTGAGAGTGGGGAATTGAAGTTAGCATTCAGACGTAAAGCTAGTGGCAGTCTCTCTTCCACAGTCCAAACTATTGAAAAGATTTACTCCCCATCTGGTGTGCATCATGTCACATTCTCTTAAGAGTCCTACAACAAAGCGAAGCAGGCTCACATCATGGCCCCCACTTTATAAATGAATGTGAAAGACTTTCAACCATGTTTAGCGGTAGAACTGAGGCAGACTCTGAGAGCCACGGCCTCGCCAGGTGGTACCGGGGTACTGTCTCCTCATCTCTCAAAGAGAAGTACTTCCAGGCCTAAATGACAAACTTCCAAGGATGAGATCTTGGGCACTAAAAGTAAGACGTCTGAGGGCTCCACTTAGACACTCACAATTCCTGACTTCATTTATTTCTGTTCTGTGTGTTTGTATACAGAAGTGTGTGTGTGTGTGTGTGTGTGTGTGTGTGTGTGTGTGTGTGTGTGCATGTGCACACACCGATTCACATGTCCCCTGTGCATGTGTGGGAAGGCCAAAGCAGGATATCTGGTGTCCCCATCTATTAATCTTCTGCCTTTTTTCTCTGAAACCAAGTCTTTCACTGAACCTGGAGCTCACTATTTTCCACCAAAAGTAGCTGGCTAGTGAGCCCTAGTGATCCTCCGGAATCCCTTCCACTCCCTTAGCACCTGAGATTTAGGCATATACCATCAAGCCTGGCTTTGGTGTGGCCTCTGGGGATAGAACTCGTGTCCTCATGCTTGAATTGCAAGTGCTCTTCCCAACTGGATCATCTTCCCAGACCCTGACTTACCTTCTTAAATACACAGCCCACATCCTATACCACAGCAAACACACCAGCTACCCGTTCCTCTTCCTCAGCCAGTATTGTTTATCTCTGTAAGGAGAATTTTCTTTCCTGTCTCTACATGCCAATAGCAGTACTGCTTCCATTGTCCTTAATCCTCTTGAGGGAGTAGGTTCTACGCAGTAACTCAGAAAGTTTGGATGCTCTGAAAAGCACCAGGCATTCTGCTGCCATAGAAGCCCCTGCCTTCCTGGCAGAGAAGGCAGAAATCTTTCCTACTTAGAAATCCTTCCTGCCCACACGTGGAACGCAGTCACCTTCCTTTGCATCAATGCCTCCATTAACTAAATTCCAGAGGAGCCCAGTTGTTTGCTCTACCCCTGACTTATCCCTGTGAGAGACATCTCATACTAGACCCTCCCTGTCTTTCCTCTACATCCGCACGTGCACACACACACACACACACACACAAACCATGCATATACCTACACACACAGCACACAGACATACACATGTATTCACACACAGTCAGTCACTCCTCACTCTCTATGGAAACAGAAGAAAATATCAAAATCCAAAAGGAAACTGTGGCCATCTACATCCTTTAACATAGTAGCAAACAAAAATTAACACTAAAGGGATCCTATTTGTTCAAAGCCCTACCTGGTGTGCCACGGTACTTACCTCATAGCCTTGTCCTCTCCTATGCGTGGCTATTCCTCAATGATTCACAAGGAGCTCTGAGCAAAGGTGACTGGGTTAATAGAGTCAGTTTCTGCCAGAATTGATTTACTGCCCCATAAAGCTCATAGCAACTGGAGGAGGGGAGTGCATTTCCTAGCAGACCATAAAAGAGATTTCTCCTAGCCATAACTGTGGGCTAACTCCACAATGCATGACCCATACACCTCAACAAGGAGGAGTCAGGGGGAGGGGGTAGGACATGGACGAGCCTAACAATGGTACCAACTTGACTGTATTCACCGAGTACAAAACTAATTAATAAAAAATTTAAAAAAGAGTCCCTCTTCTCCTTGTGACAGGAGAAAGCTCCATTTGCTAATAAAGGGAGAGGGTGAGTTCAGTTTTAGTCTTTTGCTTCTAATGGCTATCCCTCCTTTGTGTTCCTGTTCATATCTGATTATTTCCCTTATCACACAACATGTGCCTGCTTTTCTGCCCATGAGAACTCAAGAGCAAGACTCTGTCCATCATTTTCATGATCTGTCTTCAGTGCTTAGCACTCTGCTCTGTATCCACGGATAGGCTGAAATGTTCATCTATTTCTGAACTGTCTCCATTTTTATCTTCCAATGTCCTCTTTCCTTAACTCAGTGTCTCATTAATTCATATATGTCTTTCCCCCAGTTATTCATTTTTTATCCATTTTAACTGTTACTTATTGATAGAAACTATTCCTTAAGCCACATATTTACAGTTCAGAAATAGATCAGTGAGAAAACTTCCATGGAATTCAATGCAAAGAAACTCTTTATATTCCAAAAAAGATTTTATACTCTGGAAGATAACCAGCTCTCTTCATCTCCTCAAAATCTTTCACAGAATCATAATGTTTGTAGAAATCTGCATAGGCCTTCTTTCTTTGTTCAGCCTCCCCAAACTTATTCTATATCATCAAAGCACCATCAAGGCAAAAATTTATGGCCACAAAGTAGCAAGACACCTCTAGTGGCTATTTCTCAAGGCACTGACTGCTCAGCCCCTTTGAAAACAGTTCTTAGACTTAAGGGACTTCTTGCTACAACATTTTATCCTCCTTGTTGTGGCTACCTTCTCCTTTCTAGGACAAAGCACCTGACAAAAAGCAGCTGGTGGGAGGGAAGTTGTTTATTTTGGCTTACAGTCTCGAGTGGAAGCTTCACAGTGGCAGGGGAAAGCATGGCATGAGCAGAGGTGGGCATCACCTCCTTGTCAACATCAGGAGGAAAACAGTAGCAGGAGAGGGAGCTGAACTCTTGCAAAAGGGAACTGACTACGTCACCCCTAACCTTGACCCCAGAAACAAACCTTCTCCAGGAAGTCTGCCATCAGCCAGGGAGTAAGCATTGAGATCACATGAGTTTATGGGGAGGGGACAGCAGATTCAAACCACCACTCTCCTCAAGAAGAGACTATAAGTTTCCCTCACAGACCTGCTTTCAGTCACAGTAGAGACCAGGGGCCTGGACTCAGCTGATGAGCTATGCCTGTAAGTAATGAAATCTAGAGGAAAATGTACGGAATCAAACACCTAGCGGACTCCAAATGGCAGGGAGATAGGCTCAGTGTACCTTATACTAAGTGTTAGGCATGCTACTGACAGATATGCCAAGGGTCCAGGTGGCCCAGTCTCACTCTAAATACACTGTGACCTTGTCCTATGCCACATAGACTGTACACTTGACTCTTTAGACTCACAGTGCAGGAGGTTTTAATATATTCACAAAGTTGTGCAATCCAAAGTTCCATCTCATTCCAGAGCACTTCCTCTCCTCCCCACAAAGAACAGTACACTTATCAGTGGTCACACCTCATTCCCCTGGACCCCCAGGCTTGTGACCACTAGACGCTTTTATGTGTTTATGGATTTTCCTATTGTACATATTTCATATAATTAGAAATTCATTCAGTTTGTTGACATCTGATGTTTTTTTTTTTCATTTGATATGAGGTTTTCAGAATTCAACCATGCTGTTGACCCTTCATTCATTTTCATGTCTGTATAACAGCCATTGCATGGATCTACCATATATTGTGTATTCATTCATCTGGTGATACACTCTGTGTTGTTACCCATGACAATGCTACTATGAGCATGCATGTGCAAGTTTTGCTGTGGCATATGTTTTCAACTCTTCTGGGAATACTCTTAGGAATAGAATTGCTGGGTCATATGGTAATGCTCTGTTTAATTTTGGGGGAAACTCATTGCCAAGGTAGTAGTGACATTTTACATGCCCATTCTCCCCAGTAATGTCCAAGGGTATAGTGGGTTATGATATTGGCATCTATGAACTGTAAGTGAAAATGCCCACAGTACTGCTTTATTTTTTTTCCAATGCTCAGTATGTGGGTAATTCTATGCACACATATGCACAGAGAGTTCGATTTTCTGTACTTATGAACTCCTTGAATGACATTCACCTTATCTTTTGCCACAGTACAAGATAGCTTTTGTTTGAGGGAAATGTGCCTAGATCTCATGTCAAATTGTGAAGCTATATTGGCCAAAGTTCAAAGAAGGGGATTTATTGTTGCACAATATCCTATTTTTTTTTTTTGCATGAGTGTTCAGTTTTAACCCCTACCTGTAATGTTCATTTGTAATATTGTTCATATTGCAATGGACACAATTCCAGCTAATTTATAACACATTTACTAATGTACAGAAAACAGATAATTTCACTATGCCACTGGAAGATATTGGGTGGCATGCTTGAGTTGACTAGCGGAAAGCCAACAGAAGCATAGTGAAGAGCAGAGACAAGCATGTGGCCTAATATCTTCCAAATATCAAGAAAAAGCTAACGTTAGCTATTGGTATATATCAAAGAGTTATTGAAGCAAGCCAGGGGTTGGAATTATCAGGTCAAAACCCCTTTGTTTTCAGACCACTGTAAAGCCAATGTAAAACTCTCAATGATTTAGTTGTTGTGACAAGAATAACAGAATAGTGGTACAACTGTGGATGATGTCTGCCCAATTCAACCATATCTCTTAGGTTCATAGGCCAGTTAATGTTACTAACAGTATTAAGAAAGAGAACAGGGCTGGAGAGATGGCTTAGAGGTTGAGCGCTTGCCTGTGAAGCCTAAGGACCCCGGTTCGAGGCTCCATTCCCCAGGACCCAAGTTAGCCAGATGCGCAAGGGGGTGCATGCATCTGGAGTTTGTTTGCAGTGGCTGGAGGCCATGGCGTGCCTCCTCTCTCTCCCTCCCTCTTTCTCTGTCTGTCTCTCTCAAATAAAAATGAATAAAATCTTTTTTTTAAAAAAAAAGAAAGAGAACAAATTTCTTCTTATTTATGTGAAATGGTCTAGAATTCTTTATTTTACATGTCTGGAAAGTGATAAAGTTATATTTTTGTGAGCTTAGAGAGGAAAGAATATGAAAAAAAATAGGAACCGCCCTCCCAACCTTTTCCTTAACTGTGGACCAGTAGTTAGAAGTGAAGCCCATGTGACAGAGCCTGTCTGGGAATAGCTTCAGGTAAATATAGCTCAAAGTGGGTTGATTCTCAAAGTGCAGTCCAAGGACTAGTCTATGGGGTCCCTGAGATGCCTTTAGGGGGGCTATTAGGCAAAACTATTTTCATAGGAATGCGAAGAAGTGGGCTGGAAAGATAGTTTAGTGGTTAAGTCAATTGCCTGTGAAGGACCCTAATTTGATTCCACAGGACCCACATAAGCCAGAGGCACAGATGGTACCTGAGTCTGGAGTTCATTTGCAATAGCTGAAGGCCCTGGCATACTCATACTCATTCCCTTCTCTCTCTCTCCATATATATACACATACATACATAAGAGATTGCTGAACTATGAAGTAAATAAAGCTTATGTCTTTGTAGCCTTCTTGAGTGAATTAAGGGAGGTTAACAAGCATAACACTTTTTTTTTTTTCCAGTGATTCTCACGGTAGCACTTCCATGTTTTATTACTTTCCTGGTTAGTTCAGGGTCTCATACATGATGCTTTATTTCGATCATTACAACATTAAGTGATCTTGACAATATGCAGGGACAACGTAGCAGGTGCTGGCAAGCAAACAGATTGTCTTCCTTGCACGGGAGACATAGTTTAGTGATGCTTCCTAGTACAAAACGAAAGAAGTGGAGAAGTAGACTCACTCATTTGAAATGTGCTCATTTTCAAATAATACCAAAGCTAAATATCCCTGCTGATTGTTACTATGTAATTTATTCACACAAAATTTTAACAAGTGCTTTAGCCAATAGTGTTCAACTTCCATTTTCTTTTTTTCTTTTTCTTTCTTTCTTTTTCTGCTAGAGCTAGTATTTTACCACTTACAGCAACTGTTGTGATGATTAAACAATCTGAGCATACCCTTCCACCTACCAAAGCTGATGAAAGAGTTATTGCAGAGGTATACCCATGGGGATGGCTAACTGTAAATCACAGCCCATTGGTGGGTTAGACTGCAAGAGCTTTGATGCCACCAAGAACCAGAAATACCAATTCCACAAGAGCCTACTTGACAGTAGGAAGCACAACCTGCCTGAAGTGAGATTTCTCAGACACACACACACACACACACACATCACAGCATTCGAAATTTCTTCCAAGTTAACTTGTTTTATTGTTCTGTGACTTACAAATAGTGTGTATTTGTGTGAAGTGGTATTATATACATCAGGTAGGGTCAAGATACAAGATTTATACATTTCAAAGTATACCTCTGTGAAAATAATTTATTCTTTTTTATATCTAAACCTTTCCCTCAGCTTCACCTACTTAAATTCCATTCTTGTCCTATTCTCACCTGTAAAGGATTTCTCCAAGTCCCTCTTTTGTCCTTCAAGTGGATGGACTCTCCCTTTCTCCTCCCCAGGAGGCGCCACTTTTGTCATTGTCTTGGATTCCCTGTCATCTTTACTGCTTACTTGCCTGGGTTAGTCTTTTCATCCCATTGTACTCTCAGCACATGCCTTGTTCTTCTCTATAACCAACTAACAAAAGTTCCTTCTAGATACTTCTTAAGGTGTTGTTTAGGTTCAAGGCTGGCAAGCTTTCTGTTGTGTCTTTAGTGAAGGGGTGGGACTCCTTCCACAATCACAGACGTATATACAGACCTCATCATGAACCCATTTCTTCCTTAGTGAATGTCATATGAGGAACCATATGTACCACACTAATCACATAGAGACCAAAGTGACCCATGGATTTTACTTTTAGGGTTATTAGACACAATACATAACAAAATCAACAAAATATTATATCCATACTTGGCATGAAACAATTAGAAATAAACAATAATTCTGTTATCATAAATTATAAGAAGTTTCAGGACTGTCCACAATAGTGTCTTGCTTTAAAATTTTACTAAGAGCTTTTCCATGTCAATGAAATGAAATTATGCAGGCTGATGCTTCTGTTGGTCACATCGATGCTTAACACCTATTGGAAACAAACAAACAAAAAAGTATTTGGCACTTGCCTGAAATATCCTTCTCTCAAACAAATTTGGTACAAGTCATTGAGCCACACAGCCTTGATGCTAAGTACCCCTGCATTGATTCTAAGTGCCCTTTCATGTTCAGGTGAGAAAGGTGTTTCCTAATTCCTCATAGTACAAAAATCATTAAATGATAAGAGTTCTTGGTAAAGTTGGCAGAGTAATGAGGAAATATTTAGAATTTAAAAACTAAACAAGAACATTTTTTTGTTACATAACAGTGTGTATATAGCCATGTTGGTACCATCATTAGCCTCTTCCCTGTCCTCCCCACTCATAAGGGACCCTCCTCATTGGGGAATGTGGGTCGTGCACTGTGGGGCTAGCCATCAGTTACAGATAAGAGACAATGTCTCTGTGCATAACGTCCCAACGTGTGGCTCTAACAATCTTTCTTCAAGTTTAGAAATCAGAAAGGAGTCACATGCTAAAAAGGAAGTACGGAGTTCACCGGTGGAATATTTCCACCTGCCTCCAGAATGGCAGAAACACAGCACTGCTACGAATCTCGCGGTGTAGAGTTTTACATTTTAGTGTTCATGAAGTCAGCACGCAGCTGGTAGTCAACAGCCTCTGGGCCTGGAAAGCATCCTAGCATGGCCTGCATTGTCTCTGTAGGAGGGAAGTTCATTGCTATTGTGAGTAATGTGTGTGGATGGACTGCAATCCCTTTAGAGATTATTTTCATGAAGGGATATGTATAATTTCAAGAAAACCCTGGGATGAACACCTGTATGAAACACATTTAAGGACTTGGAAGACAATCTCACACAGCTTTCATGAAAGGTTGAATCACAATATCCTTAGGAAGATGGAGGAAGTATCTTGAGTGATTTGCATCACACGTTTTCTTTTGAATAATAAGAAGTGAGTTAGGTGTGAAATAAAAATATCTGAGTACAAACTTAAATAATAAACATATGTATTACACATTGGTTAAGATATTTTAAATAATTTTTGTACATAAAATTACTTTGGTGAAGAATCACCACCTTTCTCTACCCAAGGTTTTCTTCTGTATTATGACTTAAAATACTTAAATGTTAGATAAAAAACTGTCCATTGAAGCTTCAAAGAGCTTCCTGGAAACTTAAATTTTTTAATGAATGAAACAAAAAAAGAACATTGTTTCATAGTTTTGTCATTCTGTGTTTTTCCCCCCTTCTTTGTGGCACATGAAGTAATGGATTGACACTTCTTATATTGTATCACCTTATAGTTGAGTTCCAGTGGTTCAAACTATTCTTGAGTGTGATCTCAGAGACAGTGTGGATATATAAAGCTAGATGAACCTTCACCGCGGTTTGTAGGCAATAAGATAAATGTGAAAAGAATCCAGACTCCCGATCAAGAATAATGAACACTGGTTTCCCCCTCTGAAAACAGCGGCTCTTGAGGGTTTAGGTGAGGAAAGGCATCGCACATAGCAAACAAGGGCTGGGAAACAACCTTGCCCTCTTGAGTGGTCACAAACCTGTGTTGCAGAGTTGTAACTGAAGGGGACAGATGTGTCTGTGGTACGCTCAGAGATGACCACACTGGTGATGGGAACACTGCCCACTCCCCAGATTTCAATGTAGCCCAAATTCAAAGACCTCGTGCCATAGATGTAATTGTTATGAATTACATGTGTTTGCAGTGTATTCTGTAAAATTAAAGAATAAAACAGACAGGAAAAACTATCAAAATTGGTTAAATATTTTGCACAGTTTTTAAGAGCATGAAGTAAGGCAACCTGTACCGACATCTGTTCTCAGATAAGGAAAGCCATGACTTTGGCACTTTTGTGTCCATTTCCCAGTCCCATCCACTTTCCGTTGGCAGATACCTTCAGGGTCTCTAGCATTGCCTTGCACGTTATGGGAGACTCTCAAGAAAAATACATTCTACACATGGAGAAGTGACAACATGTGCAGAGCGTTCTGAGGCCACAAAGGAGGGAGGCCTCGTGACCCAGTCTATCCACCTGTGAAATGGCAAACTAAAACACGTTTGCTGCCAACATATGAGGAGGGTCATTCACAGAAAATTTCTTGGGAGCACAGGTAATGTCCATCTGAATTCTGGAGGAAGGGAAGGATGAGCAGTAAAGGGATCCTAGGAGGTATTTTGTGCTCTCGTGGTATGTAGCATTCTGCCAAGCCAGCAGAACTCTGTCTTCCCTCCATTGTGCCAAGTATACTCACCTGACTGACGGAGAAGTTGGCCCAGTAGTAGTGACCTTTTGTGTAGCTATCTGCAAATAAAACAACAAGGTAGATATGACCTGGGCCTATGTGACAGAATCCTGATTGCTGACTTGTCTTAGTTAAGAGAGAAGGGATTATGGGCTGGAAAGATGGCTTAGTGGTTAAGCACTTGCCTTTGAAGCCTAAGGACCCCAGTTCAAGGCTCGATTCCCCAGGACCTACATTAGCCAGACGCACAAGGGGGCGCACGCGTCTGGATTTCATTTGAAGTGGCTGGAGGCCCTGGCGCGCCCATTCTCCCTCTCTATCTATCTGCCTCTTTCTCTCTCTGTGTGTGTTCTCTCAAATAAATAAACAAAAGAAAATTTTTTAAAAGAGAGTAGGGATTACTCTTGTTTTCCATTTCCTCTTCACAGAGCTGAGTTTGCAATGCTAGACCTCTTTATGGGGACTAGTCAAATTTTATACTCATACCCAAATGGACCCAAGATGCTTGAAATGACTCTCAAGATACATTTGTCTGCCCATCACCTCATATCAAAGTTTCATCTTACTCCCCTTCTGAAGTCAGCTCTTGTGGGGTACTATTCTAACATCTTCCCAGTCATTTCAGAATTTTCAGATTCTTTTTGCTAGACACACACACGCGCCTCGATGGGTTTATCTTGCGAAATATTGGGCATTTTTCTTTAAATGTGTTCTCCAAAAAAATTGGAAAACAAAAAAATCTTTTACTCTTCATGTATTCACTCCACCACCCCAGGACGAGTGGGAAGTGCGGCACAGCTGAGGGTGAGCTGGTCAAGAGCCCATCTCGGGCACTCCTGCTCTGCACCCCACCCAGGGGGCTTTCTCTCTCTTCACTGTGCACTAGCCTCTTTCTCATTCACTCGTCACTCTACCAGTGGCCGCCGGCTACCCTCTACAACTAATGCTGCCTAAGGAAGAAGCCACCCGAGAAACATGGCTATGCGCATTTAAACTTATGACAATCAAGTAAAATCTAATTTTGGTTCCTCAGCTGCACTTGTCACATTGCCACTGCTTAACAGCCATGTATGCCTAAGACCGTGTGAGACGGATGATGTTGAACATCCCCATCACTGCAGGAAGTTCTGCTGCATGACCCGAATGCAAAAAGACCTAAGGACTTATCATCCTAAGAGTTTACCAAAAACTGGATAGTTCCTTATGTATGCAAGCCCATTCACATTGTCTTAATGGGTACAGTGTGGTGGATTGAACATAAAATATCTCCCAAAGCCTCAGATGTTTGTGATTAAACATTCTACCTAACCCTAAGCTGGTCGAGCCTTTGGGAGGTGAAGTCTTGCTGGAGGAGGTATATTTCTGAGATTGGACCTGGGGGTTGATTAGTCCAGCCCACCGTGTGTTGAGAGCCAGCTCATCCTCGCTGTTCTGTCTCTGCGGCAGATATATGATGACATGAGGCAGCTTCCTCCACCATGAGGAAACTTCCCCACAAACCTATAAGCCTGAAGTAAACCCTTTCCTCCCATAAGCTGCTGCTGGTCAAGCATTTTGTCCCAGTAAAGCGAAACTATCTGCTGTGATGGTGAACCATGTAAATAGGTAGTGCCATTGACCATAAATCTCACCAATGTTTATCTCAGCTGGCAACAAATACATTTTCCCTCAAGCTCTCTTCTACAGCATCCCACAGTGGAACAGGACAGTTGAGTAATGCAAAGAGACTCATAACTAAGTATCACTTACACAGGCATGAGGATTTCTGTACAACACAGAGAAGACTATTGAGGAAAACAAATGACTATATTTTAAAATGCAAAATTGTTTTTCACATAGAAAAGGGAAAAGTTAGCTTATAATATACCTAGGAACCTAATCTATGGTGTGGGTATGAATGCCAGGGAACCTCTACTCACCAATGCTCTGCCCATCATCCCAGAAGAACCAACCCTCAGCAGTTCCCTCATCATCCAAGGCCACCTTGAAGCCCATGAATTTCTGGCGGCTACAGTGGAGTGAGAGAGAAGAATTAGAAAAAAAAAAATTAAAAAGCCAAAGCCACAGGTCACAAAATCAAAGGAATGAAAGTCAATGCTTTGGGGGGGGTGGTAAAGAGGGGGTGCTTGTTATGGGTATGTTGGCACACACAGGGCTTGTAGGTCTTTGAAGGACAGGACCAACCTTCCATTCCTCTAGTAACATTAGGAAGGGAAACATCACAGTTCTTCCTCCATAGGATTTAAAATATCATATGAGGGATGGGATAGATTGCTCAGTGGTTAAAGGCAGCTGCTTGCTAAGTGTGACGGCTTGGGTCAGACCCAGCACCCATGTAAAGCCAGATGCTCAAAGTGGCACATACATCTTGAGTTCATTTGCAGTGGCCAGAGGCCCTGGTGTACCCATTCTTATTCTCTCTCTCTCTCTCTCCCTCTGTCCTTGAAAATAAATAATAAATAAAATTTATTATTTCAAAATACCATATGAAAGGAAGGAGGATAGAGAAACATCAGGACTTTTGTTGAGGGAAAGCTAATTTGAGTTTTACCTCTGGCCTTGTATGGGGACATGACGTTCTAATGAAACCAAAGCGTAAGATGATGGTCCCTTCCTTTAAGTGTTAATTCAACTGAGTCTGCCCATTATCAGTCCCAAAGACCACCCATCACCTATGGACATGCTAAGGATGTGATGTAGGAGCATATGTATCGTCTTAATGAGAAAATGGACTTAAACCTCCTGGAGTCTCTCTTCATAGAGTTGCTCACAGACCCTCATTGCTGAGCCTGCCAGGTTTTCTGACTTCTAAATCAAAAAGCCTAAGTTTTCTATTTTAATTTTTCATTTCTTTCTCTTTGGTGGTTGCAGGCCAGAATCCTAAACATTTCGCCTTGATATTTTGGGCTTTTCCACCTTTTTATTCCCTCAATAAATCTCCTTTGTCTTACATCATGCCTTGCCCTCGGATTGACTAATTTTTCATGGTTGTGAGACTATGAGCATCTTCAAGACTTGCATACAAAGGACACGTGAGCCAGCTCAGCTTCTGTATCCACACAGCTAAATGACGTCACAGCCAGATGAACGAATTCAAGAAAGAGTCAAGGAAAATTTTCCTATAAAGCCTTTAAACTAAAAGCTTTTTCCTTTCCTCTTTGTGAGGAAAGACCTGAGGTTGTAAACTTTTTGTTCTAATGGCTTGTTTCCTAACTTCTTAGACCTGTTAGGTCAGGACAAAATGGAGTCACTGAGGACAGCAGGAGGGTGACAGAGACGCAAGGAAGAGGGTCATCCACATTCCTCAGGGAACCACCCAGCCATCGTGCCTTCCTTGCCTAAAAGTGCCCCACATCTAGGTTTCCTGTCCCCTTATGTCTCAGGTCACCTGATCACTGTTCTGGTTTCACACACTAGCCATTTCCCTTCCTCAACTTCCCCCACTATCTGTAGTCTCAAAAGTTGATTGTGCTCCGCTCTTGAGAGTCGGTCCTAGCAGCTCGAGCTTTTCCCGAATAAAAGCTTTCATCTTTGCCTCAGAGTGCTCTCCGTGGTCTTGGTCACTCCTGAACCTTACAGTATCGTTTCACACACTTGGATTTAAAACAACTACTAAGAAAGGAAGGGAGGAGGGTACTGAATAGGTTGATATTGTATATATGAAAGTACAATGATTGTAATGGGGTGGTAATATGATGGAGAATGGAATTTCAAAGGGGAAAGTGTGGAGGGAGGAGGGAGGGAATTACCATGGGATAATTTTTTTATAATCATGGAAAATGTTAATAAAAATTTAAAAATTAAAAAATAAATAAAACAACTACTAAAAAGTTTTCAGAATTGAGAATTTTTAGAAAGTTCAATCCCAGAACAACAACAAAAATAATTCTTAATAAAATTGCTTTTCACTTGAGAGTAATGCCTGGGGGCTCAGGAATCTTCCTCACAAGTCTTCATTCACCTTAAGTGTGTGTTCAGGGCATGCTCTTGCCAGGGCAGGATGTAGCCTCCACGGACGTGAAGATTAATGTGCTCCAGGGGAGCTGGCAAGGTCCTCCACTGTCCCTTTGCATTAATATCCACACCCTGTGGGCAGAAGGAGGGAGGTGATCAAGAAGAGGGCTCCCTGTCGATGTGTCTGTCCCATCCACCTTCCTGAACGTAATGTCTTGTCACCACCACTCAACACACAGCTGCTATTAAATGTTCAACATCCGTCTGCATCTGTGTGCGATCTTTTGCTGCTGTAAGGTCCTATGCGAGTCCCTGGCCTTTGAAGGAGGATTTTAGCACATACTCCATCGGGGCCTGGTGTGGACGCCAGCCTCCCTCACTACACACCGTTTCTAAGTCACAGAGCACCAGCAAATGACAACCAGCAATGTTTACCATCGCTTCTAGTTGGTTCTTCACACATCCTCCACAACAGCCATTCCAGGCCTTTTCTTTCCCCAAGAGTCCCGAGTCTATCTCCCGTCTCTGTCCAACTGCCACACCCACCAGGTAACCCGCTCGATTCCCGCTGTACAGAGAAGAACCAAGCAAACACTTATTTATGTGTTCTCCTCTTTGAACACATTCGTGTTTACGTTTGACACCTTTACCCCACCCCGCGGGACCTGTTTATCTTGCCCCATGCAACCCCTTGCTTTTCCATCTGAGAAACTCTTATCTTGCTTCACGGGTCACAGCTGCACTCGGCCCTGACTCGTGAACCTCAAAGCGCCCGTATTTTCTCAGCTGCAGCACGATAAGCCAGGCATGGAGATGCTCCCCTTGCCACAACCGTTCTCGGGTCTTGGTCTCACCCCAGCGAGTGGTGAGAAAACTGAGGCCACGGTCAGAAGTGACTTGTCTACGACAGCGGCACATGGTTTCCAGAAACGGCACTGGTCCCGAGACTTGTCGGACCTGCAGCCTTTGTGCCCCACCATCCTCCGTCTTATGTAAACATTTTTAAAAATCAACAACTTACTGTATAGTAGTCATACCAGCGGGCTCTAGGGAAGTACGCAGAGACAGTTCTCGCATTCTGAAATTAAGAGCGAGTGGGGTGTGAGCGGTGTGCACTGTGCCTAGGAGCGAGGACCCAGACTGCCCAGGAACGGCCTTACGATAGTGATGGCCTTCACGTCTCCTGAGGGCTGCAGGGCTGCGGCGCCCACCCCCGACACACTACGTGGGAAATCTCCTGACTCAAATGGGTAGCCATAGAGTCCTTTGGAATGCAGGACTTAAGCCAATAAAATCATCCTTGGTCTATGGAACCAACCAGTCCTTCGCTATGGAACAAAAGGAAATTTTGTATGTACAGCAAACTGTGGGGAGGATTAAAAAGCTAGTGGATTTTTAAAATTATTTATTTATTTATTTGAGAGCGACAGACACAGAGAGAAAGACAGAGGGAGAGAGAGAGAATGGGCACTCCAGGGCTTCCAGCCTCTGCAAACGAACTCCAGACACGTGCGCCCCCTTGTGCATCTGGCTAACGTGGGACCTGGGGAACCGAGCCTGGAACCGGGGTCCTTAGGCTTCACAGGCAAGCGCTTAACAGCTAAGCCATCTCTCCAGCCCAAAAGCTAGTGTTTTAATCAAAACAAAAGGACTTAAGCTGCCTGAAGAGTCCCTTAAGGTAGGAAGGCAATGGCTAGCCAGCAGCCAGGAGACAGCACACTTTTTGCAAGCAGTTCTGGAAAACTTTGAATGATCTAGGGGATTATTACTTCCTGTATAACCCCCACCTGCCCATGTACCCTTTATTCTACTTATTGGAAGAAAGAGTCTATCCTCGATGCCCTATAAGCTTACTTTTCTCCTAGACTGCCCTATAGAGCAGAACTTTTAAAAGGGGGATCTGAAAGTTTAGCACCAAAGTGACCGAGTTTTGTTCAGGATGTCCATGGAATCAAAAGTTCACGTCGTACGGCTCTAAGAAAAATCAGAAGAGTGGGATAGTTTGGAGTTTGTTTGCAGTGGCAAGAAGCCCTGGTGCATTCATTCTCATTCTCTCTCCCTCTTTCCTTCTCTCTCATTTTCTCTTTCTCTCTCGTAAATAAATAATAGAGATTGTAAATAATATTTTTAAAAAGAAAAATTGGAACAACCTGATGAACAGGTGGAAGAAAATGGATATGTTAACAGTTTTGTCTAAAACTGGAGTGAGAGAAAATCCTCAGTATTTTCGCCCATAGCATTGTTACAATCTATAGCGGGGGAAAAAAAAAATAGGAGGGAAATGCATATAGAGATCGATGAGACAAGTTATCTGAGCTGGGAGATAACTCTTTCTACCTCAGGAGAAGTTCCGGTTCTGGCTCCAGGGCTCCCTGAGTGGTCTGTCTTCACCCCTTTTGTATCGTTGCCTAGAGAAATTCTAATGCTTAGCAGCCCATTTAGCAGAAAGAGAAGAAGGAAAAGGAGAATGAGAGACGATGTCTCAGGATCCCCCACACACCAGCCTTATCCTTCATTGAGCCTGACAGCTAGGATCCTTCAACCTCAGAGCCATTTATACTCACAGGCTCCACCACAGGGCTGACCAGGAAGGCTGGACCTAGAAGGAACTGCTTGTCGATATTCCAGGTCTCTCTATCTGACACAAACCTGGAAAGGAAAACAAAGGTGCTACAGTCAGATCCCAAATGGGCCCAAGCCCCCAGCCCTGAAGAAATCTTCAAGTTTCAGTTCAAGTTGGAAATCCAGCAGCCTCCTGTGGTGTCTCTACCCTCACCCAACTGTAATCAAATCATGCTGACCTCGTTTCTCTAAGTCACGTCTCCCAAACTAAAGAGGGGTTCAAGTATATCGGTTTCTATAAAATATCAGTATGGATTAGGTGCCAAGTAACTTTCTCCTGGTAGGTAGTTGGCTAGGAACTGGCCCACAGAAACACGGAGGCCATCTTGTCTGATCTGGCAGGACTAGAAATCTCATCTGATTCAGTCTCACCCAACATGGCTGCAAGCAACAACCCCAGCACCAGCTTCCTGCTTCTTTCACAACCTTTTTGGGGCTTAACACCTGAGAGCCGCCCCTTCCTGAGTCAGCCTCTGGAGCCTGCCTACCAATCACGCCCCTCCCTCACACTCCTGAGCCTGATGAGGAGGCTCATTCTGCCTGGATGCCTGGTTCATGTAACTGGACCTGAGTCCATTCTTCATGTCTCCCTACGTGAGGGAATTTTCCCAGCCTCCCCTCCCGTTATGCACCATGGAAGCAGGAGAAACGCTTTTGACTTGGGAGCCTTCCTGCATTGTGTTCCTTCCATCCTAACTCTGTCCAAAATAAATCTCATAATTTATCATTCTCTTGAGTCTGCGTCCTCAGTTCTTTGCCAATGTGGATAAGAACCTGGGGCTTGAAAGACCCTGATGTAGGAGTTTCTAACCCCACAGAGCTCTCTGTCTCTTCTGTATTAATATCTCTGTAATTCTTCACCATGGCCCATTTTAAATTATATATATATATAATTATATATATATAATATATATATATGCGTGTGTGTGTGTGTGTATTAAATACAAATTAAATATAAAGATGCCTTTGTCCTTCCTTGGAATGCCTTTATTGATGGCTTTAAAATATACTGGCCTGGGTCAATATAACCAAACTACTACAAAAATAGAGAAGTCTGTGCAATGTAAAAGAAGAAATAAAATTTGATGTTCTGTGTTATACCACTTCAAAAACTTCTTCACTCAGTAAGCGGCCTTTCACTCAACACGTGGTATTTATAACACTATGAAAAAACCGAGGAATGAAGTGTGCTCTGTTTATAGAGCTCGTGACCAAGTGGAATCTTGCCGTCAGTGTGGAGGAATTATTTTCATCAATGGTCACTTTATAGGGTGAATGAACTATGCACAGATCCCAGCCAGACACTCACTCGTGGAGAAGCGGCCGCACGACAGTGGTGCCCTCCGTGTGGGCCTTGTGCATCAACGTGTACAGATAGGGCAGCAGGGTGTATCTGGTCTGCACCACACTTCGGGAAATATTCACAAAGGCATCGTCCCAGGACACAGGGTCTTGTCTCTAACGGAGAAAAAGAAGGACGGTCAGAGTAGGAGCGCACCGCAGAAACTGAGGAAGGGTTTCCAGTGACACCATACAAACGACACAGGCTGGGGTCCTACCCTGGTCCCAATGGTGTTGTGGTTCCTGGAGAAGGGGTAAAAGGCTCCCAGCTGCATCCAGCGAGCACACATCTCATATTCAGCATCTTGAAAGAACCCACAGATATCTGCCCCGGTCTGAAACAACAGGGAATAAATTAGCCTTCGGTGATGTCCGAGAGATGTCGCATCTTCTTGGGGACGAGGAATATGCAAGGATACTCACGTAGGATATGCCAAAGAGGCTGAACTCCATCATGCCTGCAACGAGAACCACGGCTGTTTAAGGCCAGCGCTCATGCTCTGACTCCTCCACCTCCTCCACCGAGGCTCCTAACGCCCTCCCTTGCCAGCAGGGTCCCTGAGACCCCACACACCAATGATGGATTTGCCCAGCTGGTCCCACGCAGCCGTGTTGTCTCCCAGCCAGTGTCCTGCCCAGCGGCCAGAAGAGGGGAAGGTGGAGCGCGTGATGACGATCCCTCTCTCTCCTGTCACCTCCTGCATGGCTCTGGTTGGGGGAGACAAGGGGGTGAACTCTAGTCAAGGCAGGGGAGGGAAAACAACCTTCCCTTCCAAAACCCCTGGACTTAGGATATGGTGACAAAGCATTTGCTACAGGATTAGAAGGAAACTGGAAATCTTATTAGGAAAGGTCTTGCTGGCTAATGGAGATAATAATGACAGCTGTGTCATTTCACAGTTACACAAGCCCCCTGCATGAGATAACCCTGCAGGATTGTCTCCAAATAGTATGTCTTGATATTTACTTACCAAATACTTGGTTTTCCGTATTTGTTAAGACACACCACAAATTCCCTTTCACAATGATTTATGTTATTTATTGAACTCACAAAAAAGGGCTTGGCTAATTCAAGGGACTATGCATTGACTACACAATAAGAATGGTAAAATAAAAATACAAATTTCAATAGATATAATTCACTTTGGAAATAAAATATCTTGCCATTGTGGTCCTATTGGCTCTTATAATTAATGCTGACATAACACCAGCTATCTTGTGTAGCAATTTCTGGTGTCCCGATGTATGAACCCTCAACAGAACTAATAGTTTCTTGCAGATGGGTCTGTACCATTTTAAATGTCTTCCTTGGAAAAAAAAAACTTTTATTTATTTATTTGCAAGCCAAGAAAGAGAGGTAGGGAGAGGCTGTGTGTATGCCAGGGCCTCCTGTCATTGCAAACAAACTCCAGGCACATGCACCACTTTG
Organism: Jaculus jaculus; assembly: GCF_020740685.1. Taxonomy (NCBI): domain Eukaryota; kingdom Metazoa; phylum Chordata; class Mammalia; order Rodentia; family Dipodidae; genus Jaculus; species Jaculus jaculus. Next base: position 102,953,807 of record NC_059111.1, on the reverse strand, counting down.
TGCATCTGGCTTTATGAGGGTGCTGAGAATCAAAACTGCACTGTCACATTTTACAAACAAGCACCTTGAACCACTGAGCCAACTCTACAGCCCTAAGTCTACCCAACAACTCATGAACACAGTGTTGGATCCGTGCTCGAGGACTGGTTAAGAAATAAGAACAGCTCTCTGGGGAGACGTCTCAGTGGTTACGGTGCTTGCCTACAAAGCCTAAAATCCTGAGTTCATACCCATGGGAAGCCACGTACACGAAGTGGCACATGCATCTGAAGTTCATTTGCAGTGCCTGGTGTACCCATTCTCTGTCTCTCTCTCCCTTTCTCTCTCTCTCTCTCTCTAGGACATGGTGGCACACACTTTTAATCCCAACACTGGAGAAGCTGAGGTAGGAGGATCGCTGCAAGGTCAAGGCCAACCTGAGACTACATAGTGAATTCCAAGTCAGGCTGGGCTAAAGCAAGAGCCTACCAGGAAAAAAATGAAAAAGAAAACAGAGAAAAAAAAAAACTAGAAAGAAAAAAACTAAGAATCGCTACATAATCACTGAATACTTTTTAATTCTTTAGGCTGGAAAACAAACGGAAAAGGAGGGAGGCCATACCCATCACTGGCTGTCCCTATGAATGGTGCCAACTTGGAGAAGGGGATAGTCACTCACTCATAGGTGGGCCTGGTCTGGGACCACCCGTACAGGCTGTGCACGTCATAGTGCCGCACCCGCGAGCCGTCAGGCAGGATCTGCTCGCTCTCCATGCACAGAGTCTTGCTGCTCAGGCCCCTGTCCCTGCCTTCCACGTCTGAGGGAGATGACAACAGTCAGTGAAGTCCGCCATGACCCACTCAGTCCTCGACCTTTCTCTAAGGAATTCAGCTCTAGGTACTAAGTTTAACAGGACCTCTACATGGGTCTAGCCTCTTCCCCAGAGATACGAGCACCGCGCTGAGCTCTGAGCACCAGTGTGCCCGCAAGTATTTTCAACATCAAGTTCAAAGGATCCTGAGGCATTGTGGGGCCAAGCTGTCGAACACTTAACTACAGAATGGGCTTTTACCTGGACTTTTAATGGCCAATTATTTCGAGTTTTCTGAGTCTTCAAGTTTAGAAAACTGAGATTTGGAAACATTGTCTAATCTATGGCATATCACACAACTCATAGAGTGAATTACTTGTGGGCCAATGATGTAAAAAATGTAGCTTCAAATTTCATTGGCTGCCTAAGAATGGGAATGCCCCTGTTTTGTACCCTTTGGTGGTATACGAAATACCTGTGGATAAATTAGCATAAATCTGAATAATTAAGAAATCTATCTCTGAGAATCCTATGGAGATATTAGCACTGCTGAAAGTTTTCCGGAACTCTTTGAGAACTCCTCCCAAGGGATCATGATTCTTGCACATACACAATTCAGTAAAGTGCTTGGTGTGTTTTGTCTCTGGCCCCAGTAGTCCGCATCACTAATGAGGACCTGTCCTCCACAGTCAGGGTCACCCTTAGCTGCTGGGCTTGGGATGAGCACACCACCCTCCTTCCAGCCACTGCCCTGCAGGAGGAGGAGGCCCAGAGTACTTACGTGGCATGTAGGGAGGATGGTTCAGAGACGCATCGCTGCAGCCAGAAGGAACTGCTCCGTTCACAAAGCTCGCGGGCTCATTCATATCCTGCAAATGTCACAGACAGGGCTTACATTTAAAGATAACTACACCTTGTCTAATCAGAGGCTAGGAAGTAGGGAATAGAAGTTCAACATTTAGTCTCATAGATGCTGCCCACCATGGTCATCACAGAAGAAGAAGTGGTTGGAAATAGCAATTAAGTCTTATAGGAAAACATAAAAGCCCTCAGTAAGGCCAACGAATTTCCAGTTCTGAAGAATTTCTAGTCATCAGCCCCGAAGTTTTGCAACAGGAACTTCATGAAGGTACAAGGGCTGAGGAGGATCACAGCTACTCCACTCCCTCCTGGAGGAAGTACTCAAAGTCTCCATTAAGTGATTGCTATTCTCTTGACTAAAGGTCTCTGTTCTGTATGCTGGGATGCAGCAAGCCCACATGCGTACACACACACACACACACACACACACACACACACACACACACACCCCTACTCATGTGTGCACAGACATCCATGCTCACACTTACAATCCACATGCCATCAAACTTCAAGCTCTTCTCTGGATTCCGGGGGTTGTTGTAGAGTTCTGCCATCTCCCTCTTCCACCATGTGGCAGTTGAATTGCGGAAAAAGTCTGGGAAGGCCACATAAGCCCGGTATTGCTGCGAAAATAAAACATGATTCCTCTGTCAGAAATGAAGATCTAAGACAGCAAAGAGGCACTTACTAAGAACTAAATTCAAGCACTTTATTACAGGGAAATACACAGGGAGAGTCTGAGTAATAAAATATCCTTGGTCTGGAGAGATGGCTTATGGGTTAAGGCGCTAGCCTGCGAAGCCTAAGGACCCTGATTCAATTCTCCAGGTCCCACATGAGCCAGATGCACAAGGGGGTGCATGCATCTGGAGTTTGTTTGCAGTGGCTGGAGGCCCTGGCATGCCCATTCTCTCTCTCTCTCTCTCTCTCTCTCTCTCATTCTCTCTCTCTCTCAAATAAAAAAATAAAATATTCTTGGCTTCTTAGAAAAATAATAAGTGCCAAGATAAATATGAACTTAAAACATCCACTACCTTGTTTCCTCTCTGTGTCAGTGTGAACAGCAACAGTCAGCACCCTGAACTCACTACCTCATGCTGTAGATGCCCAGCCCCAAGTGTGCCACCATTTCCTAAGAACTCCCCAGAGCCAAAGCAGGGGGGAGGGGGGAAAGAGAGAGAGAAACCACATGTGGAAGTCACAAATCAGGGACAGAAAGACATATCCAGGTAACACTCACACTTGAAAAGAAGGTAGAAGTAAGATGGTATGGTTCATGGTATGGTTTGTATGTCTGTTCTCTACGATTTCAAAAGTCTCATGGAGCTCACAAATGTGTGTCTTATAAATGGGAGAAAATAAGGAGGAAGATTCAACTTCCTTTTCTCTTTATCTGCCCTCAAGTAACTAAAGCAATGACTACATTAACATTAAAAAAGTAAATCATGACTCTTTATTTATTTTTTTTTAAATATTTTCTTTTTTTTTAATTTTTAATTTATTTATTTGAGAGCGACAGACACAGAGAGAAAGACAGATAGAGGAAGAGAGAGAGAATGGGCACGCCAGGGCTTCCAGCCTCTGCAAACGAACTCCAGACGCGTGCGCCCCCTTATGCATCTGGCTAACGTGGGACCTGGGGAACCGAGCCTCGAACCGGGGTCCTTAGGCTTCACAGGCAAGCGCTTAACCGCTAAGCCATCTCTCCAGCCCAAATCATGACTCTTTAATCACATTGCAAATGTTAAGAGAACAAGGACCATGGTTTGTATTTTGCTGACCTTTTTATTTCCTCCCACAACTATATTGGAAGCTGAGGAGATGACTTTAAAATTGTGATAAATACTAACGCTATATCAAAAAAACGGGAGGGATAGTGAAAGAAATTATAGGTGTAATACTAAGTAAGAGAATACGGAGCATTCTTAGAAATAGCATCTACTTAAAATCCCATAATCCACTTCAATCTGAAAGTCTTGGATTGAAAATCATCCTGATGACATCTAGAACAATGGATCAGCAATATAAATTCTCTGAATCTTGAATCTCAAGGACAACAGTGCCTACGTCAAACTGTCCATATGTGGATGTGAAGTAATCAGCACACAACTGAAAGAAAGACACTCATCCTGAGTGCATTTCTTCACCATGGTCAATTTAATATTGTGTTTATGATTCCCCTTCCTGGCAACCTTGACTTCTAATATCCAAAAAATGCTCTTTTACCTCCAATTGACTGTCCCAGTCTAGAGAGCTGTCCACAGTTACATTAGGGTAATCAGGCCAGACCTGTGGAGAGAAAACTGTTCAATAGAAATGCTCTAGGTAATTTCCCATATAGATAATTTCCTAGGAAACTATGAGCCACATGCCTAGGGGTAATGAACTTTGGTTGTCATATAGAACTGCCCTAGAGAAAAGTGGGTTGCACAGAGTTCTTTTCTGTATTGATAGATGTTGATTGAACAGTGGAAACTACAACGTCAGAGAACAAATGCAAACTGACAAGGTCAGCATTCACTGACTAACACAGGCTCTGGCCCAGAGAGAGAATTACTGCACCATCATCTAGAGCCTACCTTTCCCCAGACAATGCCTCCACCATTAGGGTATGTGATGAAGACCTCATCCTCCAAACCTCGAGTGAAGGCAGGGTAGGGCTGCGTCTCATTGCCAGAGATGGCTGGATCCTGGAATGAGAGCACAAGGCAGGTGGAAGAATGAAAATGACAACAAAGAGAGAGAGAAAGAGAGATTTTGATAAGGACCCCAGCTTTGCTTTGCATGGTAGAGTCTCTGTGAACCCAGGAAATACACTTCTCCTGTTATGCTTCAGTTTCTCCTCTTGCATCAGAGAGAGGCCGACAGCACAAGGCGATCTCACCAAGGCCCATTCGTTGTCTCAGACCCTCTCCCACACGGACACAAGGACTGACCAGGATGAGGATGACCCGCATGCCGTCGGCCCTCATGCGGTTGATGAGGTCTGGGAACCCGGAGAACTTGGGGCTGAGGGTGAAGTCCAGCTGCCGCTCCATGTAGTCGATGTCAGAGTACTGCACGTCCTGCGGGGGGACACGGGGACGCGGGGGCTGCTGGAGGGGAGAGCCCGGGCTCTGGAGGAAAACGTCCCCCGTTTCTGACTCTTTCAGACCCCAGGTATGTATTTAAGATTGTAGGTATGAATCCTAGAGTATCCTTGATTTCAAATTTTAAACCAAAAACAAAAAACTAATCAACAACCATAACAAAAGAATAAGATGAATGGTAATGTCCATCTTGAAGGGTTATTGTGAAAATAAACAGAAACACTGTAAGACAAAGTGCTCTGAAGACTGACAATTTAAGGAGTTCTTACTCAGATAAAATGTTAACTCTACAGTCCTAGGGCATCCATAGGATATGGACAGTAAGACTGCTACAAAGCAATGCAATACAAAAATGTATAACTACTGTAGAATAGCCAATGTTGAGGGTAATCAGCACACACAGCATTCTTGTTAAGATGATACACATTAATGTTCTTTGCATTAATAAAGCAATAGTAAAGGACAGAACAGTAGGGGGCTAACGTTAATATGAAAGGGATTCACTGGGTCAGTTATAATTGTTAGACTCCCCTTGTCCTCAGTTGGACGGTGTTGGGTCTGAGTATAATACTCTGAAAATCAACCCAGAACCTCCACATTCATCATGCTGGGCAGCTGGCCCTGGAGGATATCACAGCCAAGAACAAGTATATAAACAATGGTATCACTGAATTTGAATCAATTTTTTTTCTTAACGAAGCAAAGCTAATGCTAGAGGGATCTTTTATCTTTATGAAATTAAGGTTGTTATGACTAAAGAGTCTTGAAATCATGTCAGAGAAGTCGATACATGATACAGCAGTGAGTGCCCTCACCCAGCCCTAGGGCTTGCTTCAGTCCCATCAGTATTATAAGATAGGGAAAGCCCCCCACCTGTATTACCATGGTGGAGACAAGTTCAGTGTGACACCACATGAGAAAGGGCTTTGTATCCATGAAGAACCTCATAAAAATCTCACAAGTAAACACATGAAGGATTACTTCTTAGGCTGGAGAGATGGCTTAGCAGTTAAGCGCTTGCCTATGAAGCCTAAGAACCCTGGTTCGACGCTTGATTCTCCAGGACCCACGTTAGCCATATGCACAAGGGGGCACACACTTCTAGAGTTGGTTTGCAGTGGCTGCAGGCCCTGGCGTGCCCATTCTCTATATATATATATATCTGCCCCTTTCTCTCTGTCTCTGTCAATCTCAAATAAATAAATAAAAATGAACAAATTTTTTTTTTTTAAGAAAAGAATTATTTCTTGGCTAACTGAGGTCTAAGGCCCACCATACCATGACATGTACATACGTAGGGGATCTGGGCAGCCACCATGTCGTCATACAAGCTGGCGATCTCAGAGTCATTCTCGTATCCATAGCGACACAGCTGGAACCCCAGGGACCAGTAAGGGACCATCACAGGCCGACCAATCAACTACAAAATTGACAGGAAATATTACAACTTAAATGGAGAAGGTGGTACATGATATAAGAATATTTTCCCAATATCCAAACTACACAATCAACGAATTCAAATGCAGAAAGGGACAAAGTGTGGGAGAGTCGGTTCTGGTCCTCTGTGACATCCTGGGGAAAGCCTCCTGTTAGCAAGGAGCTTGTTTTCTAGGAATGTGAGGAAACCTTATTTTACTCTACGTTCTAAATATGTGCTATTTTATGGCTTATAGGCAAAATGCCTAGGTTAGCATTCAGGCTTCAGAAAATGCTAAATAACTCCTCTGTTCTTGTTTCTTCACTTGTAAAGTGGGATGAGTAATATTTGTTTCACAGTGTTTTCATGAAGACTGAATGAGTGAATAATAATCATGAAGTGATCTGACATGCAGTGACTGATTGATACAATAATAGTTACCCAAATGTTGTGCTTGGATCTAAAACAGTCCACCGCCATTACCACTTCCCAAGACTGTCACTACCGCCATCACACCCCAAGATCAACATTACCCTAATCAACACCACCATTGCTGCATCATCATTACCATTAATATAGTTAGCCCCTCAGCAGCACTGTTACCAACATTAATGTCATCAACTCCACCACTGTCATCAATTGCATCTTCACCATTGCCATCTCAATCATCACTAATGAAATGAATTCCTTCAATGAATGAATTCAAATGAACTCCTTCCTACCTCTGTGTACTGCTGGGTCACAAGCTCTGGAGTTGGTCCCAAGAACACATAAAAGTCCAGAATTCCTCCTGTGGTACGATACGTCAGGGCAGGCAGGGGCTGGAAGGTCACATCTAAAAACATAGGAAAATGTTAAGAAAACTGACAGATTTCAGTTTGAGGAATTAACCCTGAAATCCCCCTCTTCTCTACCTTCTTCATGAGAACATTGAGAGAACTCTACATTAGATCCCCACAGAAGTGAAGAACTTATGTTCAAGTCTACAGGATCCCCTCTGCATGTTTCCATTTAGTGGGCATCTTATAAACTTTCATCCTTAACTTAAAATGTATTAGTATAACTTTTTATTATTTATTCATTTATTTATTTGACACAGAGAGACAGAGATGGAAAGAGAGAGGATGGGCACAGCAGTGCTTCTAACCGCTGTAAATCAGATGCATGAGCCGCTTTGGGAATCTGGCTTATGTGGGTTCTGGGGAATCAAATCCGAGTTATTAGGCTCTGGAGGAAAATTCCCTAACTACCCAGCCATCTCTCCAGCCCCAAACATAATTTGTGTGTCAGAACAGTTTAAGACACATAAAAAGTTGCCAAAATAGTACTATGAGCTTCTTTGTCAATTTCCTGCACCTTTACATGATGATAATATTGTCTGTTGTCAATACCCTGAAATCTCCATTCACAAAATACTATAAATTCCATTATAGATCTGGAGAAGATTTCACCAATGTTCCCATAGATCTATCTTCTGGCTTCCGGTTTTCCTTGCCTTCCTCATACACCATACAACTGTTCTTCACACACTTACTCCCCACAGTGAGTGCTCTGACCCACAGAGATAAAGCAAGCTACCACGGAGGCCCAGGAATCAGGGCCTCACTTGGCTCTCCTGGCTCTCTTAGGTAACTGTTGCCAAATGAGAGATGAGTAAATCTTTTAATCAAAAAATCCTAGAAAGGGGCCGGAGAGATGGCTTAGCGGTTAAGCGCTTGCCTGTGAAGCCTAAGGACCCCGGTTCGAGGCTCGGTTCCCCAGGTCCCACGTTAGCCAGATGCACAAGGGGGCACACACGTCTGGAGTTCATTTGCAGAGGCTGGAAGCCCTGGCGCGCCCATTCTCTCTGTCTTTCTCTCTGTTTCTGTCACTCTCAAATAAATTAAAAAAAAATTTTTTTTAAATCCTAGAAAAAAGATAGACTAAGCCTAAATAAAAGATAAAACTTCTCACACATGATAATTTTAACTTCAAGGACAACCAGGTCAAACACACTCAAAAGCTACTAGAATGAGGCACAGTCACATGAGGTGGAGGTGTGTCCTACCCATGGCGTTGCTGTTCAGCAGGAAGACTCCGTGGGCACTGCCATCCTCCTCCAGCCCCAGGTAGTAGGGATGGACACCATAGGAATTCTTCTTGTACTGAGAGTCAAGAACAAGACAGAAGAGGTTAGAAGACTGTGTGTGGAGAAAGACACTCAACAGAAATGAGTCTGGAAGCTAGGTCCAGCCTCCTCGGAGAAAGACGTCAGAAACAAGAAGCCTGAGAACGGCCTCCTCGTCTGAGAGCAGAATGAGTCGGTCAAGTGCAGTCTGGGGAGGAAGCATGAGGACCCACGGTGAGGTGGAGGGAGGATGAACACCCTGCCCAGGGCTCTGTCCTTACCCCTGGGGGCTCGTCCCTGGAAAACATGCCCCACGTGTGCCAGTTCAGGTCTTGCCTAAAGGTCCTATGCTCGTTCTCCCCAAAGCCGTAGATGTAGGTGGAGGGTAGGCGGGTGGAGATGCGGATGAACATGTCGTTGAAGGTGAAGCCCAGGAGCTGAGAGTCCCAGCTGCGGCAGGAGAAGGAACGTGCGCCAAGGATCAGCTTCCACGAGGACCACAGAACCCTGGATCCTGTTCCCACCCCCAGAACCCAACCGTCTGCCTGACAGAATGTGCAAGTCTGCTGGATTACAGTGGTCATCAACTCTGTTGCTAAAGCCCAGACCTGACCCTCCTTCTGCTGGTTCCTCTGTCACTGCTTCCCTCCCATGACCTCCCCATAATACCAAATCTAATCACTTTTCACCACCTCAAATACTACCATCCCGTGGCTGTTCTGATGTCCGCTCTTGTTTTCAAATAGTTCACTTCCTGTGTACATCCAAAGAGGTATTTGAGCAGAACCTCCCATTTCTCACTCTTTTTAAAAAAATTTTTTTGTTTATTTTTATTCATTTATTTGAGAGCGACAGACAGAGAGAGAAAGAGAGAGAGAGAACGGGAGTGCCAGGGCCTCCAGCCACTGCAAAGGAACTCCAGACGCGTGCGCCCCCTTGTGCATCTGGCTAACGTGGGTCCTGGGGAATCGAGCCTGGAACCAGAGTCCTTAGGCTTCACAGGCAGGCACCTAATTGCTAAGTCATCTCTCCAGGCCTCTCACACTCTCATTTACATTATTCAGTTGCTTCTTATAAAGATGCCCTATGAAGCATGAAGCCTACAGGCCATTGTCATTCTGCATTTCAGCTTCTCCAGCTCCTCACTTATGTCACAAAACTTTATTCTTTAACATGCCAATTCCCCACAGCGTCCATGGCCTATGTTCTTACTAATACAGATGTTCCTTCCCTTTTCCCAAAGTATGAAGTGGGACATCTCCTCATCCAGGTCCTATTTCAAATGTTGCCTTCTCCTCAGCAAGGCCTACTCTGACCATAGTATCAAAAGCTATAATTTGCTGGGCATGGTGGCGCACGCCTTTAATCCCAGCACTCAGGAGGCAGAGGTAGGATCTGCCTGAGTTCGAGGCCACCCTGAGACTCCATAGTGAATTCCAGGTCAGCCTGGGCTAGAGTGAGACCCAACCTCAAAAAAACAAAACAAAAAAAAGCTATAATTTCATAAAACATTATTATTTTGGTACAAAGCACAGCAATAACTGCATCAATGTCCTTTTCATATGTTAACATAAACTGCTTTTGCTTTTATGAGACGAGATACCCACCAGTCCCTAGAACAGCACCTGATGTAGAAAACACACCCTATAAGCATGAATTGATTGAATTTCCAGGTGCTTGTAACTGTCTCAAGTATTATTCTCAGGGTGTTAAAGATTTCCTTTAAGAACAGACATGAAAGAAGTAACTTTCTCATTGATCTGGAAATGGACAGTATGATGTTCCGAGCCTGGCTATCTCCAGTACAATGGTCCTTCAAGGAATGCTTAGGAAAGTAGTAATCACAAATTGGACTAGGAGCCACTTACATCACGGAGCCTGTACTCTTCCGGCGAATTTCAATGCCAAACGGATTCTGCTTGATGAGGACATCATAGAGCCGGCTGTCAGGGGTGCCAGATGGAGCACTGGGGACATTGAGAGGGACTGGGACTTCATACCGTTGGCTGTTGGGATCATAAATCTAGGCCAGAGGAAATCAATTTAGGAATATAGATGGGAGGAATAAGTCATAGTGTTAGTTAATATGATATATAATACAGACAGTGGTCATAGATAATACCATTGTATCATTAACTAAATACATTATCAGTTACAAAGGAGAGCATAGAATGTTGGAAATCCTTTAAAAGCAATTTTTTAATTACTTCCCCAAAATGAACTTGTTTAAATTAAAGCAGTCAGGCTGGAGAGATGGCTTAGCAATTAAATGTTTGCCTGCGAAGCCTAAGGACCCCAGTTCGAGGCTCAATTCCCCAGTACCCATGTAAGCCAGATGCACAAGGTGGTGCATGTATTTGGAGTTTGTTTGCAATGGCTGGAGGCCCTGGTACACCCATTCTCTCTCCCTCTCCCTCTCTCCCTCTCTCCCTCTCTCCCTCTCTCTCTCTCTCTCTCTTTCTCTGTACATATGTATATATGTTGCTGTCAAATAAATAAATAAAAATAAACAAAATTTTAAAAACTTAGTCATGGATTCCTTTCTGATGACATATAAACCAGCTTGCTGAGCACCCTGTATCACTGTTGAGACTTTCCTACCTGCTAAGGACAGAGGATGTCTAGACCAAGGCTACTGTCATGAAAACTCGCACATGCTATGACGGTTAATCTGGACTGATGACTTAACTGGATCTAGAATCACTTATGAGATGAATTTCTGGGCTTGTTTGAGAGTGAGTTTCTAGATCGGGTTAAATTGAGGTGAGAAAACCCACCCTAACTGTGGGTAATATCAAACCATGGTTTGGGGTCCTGAATTAAATAAAAAAGAGAAAGAAAGAAAGCTGGGCACCCACATCCATCTCTCTCTCTCTCTCTCTGCCTCCTGACTGCAAAGGCAATGTGATTGGTGCCTCCTGTTCCTGCCACATTGCTGCCCGGAAGGATAGTGTCCCCCTGAACTGTAACTCAAACTACTTCTTGTTTGGTATGTGGGCCCAGCAACAGGAAAATGAACTGACAGGCATGCTAATGGGAAGTGGAAGAGGAGGATCCAGCACGCCTGAGACATAACGTGAGATAGCGTGAGCTATGCACATGGGCTGTGAGATCATAAGGAAATGCGTTAGGAAGACCAGGAGGGCTCCCGTGGAGATGCACGGGCTGAGTTCTGAGAACTGTGCAGCCACTAACACAGTACGTATATGAAAACAAGTCGCCCTGGTGTGGAAACAACCGACACAAAGGCCCAGAGTGTGGACTCAGAGAGATGCAAATGCTCCGGAGGCAACAACAGTGTTGTTAAGTGGCAGAAAAGATGCCTGGAACTGCAGATTCATTCATGTCGTATATGAGGTGCTGACCACACACCAACACTATGGTGAGAATAAATACACTTTTAAAAGCATCATTCTCTACAACAGGAGATATAAACCCACATCCCAGTTGATGACATGTTCTGAGAAATACTTCAGGCAAAGCTACACCAGTCTGGTCCCTTTCATTTGCTCTCTAAAAGCATTTGAGGTTTACTATGGGTTCACTATCTTCTGAGTTATATCAGAAATATATATATATATATATATATATGTATATATATATATATATATATATATATATATATCAGAGTGGGAAAAATCTCTACTCTGAGGAAGCCCACACTTGACATAGTCATAGGATCAGCTAGCCCATGCCTCATGCCAGCATAATGTGGTAGGAAAGGAAAATAAGTCATGGCATATTGGTGGCTTTTTTTTCACAGATAATCTCCAATTCGGTGTCTAAATCTATACTAAGAAATTTTTAATTTCCTCATTTCAGTTAATGTCTCTACCACCCACACACACCACATGCACAAGCTAGGAACATGAAAATATTCCTCAAGAGTCCCTCTCTCTCATTTCCAACTAAATGACAACGGCCTGGTCCTGTCATCCACTGTCTCAGTCTCAAATACATCCTTTGTTCCCTACCTCTCTTTCTGTCCCTAGTTCAAGTTTATCCATACCTGCCCCACCTTCCTGGAAGCCTCCTTTCTTGCTCTTTGAATTCTTGTCTCAGCCATTGTCATTAAGCAGACATGGTGATCTTTTCAAAATGCAAAGTAGGAGAGATTTCTAATGTTCTATCAAGGGTCTTCTGGATTAGGACAACGATTCTACAATAATGCACCATGGGCATTTAAACACTATACTCCTTCTAGAGCTCCGTAACATGGAACTGAAAACAGCCCTGTCCATATTGATTACATATCCTGTGTTTACCTTGAACTGCAGCATGGCAGTCTTGTGGTAGGTCACTTGCAGGCGAAGGGGGTTCACAGGTGTGGAGGGGAAGGCATCGCCATACAGAGAAGCCTTTAAGGAGATGTCAGCTGTGGCCCCATGTGAATCATACTGAATATTGCTGACAGAGTACAGGTCATTGACAATGAAGCAGTGAGGGACGCCAGCAGTGGTGGATTCCTAGAAAGTAAAGTCAATATGGATCAGCATATGACCTAGAGTTAATAAAAATTCACCTTGTGGCTACAGTAGTGTAGGGGTTTAGATGCTTAACTGCAAAGCCAGAGGGCCCAGGATCGATTCCCCAGGACCCACCTAAGCTAGATAGATATACAAGAGGGCTCACAGGTCTGTTGTTCATGTGCAGCAGCTGGAGTCCCTGGTGTGTGCAATCCCTCTATCTGCCTTTCTCTTTCTCTCTTTCTCTCTTGCAAATAAACCATAAATAAATATATATATATCTTATATGGGGAGAAAATAAGTTGCTACTATTCATTCACCCACTCACATTTTAGAGGGTACTGACAAAAAATTAAATCCTAAGTCTGCAAGCAATAATCTTGAAAGAAATGCCTACATTTGTCCCCACCACCTGCACGTCTAGGTCAAGCTCATTTGAAGCTCTTCCTTTACAGATACTCGGGCGGTGGTGCTGTGTTCATGAAACTGATGTTTACACGTAGGGGATTGCAGAGTATGTGAACGTCTTCAGCATCTTTACCTCCCACACACAGCCGCGGGCAATGCAGTTTGCTTCAGAAAGGCCATGCTCATCAGGGTAACAGTCAATTTTCTCCTCATCCCTTATGTTGATGTCCCACTCAACAGCGTAAGCTTCTCCCAGTAGAAGATTGATATTTGTGATAGTGGCAACCTATAGGTGTGAAAAGTGACAAAGAAATTCATCCTAAAAACTGGTCTGGCAAGATACGAAGATAACTTTAAGGAATTAAATCGAAATGAAACCAAGTCCTCAAAAATTTAAGTACCACATTGTTTTAGCTTACACGAACAGAATCATGTATGAAATGGGGAGATTTTTCAGCAGTAACAGAGAAACAATGTGAAAGAATTAGGTCAGGTAAGAGTTGGTATGACCACCCTTTTTGTTCATTTCCTGACCTTCCTTTATTAAGAAGGTTTTCTTTTTCTGTTGTGAAATTTAACTCAGTCCTGACAGCCTCTCAGCAACTGAACCATCGCCAGCAATGCTTTGCCTCCCCACTTCCAACAAACGGTAAAGTCATCTAATTTGTTTACTTCTAGGGGGATCTTTTTCAAGTCAGGTCACGAATCTCATTGGACACACCATCTTTGATGGTTCAGCTCCAGTCAGCCTCCTCCAGGAAGCTAAGCTCAACTATTCTAGTACATTTTAGACAGCAAGCAAAACTGAAGTCAATATTACCTGCACATTGTTTTTGGCTCCCTGTCCCCTTCCCAGTAGATTATGTTTGAAAGTTATGTCTCTCCACCACCCAAATTCGGGCAATAGAAATTGGTCCTAGTTTTAATAAATTCTAGCAAGGGTGGTTGAGTGAACTTTCACATACCCATCCTTCCGATGGCCTTCACATTTCTCTATATGAAACCAACCACATTCTGGGGCTGGAGAGAGGACTTAGTGGCTAAGGCACTTGCCTGTGAAGCCTAAGGACCAAGGTTTGATTCATTAGTGCCCATGTAAGCCAGATGCACATGATGATGCATGCATCTGGAGTTCATTCGCAATGGCTACAAGCCCTGGTGTGCCATTCTCTCATACTCTGCACCCCCTCATATATATAAATAAATAAATATATCAAAAACCAACTCCATACTACTTTATTTCATACAGAATGCATGCTGATACACGCTATCAAGACAAGACATGAAGTACCATTAATACACCATTACGCTAGAAGTATAAGTTGACTTATTATTCCCACTCTTGGTAGGTCTCTTGCAAACTGTGCTGACCCAGTAGCTCCATTACCAGGAGGACCTGGAGTTCATGTCCTCCATGCTACTTGGAGACCAGATTCTTCACAATGATAAGACATCACATAAACTGAATACAGCTCTTCAGGAGGTCATCACAACCCAATCAATTATCTTATTTTCATCTTCTATCCCAACAAGTAGCTGTTGGGTAGGATCATCAAAATCTACATCTTGAGAATGAATATGTCAGAGTGAGAGTATGTACCATAAAAAGAACTCAGTGCTGGTGGGAGAGTAATGCAGAGATAAGCTCAATAGGACAACAAAAGATGGCACTTTTAACTTGCAACTCATGGGACCTCTAGCTTCACCTTACGTCACCAGCCACCAGTTTTCAGATCCCTTTTCCTCTGGACCTGCCTCCTATCCCTACTTCGGTAAGTTTGCTATTCATATGCTTGTAATACCTACTGCTTTGGTGATGGAGTCAGTCAGAGAGAACAGAACTGTAAGAGACAAAGGTCAGCATGGAAAAGCCATCTGACCTTTCCACTGTTCCCCCAGCAGTTCCTGCCTTGCTCAAGCTCAGTCCATCCTTGCATTGTTACCTTGCTTCCCCACACAAACTCGGACTTTCCCACTGGCGCTCAGATACGCTGTGGCCCTGCGGGATGCATGCAACATAGGCAAGACGGAAACCCATAATTCCATGATAAATTCTTTTAAAAACCTCCTTGCCCAATGAATTCTTACCTTCAGTTTAGGATCATAGGCGACTTGAGGAGACATTTGACTTAGGACACCATTGTGTTTTACTGTAACATTGTAAAGTGCCTGTGTCCCAAAGATTTTAATTTCCTTAAATGCTAAATTATTGGGGTCTTTGTAGGTTGATTTTGAAATAGTCACATCCAAGTGGTTCTGAAATACATTAAGTATGATAATTATGCCCAAAGGAATGGTTATTATACCAAGATTCTCTAGGCCCACATATGCTCTCCCCTAGACCTGACACTCAATACTGTTCTGAATACCTCTGACATTCTCTATTAATATATGGTTGAGCGCAAACTCAATTACTCTTAGAAAGTAGAATAAAGAGGCTGCACTGAGATATTTTAAACAAATATACTTTAAAACATTAGATGCATTTTAGATAACTGCATGTGAAAACACAAGCTACTTTAATTTGCAAATATTATTGCCTCATTTCGAAAACATAGACGATACAATTCCTGAGGTTTAAGTACTGAAAGAAGAAAGTGTTCACCCCCAGCTGTTCCTGCAAGGGAAGTCACACCTCCAATTACATACATACATAGCACGTCGGTGTTAATGGTCAGACAGAAGCCCCACACTTCAGATTCATAACAACACGCTACTCACTTGAGTGGCAGAAAATTCACATAAAACATAGACATCAGTGGCCACAGTGTCTGGAAGCAGAAGGAAAATAAGTCAGGATGACTTGGCTACCACAAAAGCTTGTTAATATTCCTGAACAAAGGTCACCTCCTTAAGGGTACCATGTTGCAACTGGCAGTTTGTCCTTCACTTTATGAAAGAATGAAATTCCAATGCATCTATGTTCCACTCCTTCCTAATTCATTGATCTATCAGCAAACTCATAGGTGGTTTGCATGTCTTGGATATCAAAGGTTATGCCTCAGTGGGCCTGAGAGTGTAGACCTCTATTTGACATCTCAATTTTTTATATTTTTATTTATTTATTTGAGAGACAAAGAGGGAGGGGGAGAGAGAGAGGGAGAGAGAAAATGGGCGTGACAGACCCTCAAGCAACTGTAAACTCTGGGTGCATGCAGTATGTGCTCCTTGTGCGCCTGGTTTGCATGGGTCCTTGTGAATTGAACTTGGGTCCTTTGGCTTTGCAGGCTAATGCCTTAACCACTAAGTTATCTTTCCAGCACCACATCTCAATTTTTGAAACAAAAAAACTGTGTGTGTATGTATGTATGTGTGTGTATATGTATGTGTGTGTATATATATATATTAAATATATATAATATATTTAATATTTATATATAAATATTTTATATATTGTATATATTATTATATTTATATATAAATGTAATATATTTAATATTTATATGTATAATATATATTTAACATATATATACACACACACACACACACACACATACATGCACACACACACACACAAACATATGTGTTTAGAAATGGGAAGACAACATCATATCTAAGGCTTTTTATTTTTAACTTTGTGGGGAATTCTACTGCATTTCTGTGATGGCCGAAGAAATACATATTTCCACCAGTAGCATGTAGGTGTTCCTTCTATTTTCTCCACATCATTACCAATAACACTTGTTATACTGTAGTTTTTTCCACAGTATTCATTCTGATAGGTGTGAGATGGCATAGCACTGTAATGCAATATTTGAGTCTCTGACCTCATTGTTAGTGTTTAGTATGTCTGCATGTGTATGTCTTCTTTGCAACAAAATATCTACTGAGATATTTTGCTTATTTTAAATCAGATTTATGCTCATGTTCACAATTTGCTAAAGTATCTTTTATATCTTCATTTCAATTCTCATCAGATACATGATGGTCACATATTTTCTCCTACACTGTGAGTTTTCTATCCACTGTGTTGATTGATTGTTTTCCTGTGTAAAAATCTTTGAGTTTCTTACAGTGCCAATCATTGACTTTGTACCATTGGTGTCTTACCAACAAAACGTCCATGTCAAAAAACCTGCATTTCCTCCTAGGAGGTTTATACTTCCAAGTCTTACCTTTAGTTTTCCATCCATTTTCACTAACTAAAGATTTGGAAATAATCTAAATGTTCATCAGAGAATGTTGGATAAAGAAATTGTTACACATTTGGGCTGGAGAGAAGGCGTAGCAGTTAAGCACTTGCCTGTGAAGCCTAAGGACCCTGGTTCAAGGTTCAATTCCCCAGGACCCACATTAGCCAGATGCACAAGGGGGCGCACGCATCTAGAGTTCATTTGCAGTGGCCAGAGGCCCTGGTATGGCCGTTTTCTCTCCCTATCTGCCTCTTTCTCTCTCTCTGCCTGTTGCTTTCAAGTAAATAAATAATTTTTTTTTAAAAAAAGAAATTGTTACACATTCATTCTATGCGTACTCCTTGGCCAGTAAGAGCAAAATGCTGTAATTTGTGATCTGAGGAGGACCCTGAAGCATATTTTGCTAAGTGACACAATTTAGCTACTAAAAGAAATAGTATTTTGCAAGCTCATTTATATGGGAATCAAATCATGTGTAACTTTGAGAAGAATTCCATGAAACCGTGACTGACAGAGGAGGTGGGTGGGAAGAAGGGTAGAAATATCCAACTATAAGAACAAGGTTTACATAGACAGTATGTATCACAGATGGGGATGAATGCCTTAGTTATTCTGATCATGGTATCAATAAACAATGTAGATGTCACTTATCTTGGATGTGTTGAACTTTGTCTAGTAATTATTTTTAAGTAAAATATAGAAGGATTTCTTTAAACACTATGTCTCAGGAGTGGCAAGATTGTGAACATAGGCTACAAGTCCACGCAACTGCTTTGCTTTGCTTTCTCCTTTATTGTGTAATCTGGGAAAGGCCCTTTCCAAGTGCAGATGTCACATGGGAATATATATGTGTGCGTGTATATGTGTGTATATATATGGTTGTGTGTGTGTGTGTGTGTGTGTATGTGTGTATATATATATGGTTTTGGTTTTTCAAGGTAGGGTCTCACTCTGGTCCAGGCTGACCTGGAATTCACTATGTAGTCTCAGGATGGCCTCAAACTCATGTGATCCTCCTACCTCTGCCAGAGTGCTGGGATTAAAGGCATGTGCCACCACGCCCAGCAAGAATCTATTTTTCTAAGCTAAAGACATATAACACTGGAACCAAAAAAAATGTGTGGTAAAAGCATGGCTGGATGCATGTAACTAGTAAGTACATGCTCACTGCCTCACTGACACAGATATGTTTTTCATATCATCAAAATTTGTTTGTGGGGCTGGAGAGATGGCTTAGCGGTTAAGCGCTTGCCTGTGAAGCCTAAGGACCGCGGTTCAAGGCTCGGTTCCCCAGGTCCCACGTTAGCCAGATGCACAAGGGGGCGCACGCGTCTGGAGTTCATTTGCAGAGGCTGGAAGCCCTGGCGCGCCCATTCTCTCTCTCTCCCTCTATCTGTCTTTCTCTCTGTGTCTGTCGCTCTCAAATAAATAAATAAAAAATTTAAAAAAAATTGTTTGTGCATATTTTTGAGGAAGATGTTTACAATGCCGAGAATTCCTGGGACAATCATACAATTGTGTCTATTAGAAGTAAGATGACAGACAGCCCACACAGGAGACATCAGTTGCCCAGAGAACAGTATTCTGAAAGGCAGAAATGTATTCTCCCTCCCTCTGTGGCTCATGTACCACAGTCTCTGAATACTGCAACCAGAAATAAAATGCTCCTCCCAGGGGACTTTGCTATTGTGCCTGATGGGATGCCCCCAGCAGGAAGGAAGGACCAACCAAAGTCAAAAATTCAGGTCTGACTATGGCAAGCTTCTCATAGCAGCACTCACCCTTCGACTGCCCATCATCCCAGAACAGTTCTCCTTTTGCCTCTTTGTGCTCATCCAGGGCAATGATAAGGCCAAGAGGATTCTTCCGGCTGTGAAAAACAAGATCCACATGCTTGGAATTTTGGGAAATGTATCCAGCAAATTTCCAACAAGAAATATACTGGCAGCACATGATTCTGCTTTCCTTCAGGGACAAACACCCACAAGAAACAATCGACTTCTAGTGGTTTTATGTAAAATGTCCTCCATAGCTTCACATGATCGTGGTGGAGCCTCACACTTGATCCCTGGCCAGTGGAGACTTTGGGAGGTGAAGCCTCACTTGAGAGCTACGTTGGTGGGGTGGACCTTGTGCTGTTAAAGCTAGCCCCCCTGGCCAGTATTCGTGAGCAAACTCATACTGCTTCCTCCCATCTGATGTTTTAAAACGTGATGGGGGGGGGGTTCAGCTCCTTGCCGTGCTTCCCCTAGAAATTTTAAGCAGGAAATACACTTTTCCCTTTTATGCACTGCATCTGCTCAGGTGTTTTGTCCATAAAATGCAGTTGCAGCTTTTTTTTTTCTTTTTCTTTCTTTCTTTCTTTTTTTTTAATTTTTTTGAGGTAGGGTTTCACTCTAGCCTTAACTCTTAATCTTAGGGTGGACTCCAACTCACGGCGATCCTCCCACCTCTGCCTCCCGAGGGCTGGGATTAAAGGTGTGCGGCACCACGCCCGGCTTTGGTTGCAGCTATTTTTATAATGCAGGCTATTCAAAGAGAAAGACATCCAAAACAGCAGTGCTATGTCCAGGTCACATCCTACCTCCTGGGCAAAGCATCTCATTGGTTAGAATTAATTTATACAATTCTTGAATGTTAGCTCTTAGAAATAATTTTAAAAGAAAGAACAGCAATTAGGGTTAGTGAAATAGATTTTGGCTTGAAAGTGATACTTGAGGGATTGGTGGTTTTCATCACAAAAGAATGAGTTCAAAATATGCAAAGCAGGGGCTGGAGAGGCAGCTTAGCGGTTAAGGAGTCTGTCTGCAAAGCCAAAGGATTAAGGTTCGGTTCCCCAGGACCCATGTAAACCAGATGCACAAGGGGGCGTATGCATCTGGAGTTCATTTGAAGTGGCTGGAGGCCCTGGCATGCCCATTCTCTCTCTCTCTCTCTCTCAAATAAATAAATAAAATATATTTTTAAAAATATGCAAAGCAGATCCCTCATTCACCTTAAGTGGGTGTTCAGGGCAGGCTCCTGTGTGGGCAGGATGTAGCCCCCACGGACATGAAGATTAATGTGGTCAAGGGGGGCTGGCAAGGTGTTCCATGTCCCTGTTGTGTTAATATTTGCACCCTGTGGGCAAGAAAGAGGAGATCATGAGGAAGAGGGTACACACCTCCCTGAGCCATGCATCCCAACACACCATCACCCTGAGGTTGCTGTCTGAGTACTACCTGCCACTCAGCACCTTTGATTTGTGTTTCATGGTAGATATCAGCGTGAAGAGACTCCTTTACTTATTGTGGCTTTAGCTGAGTATATCTGCCTAGTCTCATAGCTTTGTCTTGCCTCATGTGGGAAAGTGCTCATGTGAGCCATTAACCTCAAACCCTTACATTTTCTCAACAACAGCATGGTTTCATGGCACTGGTACTATCAACAATTAGGCCAGAAAGTTCTCTCTTTTTCTTTTCTTTTCTTTTTTTTTTTAGGGTCTTACCCTAGCCTGGCCTGGAATTCACTATATACTCTCATGTTGTCCTTGAACTCACAGCAATCCTCCTACCTCTGCTTCTGGAGGATTAAAGGCATGTGCCACCACACCCAGCTTTGTCCTGTTATTTTGTTTGTTTGTTTTTATGTTGAACAACATCCTCAGTTTCTGTCCTCTCAATTCAAGAAGTAACCCTGTCCCACTCCACTGTGGAAGCCTAAAATGTCTGTAATTCACCCAAATGTCACCAGGTAGAAAAATCCCTTCCCCCATTAGAAAGCAATTACTTTAGAGTTGACAAGCAGCTGCTATTGTTACTACCTGGGCAATGCATGGCTGTGTTCCAATAAAACTTGATATATAGATGATTGATAGATAGATAGATAGATAGATAGATAGATAGATAGATAGATAGATATAAATGATAGATGATACATAGATATTAGATTGATATATATAAATATAGATATAGAGGATATAGATAGCTATAAATATATCACTGACAAATTTAGCTCTAGACAATAAGTTAATCTCCACTCCAGAACAATGGCTAGGTGCCCATAGTAAAATTTAATTTTGGAGACATTTCTCATTTAATTTCAAATATGCAACCATTCTTTTAATTCTATACGTTTTGTTCTGTTACGTCTCTTTTCTTTTTTTCATCTAAAGCTATCTTCCACGTAAGTGCCATGAGAAAAATCAACCATTGAAGGGAAGCTACCATCATAGCCCTCCGCATTCACAGTTTTTCATGTGGTACCTATAATTATTTATATGGTGAACTCCAAATGTTAATGTGTCCAGTGTTCTGACGCTTAGGGCTCAGCAACATGCTTTGCACCTTGGCAAAGATGGGACTAGAATGGACAACCAAGATGGCTAGGGTATAAGATATAAGGAAGTCTACAATCTCAAAGCC
The DNA here is from genome assembly GCF_020740685.1 of Jaculus jaculus. Lineage (NCBI taxonomy): Eukaryota > Metazoa > Chordata > Mammalia > Rodentia > Dipodidae > Jaculus > Jaculus jaculus. The sequence goes on along the minus strand of NC_059111.1, from coordinate 102,932,132 downwards.
ATGCAGAGCCAGCTCAAACCTTACAAAGCCAGGTCTCCTTAACCTATGTGCCCTGAGAGCCTCTCTACAGCAGAAATTCCCAAGTCACTCAAAAGGACTGACGATGAGGGAATAGGACAGTCAACAAGCGAGGTCAGAGCTAGGCTCACTTAAAGAAAGTTGGCTGTCTATCCACGGACAAACCTAGGACTGACTGGATAGCAGAGCTTACTCTTAGTGAGCTCCAAAGGACAGGTCCAGGCTAGCAATAAAGAATGTGGGCCATTACCATGGCATATATTTTATAATCATGGAAAATGTTAATAAAAATTAAAAAAAAAATAAAGTATCTGTGGAATGGTAAAAAAAAAAAAAAAAAAGAATGTGGGCCTGTGACTCAGTGTTCCATAGGATGGAGAATAAGACAAACTAGACTTCTCTGTCCCTACCCAGTTTGAACCCAATCCCACCACCATCCCCTTGGCGTCAGGTGATGATGCGTGCTCTGTTCCTTCTCTCCTCACTTTATCACCAGTCTGCCACCAGCTTCTCCTTATAAGGCCAGAAGATAAGGCAAAAAGAAAACCCAGTTAGAGGTCAAGGATACTCTGCAATGCCCTTTCCTCCTTGATGGGCTCTTGTCTTACACTTGTCTAAATATACTCAGCAGAGGACTTCTGAGTTTCTCATCAGCAATGTGTATATAGTACTAAGACTTGCAAGTCAAGCACCACACCTCTGTGTGTATTTTATACACTGTCCTGTGAACTGAAGTTCCATGAAAAAGCCACATGGATATTGGAAATCCTGCAAACCCATTGAGTGGTTAGAGCTTACGTGATTGAGTAGAGTTGGTGTATTACAGATCAAGAGCTAAGAGTATCTTGGGCTACCTTTTGTCTATTTAATGGCAATTTATCACCCCCTTCTATATATGACTTAACATACGTTTTGGATATTAGGTAAAACCTTTGGAATATATTAACTGCTCAGATCACTACCTACCATCAACAAGAAAGCTAGGGACATTTTCAGAAAGCAGCTAAAATGTAAGGCAGTCGGCTCCCTGCTGTGCTGTGACCTACCTACCTACCAGATGTTCACATCAATGCTTTTGGTAAATGTGCTAATTTGTGACTTCCTTGCTTACAAGACTACGAAAAGGTCATGTATCTTCTTCTCCAGTAAAACAAGTCATTTGTGGCCACCTGAATCAGTACCACTGGGCCATACTCACTCATGTTGGCTCAGGACAAACTATCTCTTATTCCCACTTCTATAGGACCTGTGTTTCGCATCAAAAGCCCCACATTTCACCTTATCAAATAACAGGGAGCGATTCTGTAAGCATCTACACAATGGAAGCAGACATCTAGAAAAATGCACAGAGGGAAAAAGTCCTCCAGGATTAAGGACTCAGAATTAGTGTCACACCACTGGGAGCAGTGACGACATAGAAGGGTAAGTTGCTCGCGTGTGAAGAACGCTCACAACCTGCCAAACGCTGAGTGAGCTGCTCTGCACTGCTTCCCAGCACCTAGAAAACAGGGACTGGTGTCTGTCTCATCCCTCTGGGAGGTGGGAAGCCCTAATACTCAAGCTCCACATCTAAGAGCACAGCAGGTGACTTCCAGATCCAGTATCTGCCCTGATGTCTGTCGGATCAAAAGACACGGTAAGCCAACATTCCCAGGTTGTAGCAACATTTAGAAAACTTACTGTGTAGTAATCATACCAGGGAGCTCTAGGGAAATATGCAGTGACATTCCTGGCACCCTGAAATTAAATACAAACAAGGTGTAGGCAGTGGGAACTATTATCCAGGCCAGAGTTCCCAACCTGTGGATGTACTCGTACATAAAATAATGGGCATGGACTTGGATTCATTTGTCTTAGCACACTTAATATCATCAATACTGGGAAATATGCACTCTATTCCCCTTTTTCCAAGAGTGAAAATTGCCTAACCAACACTAGTCCCTTCATTAAGCATTTGGGGGTACAAGAATACAAAGAAAATGGCTTATAAACTTACCTATACCTTCTCTAAGTAGACAAATATCCAATATGAAGGAAAAAAAATACAGTGGTACAAAATTATGAGAATGGCTTTGTCACCTAGTCTTTTAATGACATGCCCTACTGCTGTGCAGAGGAAGAAAAGAAATGACTTGTGCCACCCTCAGGACTACCAAGAGAAAGGAAGGGAGGGAGACCCAGCAGCAATGTAAATTTCAGCCAGCAATGCCAGAAAATCAAACTCTTTATATTAGTACCCATGTCTCATCCTTTGCCCTTTATTTCAGTGAGTGGAGAAATAATTTTGTCTTTAAACAAATCATGTTAGGCTTACTTAAACAAAGAGCTGAAGGCAGAACACTAAGATGGAATTCTCCTCAAAAGGCCCAGAAGGCACAAAGATAGCAGAGTAAGAACTCACGGCTCAGGATCCCTCTCATAACGGTCTTCTCCTCTCCCTATCCACCCCGCCTGACAGCCTGGGTCCTTTACCCTCAAAGGTCTGCATACTCACCGGCTGAAGCACAGGGCTGACCAGGAAGGCAGGACCCAGCAGGAACTGACTGTCTACATCCCAGGTCTCCCGATCTGACACAAACCTGGAAAGGGACAAGAAGGTGCCGCCAGAGTCAGACACTGACGTACCTAGCCAAAGCCTGGAAAAAGTCCTCAAGCCTCAAGTCAGAAATTCAGTTTAAACCTCTGTCATTTGTACTCTCTGCCCAGATTAATGGGGATCATATGCCCAACTTCCAACCTACCTTATCTCCAAAACTTCAGAAACTGATCAGATATATTATCGTGTATAAACTATTTCTACCATACTTCATCAGGGCACATTTTAAATATAATTACGGCCCTTCTTTCTCAAATATCTACTTGAATGTCCAAAATATTTACTAGAATAAAGACCAGATCAGATCCAAATAAACAAACTGGTATAAAGGATGAGGAGGTTGGTCTTTTCATGGACAAATACTTTTAGAATGAGTAATATTTCATGCAAGACCAGTGGTGTGTGTAACGCTTTACTAAAAGGAGAGGTAAAGTATGCTTTCTGTCTACAGAGCTCATGCATACAGTTTATATGGAGGGGGCATTTGCATCAACTACCACCTTCCAGGGTGAATGAACTATCCAGTGGCCAACACATCCCAGCTAGACACTCACTCGTGGAGAAGCGGCCGCACGACAGTGGTGCCCTCCGTGTGGGCCTTGTGCATCAACGTGTACAGATAGGGCAGCAGGGTGTATCTGGTCTGCACCACACTTCGGGAAATATTCACAAAGGCATCGTCCCAGGACACAGGGTCTTGTCTCTAACGGAGAAAAAGAAGGACGGTCAGAGCAGGAGCGCACCGCAGAAACTGAGGAAGGGTTTCCAGTGACACCATACAAACGACACAGGCTGGGGTCCTACCCTGGTCCCAATGGTGTTGTGGTTCCTGGAGAAGGGGTAAAAGGCTCCCAGCTGCATCCAGCGAGCACACATCTCATATTCAGCATCTTGAAAGAACCCACAGATATCTGCCCCGGTCTGAAACAACAGGGAATAAATTAGCCTTCGGTGATGTCCGAGAGATGTCGCATCTTCTTGGGGACGAGGAATATGCAAGGATACTCACGTAGGATATGCCAAAGAGGCTGAACTCCATCATGCCTGCAACGAGAACCACGGCTGTTTAAGGCCAGCGCTCATGCTCTGACTCCTCCTCCTCCTCCTCCACCTCCTCCACCGAGGCTCCTAACACCCTCCCTTGCCAGCAGGGTCCCTGAGACCCCACACACCAATGATGGATTTGCCCAGCTGGTCCCACGCAGCCGTGTTGTCTCCCAGCCAGTGTCCCGCCCAGCGGCCAGAAGAGGGGAAGGTGGAGCGCGTGATGACGATCCCTCTCTCTCCCGTCACCTCCTGCACGGCTCTGGTTGGGGGAGACAAGGGGGTGAACTGAAGGCAAGACAAGAGAGGCCAGAGAACTTTGCCCTCAGGAGCTGTGGAGCCTAGGGCCTGGTGACCAAATGTTTGCTGCATGAGTGGAGGGAGAATGAAAACCTCAGCCTTTACAAAGGATCCCACTGACTGATAGAGGTAAAAATAGTGAGGCCTTTGCACAGTGGTAGGCAAAGAAACTCACCATCTTGTAAATCCACTTGCTTCACCTAACACTGTAAGCCATCACCAGATCTGTCTACTTATTTATACAACCCTCTATTGCCTATATTTAAGCAAGAAGAGGATAATTTCCTTATGAGATTTTCTTAGGAGTTTATATTATTCATTAAGACCAAATAGTAAGAACATGCTAATTCAGTAGAAGACCCAAAGTAAAACTGTGCAAAATAAAAACTCCCATTGATGACTTACTTTCTGATATTTTCCTTTTATTAAAAACCAATAATACTACATAGCACTGCTAACACTGTGTGATATCTTCTGATGTCTTCATGCATGCACTCAAGAGGATGATTATGGTTCTTCAATAAAGTGATTGTATTGTATTACATCTGTCCTCCAAACCATAAACAAGGGGCTCTCTTAGAATGCGGAATGAAAGGGAAAGCAGGGAAGCTACAATGCTCATCAGTGGTTGTCCCCACTGGTGGCACCCACTGGAGAAGGAGATAGTCACTCACTCATAGGTGGGCCTGGTCTGGGACCACCCGTACAGGCTGTGCACGTCATAGTGCCGCACCCGCGAGCCGTCAGGCAGGATCTGCTCGCTCTCCATGCACAGAGTCTTGCTGCTCAGGCCCCTGTCCCTGCCCTCCACGTCTGCGGGGAAGAAATCGATGGTGAAAACCAGACTTGATCCTTTTAGCCCTTGCCTTCTCTTTAAAGATTGAACAAAGAATCTCTACATTGATTAACTTGACCTTTGTCTCTCTGTCTGGGTCCCTCTTCTCTCCTTGGGCCATAACAACACTGCTCTGAATTCAGGTACAAACACCCTGTGTTTTTAATACCAAGTTCACTTATAGGAAGTGAAGGTGTCGGGAAGATCACTGGGCTGCTACACACTGACAATGCGCAGGCCTTCACATAGGCTTCTAACATAAATTATTTCATATCATGCCTCGATCCGGAGAGATGGCTCCACTGGCCAAGTGCTTGTCACACAGTCATGAGGACCTGTTTGATGCCCATCAGTCACGTAAAAATGCTGAACATGTTGCTGTGTGTCTATAATCCCATTGCTTGGGGAGGGCGAGACAGAAGAATCCATGAGACTTATCGCTAGCTAGTCTAGCTAACTAGGTGATTTTTTGAGTTTAATGAGACACCCTACTGCAAAAAGTAAGGTAGCTGAAAGCAATTGTGAATGACACTCAATATCAACCTCAAACGGCCTCAACACACAGCACCCATCCAAGCATGCACTCCAACAGGCCCACATGCAAACCTGTGTATACACACACTGCACAGGAGAAGCACATGCACAAGCAAAGAAAAAGAAAAAGAATGACATCATTCTTATTATACTTCTGTGATGTAACTAACAAGCAAATATTGTTCTCTGCCTTTTACACTGTGGAAAGCTAAGATTTGGAAATATTATTTTGGCTTTGAAGGTCACATAGCTCAACTAATATTAAAACTTAAGGAGGTAAGATATAAACATAAATATGACTCCCAAGTCTTTCAAATTGAGCGGAAGCTACTATTTTGTTCCCAATATTGCAGAAGAAACTCATGGACATATGTTATCATAGGCCTGACCAACTAAGAAACATGATGGCTAAAAGCCTTTGGCAGTGTTACCGCTATTGAATGTTAGGTGGACAAATTTGAGAAATTGGGCAAGGGTGAACAGGAACTTACTAACATACACACACACACACACACACACACACACACACAAAGAGAGAGAGAGGGGCGTGTAAAGTGTTTGGTGTATTATCTGTCTGTTTTGGCTTTTGAGCCATTAAACCAGAGTACTCATGAGAACCTGCCCTTAGTGGTCAGGGCACAGGCTTGTGAGAACTCATCTTCTCCAAGACAGGAGACAGAGGAATTTCCATGTTCTATACTATAAGAGCACAATATAGTTCATATTGTAGAAGGGAATCTGCACGTCCATATGTAACGAGCTCAGAACATACATTCCACAATGGGTGTGTTCCCTCTCAGATAACATTTAACCTAGAAGCACTTCAGGAGGAGTGTAAGGCTCAGCAGCTTTGGAGTATGCAAACCCTCTGCACAGAGAGATGACAATGAGGGGAAATGAAAGAGATAGAGAGAGGCAGTGCTTTGGAATTCAAGGACATTCCAGTCATTGCCCTTAAGACGGAAGGGGCCCGTAGTCCTTACGTGGCATGTAGGGAGGATGGTTCAGAGCAGCGTCACTGCAGCCAGAAGGGACTGCTCCATTCACAAAGCTCGAGGGCTCATTCATATCCTACAAGTGTCAGAAACAGAGCTTACTTCAAAGACACTTCCATCGTAAAGAAGAGAACATTCACAATCCAGGAGTGCCTGCAGATACCGCCTGGAGGGAGTCCTCAAGCTCTGGGGAGAACTGGCTGCGCAGACAGAAAAATATCCCCCCAGGGGCACAGTTCAGGGATTCCTAGTCATCACTAGAGCGCTTAGCGTGAGAACTCAAGTGAAGAGCAGGTAGGAGAGGGTCAGGGCTGCTCCACAACTGACGGGAGGAAGCGCTAAGCCATAGCGAAATATGATCTTCTTGCTCAGTGATCTCATTGGTATATGTGCCAGGATACATTAAGATACACTCCTGTTTACCCCTAGGTACACCGACATCCACGCGCACACTTACAATCCACATGCCATCAAACTTCAAGCTCTTCTCTGGATTCCGGGGGTTGTTGTAGAGTTCTGCCATCTCCCTCTTCCACCATGTGGCAGTTGAATTGCGGAAAAAGTCTGGGAAGGCCACATAGGCTCTGTATTGCTACAAAAATAAAACATGATACCTCAGAAATGAAGATATAAGAGAGCAAATAGGCACCTACGAAGAACTTAATTTAAGCCACCACTTGTGTGACATGGAGGCAGACAATGAGCGTGAATAATAAAATATTCTAGTCTTATTAGAAAAATAGTAAGTGGCTAGATTAATAAGCACAAATTATACAACTTCCCAGTATTTATGAAACATCCACTATTTTCTGCTTTGTGTCAGCATGAAGGGAAATGGTCAGCACCCCAAATTCACTATTCTGTGCTGTAGATGCCCAGCTCTCAATTTCCCACCATTCTCTAATGACTCTCCAGAGACAGGGCTGAAGCCAGGGACAGGGAACATCTAAAAAGCCATATGTCAAGTGCAAGGTACCAGGTTTGCCAAAGTATCTTTCAGTAAGATTATATTTCATGATTTTGGGCTAACTAGTAAGGAATCTGTTTTCTGATTTTTTTAAAATCACATAGAACTTGCAATTGTGTGTAATACGAAGTAGAAATAATTAAGGATTTATTCCTTCATCTCTTCATCTCCCCTAAAATTATATAAGCAATATCTATATTTCCATAAAAAAGTAGCTCACAGGTATCACAATTACAGTTGAAAGTATTTAGAGGGAAGGACCTTTGTATACAATCCCTACTGAGATTATCTTAGAACCTGAGAAATTGATTTTAAAATATCCAGTGATTAACTATGGGTTGGTGCCACTTGGCAACAGCAACTATCCACAGAGCCCTCCACACCCCTCCATGTTGTTCGTTACAGGACATCATGGCCCATGGTGTGTCCCCATAAATAGCCTCACCTATGTCAGTCACTGCACTAAGTAAGTGAATGAGCTAATAATGCCAGTGGTGATGAATAGGAACAGCAGATGAAAGACTTGCTCTGGACTAACTACAGTTCTTATGCACAAGAAAAGAGGAGCCCATGTGTCTAGAGTGGAAACAAGTGCACACAAAAACAGAAATGGATCAGTACGCAGAGCTCTGGCTTACAGAAGAGTGTGAGGCAGGGTGCTATTATACTGGGAACCTCTGGATGCCTTTTATCACATACCCTTTCCTTGTACACTGAAGGTCAGCTGGGCTGGGGGGATGGCTTAGTGGCTAAGGCACATGCCTAAGAAGTCTAAGGACCCTGGTTCGATTCTCCGGGTCCCACATAAGCCAGATGCAAATGGTGGTGCATGCATCTGGAGTTTGGTTGTAGTGGCTAGAGGCCCTGATGCACCCATTCTCTCTCTCTGTCTCTCTCTCTCTCCCTCCTTCTGTCTCTAACAAATAAATAATAATAATAAAATATTTTTAAAAAATAATAAAGAAACTAAAGGTCAGAACCATGAAAGACGGACAAAGAAAACTTAGCATGAGAAAAAGAGGGACCAAGCTCACAATAAGTGAGAAACACAGGATATGCAGGAAGGGGATGAAGGATACAAATAAAAGGTTTCCATGGATGATTTTGAGACAGAAGTATATCCCCTATGAAACACAAATGGAAAATAAAGCTAACCATAACTTACTAACCTGCCCAAAAATGCTGCTCTCATGATCCTAACTCATGTGTTTAAAAATGTCCTGCCACTCTGCAAGTACATGACTCATTTTCCCTCTGTCCATGTTCGACTCCCAGCTTACAGTGTCCTTCATCCATTTCCATGATATTTAATTGGTGACTTGTGTACCTCTAAGAATACTTGACACAGTTTCTCGTGCGCTACCAAAGTGCAATGCTTTGATCACATCCCAGAATGATTCCATTAAACACCTGAGCCTCAAACTCACACACTTGTTTTCCACAGGCTTCTTTACCATTTCTACATTTTTCTGTTCCTATTTCTATTCCATCCTCAGCAGTGGAGACTTAGACATCAGTAACCTCATCCTTGCCAGTCTCACGCAAACAACTCCCTATGCTTCTTGAAATGAATTTTTTCATGGTTTCAATACACATTTGATGCTTTGAATGAATGCATGCTCCTTCTAGACAATGTTGAATACTAGCTAGTATTCAGAGGGATAGAAGAAAGAGTCCCTTCTCCACTGAATAAGGCATGAACTTTTCTCAATTCTTAACCTTTCTGCTCTTGGTAATGGGACTCTTTCTCCCATACTGCAGAACTCCAGTTAGAACATAATGTTACATGAAAACTAGAAATGTGAAGAATTTTAAAAAGCGTGGTAAATTGGATGTAGGGGTTCACACCTGTAATCCCATCTTCTGGGAGGTATAGGCAGGAAAATCAGGGATTCAAGACCAGACTTAACTACATAAAGACTTTGAGGCCAGATAAGCTACAGAAAAGTCTTCTCTCAAAAAAAAAAAATAAAAAACTGGGATCCTTCAATCCATTTCTAAGAAAAAACTTGTTCCAAGAATACAATGAATTTGTACTGCAATACAATGATGAAGAGGTCAAAGCAAACCTGAGAGACCCAAGAGAGGATGTGACTAGGGGAGGGATTTACAACTTTAGAGACAGAGAAGTTCTCACAAACATAAAGATGAGAACAGGAAGACTCCATTGCTAAAGATAAGTATAATAGAGCCCACTGAAAAGAGTTAGCTAAAGAAATTACAAGAACACTAGTTCAGATGATAGATCGCATTCTTAAAGCTGTCAAGTTAAAATTCCAAAGGCCCTTGGAACCTGATAATTTTGGATATGAGATCACCTTTGTGACATCTAAAACCTTAGACAAATAATCTAAGCTGTGGGTTGTAAATCCCAAGGACACTAACACCTACATCAAATAGTAAGCAAAATGAGGTTGAAGTAATTAGCCCAAAACTAACAGGGAGATGGGTGGGGAAATGGCTTAATGGTTAAGGCGTTTATCTGTGAAGCATAAGGACCCCAGTTTGATTCCCCAGGACTCATGTAAGCCAGGTGTACAAGGAGTGCATGCATCTAGAGTTCATTTGCAGTGGCTGAAGGCCCTGGTGCACCCATTCTCTCTTTTTCTCTGCCTCTTCCTCTGTATCCCTCTCTCTCTCAAATAAATAAATAAATATTTTTTTTTAATAACAGAAAGAAAGAATAGGCTTTCTAAGTGTACTTCCTCACCACACTCAAGTGTCTGGAATTAGCATTTCCAGCACATTGGCTAAGACTCCCCTTCCTGCCAACCCTGCCTTCCCTCACTATCCAAAAATGGTCCTTTACCTCCACTTGACTGTCCCAGTCTAGAGAGCTGTCCACAGTTATATTAGGGTAATCAGGCCAGACCTGTGGAGAGAAAAAGTTCAACAGAAATGTCCTAGACAATTTCCCATACAGACAATTTCCTAAGAAACTGCTAGCCACATGCTTACAGCTAAGAAACTTTCGTTGCCGTATAGAACTGCCCTAAAGAAAAGTGAATTCCACAAAGCCATTATCTGCATTGACAGATGTTGATTGAACGGTGGGAACTACAACCTCAGAGAACAAATGCAAATGGACAAAGTCAACATGCACTTACGCACTAACACTAACTGGCAGTGGGTCTGGCCCACAGTGAGGATTACTGCACTACTATCTGGATCTTACCTTTCCCCAGACGATGTCTCCACCATTGGGGAATCTGATGAAGACGTCATCCTCCACACCTCGAGTGAAGGCAGGGTAGGGCTGCGTCTCGTTGCCAGAGATGGCTGGATCCTGGAATCGAAGCACAAAGAAGTATGAGAACTAAAGCAACAGACTGACACACAAAAAAGAAGTTTTTGACAGGGAGGTCCCCAGCTTTGCTTTGCATGGTAGAGTCTCTGTGAACCCAGGAAATATACTTTTCCTGTTATGCTTCAGTTTCTCTTCTTGCATCAGAGAGAGGCCGACAGTACAAGGCGATCTCACCAAGGCCCATTCGTTGTCTCAGACCCTCTCCCACACGGACACAAGGACTGACCAGAATGAGGATGACCCGCATGCCATCGGCCCTCATGCGGTTGATCAGGTCTGGGAACCCGGAGAACTTGGGGCTGAGGGTGAAGTCCAGCTGCCGCTCCATGTAGTCAATGTCAGAGTACTGCACGTCCTGCGGGAGGACACGAGGACATGGTGGCTGCTGATGGGGAGAGCCCGGGCTCTGGAGGGGGAGGCTCCTCCACCTCCCAGGGGGAATTTCTGATGACTTGTTTCTATACCTTCAAAACCTAGCTCTGACATACCGTAGATTGGAATCCTAGAATAGACGCTTATTTTGCAAACTCTAACTCAAGAAAAGACAAAAATTTGCATCAGCAACAATAAAAAGCCAAATAAGTTGAATGATAATACGTATCTGGAAAAGCTATTGTGAGAAAAAAAAAAAAAGAAAAAGAAAAAAGTGAGTCATAGTGGCACATACCTTGAACCCAGTACTTGGGAGGCAGAGGTAGGAGGCTTGCCATGAGTGTTTGGGGCCACCCTGAGACTACATAGAGAATTCCAGGTCAGTCTGGGCTAGAGCCAAGTCCCTACCTTGAAAAACCGAAAACAAAAGAAGAATGTAAGAAAGCACTTTGAAAACTGCCCATGCAATTCATGACCAAGGTTGTCTTCCCTAGGGGGCTATTCCTGGGATCAGTGGTTCTTGTTCATAGAATACAATATTAATACCCCAATCCTAATACAATATGAGCTATATATAAATCTACTGCAAAGTAATGTAAAACAAAAATGCATAATTAGCCAGGCATGGTGGCGCACGCCTTTAATCCCAGCATTTGGGAGGCAGAGGGAGTAGGATCGCCAAGTGTTCGAGGCCACCTTGAGACTACATAGCGAATTGCAGGTCAGCCTGAGCTAGAGTGAGTCCCTACCTCAGAAAACCAAAAAAAAAAAAAAAAAAAAAAAAGAAGAAAACAAAAGGGGAGTGAGGGGGTAATTGTAGACTATCAAAATAATGACTGCAAAAAAAGACAGAGCTAACAGGCTCTCTGGATGAGTAGCCTGAGGCACCACATTCAGTCACCTCTCTTGTCAAAGTGACATATTACGTGATGTGCTTTTCATCAGTGAAGCAATAGTAAATATTAGAACAGTGAGGCCAATTAAAACATATGAAAGAGGTTCATATTGTGAATATTTGAACATAATGTGTTCTCATTATTGAAGCCCTCTTGGCTCCAGGTGAAGAAGGTTGGTTCTCTGGAAACCTGTTATAGGATTCTTGCATTCAGCCAGCAATAGGCTCAGAGCTCTGAACACAACGGGTTGGGTTAGAGCTGATAACAAATCTACACATATAAGATGAATGAGTTTAGGTTAACTTGTTTTAAATTAATCAACCCTAGTGTTAGAGAGATGTTTAATTCTTATTAAAAAAAAAAAGTAAAGACATTATTACTAAATGTCTTTAAGGCATGTAAGAAATACAAGGAAGCATGATATAGCAGTAAGTACCCTGGGGTTGCCATAACTCCTCCCTGACTGTCTAAGTGACCAATGCCTAAGATGGTAAGAGAGCCTTCATTTGTGTGACTGGTGGGACCTGATCCATGTAGTATCATGGGAGAATGGACTTAGTGTCGTGGCAGGACCTCACAACCAAATCAACACACAATGACACTTGCGTTAGCTATGACATAAAGCCAGTACACCACAACATGTACATACGTAGGGGATCTGAGCAGCCACCATGTCGTCATACAAGCTGGCAATCTCAGAGTCATTCTCGTATCCATAGCGACACAGCTGGAACCCCAGGGACCAGTAGGGGACCATCACAGGCCGACCAATCAACTACAAAATAAACAGGAAACATTAGTGATCAATAGACATCTAAGCTAATTACAAAACGTTAAAAGGAGGTTGAGGTTATAAATGAAGTAAAAATAACATTTAGCTAGCAACCAAACTAAGGAGCACGTCAAATCCAGAAGAACGCCAGGAGTGCAGAGCTCTTGGCGAACATGAAGAAAATCCCGCTGCTGTCCTGTAGCGCATTCTCTGGGAATGATGGGAAACCTATTCTACTCCGATTCCTAAATATCATCTAAAGTAAACACAGAACTCAGAGGCAAACACCCTGATTAGGACACAGTCTTGAGCCCCTACCCGCTGTGCGACCTTGTAAAAAATAATGTAACATTTCTGCACTTAATCCTTCAACTGGGAGTTGGAAAGAACGGTACTATTTCATTCAGTGCTTTTACGAGCACTAAATAACACTATGCATGAAGTGCTCCCATGCCCGTTAGTAACAGAGGCAGTAATCACTGCAACAGCTGCACTGCCTCTGCAACCAATGCCACTATGACTTCTCACCCTGGCCACTCCCGTCACCATCACCCACTCCCACCATCATCCCCCTCACCACAGTACAACTATCATGACCATACAATTATGTATCATTGTCACCCCATCACCATTATCCCTTCATTAACTGCCAACACCTAAGTGCCAAAGCGAAGACCCCCATCTTCCACCACTGTCACTGCATACCTCACAATGCCAGCATCCCCAACATCATCAGAACGACCTCCACCATCATACCCATCACGGCCACCAGCCCCACAATCACTTCCACTAACAGCACTACTAGTACATTCAACGTGAACTGTCTCCCACACGCTAATGAGTTCAAACACCTGGTACTGACCTCATGGCACCGTTCGGGAAGGATATGGAATCTTTAAGAGCTGGAACCTTGCTGATGGAAGTGGTTCATTGGTGACAGGCCTTGAGGTTTAATAGTTAATTCCCCCCACTTCCTATTTTTCCTCTGCTAACTGATTATGGATACAATGTGAATAGCAAGCTTCCTGTTCCTTCTGCCTTGCCTTTCCCATGATGATGCAGTAAATCTGCTCAAACTATAAGATAGAATAAACATTTCCTTCCTGATTTTTTGAATATTATTTATTCATCCATTTATTTAGAAGAGAGAGAGAGAGAGAAAGAGGCAGAGAGTAAGAGAGACAGGTAGAGAGAGTATAGGTGTGCCAGGGGCTGTAGCCACTGAAAATGAACTCCACATGCATGTGCCACCTTGTGTATTTGTCTTATGAGGGTATATACCTGGGTAGATAGGCTTCACAGACAAGCACCTTAACTGCTAATCCATCTCTCCAACCCCTGAACTTGTTTCCTTGGGTATTTAGTCACAGCAATGGGTAAAGAAATGGAGATACCATACCCAGCCACACCATGACTTACACCAGGACAATTAGCCTCACCACCACTGAATCATAAGTATTTCTGCTATTCTGAAATGATTAGAGAAACTATAAAGTTAATAGGAATAAAACTATATATATATATATATATATATATATACACACACACATACATATATGTATGTATGTTTCTTATTCTATAACATACTTGTCGTGTGTGTCTGTATGTGTGTATTTACTAATCGAATGAACTCCTTCCTCCCTACCTCTGTGTACTGCTGAGTGACGAGCTCTGGAGTTGGCCCCAGGAACACATAAAAGTCCAGAACTCCCCCTGTAGTACGGTACGTCAGGGCAGGCAGGGGCTGAAAGGTCACATCTGAAAAGATAAGAAGATGTCAAGAAAGCTGTAAGTTTTCAGGGTAAGAAAATTAGCTCTGAAGTGACACCTCCACCACCTTCCATTTTAGAGCAAAGAGGGCAGATATTTGATACCAGACCTGCATAGAAATACAACTGAGTCAATGTCTATATGATCTAATCCCTGGATGTTTCCCCTTTGGCATGCTTTTGTTGAAAATTCTGTCACTGTCCATCTTAAATTAAGGTCACTCTCATTTAGTGATTAGTTTAAGATTCATAAGAAGTGTTAAAAAAAAGTGTTAAAATAGCACTTCACCCAGCTTCCCTTTATGATGGTACCATGTAAAAACACTGCATGTTTCCAAACAAGAAACTGGCACTGATAAAATAGTATTTATTGGCTCCAATGTGGATCCTATTTATATTTCAACAGTTAACACTATTTTCCCAAAAGCCCTCATTTTCATCCCTTTCCCAGATAACATACCGAAGTTTTAATACCATAGTACCTTAGAGAGAGTATTCTGACCCATAACTTCAAATTAATTAATTTATACAACTATATCATACTGGCTGAATTGTCAAAAGAAGAGTTGGATAAATCTTTTAATCATACATTAACAGACTAAAATAAACATAAATGCTAAGGAGGAAAAACAAATACTTTCCATAGATGATGAATTTTGACATTAGGGACAGCTGAGTCAACCACTTTATAAAGTTACTCAAGAATGAGTGGCACAGTCACATGAGGTGGAAGTATGTCTTACCCATGGCGTTGCTGTTCAGCAGGAGGACTCCGTGGGCACTGCCATCCTCCTCCAGCCCCAGGTAGTAGGGATGGACACCATAGGAATTCTTCTTGTACTGAGAGTCACGGGACAAGACAGAAGAGGTTAGAAGACTGTGTGTGGAGAAAGACACTCAACAGAAATGAGTCTGGAAGCTAGGTCCAGCCTCCTCGGAGAAAGACGTCAGAAACAAGGAGCCTGAGAACGGCCTCCTCGTCTAAGAGCAGAACGTGCTGGTCAAGTGCAGTCTGGGGAGGAAGCATGAGGACCCACGGTGAGGTGGAGGGAGGATGAACACCCCGCCCAGGGCTCTGTCCTTACCCCTGGGGGCTCGTCCCTGGAAAACATGCCCCACGTGTGCCAGTTCAGGTCTTGCCTAAAGGTCCTATGCTCGTTCTCCCCAAAGCCGTAGATGTAGGTGGAGGGCAGGCGGGTGGAGATGCGGATGAACATGTCGTTGAAGGTGAAGCCCAGGAGCTGAGAGTCCCAGCTGCGGCAGGAGAAGGAACGTGCGCCAAGGATCAGCTTCCGCGAGGACCACAGAACCCTGGATCCTGTTCCCACCCCCAGAACCCGACCGTCTGCCTGACAGAACACACAAGTCTGCTGGATTAAAGTGTTCATAGATATGCTTGTGAACAGCCCAGGACTGAGGTTCCCTCTTCCACTTCCTGCCTTCAGTGATCCCCCCATTTGACCAAATCCCATCACTTGTCACCACCTCATTTTCCACCATGACTTCTGCCCTTGTTTTCTCAGAACCACTTCCTGCATGCACTCAGGACTGTGATGGAGGAGCATCCACACCTTGTAACTTCCTTGATCACGTTGTTCAGCCACTTCTCAGGAAAATACCTTAGGGAACTTTCAGAGCTTTTCCTGTTCTGAAGTCCACCTAGCATCTAGCTTTGTCTCCCACCTTCATTTCACAGGAATCTGTTCCTTAACATGACAGCTTTCGATCAGTTCATGGCCTATGCTTTGACTATCTCTTCTATCAGAGATGTTCCTTCCCATCCCTGAGAGCTTCACATGGGGATTCTCCTCATCTGCACAGTCTCACATGTCACCTTCTCCCCAGAGAGACCTACTCACACGATGCTACCAAACATTCCCATTCTTAATTGTTTTGCTTTTGTTTTCCTACACAGCGGTTACAACCACATCACCTTCCACTGTAGATTATAAACTACCTTTGTTCATTGAGAACATGTGCCTAACCTGTTTGTTCAACAACACTCAGAACAGTATGTGATATGCAGAATAAACCCCATACGTGTTTGTTGAACTTATTCTCACTATTGCTGCCTCAGTAATTATTCTAGGGCTGCTAAAGGTTCCCCCTGAGGACAGACGTGGGGGAAACAACTTTCTCGTGGATCTGGCAATGCAGTGCGACGTTTTGAGCTAGGTGGTCTCCAAGTCAATGGAAGGAATAGGAAATTCGTAATTCTACTTACATCACGGAGCCTGTACTCTTCCGGCGAATCTCAATGCCAAACGGATTCTGCTTGATGAGGACATCGTAGAGCCGGCTGTCAGGGGTGCCGGATGGAGCACTGGGGACGTTGAGAGGGACTGGGACTTCATACCGCTGGCTGTTGGGGTCATAAATCTAGGCCAAAGAAATCAATTTAAGGTACAGATGGGGAGACTATGTTCTGGTATTCCATAATATACATGATGGTCATAGTAAGATTATATAATACAATTAAAGATAGCTAAAAGATAGGATGTTAAAAGTTCTCATCACAAAGATAGATATCTGAGATAAGAGATACCTGAAGCCTTTGATTTTATCAATTCATGATGAATAAATGTACTAAAATATTACACTGTATACCCTAAAGGTGTACAATTATCACATATCAATTTAAAATCTCCTTAGGAATGTTTAGTAATATTGAAATCGATAGCATTAAGCAACTCTCTGTATTTTGACAGAGATGAAATGCAGTAGTATACATCTTTTTAAAATTACATAAAATCTGTGATTTATGCAAATAATTGAAGAAAATGTATGATTACCAGTTTAATTTTAGTCTGACATATTTCATTTTTTAAATATTTTATTTTTATTTATTTGCTTATTTGACAGAGAAAGAGGGAGAGGAAATATATATAGAGAGAGAATGGGCATGTCAGGGCCTCCAGCCACTGCAAATGAACTCCAGATGTGTGCACCCCTAGTGCATCTGGGTAACAAGGGTCTTGGGGAATCACAACTGGGTCCTTTGGCTTTGCAGGCAAATGCCTTAACCACTAAGGATCCCTCCAGCCCACATATTTCATTTTTAATGTATCAGTTAGAGTAACATGTCCATGCTGATACTGGTGGTAACTAGGAAATTCATTCTAAAATTGGTATTTTATTAATCTATTCTCTATTATTTTTCTGTGTTATTAAGTATCTTTGAGTACCTATACCCTTCTCAGAACTGAAATAATAAACTCAAAATGCATTTTCCTCCACTCAATATTCTTGCTTTAAAAAATGACCCATATTGATTCCTAAAAGAAATTATCTATCACTAGTTGGTCCTGCTTTAGAAACTAGAGGCCTGAAGTAAATAGGCCATGATTGTTGCTATGAAAAGCACACATGCTGGTAGGAAGCAGAAGAGGCCTTGAGCACCCCTGAGTGATGTGAGCTGATTCACACCAGTGCAGAAGAGCTGTGAGACTACAGGGAAGGAGATGCTTTGGTGGGAGAATCATGGACCAAGATTTAAGTAGTTTTAGACAGTGGCCAAGCACACAAATGAGACAAAGTTAGTGGTAAGGAAATAAAAAACACAACTGCTTTGAGTATCAAAGTAGGCTCAAAAAGATGGAAATGTTTTGTAGAGAAAGATGTTGTCAATTAAGAAGTTAGTTGGCAAAGTTAAGGCTGGAAACCCATGCAAGGTCATTCCACTAGGCACCAGTGCTGCAGTGAGGATAAACATAGAAAAGAGTATCAATGCCAATGAGACATAGAACAGAAGTCCAAGTTGATATCAGACTCTGAGAACACATCTAGACAAATTACACTTCCCGAGTCACTTTTATCCTCAGGAGCATTTGAGGGCTTACTGTATACTACCCTCAGTGTGAGGTCAAAAGCATGAGATTAAGGGTCAAATTGCTGTCCCAGATAAGCTCACAGTGGAGTGGAGAATTCATGAGACCAGCTAGTCTAGGGCAGGTTCCTGTTGCTGCATGTAATTATGCAGTGGAAGGGAAATCAATCGCTGCCCAGGCAGGCATTTTCACAGACACCTGCAATGCAACTCCCAAACTGAGCTCCTTATCCATTACTGCCTAAGCACAGACCTGTTCAGTTCCTTCATTGCAGTTAATTTAACCACTATCCACATGTGAATGCATGTGAGCAACACGGTCGTCATTCCGCAAGTGTTCCTCTTCCTGTTTTCATCCTACTGCCCACCAGTGATGAGGTCCTGCCGTACAATTGTCTCAGTCGCGCACACATCCATGGCTTCCACATGTCTTCTCTGTCCCTAGTCCAAGCTCAGCCACACCTGCCACTCCTTCCCAGGAGCTTCCTTCCTTGACTCCCCATGCCTTACTGACCTAACAATTGCCATTAGCTAGCCATAATGATCTTAAAATGAAAATTGGAAAAGATTTTTACTGTTGTATCAAGATCTCTGGATTATGACAATGATTCTAGACTATTGCCCGATTCAACCCCTAAACTCATTTTCGGGTCTGTAATGTGGAAGTGATAAGGAATACATATACTGAGATTACCTTAAACTGTAGCATTTCATTCTTGTGGTAGGTCACTTGCAGGGCAAGAGGGTTCACAGGTGTGGAAGGGAAGGCGTTTCTATAAAGAGAAGCCTTTAAGGAGATGTCAGCTGTGGCCCCATGTGAATCATACTGAATATTGCTGACAGAGTACAGGTCATCGACAATGAAGCAGTGAGGGACACCAGCAGTCGTGGATGTCTGGAAAGCAAAGTCAATATGGATGAGCACATGGCCTAGAGTTAATCAAACTATACTTTACATGGGGAAAAAATCAGTCACTACCATATCATTCATCCACTCATATTTTAGTGGGCAGTGACAAAAATTTAAATCCTAAGTTTGCAAGCAATAATCTTGAAAGAGGGGCTGGAGAGATGGCTTAGCAGTTAAGCGCTTGCCTGTGACGCCTAAGGACCCCGGTTCGAGGCTCGGTTCCCCAGGTCCCACGTTAGCCAGATGCACAAGGGGGCGCACGCGTCTGGAGTTCGTTTGCAGAGGCTGGAAGCCCTGGCGCGCCCATTCTCTCTCTTCCTCTATCTGTCTTTCTCTCTGTGTCTGTCGCTCTCAAATAAATAAATAAAAAATGAACAAAAAATATTTAAAAAAAATAAAAAATAATAATAATAATCTTGAAAGAAACGCCCACATTTATCCCCACCACCTGCACGTCTAGATCAAGCTCATTTGAAGCTCTTCCTTTGCATGGGTTTTACAGATACTCGGGCGGTGGTGCTGTGTTCATGAAACTGTAGGCTGTACTTAGGGGATTTTAGAGTATGTGAACGTCTTCGGCATCTTTACCTCCCACACACAGCCACGGGCAATGCAGTCTGCTTCAGAAACACCATGCTCATCAGGGTAACAGTCAATTTTCTCCTCATCCTTTATGTTGATGTCCCATTCCACCGTGTATGCGTCTCCCAGTAGAAGATTGATATTTGTGATAGTGGCAACCTGTAAGAGGTGTGAAAATGTAAGGAAATTTATTAGTGGCCTTTCAAGATGTGAAACATTTTATTAAAAAAAAAAATAAGGCTATATGCAGTGGCTCATGCCCAATATTTAGGAGGCAGAAACATGAGGATTGGGAATTCACAACCATCTTTCGCTAAATGACAATTTTGAGTCCAGCCTTGTCTACATGAAACCTACTAGCAAAGAGAAAAATAAAAAGAGAAGGTATAGCATGTGAGGGCAGGGGGAGTAAAAGGAAAGAAAAAGGAAATGAATAGAAATAAAGGGTCCTCACCAAAGGTTAGTGGTAAGACCCTATTGCTGAAGACACCATATGCAGCTCACACGTAAAATGGAATGGCATGGCTGGAAGCCAGGAGAGAGTCAGTTCCCAGACAGTCAGCGTGTCTAGTGCCAGAGGGTGCTACATGGACGACTGGGGGAAATGACCAATATCTGTCCAAGCAACTCATGGTCCAACCAACGTAGCAGCAAATAACCTGTTGTGATGCCCACACAAGTGCAATAGTGGCACACAGCCATGGTGGGGAACCAAGTGCTCTTGATTCGGCTAACTGATCCCCTCAGTGGTACAAGACCCATAGCTGGAGCTGGGAAACAAGTCAGAACCATACCCAAACATAAGACCACTCTCCAATATCAAGTTACCATCAATCATGGGGCACAAGAGGACACACACCTATTAAACTCTCTATAAAAAAAGTAAGGGTTATCTCATTTGTCCTGGTGCTAACTTACTCTCCGTTGGAGAATCTGCTTCTCTTTTTCAGATAGATGCAGATCCTAAGGAGAGAGCCACCCCATCATACCTCAAAAGGGCCCTTACTGAATCTAAGGAAAATTGGTGAAACAAGCAAGGGTGATGTTTTCCTGATGAACCGGATACCAGCACAAGGGGGAAGGAGACCAACACAGAGAAAAATCAATGCCTACCAAATCAGAGAGCCAGAGACCCAGAGACCCAGAGGCCCCCAACACCTCATCACTGAAGCAGACCAAAAATGAACCCAACAGGGCTCAGGGAAATTTTGCGGAAGAGGGGGCAGAAAGAATGTCAGAGCCACATGTTGGGTCATGATATACAGAGACATTTATCATACCAGTAACAGTGGGCGTAACTTCATTGAAGAAAATGTTAGAGCCCTCTTAAAGAGACATGAATAAATTGAAGGTAAGTCAAGAAATGAAATCTCTCAACAACTGGTTGGGTAAATTTAATGAAGACTTGATCAAGTGCAAGAATAAACTCTAGGAAGCATCAAGAAAATAAGAGCACAAATTGAAATCATACCTCAAAAAAGAGATGGACACAATGCAAAATAGCACAACAGAAAACAAAAATCAAGTAGAAATTATAAAAGCCTGTCTAGAACCCCTCATCAACAGAGTTACTCATGTGAAAGACAGAACCTCTGACCTGGAAGACAAGACAGAAAAAATTGATCAGGAGGCCAAAAACTTTGCTAAGTTCAAAAAAACTCAAATGAACAAAATATGAGGGACCTGTGGGACACCCTAGAATGACCAAACATCTGGATCATGGGTATACCAGAAGGAGAGGAAATCCAGGCCAGAGGCATAGAGAACATATTCAACAAAATTATTGAAGAAAATTTCCAAATCTCACAAAAGAGAGGCCCATCCAGACACAAGAAGCCCACAGAACATCAAACAGAAAGGACCAAAGAAGAAACTCCCCAAGACATATCATGATTAATTAAAACTCTTAACAATGAAAACAAAGAGAGAGTGTTAAAAGCAGCAAAAGAGAAACAATTCACAAGAAAGGCAATCCCACCAGAATTACATCACATTTCTTAATAGAAACCCTGAAAGCCAGAATAACCTGAAACACTTCAAAGTCTGAAACACTATGGCTTCCAACCCAAGCTGCTCTGCCCACCAAAAGCATCCCTCATAATAGATGGTAAAAGAAAAAGTTTCCATGAAAAAATTCAACTCTATGATTATATTAACACAAAGACAAATGTACAGAGAATACTTGAATACACAGAACAAACAGCCAATCTCAAGAGCCAACAAGAAGAAGGTCACAATAACCAAACTTGACCAGAATCAAAATAGTACAAAACAAAGCCAGGCATGGCGGCACACGCCTTTAATCCCAGCACTCAGGAGGCAGAGGTAGGAGGATCACCATGAGTTCAATGCCAGTCTGAGACTACATAGTGAATTCCAGGTCAGCCTGAGCTAGAGTGAGACTCTATCTCAAAAAAAAGAAAAAAAAAAAGTACAAAACACAATAAAGCACAAAACCCCATAAAACACCTCATCATGGCAGGGATTAACTCAAACCTCACAGTAATAACTTTAAATATTAATGATCTTAACTCATCCATCAAAAGATACAGGCTATCAGGATGGATCAAAAAATGACCATTCTTTCTGCTATCTTCAAGAAACCCACCATACCACTAAAGACAGACACCTCCTCAGAGTGAAAGGTTGGAAAATGATATTCCAAGCAAATGGAAATAAAAAACAAGCAAGTGTTGCTATATTAATATCTGATAAAATAGGCTTCAAAGCAAAAGTAATCAAAAGGATAAAGAAGACCACTTCTTATTCATCAAGGGAATGATCCAACATGAGCACATCACAATAATAAAGATATGTGCACCAAACACAGATGTATCACAGTTTATAAAACAAAATCTACTTAACAATAAAACAGAAATAATCATCAATAGACAGATCATCCAAGCAGAAAATCAACATGGAAAAAATAGAGCCCAACATTATAGATCATCTAGACCTAATGAATATATACAGAACTTTCCACCCCAACTCTACAGAATACACATTCTTCTTAGCAGCCCACAGAACCTTCTCCAAAATTGACCATATTTTAGGCCATGAAGCATGCCTTCATAAAGTCAGGAAGATTTAAGTAACTCCTTGGATCATGACAGATCACAATGCTTTAAAGCTATAAATTAACAAGAGACACACCAAGAACTCCACCAGCTCCTAGAGACTAAACAACACACTTTTAAACAATGAATGTGTCATGGAAGAAATCAAAAAGTAAATTTTGAAATTCCTAGAGTTAAATGATAATGAAAACACAACCTACCAAAACTTATGGGACACAATGAAGCCAGTCAAAAGGGAAAAATTCATAGCCCTAAATGCCTTCATTACAAAGACTGAGAGATCCCAAATCAATAACCTGACTGTCCACCTAAAGGCAATGGAAAAACAAGAAGAATCCAACCCAAAGAGCTCCAGATGGAAAGAAATAATCAAGATTAGAGGAGAAATTAATGAACTGGAACTTAAAAATTGATGAAACAAAGAGCTGATTCTTCGAAAAAATAAGAAAGATTGAAAAATCACTGGCCAAACCGGTCAAGCAAAAAAGAGAAGTCTCAAATTAATAAAATCAGAAATGAAAAAGGAGAGATCACACAGACATCAATGAAATTGGACCATCAAGGCATACTTCCAAAACCTCTATATCACAAAATTAAATAAATTGGAAGAAAGTTATGAATTCCTAGACACATACCACCTACCAAAACTAAACTCAGAGTTCATTAAACCTACCATATCCATGGAAATTGAAAAGGTAATCAAAAACCTCCCCCAAAAGAAAAGTCCGGGACTGGATGGGTTCTTAGTTAAATTCTGTCAAACCTTCATTGAATAATTTAAACCACTTTTTCTCAAACTGTTTTGCATAATCAGAGACCAGGGTATCTACCCTGACTCCTTGTATGAGCTATCATCACCCTAATACGGACCATAAAAGCCACTTTATCATCTCAATTGATGCAGAGAAGACCTTTGACAAAATACAATACCACTTTATGATCAAAACACTGGAAAGAATAAGCATGGAGGGTTTATATCTCAACACAATAAAGGCTATATGTAAAGCTCCTAAAGCCCAAATAATACTTAATGTAGAAAAACTCAAGGACTTCCCACTGAGATCAGGAACAACACAGGGTTGCCCACTCTCATCACTTCTTTTCAACATAGTACTAGAAGTACTAGAAACAATATGACAGGAGAAAGAAATAAAAGGGATTCAAATTGGAAAGGAAGAAGTCAAGTTAGCTCTGTTTACAGATAACATGATCCTATATATAAGTGACCCGAAAGTCTCCATCTCAAAACTTCTGAAGGTGATAAATTCCTTCAGCAAAGTGGCAGTACAAAATCAATGCACAAAAATCAGTAGCTTTTCTATATGCAAAAGACAAATATACAGAGAAAGAAATAAACTAAATAACACTAACCAAGGATGTGAAAGACCTATATAATGAAAACATAAAAACACTCAAAAAAGAAATAGAGGAGGACTTGAGAAAATGGAAAGACCTCCCATGCTCCTGGCTAGGTAGAGTTAATATTATGAAAATGGGTACCAAAAGCAATATATAGATTTAATGCAATACCAATAAAAATACCAGGATTGTTCTTCACAGAGATTGAAAAAAATGGTCTCAAAATTCATATGGAATGGCAGAAGTCCTCAGATATCCAAACATATCCTCAGTTAAAAAAAACCCTGGTGGTATCACCATATCTGATCTAAAGGTATATTACAAAACCATGGTGACAAATCCAGCATGGTATTGGAATAAAAACAGAAACATAGACCAATGGGATAGAATTGAAGACGCAGACCTTAGGTCAAGTAACTACAGCTACTTGATCTTTGACAAAGTGTCAATAATGTAGACTGGAGAAAAGACAGCATCTTCAACAAATGGTGTTGGACAAATTAGATGACCATATGCAGAAAAGTAAAATTAGACCCACTCATTTCACCATATACAAAAATCAAGTCCAAAGGATTAAAGACCTCAATAAAAGACTTGAAACTGTTCAACTATTGGCATAAAAAATAGGAGGCACTCTCCATAAGACAGGACTGGGAAAAGACTTCTTGAACAAAACCCCAGCAGCCCAGGAAATTAAACAAGCACTCAACCAATGGGATCTCAGGAAGCTAAGAATATTTTGCACAAACATAACATAAGCAGAGCCAATAGATTACTGACTGAATAGGAAAAAATCTTTGCCAACTATACCACTGACAGAAGCCTAATATCTAGAATCTACAAAGAACTCAAAAAAACTAAACCACAAAAAATTCAAACAACCCACTCCAAAAGAGGGGCAGAGAACTAAATAGGGAGTTCTCAGAGGAAGAAATTCAAATGGCTAACACATACTTAAGAAAATGTTCAACATCCCTAACCATTAGGGAAATGGAAATTAAAACAACGACCTTGTTATTCCATTATTAGGCATTTACCCTAAAAGCTCCACATCTCAGTTCAGAGATATTTGCTCAACCATGTTTATAGTTGCTCAATTCATAATAGCTAAAAACTGGAATTAACCCAGGTGCCCATGATTGGATGAATGGATAACCACAATGTGGTATATCTACATGATGGAATTTTACTCAGCAGTAAGAAAAAAAATGATACATTGATATTTGTAGAAAAATGGTCAAACTTGGAACAAATTATTCCAAGTGAATTCGCACAATCACAGAAAGACAACCATTGCATGATCTCACTTATCTGCAGTTTCTAACCTGGATCAGCCTGAGTTGCTGACATAACCTACTAGCATCTCAAGGCTTGGGCAATAGTCAGACTAAAAGATGAAACCCTCAAGAGGACCTTAGGGGGAGCACCTGAATCTGAGGGCCCTGGAGAGGGTGAGATGAAACCTAACTTCAAATGTCTCCTGTTTCTCTTTCTGCTTTGTTTTTTTTTTTTTTTCTTTTCCCTTGGTGCTGGCCTTAGGAGGAGGGAAAGGATGACACCAACATGTGTTGTTTACATACTAAATATGTCTATATCTAATCTACATCCACAATGAGCTGTTGATCAGAGAGACCTACTAGATCTCCCCAAACAAACATGACAGGCTTCTGTCAGAGCACTTGATTACCCACCAGAAGTTAATGGTTAAGACCCTACTGCTGACTACACCATACAGTGTTGGCACAGACCATGGAGAGGCCTGGTTGGAATCTGGAGGAGAGCCAGTCCCCAGACAATTAGCCCATTTAGTACTGGAAGACACAACATGAGCTACCAGGGAAAAGTGCACAACATCTGTCCAAGCAACTCAAAGTCTAAGCAACTCAGAAGCAAACAAATTGATGTGATGCTCACACAAGTGCAATAGTGGCACACAGCCATGGTGGGTAACCAACTGCTCTTGGATTGGCTAACTGACCCACTCTGTGGGAAGGAAACCATATCTGTAACTGAGAAACAAGTCAGAATCATATCCAGATAATGATTCCACTTTCCATTGTCAAGTTCCCACTACCCTTAGACTATAAGAGGGTCTACACCCTTTTAATTCTCTCTAAATTAATGGTGGTTATCCCATTTAACCAGTGCTGAATTAATTTTCCACTGGAGAATCTGCTTCTCTTTTTCAGACAGGAGCTGGACCTAAGGAGATAAATGATCCCATGCATTCCACCCTGGCCCCAGCTGAAACCACAGAGGAATTGGGGAAATGAGCATGAGTGCTGCTTTCTTAGTGAATCTGATATCAACAAAAGGGTGATGGAGATAGACAATGAGGACACTCAGCACCTACCAAGCCAGAGATCCAGAGGGTCCTAAGTGCCCAACACTGAAGTAGACTTAAAATGCTCCCAGCATGGCTCAGAGAATTTTGTGGAAGAGGGAGGCAGAGGTAGGAGGATCGCTGAGAGTTTCAGGTCAGCCTGGGCTACAGTGAGACCCTACCTCAAAAAAATAAAAAGAAAGAAGAAAAGAAAATCTTCTGTCTCTCAACAGCCACAAAGAATAAAACAGTTTCTTTGGTTTATGTTAATTGTCTTTTTTTGACAGATATGAGTTGAGCCTGATTTCATGTATGCAGTCTTCAAAGGTCTTGCACTTTTCCCTTGACGTAACAAAACACACACCACTTTATTTCTAACTTCATAGTACATACACTCTCGATATGGGTTATCACATAAGAGATTACATATTACTGATACATTCCTACATGGGAAGTTTAAATTGGCTTATTTTCCCACACACACCATGCGGATATAGCGTGTTTCATGCTGGGAGACCTGAACCACATGTCCTTAGTATTCCTGGGGGACAGACGTTCTCCTAATGTTAAGGCACCTGACAAATGAAAGACAAGCTCTTCAGGAGAAGTGAACAGCATTACATTACAATGAAAAATTATTTTTTATCACCCAACCCAGTAAGTAGCCATTGGGAAGGGGCATCAAATTCTTTGTCTTATGCTAATCCTTGAGCATGTGTGAATTTAAATGAGAATCTGGATGTAAAGATATATTTTCAGTACTGAAGAGAATGAGCAAAAGGCAGAGCCAAAGAAGCAGAGATAATGAAACTGAATACAATCAGAAAGGGGGAAAAATTCAAAATCTAAATTTATGAAACCCACACTTCCTCGTCTTTACCATTCAGAATTCCCGACCTGCTCTCAGATCCCATTGCTTCTAATCTCCCACAGCCTAACTGTGACCTTCCTATGCCAATCATACGTGTTCTGGGTTGGCTGGTGATCTGCTGGGCTGGGTGGACGGCTGGCTGGTGGGTAGGTAAATGGGTGATTTGTTGGTTGGTTTGTGAGGCAGGGTCCCATGTAAACCACCTGGGTAGCTAAGATTGAGCGTAACTTCCTTCTGCCTTCACCTCTCACTTCCTGAGAGTATAGGTATGAGACACTTCACTCTGCTAAAGTTACTGTTTTACAAATCCAGTAGGAGAAAGCCAAACACTGATAGGCAGAAGAGACGAAAAATGAGAAGACTGAAGTCATCATAGCTCATCCATCTCATTCTCAACATCTTTCCCCACGCCAGGACATCCAACCAGCTCGCAGCAGCTCGCTGATTCTTTGGGAACCTGTGCAGTCTTGGCAAAAAGGAATGCCATAATGCCATTCTGGAAGAATCTCAACAACATGGATTCTTACCTTCAGGTTAGGGTCGTAAGAGACTTGAGGAGACATCTGACTTAAAACACCATTGTGCTTCACTGTAACTTTGCTAATTTCCTGTGTCCCAAGGATTTTAATCTCTTGAAATGTTACATTATTGGGGTCCTTGTAGGTTGATTTTGAAATGGTCACATCCAAGTGTTTCTGAAACAAACAAAATTATGTAGAAAGGAATATCTGTGGTACCAAGATCCTCCAGTCCTTCAAATGGTTGAAATTCAATGCTTGCTCTGAACGCCTCTGAGATTTCTCTCCCAATGTGTGCTCAAGGAGAGCCGACTCATTTTAATTATAATTGGGGAAAGGATCCACCACACAGAAATATTTTAAACATCTGTCTTATAACAGTGAAGCTTTTTAAAAATACTCTTCAAAAGTGTGATTTGCTTTGATTCATAAATGTCATTGCTGCCTTTTGAAAACATGCATGATGCAATTATTAAGAGTCATCAGTGGAAATGTGTTCATCCATAGGTGCTACTACCAGTAGAGTCACATATACAAAGCCCAGTGGGGCTAACGGTCAGACAAAAGCCCACACCCAAGGTTCACAACCACATGCTACTCACTTGGGTGGCAGAAAATCCACACAAAATGTAAACACCATTGGCCACAGTATCTGAAAGCAGAAGAAAGAAGTCACTCACACCGCTGAAGGACAACGTTCATCTCCTCTGGTGATATTGTAAACAGCAGGGCTCCCTTCTTTTATGACAGAATTGTATTCCTGCCACAGATGTTTGTGGATTCATCAACCAGTGAACACTTAGGCTGTGTCTGTATCTAAGTTATCATCGGCCATGCCCCAGTGGACATACTCACTTCATGCCTTTGCATATTTACTCACAAACGGAAGTACCGGTCATATAAGAGAAATATCTAAAGAACCTCTATGTTGTTAGCCATGATGACTGAGGCACTTTACATGTCCAGCAGCAGTAGAAGGCATTCTACATTCTAACCAACACTTTCTGTTTCATGACACAGGGTTTCACACCATCCCAGACTGACTCTGTAGCACAGGCTCGATTAAAACTCACAATGATCCTTCTACCTCAGCCTCCTGAGAGCTGGGATTAAAAGTGCAAGCCATGGACTGGAGAGATGGCTTAGCAATTACAGTATTTGCCTGTAAAACCTAAAGACTGAGGTTTGATTCCCCAGGACCCACGTAAGCCAGATGCACAAGGTGGTGCATGCATCTGGAGTTCATTTGCAGTGGCTGGAGGCCCTGATATGGCCAATTTCTCTCTCTCTCTCTCTCTCTCTCTCTCTCTCTCTCTCTCTCTCTCTCTCTCTCTCCCCAATCTATCTCTCTCTATTTATCTCTGTTTCTCTCATAAATAAATAAATATATATATATTTTTAAGTGTAAGCCACCACATCTACCTGCCATCACTTTTTACATCTCATGATTCTTCATGGTTTTCACCCTAGTAGGCTTGAGGTCATAGCTCACTATAATACTTTTGACAGTCGAAGCTGACTAGATGTGCTCAGTATTTTAATAATTAATTTAGGAAAATATCAATTCTGTTTCATCACCTATTTTGCTTCAAGTAACTTATGCTCTTACTAGTTGTTTTCCAGTTGTTTTATATTATTCTAGTCAGTTTGTTTGTCAGATATATGGTTCACATTTTCTCCCACTATGAGTCACTCTTTTCATTTGGTTGTTTCCTTGTTATTTAGAAGATTTAATGTCCATCTAGTGAGAATTGTTGATTTTCTGGTTTCTAGCTTGGCCTTTTGGTGTATTGTTAAAAAACAAAAACTAGCCAGGTCTTTCCTCTCTGTTTTCATTTGGGGCTTCTGCCCTTGCTCTAAATTCTTCATCCATGGTGTGGGGTAAACCTAAGTGCCCATCAAGAGATTGAAGGATAAAGACATTATGGCATTTATCTACACTGGAGTGCTCTTTGGGCAGTAAAGGGACAGAGATGCTGCAATGTGTGACATGTGGATAAACCTGGAGCACATTATAGGCAGAAAGAAAACACTTGGCAGCCTCATCTATATTTGAGTCTCAAAAAATGCTGAATTAATAAGCAGTACCTAGAAAAGAGATCGCTAGGGGTAGGGGAGTAGAGGAAATGGGAATTTTGTAAAAACAGAAATATTCACTTATAAGAACAAGTTTTCAAGAGCTAATATACAACATACATGGTATATATTGTTCACCTTAAAGATCTTCAACTCACTATCTCTAGGTACCTCTCCCTCTCTCTCTCTACCTCTCTTTCTCTCTCTCTCCTCTCTTTCAAAAAGATGAATAAAATATTTTTAAAGGGCTGGATAGGTAGCTCAGTAATTAAAAGGCACTGGCTCTCAAAGTCTGATAGCCTGAATTTTGACTCCCCAGTACCCACCAAAAGCCAGATGCACTAAGTAACACATGCATCTGGAGTTTGTTTGCAGTGACAGGAAGCCTTGGCATGCCCATACTCACTTATTTAAAATAAATAAATTGAGTAATGTTTTAAAAGCCTTCAAATTTTTATTTTTCAATTGCTTTAAAACAAAGTTTATAGTTCATGTCTTGAGAATGATAATACCATGAACAGAGTCTCCAAGAGAATCTCCTGGTTTGCTTTCTTCTTCCTACATAACCTTGTGACAATCCTCCTGATTGTCTCCAAGGCAGATGTCCCATAGAAATCTGTCTCTTCCTAAGCCAAGCCTCAAAAACTCACTACACTGGAGAGAAAAAGTGTGCTAGCAACATGTACACTGGGAACACGCATGCTCACTTCCTCAGTGACATGAGTATGTGCTTCACATCAAAAACATTTGTGTGGAAGGATCTGGAGGGAAGGTATTTATATTACAGATGAATCATAGAAACAGTCTTGAAAACGTGTCTTCCCAGTGTGTTAACCATAGGAAGACAGCCTGTGAGACAGCACTGGTCTTACGGGACAAGTCTGAGAGGCAGAATTACCTGTGGCTGATTTATTACAGTCTCTTAATGGTATAGCTACAAACAAACCACTTCTCTCCAGGGACTTTGCCACTGTGTCTGGTGAGATTTCATGCACACCTGAGAGATGGCCAGAGCGCAAAGTGGGGTGATTTGAATGTGAAGTGTTCCCCTGTGAAGCCATTGTAGGTAGCTGTGAGATGAATTCTGGTTGCAGTGGAGACTGGGGGATTTTGGAGATGTCAGTATTATGGGGTGGTTGCCAAGGAAAACTGTGGCTGGGGTGGGTGTGCCCAGGCTACAGGCAGCACAGGTGGAGGAGAGGATCCACTGGAGCCTTGGAGCAGTTCAACTGCTCTGGATGCTGGATATGGAGCTGCAGGGTTTGGTGTATGTTGGATTGATCCAGACATTCCTTGGCATGTCTTCTTTTTGGAATTGGAATGTTCACTCTATGCTATTATGTACTGGGAGTATGTAACTTGTGCCTGGATTTTTACAGACTCACAGGTAAGAGGCCATTTTCAGTGTCTGTTGAGGCTTGGCACTTTAGACTTTGGACAATGTTGGAACTGGTAAAGACCATGGAGACTTGTAAAATTGGACCAAATGCATTTTGCATCATGAGAGAGCTATGAGTTTCTGGGAAAGGGGGCAGAATGTGGTGGTTTGAAATGGAATGTCCCCCATAATCTCCTGCATTTGTGATTAAACCTCATGCTCAATCTGTAACCAGTGGAGCCTTGTTGGAGGAGGCGTGCCACTGTGGGTGACGTATCAGTCCGAGCACTAGCTAGTTTACTTTTAGTGCTGTCTTCCAGATGACAGTATGTGACAAGCTGGGATGGCATCCTCTACTCAGCCACGCTTTTCCTACCATGATGAGACTCCTCTCAAATACGCAAGCCAAAATAAACCCTTTCCTTCCATGAGCTGCTTTAGTCAAGTGTTTGGTCCCAGCAATGAGGAAGTAACTGCTACCAAGGCCAAAGTCAGACTTCAAGTTTAGTGGTGGCCACCCCCTGCCCAGCACTCACCCTTCGTTCGCCCATCATCCCAGAACAGTTCTCCTTTCGCTTCGTTGTTCTCATCCAGGGCAATGATGAGACCAAGAGGGTTCCGCCGGCTATGGAAAACACGACTCACATAAAACACATATCCTTAGGGATCAAAGGTTTTTGCTAAACCGTTTTGACATCAAATTTTAAAGGATAGCAGATACTCGTCAAAAATGGCTCTGCTTTCCTTCAGGGACAGAGGCAAAAATGCCAGGAGCATCCTACTACAGTATCAATAATGTAATGAGACAGAGTTATCCCAAATATTAGCACTAAACATCCATGTCAAGGGCCAGAATGGGAACCTCAGAATCTCTGCAGTAGTGACAATCAAATTGGAGGGTGCAAGCAGTATCCAAAGGACAGACTGTTAGGAGAGGAGGAAGTTCTGGACAGCAGTGCTTGGGCGGGTCATTTTAGAGATGAGACTTCAAGGAGAAGACACAGTTTCCCCTATTTAAGGATAGGGTTACTCAAAAAGCAAGACATAAAAAAGGTTAATCTATATAATGCCAAGTCTTCTTATATTTTCTGGTATTTGGGGTTGTTTCCTTGTTTTTGAGACAAAGAGCTCAGACTGGATTGGACCTCATGATCCTCCTGCCTCTGGATCTCAAGTACTAGGATCAGAAGCATCACAAGCAAACACCAGCATGCCTCCCTTTGATTTAATGTTTACTGTTTTCTTTTGAAAGTAAAATACTTCACTTTGGTGACTAGTTTTATGATCCCTAAGAGATATAATGACATCTGAATAATCAATGGATGTACAGAAAGTGGGAGAAAGACAGCACTTTCATGTGTAAGTTTCTCATTTTACCATTGCTCTTGACAACTCTCAGTGCCTGTTACTCAGAAGTGTCCCTCATTGGCCTCCTGTTCCCTATCAGGTTTGCTCACAGAACAGCCTTTCTCTACACACTCAGCTTCCATTATTAAGAAAATGCCCAACTCTGGGCTGGTGAAATGGCTTAGCCGTTGAGGCGATTGCCTTGAGGTTGATGCTTGTTGCGTGGGTAGCTCTTGTCGCAAGGGAGGGCGACAAGCCTTATGCCAAGCAGAACCTTGCTGCCTCACTCACCTTAAGTAGGTGTTCAGGGCAGGCTTCTGGGTGGCTAGGATGTGTCCCCCACGGACATGAAGGTTAATGTGGTCAAGAGGGGCCGCCAAGGTCCTCCACTGGCCCTTGGCATTGATATCAGCACCCTGTGGGCAGAAGGAGAGAAGGTGAGGAGGGAGAGGACACACACCACTGAGCAATGCATTCGGCCGACATCCCACCCACCTCCCTGAATTTGCATCCGACCAGCTCCTGTTGTCACACTTTGTGTATTCACCACTGTGGTGTGAAGTCTTGTTTTGCTGCTGTAAGACCCTGCAAGAGCCCCTGGCCTTGGGCTTGGTGGGATTGGAGGTAGAGGACTATAGCATGTATAATCTGAGGTCCTAGTTTAGATCCCAGCCAGCTCACTCTGATCCCAAATCACAGAGCAACCGACAGGATGATAGTCAGCAATGTTCTCCTTCACTCCGTGTTGTTTCTGGGACAATCTCCACCAGAGGTGATTTTAGACCTTCTCTTTCAACAAGAAGCTAGAGTTTTCATCTTCCCTCATTGTACCACTCTCACCTCCACCAGGTAACTGACATCCTTGATTCCTATTTCAAAGAAAAGCTCTAAGTGAACAGACTTATTTACATATTCTTATGTTTGACAGAATACATCCAATTCATGTTTATCTTCCCTCACTGACATTGTTATTTTTCCTCCTCTAGGAGAGGTGCTGGCTGACTGATACATAGACCTCATTTTCTTACGTGTTTTTTTCAACTTCAGGAGGACATTATTGACTTTTTGGGACAAATGATGTTGTTAGGCTGTCATGTGCTTTTTTTTTTTCATGCTGAGCAGCTCCCTTGGTATCTATCTGCTAGAATCCAGGGGAGATCCCCCCCACCCCATGAGCAGTATCAAAAATGACTCCAGACTTTGAAAATGTTCCCTGATTAGCAAAATTGTCCCATTTGATCAGTCACTTTAGTTGTAAGGAGCAGTTACTATAGGCAAATTAACAAACATGCATGACTTTGTTCCAACACAGCATAAACATAAAAATAGGTGACAGTGTTGACCAATCTCTATTGTAGAAAAACAAAACAATCATAAAAACTTAGATTTAGATAACTTTGAAGACTAATTGAAGTAATATTTTCTCATTAGTCTTTTTCTCTGAATCCTTGTTGGGTCAGCACATGCAAACTCAAGACCAAATGAGGATCATGTAAGAAAGTCATTTATTCTTTTCTCAAAAAGCTCTGCAGCATTCCCTTCATGAGAACAGACCCTGTTTAATAGCAGAGAATTTGGAGGAGTAACTCAGTGCTCTCAGAGCTAAAAGAAACAACTCCATTTGCTTTGTCCTTATTTAGTGCCCAAATTACCCGTCAATGAAAGGGGTTGGTACATGCTCTGTCCCTTCTTTTCACTGTATTTCCAGTCTATCGCTTTCTTTGTGTCATAAGATCAGAAAAGTTCTGGCTAAAAAACAAGTATAACACTAAGGCTCTTTTCTCCTAGAAGGACTCTTTGCTTGCACTGACCCAGGTATACATAATACCAAGCTTCTATCAGTAAATGCCCCTGCACTGTGTAGACTGTAAGTTACACCCCATATGTCTTTGTGAATTTTACAATTGTGCAAAGGTTACTTACTTTAGGTAATTATATGGAGTAATACTTCTTTAAGTATCCATGCTACAGACTGAATTTCAATAAAAATACAAAGGAAAAACTCTCCACTATTAAGAATATACATTAAAAAATAAACAAGATCCTATGGTATAATTTCAAGAGCTTACTAGCATCTCACCACCATAAACAGCATTACATAATGGCAGGTAAAAATTCACATATAAGGGACACTTCAAAACAAGCCAGTCACCAAATGAGATACTTTATGTGTTATGTCTAAGATCTCCTTTGAAGATCTCAGTCTCACTCCAGTGAGAGGTTAAAAAAACTGGGGCTGCAAGGATCAAATGTGACTTGTCCAGGACCAGAGAAAGTGATTTCCTTAAGTGGCATTTGACATGATATCTGTCACATCCAAAGATTTATATTCTACCATTTTCCAGGCTACATAAACATTAAGAAAAACTTACTGTGTAGTAGTCATACCAGCGGGCTTGAGGGAAGTACGCACTGACATTTGTGACATTCTGAAATTAAACACAAAGAAGGTGTGGGTGTGGGCGCTGCTGGACAGGACACAGTAGTCCGTGTATGGAGGTGAGGGGTGAAAATAATAGTGGTGGAGCTGGACACTCTTGGTGCAGCTCTCTTCATATTATCAATGCTGGGGAAGCCTCTTTCCCTTCCCCTTGTCTAATAGTAGAAGTTAGCCTATCACAGTAAGTGCCTTCCATAAGCCCTTTGAGCTTCAGGACACCAGAGGGAGAAATGTCGCATAGCATTTGCTCCTATAGTGGCCCACCCCTCTATATAGATGCAAGGTTAGCTATGGAATAGAAAGAAATTGTGCAGGTTCAAAAAGATGCGAGCAATGTTAATTAGCTGTTCTTTTCAGCAGACTCTTACACAGAGGCACTATATTAATGGTTTCTAGTGACCTCACGACAAGGTGTAGAAGGAAAAGGAGGGATCGCAGCCACAAGGCGACACACTACTACAAACAGTTCTGTAAGTTTGAGTTGATTTAACAGATAATTATGAACCTCTCCACAGTTATCTCCACCTGATGGTATATACCATGTTGTAGTTTGTGGACAAGTGATTGGATCCTAAAATTCAACATAAGCTTCCTTTGTTTTCTTGATTGCTGTATGAACTGGAATTGTTAGGCTGACATTAAAGGAGGGGATAAGGACAAAATACCTTAGAGATGAAATTCCATTCGGAAAGACCAGAAGAGAAACAACATCTCAGGATCCCTCTCACACCAGCCTTCTCCCATCCCTAGTGACTCATGTTGGCAGTTTGGACCCTCCACTGTCGGGGGCTTCGGTACTCACAGGCTCCAGCACAGGGCTGACCAGGAAGGCAGGACCCAGCAGGAACTGTCTGTCTATCTCCCAGGTTTCTCGATCTGACACAAATCTGGAAAGGGTATTGATGGTGTTATAATCAGATCCCATATGTTACAGCCCAAAGCCACACACACACAAAAATCTGACATAGACACTTTACACATTCTTGTCATGTACTGCATCATTTAAGTGCTTACGTCTCACCTCCACAGAACTCTTGGTAAATGTCAGATTTTTATCCACACACACAAAATATATCTATATTTATATTATATATATTATAATATATTATATTATATTCTCTCTGGACACATATATATATACATATATATATGCATGTATATGTATATATATATACGCAAACACACACACACACACACACACACACACACACACAGGGACCCAGAGGGAATTTTCAGAGAATAAAACAGTAGTACTGGCTCAACCTGAGGACCCAAGTTAGAACCTCGCACACCCAAGACCACATCTAAAGAGCCAGAAGCTGTGGGACGTCCTGTAGTCCAAGCACAAGAGGGAAGATGGGAGGAGACAGAGACAGGAGAACTTTCTGGAAGCTTCCAGAAAGTTCAGCAAAACAGGGTGATATCAAGAAAAACTCTACTCAAATGAGGTTGTATGGCAAGGACAGGACTGAAAGTTGCCCTCTGTCTTACACACACACAACTGAACACACACACACACACACATATACACATATGTGCATACATTCAAATACATATATTTATGTAATTTAAAATCTAAAAAACACAGGCCCCACTCCACACATTTCACGTTCTTCAAATTTCAGAAATAGTTTAGATCTTTTATCTTCTACAAAGTGCTGTCCATTTCTACACCGTGGCATGTTGAAGTTCAGTAATAGCTCTGGCCCGTCTGGCTCTCCCTGGTATGACCTCTGTGACGGCATGAGCGTGTCTTGGCCAGTGTACACTTAATAGGACTAAAGCACAAGATGTGGAGGTTGTCAAAGGGCCAAATAAGAAAGAAATTTTTCTGTGCTGCATGGTATAATTTTAAAAACTTTTGAAATCACTAAGTAACACTTCATGCAAGATGAGCCGTGTAAATGACACTGCACTCAAACATGGGGTGAAGTATGATCTCTGTCTGTAAAGCTCGTGACAAAGGAGAATCAGGCATTCAACATGCAGGAGTTATTTACATCAACTGCTGGCAGATCCCCGCCAGACACTCACTCATGGAGAAGCGGCCGCACGACAGTGGCGCCCTCCGTGTGGGCCTTGTGCATCAACGTGTACAGATAAGGCAGCAGGGTGTATCTGGTCTGCATCACACTTCGGGAAATATTCACAAAGGCATCGTCCCAGGACACAGGGTCTTGTCTCTAACGGAGAAAAAGAAGGACGGTCAGAGCAGGAGCGCACCGCAGAAACTGAGGAAGGGTTTCCAGTGACACCATACAAACGACACAGGCTGGGGTCCTACCCTGGTCCCAATGGTGTTGTGGTTCCTGGAGAAGGGGTAAAAGGCTCCCAGCTGCATCCAGCGAGCACACATCTCATATTCAGCATCTTGAAAGAACCCACAGATATCTGCCCCGGTCTGAAACAACAGGGAATAAATTAGCCTTCGGTGATGTCCGAGAGATGTCGCATCTTCTTGGGGACGAGAAATATGTAAGGATACTCACGTAGGATATGCCAAAGAGGCTGAACTCCATCATGCCTGCAACGAGAACCACGGCTGTTTAAGGCCAGCGCTCATGCTCTGACTCCTCCTCCTCCTCCTCCTCCTCCTCCACCGAGGCTCCTAACACCCTCCCTTGCCAGCAGAGGCCCTGAGACCCCACACACCAATGATGGATTTGCCCAGCTGGTCCCACGCAGCCGTGTTGTCTCCCAGCCAGTGTCCCGCCCAGCGGCCAGAAGAGGGGAAGGTGGAGCGCGTGATGACGATCCCTCTCTCTCCTGTCACCTCCTGCACCGCTCTGGTTGGGGAGACAAGGGGGTGAACTGAAGGCAAGACAAGAGAGGCCAGAGAACTTTGCCCTCAGGAGCAGTGGAGCCTAGGGCCTGGTGACAAATGTCTGCTGCATGAGTGGAGGGAGAATGAAAACCTGAGCCTTTACAAAGGCTCCTGCTGACTGTGGACGTAATAACGACAGCAAGGCCTCCTCAAGGTGGTGTGCAGCCCAGTAAGCCAGCCTGCTTTCCTTAAGACAGTAAGTCTTCACATGATCCCGCTCTTTATTTACCCAGCACTTGGTTTTTCTATATTTGAGGAAGAGAAAAATTTCCTTGTAAGATTTTCCTAGGATAACTTGCATTATACATCTCTCATATAGTGAGAGAATGCTAACACAACATAAAACTCACTAACCAACAAAACAGGACAAAATAAAAACTACCAAAATGTGATTTACTTTATGACATAAAGGACAAAGGCTTCCATCCTTCTATTTTCCTTTGCTTTCTTGTAACCAAGGCTACCACAGCAATGACTACAAACAGACTAACTTCTTGGTTCCCCATGTATGGACTTTCCAAGAGGACTGTTTTAGTTTCTCCCTCGTGGGATTACATCTTATTTAAATCTGTCCTCAAAATCACAATCAGAAGGCTGGCTCCATGCCTTAGGAGTGATTGTTTAATAAATAATAATGGCCACTGTCCAAGGAAATTATTCTTAGCCCTTAGAATAGGATATGAAGGAAAAGTGAGGAAGATACCACATTCAGTGGTGCCAATTGGGGAAGGGGATAGTCACTCACTCATAGGTGGGCCTGGTCTGGGACCACCCGTACAGGCTGTGCACGTCATAGTGCCGCACCCGCGAGCCGTCAGGCAGGATCTGCTCGCTCTCCATGCACAGAGTCTTGCTGCTCAGGCCCCTGTCCCTGCCCTCCACGTCTGAGGAGAAAGATTGAAAATGGTGACAATCAAGCATCGTCTCTCCAGCCCTTGACTTTTCTTCAGTAGACTGAACTAAGTGCTTTAAGATTAATTTAGAGTCTGGGGAGATGGCTCAGCAGTTAAAGGTGCTTGCACAAAAAACCTGATAGCCAGTTCTAGTTTTCCAGTTCCCAGGTAAAGCCAGATGCAAAAGCTAGTACATACATCTGGAATTCATTTTCTTTAAGAAGAAGCCCTGGAAACCTCCATTCTTCCCCCAACTTTCTCTCCTTAATCCCTCTCTTTTTCTCTTCACTCTCTCCCTCTCTCGCTTTTTCTCCAAATAAAGAAATAAAACATCTTTTAAAAGATTAGCTTGAACTCTGCCTGGGTACCTTCATTGGGGACATGAGACCAGTGATCTGTACTGAGACACAAAGATCCTGTAGGTCTTTTGAACACCAAGTTCACTAGAGAAAGCATAGGTGTTGGGGACATGGCTCAGTTGATAACATGCTTGTCATATCAGCAGAGAAGGACCTGAGTTTGGTTCTCCACATTCATGGTGGCACATTCCTGTAATCCCAGCAATAGGGAGGTGGAGACTGGCTAGCTAATCTAGCAAAATTAATGAGAGTTCTGGATTCAATGAAGGATCCTGTCTCAGACATTAAGGTGGTGCAGAGTGATTAAGGAAGGTGCCTAACATCAAGCTCTGGTCTCCCCATAAATGTACATGCACATGCACACTCAAGACACACGAATATGCATTCATCAAATGTCTCCCCACAAATGCACATACACATGCACACACATGCACACACGCATATGCATGCACCAAATGCACAGCACAGGCACTTACATATATAAAATAGCAAAGGGAAATTATTTCATTCATCATTATCATACTTCTCTGGAGTACATGATGAAGTATATGTTGTTACCTGTCTTGTGCACTTTAGAAAACTCAGATTTAGAAATATATAATCTGGAAGAGGAGAGGTAACCCATGGAAAATAAAATTTATGAAGGTTAGACATAAACATAAGTATAAACCCCAAGTCTCTCAGCTCTCTGATGAGGGCAAACTACTTTTTTATACCCACTGTTCACAAACAAACTCATGGACATAATTATCATGATTAAGCAGACCAACTATGAAATTTTGTGGCAATAAAATTTTAGCAATATTACCACTATTGAGTGTAGTCTGAACAAATCTGAGAAATTTGCCTAAGGGGTCCAAGAACTTGCACACACACACACACACACACACATACACATGTAAAGTGTTGACCCTCTGCACAGAGAGATGACAATAAGGGGAAATGAAAAGAGATAAAGAGAGGCAGTGCTTTGGAATTCAAGGACAAGGCTGACCATCTAATCAGAGCAATGAGACTGACTCGGGAAGCACTGAGTATCTCTGAGCCCATTCCCTATACAGTGTTCGAGCTGGAGATGGAAAGGGAGAAAGGCAGATTTTTGGAATGTCAGTTTTCTGTCTCCTCAGATTGTTGGCTGTCTGCATAAAGAGCAGCTTAAAGATGCAAGTCCTGTCTGTGCTCAGTGGCGTTCTTGGTCAAAGGCCACATGACTCTGGTATTCTGGTGACATTCCAGTCATTGCCCTTAAGACGGAAGGGGCCCGGGGTCCTTACGTGGCATGTAGGGAGGATGGTTCAGAGCAGCGTCACTGCAGCCAGAAGGGACTGCTCCATTCACAAAGCTCGAGGGCTCATTCATATCCTACAAGTGTCAGAAACAGAGCTTACTTCAAAGACACTTCCATCGTAAAGAAGAGAACGTTCACAATCCAGGAGTGCCTGCAGATGCCGCCTGGAGGGAGTCCTCAACTCTGGGGAGAACTGGCTGTGCAGACAGAAAAATATCCCCCAGGGGGCACAGTTCAGGGATTCCTAGTCATCACTAGAGCGCTTAGCGTGAGAACTCAAGTGAGGAACAGGTAGGAGAGGGTCAGGGCTGCTCCACAACTGACGGGAGGAAGCGCTAAGCCATAGCGAAATATGATCTTCTTGCTCAGTGATCTCATTGGTATATGTGCCAGGATACATTAAGATACACTCCTGTTTACCCTAGGTACACCGACATCCACGCGCACACTTACAATCCACATGCCATCAAACTTCAAGCTCTTCTCTGGATTCCGGGGGTTGTTGTAGAGTTCTGCCATCTCCCTCTTCCACCATGTGGCAGTTGAATTGCGGAAAAAGTCTGGGAAGGCCACATAGGCTCTGTATTGCTACAAAAATAAAACATAATCCATTTTTTCCACAACAAATATATGAGACAGCAAGCATGCACTTACTAAGAACTGACCTCACATTGTACTATGTAGTTGTATTATATAGTGGTAGATAAGAAAAATATAATCCAAATATACATAGTATAATGCTTGACGCTTATTGGAAAAGCATTTAGTACATAGGCAAGCACAAATCACTGTGTTTCCAGCATTTTAAAAACATACAGCCATCTTCATCTTTATGTCTACAAGAAAGGTCACAACTAACATTATGAACTCACTGACTCATGCCATAGATACCCAACCTTCAACTGTTCCACCACTTCCTAAGGACGCTCCAGAGATAAGACAGAAGTGAGGAAAAGGTTGCATCTGAAAAGTCAGATGTCAGTTGTAGGTACGGTATTTTAACTGACATTTCCACTAGTAAAGTAGCTTGGAGTAAGATTGTATTTCATGACCTCGGGCTAACTAGTATTAATCTTTGTTTCCTTTTTTAAAATATTTTATTATTTATTTATTTGAGTGAGGGAGGGAGGAAGGGAGAAAAGGAGAAAGACACAGAAAGAGAGAATGGGCATGCCAGGACCTCCAGCCACTGCAAACAAACCCTAGATGCATGTGCCACCTTGTGCATCTGGGTAACGTGGGTCCTGGGGATTTAAGCCTGGGTCCTTTGGCTTTGCAAGCAAACACCTTAACCACTAAACAATCTCTGCAACCCAAAGTTAGTCTCTCAGACAATTGTCTCTCAGATAATAGGTCACATTCTTAAAGCTGTCCTCAAGTTAAAATTCCATAGGCCCTTGGAACCTGATGATTTTGGATAGATCACTTTTATGACATCTAAAACCTTAGGCAAGTAATCTAAGCTGTGAGTCTTAAGTCCCAAGGACAATAACACCTATATCAAATAGTAAGCAAAATTAGATTGAAGTAATTAGCACAAAAGGAACAGGAAGAAAGAACAGGCTTCCTAAGTGTACTTCCTCACCACACTCAAGTGTCAGGAATTAGCATTTCCAGCACATTGGCTAAGACTCCCCTTCCTGCCAACCCTGCCTTCCCTCACTATCCAAAAATGGTCCTTTACCTCCACTTGACTGTCCCAGTCTAGAGAGCTGTCCACAGTTATATTAGGGTAATCAGGCCAGACCTGTGGAGAGAAAAAGTTCAACAGAAATGTCCTAGACAATTTCCCATACAGACAATTTCCTAAGAAACTGCTGGACACATGCTGCGCTACCATCTGGATCTTACCTTTCCCCAGACGATGTCTCCACCATTGGGGAACCTGATGAAGACGTCATCCTCCACACCCCGAGTGAAGGCAGGGTAGGGCTGCGTCTCGTTGCCAGAGATGGCTGGATCCTGGAATCGAAGCCAAAGAAATATGAGAACTAACGCAACAGACTGACACACAAAAAAGAAGTTTTTGACAGGGAGGTCCCCAGCTTTGCTTTGCATGGTAGAGTCTCTGTGAACCCAGGAAATACACTCCTCCTGTTATGCTTCAGTTTCTCCTCTTGCATCAGAGAAAGGCCGACAGCACAAGGCGATCTCACCAAGGCCCATTCGTTGTCTCAGACCCTCTCCCACATGGACACAAGGACTGACCAGGATGAGGATGACCCGCATGCCGTCGGCCCTCATGCGGTTGATCAGGTCTGGGAACCCGGAGAACTTGGGGCTGAGGGTGAAGTCCAGCTGCCGCTCCATGTAGTCGATGTCAGAGTACTGCACATCCTGCGGGAGGACACGGGGACGCGGGGGCTGCTGGAGGGGAGAGCCCGGGCTCTGCAGGGGAAGGCTCCTCCACCTCCCAGGGGGATTTCCACTGGCTTATTTATGGCCTTTCCAAACTCAGCTCTGACACATTATAGATGGGAATCCTAGAATAGTCACGGATTTTTCAAACTAATTCAAAACAACACAAAATCTGTGTCAACAACGACAAAAGGCAGAATAAGTTGAGAGACAGTGCCTATCTCGGAAAGCTATTGTGATGAAAACAAAAGAGTGTAAGAGAAAGTCACTGGGAAACTACTTATAAACGGCACAACTATAGCACCCTTTCCTTGGGATCTGCTCCTGGGATTTGTGATTCTTGCTCATAGAATAGAAAGTTAACTCTCTAAATATA
Source organism: Jaculus jaculus (assembly GCF_020740685.1). Taxonomy (NCBI): domain Eukaryota; kingdom Metazoa; phylum Chordata; class Mammalia; order Rodentia; family Dipodidae; genus Jaculus; species Jaculus jaculus. Next base: position 102,888,922 of record NC_059111.1, on the reverse strand, counting down.
ATATGGGCCATAAATCTACTACAAAGTGATTAAAAAACAAAAGTGATTGTAGAACATCCAAAATCAAGCATTAGCAGACATTGCATCATATGAAAATGGTATGTAGTACAATGTACTTCTCATTAATGGAACAAAAATAAAGACAACAAAATTAAATATGCAATGGGTTTGTAGTTCAAGTTAGAACAGAATGTGTTCTTATGATTGGACCTCTATTGTCCTCAAGTGAATGAAAATGGTGGCCTGTATAGTTCCTTGGGAAATGCATCACAGGACTTTGCATTGAGCCAGAGATAGGCTTGGAGCTCAGGCCACACTGAGTTGGGTTGGAGTGCAAAATAAATCTACCCATATGATGAGCTGAATGAATTTAGGTTAACTTTTCCTAATTTAATCAACACTAGTGTTGGAGAGATGTTTTAAATTATTTATTTATTTATTTGAAAGAAATAGACAGAATGTGCGTACCAGGGCCTCTAGCCACTGCAAACAAACTCCAGACTCATGTGCCCCCTTGTGCATCTAGCTTTATGTAGGTACTGGGAAATCGACCCTGGGTCTTTTGGCTTCTGACAAGAGCCTTAACCATTAACCCATCTCTCTATCCCCAAAAGATGTTCAATTCTTATGAAATTATGGACATGATGATTAAATGTCTATATATATATCCTTGTAGGACCTCCCAAAATCTCACAACCAAATCAACACACAATGATGCCTGGGTTAGCTACACCACAAAGCCAGTACACCATGACATGTACATACGTAGGGGATCTGGGCAGCCACCATGTCGTCATACAAGCTGGCGATCTCAGAGTCATTCTCGTATCCATAGCGACACAGCTGGAACCCCAGGGACCAGTAAGGGACCATCACAGGCCGACCAATCAACTATAAAATAGACACAAAATATTAGTACTTAAAGGATAAACTGATGTTGGTTGAAGGAGATTGAAAGTAGACATGAAGTAAGGATATCTCACAAGTATCAAAACTAGACAACAAAATTCAAATTTAGAGCGCAAGTGAGGGTTTCAGAATCTAGGGACTCACTGAGTAAGACCAGTGCTGCCCTACCGCACGTTCTCAAGGAATTCTAGTGAACTTTCTCTCCCTCTGATTCCTCAATATGGTCTCTGACTTTGACATTTAGACTCGGGCTCACAGGCAATGCAGGTGGGTTAGGATACAGGCTCCAGGGCCTGCTAGCTGCGAGACTTTACGTAAAGGTAGATCTGTTTCTTCTTCTGTAAATCAGGAACACTGGTACTCTCTATCTCAATGTGCTTTCTATGAAGACTGAATGACGCAGTCTGTGTGAAGGGCTCTCCATGCACTAATCATACATGCAGTAATTATTGCACAAGAGTTTCTGGCTTCTGCCACAATCAGTGTCACTCTCACTGCCCATAACCATCACTCCCTTCACTCTTGTCATCACCGCCAATCACTCCACATCACACCATAGCTATCTACTACGGACCTACTACAATGTAACCAGGGCCATCATTATCAGCCCCCCATCATCATTACAACCATCATTATTACCTCATCATTACCGCTAACACTACCCACGCTACTATCACCTCCACCACCAATGCTGCCAAGAGCCTCAGCTCCACCACCCCCAAGATCATCTCCACAATCGCTTTTACTTCCAGCACTTCTCCCATCACCCTCAATTCCATCAGCAGCAGCAGAACTAACTCCTCCATCACAGCCATCACTGCCACCGTCTCCAAAGCCCTTCACTCATGGCATCACCACCACGTTCAGTACCACCTGCTGTGGTATGAACTGTTCCCCACAGGCTCATGTGTTTGAATACTTAGTCCCCAGCTGGTGACATGTTGAGAAAGGCTTTGGAACCCTTAAAAGCTGGAGCTTTCCTAAGTGCCCATCACTGAAGTAGACTTAAAATGCCTCCAGCATGGCTCAGGGAATTTGGTGGAAGAGGGGGAGGAAAGATTGTTAGAGCCACAAGTTGGGACATTTTGCACAGAGGCATTGCCTTTCCCCCATAACTGACGTCTGCTCCCATAATGCATGACCCACAATCCTCAGGGGGTGATCTGCATCCCCAATGAAGAAGACCTCTTCAGAAAAGGGGCAGGGAGGAGGGAAAGGATGGTACCAACATGTGTTGTTTACATACAAAATACGTCCATAACTAATTAAAAAAATGTTGCTTAAAAATTAAAAGAAAAAAAAGCTGGAGCCTTGCTGGGGGAAATTGGTCACTCGCAGCAGACCTTCAGGTATTATACTCAAGCCACAGCTCCTATTTGTCCTCTATTGCCTGACTGGGAAAATCGTGTCACCAGCAGGCCTTTTGGTCCTACTGCCATACCTTCCTCACTCTGACAGGATGTATTCCCTCAAACCATAAGGTAGAATTGACCTTTTCCTTTCTGAAGCTGCTTGACGGTCACAGCAGCCAGCAGAATGACAAATACGCCACACTGAGCTGCACCATCGCCACCAGCCCACCTCTGCCACCAGCCTCATCCCCTCTGCCACCACAGATATTTCTGCAGTCATAGGAGAGCTCCAAGTTTAATAAGAATAGGAATGTATACATTGTGTTCCTTGCATATTACACCATGTGAAGGCTACCCTAACCAATGTAGGAATGGAACAAGCACACACACACTCCATCATACCTCTGTGTACTGCTGGGTCACAAGCTCTGGAGTTGGCCCCAGGAACACATAAAAGTCCAGAATTCCCCCTGTGGTACGATATGTCAGGGCAGGCAGGGGCTGGAATGTCACATCTGAAAATATAAGAAAATGCCAATTAAACAAAAAAAAGCTGAGTAATTAGCCCTGAAGTCACTACCTTATCTCTCCCATTTTATCGCAATGAGGGAGGGTATTTGGGACCAGAGCTACACAGAAACATAGAAGTTGAATGGAAGTTTACATGATCTCACTGTGGATGCATCCCCTTTGGTATGCCTGATCAGCTTCTTATAGGTTTTGAAATTGTGCACCTAAAATTATCATAACTCTGATTGAAGAATTCATTAGGAATGTTAGTGTTATGAGTCATTTTTTAAATTTCCCCTGATTCCTACTATGATGATATAATATATGAACATTGCATGTTGTCACATCCAAGAAACTTCCATTGAAAAAAATACTATTTATTAACACTAATATGGATCCTTTTTGGATTTCAATCATTTTAACAAAACTATTTTTCCCAAAGCCTTAATATTGAAACTTTCCCCACATATCATCACCTCAATACACTAATTCCAACAGAGTACTCTGACCCCTAGCTTCAAATTTACTAACCTATATAACTGTGTTACACTGGCTGCATTGTCAAAATAAGAGTTGGGTAAATCTTTTAATCAAATATGACTTCACCGAAACAAACATAAATGCTAAGGAAGGAAAACAAACACTTTTCATAGATGATGCTTTCAGCATTAGGGACAGCTAAGTCAGCCACATTCTAAAGTTACTCAAGAATGAGTGGCACAGTCACATGAGGTGGAGGTGTGTCCTACCCATGGCGTTGCTGTTCAGCAGGAGGACTCCGTGGGCACTGCCATCCTCCTCCAGCCCCAGGTAGTAGGGATGGACACCATAGGAATTCTTCTTGTACTGAGAGTCACGGGACGAGACAGAGGTTAGAAGACTGTGTGTGGAGAAAGACACTCAACAGAAATGAGTCTGGAAGCTAGGTCCAGCCTCCTCGGAGAAAGACGTCAGAAACAAGGAGCCTGAGAACAGCCTCCTCGTCTGAGAGCAGAACGAGTCGGTCAAGTGCAGTCTGGGGAGGAAGCATGAGGAACCACGGTGAGGTGGAGGGAGGATGAACACCCCGCCCAGGGCTCTGTCCTTACCCCTGGGGGCTCGTCCCTGGAAAACATGCCCCACGTGTGCCAGTTCAGGTCTTGCCTAAAGGTCCTGTGCTCGTTCTCCCCAAAGCCGTAGATGTAGGTGGAGGGCAGGCGGGTGGAGATGCGGATGAACATGTCGTTGAAGGTGAAGCCCAGGAGCTGAGAGTCCCAGCTGCGGCAGGAGAAGGAACGTGCGCCAAGGATCAGCTTCTGCGAGGACCACGGAACCCTGGATCCTGTTCCCACCCCCAGAACCCGACCATCTGCCTGACAGAACGCACAAGTCTGCTGGATTACAGTGTTCATAGATATGCTTGTGAACAGCCCAGGACTGAGGTTCCCTCTTCCACTTCCTGCCTTCAGTGATCCCCCCATTTGACCAAATCCCATCACTTGTCACCACCTCATTTTCCACCATAACTTCTGCCCTTGTTTTCTCAGAACCACTTCCTGCATGCACTCAGGACTGTGATGGAGGAGCATCCACACCTTGTACCTTCCTTGCTCATGTTCTTCAGTCACTTCTCAGGAAAATGCCTCATAAAGCCTTAGAGGTTGCCTGTGTCCTGAAGCCCACCTAGCCTCCAGTTTAGTCTCCCACACTGATGCCCTCACTTACCTCTCAGGACCTTTTCTGTGCCTTAACTTGCTAACTTCTTACCTGGCTCATGACCTATGTTAGGTTACTATCTTCTCTATCACAAACGTCCCTTCCCTTTCCTCTGCGTTTCAAGTCCCATGTCAAATGTCACCCTCTCTTCAGAGAAATCTACTCAGACCACTCTTCTCATAACTTGATTACCTTACCCTTTTTCCTGATAACATTTGCAACCCTATCAATTTCCTTTGTAGATTGTCACATAAACCAGCTTTGTTTTCATGAGAACATCTATATACTTCATCTGTCTATAACCAAGGAACTCAGAACGGCACCTGACATGCTGAAGAAACTTTGCAAATATTTGTTGATCTTCTTCTAACTGTGCCTGCCTCAGTGATTATTTTCAGATGCTAAACATTTTCTCTAAGAACAAACCTGGGGAAAGTAACTGCCACATGCCTCTGGAAAGACAGTGCCATGTTTTGAGCAAGACCTGTCTCCAAGTCAATGTTCTTGGCAAGGAGGTTTAGGAAAGCAGTGCATGGCCTCACTTACATCACAGAGCCTGTACTTCTTCGACGAATTTCAATGCCAAACGGATTCTGCTTGATGAGGACATCGTAGAGCCGGCTGTCAGGGGTGCCGGATGGAGCACTGGGGACACTGAGAGGGACTGGGACTTCATAGCGTTTGTTGTTGGGATCATAAATCTAGGCCAAAGAAAATTGATTTAAGTATATAGATGAGGAGACTCAGTTCTGGAGTTCTGTGATGCTGAGGGTAGTCACACTTTAAAAGACTGCATGGCTCAGTGGTTAAGGCATTTGCCTGCAAGATCAAAGGACCCAGGTTCAATTTCCCAGGACCCACATTAGCCAGATGCACAAGAGGGCACATGCATCTAGAGTTCGTTTGCAGTGGCTGGAGGCCCTGGTGCGCCCATTCTCTCACTCTCCCTCTTTAGTTGTCAAATAAATAAATAAATAAATAAATAAATAAATAAATAAATAAATAAATAAATAAAAATAAAATGTTCTTTAAAAAAAGAAAAACTACAAGGGACAATGTTGTAAGTTCTTATCAAAAAAGTGATAGATATTTGAGAAGAGAGATAACCTAAGCCTCTTGATTTCATCAATTCACAACACATAAATGTATTAAAATATCACACTGTACACCATAAAGGTATTCAATTATCAACTGTCAATGAAAAAGGAACACTTTAAGCCTGGGTAGTTATTTTAAATCTATACCCTTATGCAAAATCTTTGTATTTTGACAGAGCTTGAATGTTGAATTATTGCCTGTTTTGAGCACATAAGATACGTATGGTTTAATTAACAAGTCAAAGGAACTTGCGAGATATAACAGTTTAATTTGAGTATGTCATGGTTCATTTTCAATGGCTCTGCTTCAGTCATATATCCACGTTGACACTGGCGTTCACTTGAAAAACCACACTGCAGTTGATATTTTGATTAATATGTTCTTGGATTTTTATTTTGCATGTGAATATGTGAGTATCTCAAAACTTCCCAGCACTGAATAAACCCCAAATAATCTGATGTCCTTGCTAAAAATGATATGTATGTTGATTCGTGGAAAGCTTACTCTCTCCTTGCTTGGTCCTGGAGGAGAAGCTAGGGCACTGAAATAAACTAGCCACGGTTATTGCTTTGAAAAGCGCCCAGCTATTAGGAAGTAGAAGAAGATTCAACCCTAGAGAGATGTGACCTGATGCACACCTATGCAGGAGAGTTGTGAGATTACGGGGAAGGAGATATTTGGATGAGGCTGTGGAGGTATCACAGGAGAAACACAGGCCAAGGTTTCCAGCACTCAGACAGGAGCCAAGCACAAAGAGAATGTCGTTATGGTAAAGAAATGCTAAATATAAAGGCTCCAGTATCAGAAAGATGTAAATATCTTAGAGAGAGAGAGAAAAAAAGCAATTCTACCCTTAAAGAGTTAGTAGGCAGAAGTTAAGGCTGGAAACCCATGCAAGGTCATTCCATTCATCCACTAGGGGCCAATGCTATAGTGAGGATAAACTGATGAAAAAGCATTGGCCTCGTGTGAGACATAGAACCAACGTCGAAGCTGATATCAGAGTTTGAGAACACATTCAGACAAACCACACTACCCAGCTCACTTTTACCCCCAGGAGCATTTGAGTGCTTCCTGCATACTACCCTCAGTGTGAGGTCAGAAGCACGAGATTAAGGGACACATTGCTGTCCTAGATTAGCTCACAGTGGAGTGGAGAAGTCATGAGAACAGCTAGTCTAGGGCTGGCTCCTATTCCTACATGTAATCCTGCAGTGGAAGGGAAATCAATCGCTGCTCACGCTGGCATTTTCACAGCAAACTGAGCTCCTTATCCGTGACTGCCTAAGCAAAGACCTGTTCAGGTCAGTTCCTTCGTTTCAGTTAACGTCACCACTACCCACACCCCGATGCATGTGAGCAACACGGTCGTCATTCCGCAAGTGTTCCTCTTCCAGTTTTCATCCTACTGCCCACCAGTGAGGAGGTCCTGCCGTGCGATAGACTCAGTCACGCACGCGTCCATGGCTTCCACCTCTCTTCTCTGTCCCTAGTCCAAGCTCGGCCACACCTGCCACTCCTTCTCGGAAGACTCCTTCTTTGACGTTCTCTTTCTGTTGTCCCCACCACTGTCTTTAGGTAGACACACCGATCTTAAATAATGCAAATCAGGACAGATTTTACTACTGTCTGGTTTATAGGAAAGACTCTACAGTATTGTGCCGTAGAAATTCAAATACTGTTTTGTTTTTGTTGGTTTGTTTGGGGGTTTTTTGTGGGCTTTTTAGTTTTTTTTCTTTGGTTTTTCTAGGTAGGGTCTCGCTCTGGCTCAGGCTGACCTGGAATTCACTATGTAGTCTCAGGGTGGCCTCGAACTCTTGGCGATCCTCCTGCCTCTGCCTCCCAAGTGCTGGGATTAAAGGCATACTACACTTCTTTCAGAGTTCTGTAACTTGGACATGAAAAGAACCCTGTCCATATTGATTATATATATATATATATATATATATATATATATATATATATATATATGCTGCGTTTACCTTAAACTGCAGCATTTCATTCATGTGGTAGGTCACTTGCAGGCGAAGGGGGTTCACAGGTGTGGAAGGGAAGACGTTGCTATAAAGAGAAGCCTTCAAGGAGATGTCAGCTGTGGCTCCATGTGAGTCATACTGAATATTGCTGACAGAGTACAGGTCATTGACAATGTAGCAGTGAGGGACGCCAGCAGTGGTGGATGCCTGGAAATTAAAGTCAATATGGATCAGCACATGGCCTAGAGTTCATCAAAATACACTTTATGTGGTGAGAGAATCAGGCGCTACCATTTCATTCATCCACTCACATTTTAGTGCGTAGTGACAAAAACTTAAATCCTAACTCTGCAAGCAATGATCTTGATAGAAACATCTCACACTCATTCCCACCACTTGCACAGTGAGATCAAACTCGTTTGAAATCCCTTCCTTTGCATGGGCTTTACAGATACTCGAGTTGCGGCACCACACTCACGAAACTGCAGGCTACACGTAGGGATTGTAGAGTATGTGAACGTCTTCGGCATCTTTACCTCCCACACACAGCCGCGGGCAATGCAGTTTCCTTCGGAAACACCATGCGCATCAGGGTAGCAGTCTATTTTCTCCTCATCCCTCATGTTGATGTCCCACTCCACCGTGTAAGCTTCTCCCAATATAAGGTTGATATTTGTGATGGTGGCAACCTGTAGGAAGTGGAGAATTCCCAAAGAAATTCATCCTCAAGAATGGCCTTGCAATGGCCCAACAGATTTTATTAGGAAACGAGCTCTATGAGGTGGATCCGTGTGTGTAACCCAATAGCCAAGAGGCAGAAGCAAGAGGATTGGGAGTTGAGATCCATCTTCAGCTCAATGGCTGCATTAGACTACACATGGAAGAAAGACGTGAACAGAGGAATGGATGGGAGGGCAGTTGAAGGGAGAGGTAAAAAGAAAGAACAAGGAGAGAAGAGAAAAATGATATAAGTAGAAAGGAGATCAGACTCTCAAAAATACAAAATACCAGGGCTGTAGAGATGGCTTAGTGGTTAAGGCATTTGCCTGCAAAGCCTAAGGACCGAGATTCAACTATCCAGGTCCCACATAAGCCAGATGCACAAGGTGGCGCATGCAACTGTAGTGTGTTTGCAGTAACTGGAGGCCCTGATGTACCCATTCTCCCTCTCTCTCTCTCTCTCTCTCTCTCTCTCTCTCTCTCTTCTTCTTCTTCTTCTATGTCTCAAATAAATAAATAAAACAGATAAATAAAATGTTTTTAAATTTTTATTTATTTATTTGAGAGCGACAGACACAGAGAGAAAGACAGATGGAGGGAGAGAGAGAGAATGGGCGCGCCAAGGCTTCCAGCCTCTGCAAACGAACTCCAGACGCGTGCGCCCCTTGTGCATCTGGCTGACATGGGACCTGGGGAACCGAGCCTCGAACCGAGGTCCTTAGGCTTCACAGGCAAGCGCTTAACCGCTAAGCCATCTCTCCAGCCCATAAAATGTTTTTAAAATACCATTCCTGGGACTTACATGAAGAGGACAGTATAGAGCGCAGGAAGGACTGTGACCCTTCGGAAATGCGACTATTCCATCAGAAACTTCTCTAGTATATTTTGCAAAGAATTAGGTCAAGTAAAATTTGCAATTTCCCCTTGTCATTCCTCGATTGATTCATCTACCCCTCTTCAGAAAGTCTCCCTTCTGCTCTTCCAAATTGAGCTTTCCTTCTTGTACTCCACTCCCCAAAATCAATATCATCCATGGGTGCAGGTTGCCCAAAGAACAGAGCAGTGATAATCACATAGCCCAGGTGTCCATTGCATTGTCCCTGGAATCTTCAACAAAGAATTTCAATTCACTGGGTCTTGGTTTAATCTACTATAAAATTAGTGGATCAGAAAAATCATATTTCCTTCTATACATAGCATTCCAACCTCTTCATTTCTCCAAATCCACCTGCATTACACTTTATATGTTGGATATACTACTCATCAATTCAGCTGTTGATATTTTATGTATCTTCTTATGCTTGTTTTACCTTTAAATAGCACAGGTAATGCATATAATTTACCACTCATTAAGGGGACATTTTAAGAAATATTAATCATATTTTTCTCCTGCCGGTAGAAAGCATACCATGTTTCCCTATCTTACCAATCCCTACTGTCCACCTACACCTGTACCAGGAATATATAAATCATCATTAGATCCTTTGAAAAATATATCAAGTATGACATATGGCACCTAAGACTGTGGAAGTATGACCATAAACATGTATCTCCTCCTGTCCAAACATACCTCTTTCTAAAAGCGAACCCTACCAGAACCATTATACAATACAAGATTGTCAGAAGCATAGTATGTGACTACTCTCCATTCTTGGACTGGTTCATTCTGATATCTTTCCCTGGACAGCTTTGCTTAGACAAATGCCCTTGCTCTTTTTTAATATTTATTTATTTGACAGAGAAAGGTGGGGGAGAGAGAGAGAGAGAGAGCACCCAAATGAGTGTGCCAGGGTCTCCAGCCACTGCCAACGAACTCCAAAAGCATGTGCCACCTTATGCATCTGGCTAACGTGGGTCCTGGGGAATCGAACCTGGGTCCTTGGGCTTTGCAGGCAAACACCTTAACTACTAAGCCATCTCCAGCTCTTTAAACAATTTTTTTTTTTTTTTGGTTTTTTGAGGTAGGGTCTTACTCTGGCTCAGGCTGACCTGGAATTCACTATGTAGTCTCAGAGTGGCCTCGAACTCTCGGAGATCCTCCTACCTCTGCCTCCCGAGTGCTGGGTAAACAAATTTTTAATTCATGACACACTAACTTCCATCCTAACTTCAGCATCAGTCAACTGCTTTGAGATTCCTTTTCCTCTGATCCTGTCTGCCACCCACATCCTAACTCTGCCCTTCTTGAGCTCGTCATATCTGTGTTTGTTTGTTTGTTTGGCTGGCTGGCTGGCTGGCTGGTTGGCTGGTTGTTTGGTTGGTTGGTTCATTGTTTATACAGGTGGGTGGGTGGCTAGTTGCTTGCTTTTATGAGACAGGGTCCCACATAACCCAGGCTGTCCTCAAATTCACTATGTAGCTAAGGACCATGAATTCTCTGTCATTCTCCCTTTAAGTTCTGGGATTACAGAAATGAGCCACCACACCCTGCTAAAATAACTATTTTTTAATGAAGTTAATTAGAGAAAGCCAAGCACTGAGGAGCAGAAAATAAACTAAGTAATGGAAAAACTGGAGTCATCATGGCTTCATCCATCTCATCCTCAACTTCTTTCCCCATACTCTTCTATTCCACCAGGCCTCAGAGGTGCCCAGGTGCTTAGGGAACCTGTGCAGTCTTGGCAAGAAGGAACACCATAACACCATACTTGAAACCTCAGCAAAACGAAGATTCTTACCTTCAGGTTAGGATCATAAGAGACTTGAGGAGACATCTGACTTAAAACACCATTGTGCTTCACTATAACTTTGCTAATTTCTTGTGTCCCAAGGATTTTAATCTCTTGAAATGCTACATTATTGGGGTCCTTGTAAGTTGATTTTGAAATGGTCATATCCAGGCGTTTCTGAAAAAAAAAAATTATGTAGAAAGGAATATCTGCAATGCCAACATTTTCCAGTCCTTCAAATGTTCCATCTTAGGCCAGAAACTCAACACTGTTCTGTAGTGTAGTGCCTCTGAGCTTTCTTTACTAATGTGTGATCCAGAAGTGCCAACTCATTTAATTATGCTCGGGAAAAATATCCATCACATATCTACAGAGCAGCAATTTTAAAAAGACTCTTAAAAATCACTATTTGTTTTTACGTATAAATGTCATTTCTGCCTTTTGGTAACATGAATGAGGCAACTCTTGGGAGTTAAGTCATGAGTGGAAATGTGTTTACTGATACTCATTACTGTAAGTGAATTAATTACACATAACACAAATACATCTGTGCTAATGGTCAGACAAAAGCCCACAGTTAAGATTCATTAAAAATATGCCATTCCTGGGATGGAAGGATGGCTTAGTGGTTAAGGTGCTAGTCTGAAAAGCCAAACGACCCAGGTTCGGTTCCTCAGGACCCACATAAGACAGATGTACAAGGTGGCACATGCTTCTGGAGTTTGTTTGCAGCAGCTGAAGGCCCTGGTTCACCCATTTTCTCTCTCTCTCTCTCTCTCTCTCTCTCCCTCCCTCCCTCCCTCCCTTTCTCTCTCTCTCTCTCTCTTTGTCTCTCCTCTCATTGAAAATAAATAAATATGTTAAAAAAATGGGCTGGAGAGAAGGCTTAGCAGTTAAGGCACTTGCCTGCAAAGCCTAAGGACCCAAGTTTGATTCCTCAGTACCCACATAAAACCAGATGCACAAAGTGGCACATGCATCTGGAGTTCGTATGCAGAGCCTGGCATGCCCATGCTTCCCCCTACTTGCAAATAAATAATAACTATGCTACTCACTGGGGTGGCAGAAAATCCACATAAAATATAAACATTATTGACCACAGTATCTGAAAAGAGAAAGAGAGAAGTGTCAGGTTGGCTTGACTATCACAGAAGGACAAATTTCCCCTCCTTTGGTGATGCTGCAAAAGGCAGGATTTTCTTCATTGTATGGCAGGATAGCATTCCATGGCACCTCTGTGCGGCCTCTCTGTATTAAGCTACTATTGGCAATTCTCCAGTGGACAGGGGACATACTCATGTCACCTCCTTGTATATTTACTCACAAATGGAAGTACTGATCATATGGAAGAAATATTGAAAGAATCTCTGTGCTGTCTGCATAATGGTTCAACCAATTTACGTGTCCATCAGGAATAGGTAAATAGTTGCTCTACTTTCTCCACATTCTTACAAGCATTTCTTCCTTCTCATCTTCCTTCAGGATACTGATCCTAACAGAGATTTTTTTTTCCCAATTCTGAGCTTATTAGTGGTTTTTATTGCTTTAAAATTAATTTGGAAAAATGTCAGCTCAGGTTTTTCCCATTTTTCAACCAGACCACTTATTCTCTTGCTATTGATTTGCCAGAGAGCCTTTCATCTTTTTGTATCAGCTCACTTATCAGATATGTGATTCTCCTACTCTGGGTTTACTCTCATCTGATGGATTGTTTCCTTTGCTGTGAAGAATCTTTTGAATTTGATGTAGTGTGAATTGTTAATTTTGTGTTTTCCTTGGCTGGTTTCTGGGTCTTTTTTTATTAGTATTAGTTTTGTACTCAATGTACGCGGTCAAGTTGGTACCATCGTTAGCCTTCTCCCTGTCCTCCCCCCTCCGCAGGGACCCTTCTCGTTGGGGAATATGGGTCGTGCATTGTGGGGTTAGCCATCATTTATGTGTAAGAGGCAATGTCTCTGTGTATTATGACCCAACATGTGGCTCTGACATTTTTTCCACCCCTCTTCCTCAAATTTCCCTGAGCCATGTAGGGTTCATTTGAAGTCCACTTCAGTGATGAGGTCTTGGGAGCCTCTGTGTTTCTGGATATCTGGTTCTTTAAATGAAAAGACCAATATGAAAACAAAATGAACATTTGTATTTTCTCCCACGAAGTTTCTGCTTTCAGCCAAATGTGAGAACATTCCAAGTGTTCATCAAAAGATGACATTGTGGCATTTATGTACAATGAAGAACTTTAGCCAATAAAAGCATAAAAATGTAATGGGCAACTCATGGATAACCTGAAGCACATTATATTCAGTAAAGTAAGATAGCCACTAAAAGAAAAACTCTGTTCAATTTTATATATGAATCTCAAAAATGCTGAATTTATAAGTAGTACTGGGAACCATAGTTGTCAGTAGAAAGGAAATGAAGGAAATGGGAGTATGTTATCCAGCTTAGAGACTTTCAAATGCTTATTTTTCAATTATTTTAAATACATTTTTAAAGGTCATGCTATTAAAATGATAAAAATCATGAACCGTTTCTAAAGCCAATTTCCTAGTTTGTCTTCTCTTTTCTATATATCCTAAAAGAAAATCCTTCCATGTTTTCCCAAAGCAGATGTCTCATGGGTATCTGTTGCCTCAGTGTAGGCACAAGAATCATTACTACAAAGGAGCCAGAATGTAAACACTCACTCCCCCACTGCTCTGAGCATGTTCTTCGTATGATGTGCATTTTATATAACAATTTGGGGGAGGGAGATATTTACAGTATAGATGAATTATAGAAACAGTCTTAAAAATGTGTCTTCCAGAGAGCCATCTGCAATGCAATTACATCGCTGGCCCTTGGTAGAATTCTGAGAGTTAGAAATGTGTTCTCCCTCCCTCTGTGGTTCAGCTACTACAGTGTCTGATGGTGCAGCAAAAAACAAAATACTTCTCTCATGGTACTTGGCTACTGTCCCTGGTGAGATTTCACCCACAACTGAATGGGCAGCTGGAGTGATGGGCTGAAGTCAGAGATCCAGGTTTAGTGGCAGCCATCTCCTCTGCCCAGCACTCACCCTTCGACCGCCCATCATCCCAGAACAGTTCTCCTTTCGCTTCATTGTTCTCATCCAGGGCGACGATGAGACCAAGAGGGTTCTGCCGACTGTGAGAAATAACATTCATGTAAGACACAAATCCTTAGGGATCATAGATTTTTTTGCTGAACTTTGACATCAAATTTCAAATGGACAAGGACAGAGGTAAAAATGTCCAGGGCATCTTACTGCAGTATCAATAATGTCACCAGAAAGAAATATCTCAGGCACTAGCAATAAACATCCATGTCGAAGGCCACAATGAGAACCTCAGAATCCCTGCAGTAGCTACAATAAAATCAGAGGGTGCAAGCACTACCCAGAAGACAAATTATTAGAAGAAGAGGAAGTTCTGGACAGCAGTGCTTTGGTGGGTCATTTTAGAGATCAGACTTCAAGGAGAAGACTCAGTTTCCCCTGTTTAAGGATAGTTTTATTCAGAAAGCAGGACATAAAAGATGGTTAATCTATATAATGATAACTGTCTTTATTTATCTTTGCATATTTCTTTGTTTGGGGTTGTTTGCTTGTTTGGTTTTGAGACAAATAGCTCTGGGTATCCAGGGACTGGCTAAGTAGCTGAGGCTGGCCCTACCTCTGGAGTGCTAGGATTACAAGCAGAATAAAACCATACACCGCTAGACATCCCTGTCTAACTTTCTTTTATTTAATGCTTTTTTTTTTTTCCTTTTGAGAGTAAAGCAAACCCTTCTAGTGATCAGTTTTATAACTTAGAACACAACACTACCCAAAAAGCTAGTAACATCAACGGAAATACGGAAGGTGAGAGAAAGAAAGCAATTTAATTTAGACTTTTCTCATTTTGAAGCAGGATAGAAAGAAAAAACTATGATGGCATAGTGGGCAAGTGGGGGGTAAGTGGCTCCTCTTCCCAGCAGTCTGGCTTGCCTTTTCAGCTCACACAGGCAGAAATTTTAAGATTTCACTGATAGTGTTAACAGCAGGTGGCTCAAGGAGACAATATATGTTTTCTTGATGACATCTTTTGAAATACAAAATGTAAATTGTGCTTAATTATGGACACAATGATCTTTAAGTTCCTAGCACTTATCTATCCTTGATTTGAACAACAACTCTCATAAATCAGTCTTGAAACTTCATTTCCATTTCAACGTGAGTGTAGATTACACTGTAAACAAAGTTGGCTAGACCAAAGATGGCTTCCCAAGCAGCCAAATCGCTATGTACACCCATCAGCAAGAAAGTCCACTGTCACTCTCCTGTGATATCTTCTTCCTTTCCCTAAGCAACACTCCCTGAGAAGCCTATTCATGAGCTTTCATTTTTAAAAAATATATATCTTTTATTTATTTATTTGAGAAAGAGTAAGAGGCCACTGCAAATGAACTCCAAATGTATGTGCCACCCTGTGCATCTGCTTACATGGATCCTGGGGAATCTGGGTCCTTAGGCTTTGTAGGAAAGCACCATAACCACTAAGCTATCTCCCCACTCCAAGGTTTTCCTTTTTGAGAGACAAGTTTGGTGTACGTACTGAGCAGTCCGAAGCTGAATAGTTAGGGGAAAAGAAATGAACTGGCATTTGTCATAGTTCATAAAAATTTTATAATTTAAAAAACTAAGGCAACAAGGGAGTCTCAAAGGAAAAGATAGGTTTCCATCCTCCTAAGAAGTACTTGTCTATTATAAGAAAGATAACTATAAGTAAAGAAGTTAATTCAGTAAAATGGGTCCATCAAAGTTGAACACTTCAGTATGGATGGAGTCTATAATCTTGGACCAAAGACATTTAAAGAAAAGGTAGGCAACATAGGGGAAATTTTTTTTTTTTTTGAGTGTGCATTCTCGAACAGCATTTCAAATCAAAACAAAGAAACTGTCCAGTGTGTGAAGAAGAATGAGACCAAGGCTGCAGGAGGATGGAAAGCACACTGCTAGTCTAGAAATGGAGTGAGAGAGGCAAGAGTAGTGAACTGCGGATAGAGTCAGGCCAAGGCAGGGGGGCAACAAGCCTTATGCCAAGCAGAACCTTGCTGCCTCACTCACCTTAAGTAGGTGTTCAGGGCAGGCTTCTGGGTGGCTAGGATGTGTCCCCCACGGACATGAAGGTTAATGTGGTCAAGAGGGGCCGCCAAGGTCCTCCACTGGCCCTTTGCATTGATATCAGCACCCTGTGGGCAGAAGGAGAGAAGGTGAGGAGGGAGAGGACACACACCACTGAGCAATGCATTCGGCGGACATCCCACCCACCTCCCTGAATTTGCATCCGACCAGCTCCTGTTGTCACACTTTGTGTATTCACCACTGTGGTGTGAAGTCTTGTTTTGCTGCTGTAAGACCCTGCAGGAGCCCCTGGCCTTGGGCTTGGTGGGATTGGAGGTAGAGGCCTATAGCATGTATAATCTGAGGTCCTAGTTTAGATCCCAGCCAGCTCACTCTTTCTAAGTCACAGAGAATTGCAGCATGACACTGAGCAATGATTTTCTTTCCTCCACAAGTGCAATTCTAGATATTCTCTTTTTAAAAACAATACTTTTTTAATTATAAAATTTTTTGTTTATTTTTATTTATTTATTTCAGAGTAACAGACAGAGAGAGAAAGAGGCAGGTAGATAGAGAGAGAATGGGCATGCCAGTGCCTCCAGCCACTGCAAACATACTCCAGATGCATGTGCCCCCTTGTGCATCTGGCTTACGTGGCTACTGGGCAATCAGGCCTTGAACTGAGGTCCTTAGGGTTCACAGGCAAGCCCCTACCCACTAAGCCATCTCTCCAGCCCTTTATTTATTTCTTTCTTTCTTTTTTTTTTTTTTTTTTTTTTTGAGGTAGGATTCACTCTAGCCCAGGCTGACCTGGAATTATTTTGTAGACTCAGGCTGGCCTCGAATTCAGAGTGATCATCCTCCTACCTCTGCCTCCCAAGTGCTGAGATTAAAGGTGTACACCACTATGCTTAGCCAAAACTTTTTATTAATAATTTTAACACACATATGCGTATGTATGTATGCATGTATATATGTGTGTGTGTGTGTGTGTGTGTGTGTGTGTGTGTGTGCATATATATATCATAATACCCTCTATCAGTTTTCTGTACTTTGCCCCTATACACACTCTCAAGAACAGGTAATTCAGAAGCAGCCTTACAATGAAGAGCTTCCTTAAGCAATGTGTCCAGGGCTCCTTCCAACTAAACTCTAAAAGGCATCATAGAACATCCACCAAAATGACGGGCCCAGCCTAGGCGCCTGGATTTGGGCATGTAACTCAGTGTTCCGTGCACAGAATGGAGAAAGAACTCCTCTTCTGCGCACCCACCACTTGTGCCCAAACCTACCACAGCCCCACAGATGGGAGGGACTCGCACATTCTTGGCTTCTTGTCCCACTGTATTTCTAGTCTGCTGCTTTCTTCTCCTTTTAACATTAGAATAACGGGTCAGCTCAGAAGAAGACTGCTAGCCTGCACAGAGCTCGATATACATAACACGGAGCACAGAGCTCCCTGTGTTCTTTACAACAAATATCCACACACTACTCAGGTTTGCAAGTCACGCCCCGTGTGGGTGTGTGCGCGTGTGTATGTACAACTGTCTCATAGCTCACTTAGCTTAGATAATATTATGGAGCAATTCTTCACTAAGTATCCACGCTAGAGATACCGACTTTTGACTTTGAAAAAAATGCAGAGAAAAGGTCTGCACTACCAAGAATTTACATGAGCAAAAGAAATAGGAGCCTAGAGCACAATTTCAAGAACTTACTGATAGCTCACCACTGAAAATACTGATGACTTGATGAAAGACATAAGTTCACAGGCAAGGAACATTTCGCGACAAGCCATCAAATGAGATGCTTTGTATGCTACCTCACAACGCTCTCAGTCTCATTCAAGTTAGAAAATTGAGACCACAAGGATTAAAAAGCCTGGTCCAGGGCCACAGAAGGTAAATCCTACACGTGGCATTGGCTATGCCTGCCATCCCAAAAGCTTGGTACTCTTCCATTTCCCAGATTGCATAAACATTAAGAAAAACTTACTGTGTAGTAGTCATACCAGCGGGCTTGAGGGAAATACGCGTTGACATTTCTGACCTTCTGAAATTAAATACAAAGAAGGCGTGGGTGTGGGCATTGCTGTATCGAACAGAGGAACCAGTATGTGGGAGTGAAGGGATGAGATAACAGGGAAGGAATTAGACACATCTAGCTCAGCTTTCTTCATATCTTCATTGCTGGGAAAGCCGCTTTCTCTTCCGCTTTTCCAACAGTAGAGGGTAGCCTACCACAATAAGTGCCCTCCATGAACCCTTTGTGTTACAGGGATTGAAAGAACAAAACAACACATGTGCTTTGCTTATGAAGTTAACCATCTCCTCTGTAAAGAGAGAAATGTACAAGTTTGTCTACGAAGTAAAAGAAAACTGTGAAGGCCCACAATGTGCGAACAATGTCAATTAGCATTTTCATGATCAAAAAGCCTCCTACGAAAAGGAAATAAATAAAGGCTTTTTCTGCCTTCAGGACAACGCATAGAAGGAAGAACTAGCTAGCAGGAGCAAGATGACACATTTCTACGAATAGTTCTGTAAATTTCAGTTAATAACGATAGGCAATTATGAACCTTTCCATGACTGCCTGCACCTGATGGCATATACCATGTTTGAGTTTGTGGATAAGTGATAGCATCCTAAAATCCAGCATGAGGTTCCTTTGTTTCCTTGATTGCTCTATGAACTGGAATTGCTAGGCTGACATTAAAGGAGGGGATAAGGAGGACAAAACACCTTAGATATGAAATTCTGCTAAGAAGGACCAGAAGAAACCACAGCTCAGGATCCCCCTCACACCAGCCTTCTCCCTTGCCTACTCACTCAGCCTGACAGCGGGTACAAACCAACCTCGGGGGCTTCAGTACTCACAGGCTCCAGCACAGGGCTGACCAGGAAGGCAGGACCCAGCAGGAACTGTCTGTCTATCTCCCAAGTGTTTCTGTCAGACACAAACCTGGAAAAGGAAACGAAGGCACTACAAACAGATTCCAATCAGCCCAGGCCAAACCCCTGAAAAAAAAAAAAAAAATCCACAAATTCAATCTCAAGTCAAATGTTCAGCCAGATCACCTCAGCCTTCTTTGTAATTCTCTAGGCTAATCAGGATCATACAAACCCCACACCACGCCACACAATCATGTCCTCCAAATTTCAAAAACAGTTTAGATTTCTTATCTCCTACCAAAAAAAAACAACACGTTTATTTGTCCATTTTAACACATTGGCAGAACAGCTCTGGTCTATCCTACACCCTCTGGAATGAGCTTGCTTATGGCATAAGCACAGTCTGGTGGGGGTCCACATAACAAGACCACTACACAAGACAAGGAGGTCTTCGCAAGGATCGATGCGAAAGACATGCTGTTCTATGTCCCGTCATTTCAAAAATGTTTTAAATCAGTAAGTAACTTTTCAAGCAAGATAAGTGATGTGTATGACAATTTACTTAAAGGAGCAATGAAGTACACACTCTGTAAAGTTGTAACAAAGGTCAACCATGCCTTCCATGTGGAGATGTTTGTATTAACTGTTACACAGTGCAGGGTGAATGAACTATCCAGTGGCCAACACATCCCAGCTAGACACTCACTCGTGGAGAAGCGGCCGCACGACAGTGGTGCCCTCCGTGTGGGCCTTGTGCATCAACGTGTACAGATAGGGCAGCAGGGTGTATCTGGTCTGCATCACACTTCGGGAAATGTTCACAAAGGCATCGTCCCAGGACACAGGGTCTTGTCTCTAACGGAGAAAAAGAAGGACGGTCAGAGCAGGAGCGCACCGCAGAAACTGAGGAAGGGTTTCCAGTGACACCATACAAACGACACAGGCTGGGGTCCTACCCTGGTCCCAATGGTGTTGTGGTTCCTGGAGAAGGGGTAAAAGGCTCCCAGCTGCATCCAGCGAGCACACATCTCATATTCAGCATCTTGAAAGAACCCACAGATATCTGCCCCGGTCTGAAACAACAGGGAATAAATTAGCCTTCGGTGATGTCCGAGAGATGTCGCATCTTCTTGGGGACGAGGAATATGCAAGGATACTCACGTAGGATATGCCAAAGAGGCTGAACTCCATCATGCCTGCAACGAGAACCACAGCTGTGTCAGGACAGCGCTCATGCTCTGACTCCTCCTCCTCCTCCTCCTCCTCCTCCTCCTCCTCCACCGAGGCTCCTAACATCCTCCCTTGCCAGCAGGGTCCCTGAGACCCCACACACCAATGATGGATTTGCCCAGCTGGTCCCACGCAGCCGTGTTGTCTCCCAGCCAGTGTCCCGCCCAGTGGCCAGAAGAGGGGAAGGTGGAGCGCGTGATGACGATCCCTCTCTCTCCTGTCACCTCCTGCACCGCTCTGGTTGGGGGACAGAGACAAGGGGGTGAACTAAAGGCAAGACAAGAGAGGCCAGAGAACTTTGCCCTCAGGAGCTGTGGAGCCTAGGGCCTGGTGACAAATGTCTGCTGCATGAGTGGAAGGAGAATGAAAACCTGAGCCTTTACAAAGGCTCCTGCTGACTGTGGACGTAATAACGACAGCAAGGCCTCCTCATGGTGGTGTGCAGCCCAGTAAGCCAGCCTGCTTTCCTTAAGATAGTAAGTCTTCACATGATCCCGCTCTTTATTTACCCAATGCTTGGTTTTTCTATATTTGAGGAAGAAGAATATCAATTCCTTGACAAGATTTCACATAGAGTACCTAGCATTATACATTGGTCACATAAAGTGGAAGAGTTCATTTCAACAGTCAGCGCATTAGGTTTCCAATGAAAATGGCTATCCCAAAAAATAAGGAACAAAGAATAAATACCAAACACCTAAAATATCACTCACTTTTACGATAAAGAAGTGTCCGGCCCTCCTTTTTAACTCTGCAGTGTTTTGACACATTCACTTGTGTCATAACATCTGGTGTCCCCACCTATGTGCGCTCTTCCTTCTCACTGACTCCACTGTGCTATGGGAAATGGCTCATAGCTCTAAGAAATGGCTACTTGCTCCCACAATGTTTGCTTAATAAGTAAAAATTACTACAAAGCTTTAATTAAGTTATTTTTTAACCCTTAGGATGAAAACTGAAAGGAAAAGCAGGGGAGATACACCCACCACTGGCTCTTCCCACCAATGCTCCCACCTAGACAAGGGAGACTCACTCATAGGTGGGCCTGGTCTGGGACCACCCGTACAGGCTGTGCACGTCATAGTGCCGCACCCGCGAGCCGTCAGGCAGGATCTGCTCGCTCTCCATGCACAGAGTCTTGCTGCTCAGGCCCCTGTCCCTGCCCTCCACGTCTGAGGGAGA
The DNA here is from genome assembly GCF_020740685.1 of Jaculus jaculus. Lineage (NCBI taxonomy): Eukaryota > Metazoa > Chordata > Mammalia > Rodentia > Dipodidae > Jaculus > Jaculus jaculus. The sequence goes on along the minus strand of NC_059111.1, from coordinate 102,867,589 downwards.
TGACAAGAGTCAGTGAAGTCCGCCATGACCCACTCAGCCCTCGACCTTTCTCTCAGGGAATGTACTGCGGATATCAAGACTAAATTGAGTTCTGTCTGGTTCTGTCTGTCCTCCCCAGTGGCATAACTGAGCAAAACTCTGAGCTGCAAAGTGTCTTCAAATGCTTTCAACTTATTAACTGGAGAAAATGAGGATGCGGGGACACAGCTGTCAGAGAGCCACGATGGAGTGGGCCCTCGTACTGACTTTTAACATACCAAATACTCCCAATCATTCTTAATGTACTTCTGTGAGGTGCATAGGGTTATTTGTCTCTTACATGTAGAAAATTTACATTTGGTGACGTCTCATTGGCTCTGGAAGGTCATGCAGCTCATACCAAGTATAGTATATGGAGTTACAGACAAGTGACACTCCAATATCCATCCACTCAAGGGAAACTAGAAGCCACTTCATTATTACCATCAGTGGTAAAGACAGCCTGTGTGTGTATGGGGGGGGTTAATTTATCACATCTAAGGCTGTGATAAATTAGCACTGTTGAATGCTTTCTGGACAAATTCAAGAAATTCTCCCAAAGTTACTTGCACATACCCAGTTAGACAAAGAGTTTGACGTGATTTGGGATTGGCCCTATTGGCAGTATCAATGATAAGGGCCGTGCCCTAAGTGATCAGGGTAATCTATGGCTGCTGAGCTCAACTTGCTTCCAGCCACTGCCCTGAAGGTTGAGGAGGTCCAGGGTCCTTACGTGGCATGTAGGGAGGATGGTTCAGAGAAGGATCACTGCATCCAGAAGGAACTGCTCCGTTCACAAAGCTTGAGGGTTCATTCATATCCTACAAATGTCACAGACAGGGCTTACAATTAAACATGCTTACATCTTATCAATGCAGACAGTAGGATGAAGTAAATAGAGCAGTCAGTATACAGTAATCCCTCCACGGAGGAGATCATGAAAGCTGGGGTGCATAGAGCTACAAAGAGTAAATAATCTCTGTAAGATGACTGGTAGATAATTTAAATTTTACTCTCTGGGCAAGAAATGCTTCAAGAAATTTCTATTCATCCCTCTGGAGGTTTTTTTTTAATATTTTTAAATTTATTATTATTTATTTGTTTGAGAGCGACAAACACAGAGAGAAAGACAGATAGAGGGACAGAGAGAGAATGGGCGCGCCAGGGCTTACAGCCACTGCAAACGAACTCCAGACACGTGCGCCCCCTTGTGCATCTGGCTAACGTGGGACCTGGGGAACCAAGCCTTGAACCGGGCTCCTTAGGCTTCACAGGCAAGCGCTTAACTGCTAAGCCATCTCTCCAGCCCCCTCTGGAGGTTTTAAGAAGGCACTTCAGGCAAGGTTCTAAGTCTTAGGTCAAGGAAGTTCTAGGTCTGGTTGTATGATGTACACTGTGACATGTCCAAACTCTCTTTCTAGAATATTTACCATTACCTTACTCAAGATCAGGGGTCCATATGCAAAAATTACAAGCACACACACACACACCTGCGTGTGTGTACAGACATCCACGCGCACACTTACAATCCACATGCCATCAAACTTCAAGCTCTTCTCTGGATTCCGGGGGTTGTTGTAGAGTTCTGCCATCTCCCTCTTCCACCATGTGGCAGTTGAATTGCGGAAAAAGTCTGGGAAGGCCACATAAGCTCTATATTGCTGTGAAAGTAAAATAGAAATTCATTTAGCACAACTGAATACATTTTATAGAAAATAGGTTCTCAGTGAGAACTTAACTCAAGTAAACACTTATACCACAGGGTAGATAGTAACACGATGGACAAAAGCTACATAATGTAATATTCTTGACTTATTAGAAAAACATGAGTGTTAAGGATAAGTCCCAGCATTCAGAAAGCATCCAAATTGTATGGAAAGGTAAATCCGAATTGGTCCTGTGGGCTGTTAAAACCTTAATGTGTAACTGCTATAAATTTGCCTAAAATAATGTTTCTTAACTTATAAATCCATGAACCTTATAGAGTTTCAAGACTACAAGTTCACCTTGCTGATCACACAGACACCAACTTCATCATCAACTAAACCATTAGCACATATCCTGGAAGCTAGTATTTTCTTTGTCTTTCCAAACCTATAATTGATACAAGCCTTGTCCCAAGTGTATAATCATTCTTAAGGAAGAGTTAAAGAAGTTAAGGTCAGGCACCTAATCTCCAGGGGTGCCTTGCACACTTCTAGAGAAGGCTGTTCCAAGATCCTTTCAGAACAACTTACAAAAGTCGTTGTATTGGGTAAACATCTGGACCAGGAGAGCCTGAATACTTTCTGGACCAGGAGGACCATGAATCCAGGTATTCATTCAAGCAACAAATGCTAGTGAAGGTAAGGGAGCCCAGGCAACATGGATCTATTATGAGGAAGAAACTATTCCAGAGAGAGAGAAAATTTATAAAACAAGAATACACCTAAGAGGCAAAATCAAGGGAAAGCAACCTATGGTAGGAGAGCGGATGGGAGTAGGTTTCTATGTGTAAAGACAGAAAAACCTGTCAATGAACCAAAGGCACACAGTCAAAAATATTCCATAGTTAAAAACAAAGATTGGAAACTATTCAAAAAATAGACAAAGAAATCCAAGAACCCCGTTCAGAAGAAAGGTACGTGGTGGTACTATCCAGTTGAAATTTCACAGGCCTTTGGATTTTCACAGCTTTGGATTTGAAATGACCGTTATGACATCCAAAGCCATCAGTACATAATTGAAGCTCACTGAGTCTTAAATCCCAAGGGCAATAACACCGACTTCGCGACTGGAAGTAAAACATTGCCACAGATAAAATGATGGTCACAGAAACTAGCAGGAAGCGCATTGTTCCTGTTTCTTATTGGTTGCCTATTTCCAATGTATAGGCACCACTAATGTGCTAAGCATAAGAATTACTGACCTCCACTTGACTGTCCCAGTCTAGAGAGCTGTCCACAGTTATATTAGGGTAATCAGGCCAGACCTGTGGAGAGAAAAAGTTCAACAGAAATGTCCTAGACATTTTCCCATACAGACAATTTCCTAAGAAACTACTGGCCACATGCTTACGGCTAAGAAACTTTCATTGCCATATAGAAGTGCCCTAAAGAAAAGTGAATTCCACAAAGCCATTATCTGCATTGACAGCTGTTGATTGAACGGTGGGAACTACAACCTCAGAGAACAAATGCAAATGGACAAAGTCAACATGCACTTACGCACTAACACTAACTGGCAGTGGGCCTGGCCCACAGTGAGGATTACTGCACTACTATCTGGATCTTACCTTTCCCCAGACGATGTCTCCACCATTGGGGAACCTGATGAAGACGTCATCCTCCACACCCCGAGTGAAGGCAGGGTAGGGCTGCGTCTCGTTGCCAGAAATGGCTGGATCCTGGAATCGAAGCGCAAAGAAGTATGAGAACTAATGCAACAGACTGACTCACATAAAAGAAGTTTTTGACAGGGAGGTCCCCAGCTTTGCTTTGCATGGTAGAGTCTCTGTGAACCCAGGAAATACACTTCTCCTGTTATGCTTCAGTTTCTCCTCTTGCATCAGAGAGAGGCCGACAGTACAAGGCGATCTCACCAAGGCCCGTTCGTTGTCTCAGACCCTCTCCCACACGGACACAAGGACTGACCAGGATGAGGATGACCCGCATGCCGTCGGCCCTCATGCGGTTGATCAGGTCTGGGAACCCGGAGAACTTGGGGCTGAGGGTGAAGTCCAGCTGCCGCTCCATGTAGTCGATGTCAGAGTACTGCACGTCCTGCGGGGGGACACGGTGGCTGCTGGTGGGGAGATCCCGGGCTCTGGAGGGGAAGGCTCCTCCACCTCCCAGGGGGATTTCCACTGGCTTATTTATGGCCTTTCCAAACCTCTGACACATTTTAGATTGTAATCCTGAGGATATTCATGGAATTTTGAGATTACCACTCAAAATCAAAACAATTATTTCAGTCACAAACAACCATATTAACAAAACACAGAATAAGGGAGGTGACAATGCCTATCTGAAAGGGCAACTGTGAGGATACGACACGGTAAAAGAAAGTGAAACCCACTAACATGAGAAATGGTTGTGGTTGAAGTCCCCCCTGGAGGCTTCCCTGCTGTCAGTGGTTCTCATTTAGAGAAAACTACTGTTAACTAGTTATTCTTAACACAGTATGAACTGTAAGCTATAACAAAACAATGCAAAACAAAAACATGGGATTGCTGTCTAATACTCGATGTTCAGGATAGTCGAACAGCTTTCTCATGGATACAATATGTTGCGTTAATTACTCTGCATGAATTGAACAGTAAGGAATACAACAATAAGTGCAATAAAATTAAATGCTATAGTGAACCATGGGATTAGCTGTGATTACTGGACCCCCTCCTGTCCTCCAATGAAAGTGGTTGATTCTGTGTGTATTTTCCCCATAAATCTAACTCAGCATCCCCGATGCAGCCAATGAGAGGCTAGAAGTGATCAGACACTATGCTGAAGGTCTTGAAAACAGTTGGAGCTGAGAACAAATCTTCACATAAAATAGTCTGCATTGCATTTGGGTTAACTTTTCCTTAACTATGCAAAACTACTGTTGGGAGAATCTTTTATTCTTATGAAAGTGGGGACAAACCAGCACACAATGGCACCTCAGTCAGCTATGACACAAAGCCAGTACATCATGGCATGTACATACGTAGGGTATCTGGGCAGCCACCATGTCATCATATAAGCGGGAGATCTCGGTGTCATTCTCGTATCCGTAGCGACACAGCTGGAACCCCAGGGACCAGTAGGGGACCATCACAGGCCGACCAATCAACTACAAAATAGAAAATGTTAGTGCTTAAGTGGAGAAGGTGGCTGGGAGTGGTACGTAAAGTGAAATTTTCAAGAACATTTTTTCCAGTGCCCAAATTACACAACCAATAAATTCAAATACAGAGGGAAAATGAATTTCCTCTTGGCCAGAGGTCACTCTCTAAATTTCCTTTGGGTTCCTACATATCTAACTTATATATAAAGGACAGAACCCAAAGGCAAAATGCTTGGGTCAGAATACAGTCTCCAGGATCTCCAAGATGTGTGACCTTGGGCAGAGTTAAATAATCTCTTTGTGCTTATTTCTTAGCTTTTGCGTTGAGGGTAACACTAGTCTCTGTCTCATAGTGGTTTTATGAGGACTGACTGACTTCATATTTGTTAAGTGTTCTCAGATGCACGAAGTAATATATGCATCACTAGAAAAGATTTGCCACGGCAATGGTCAATGTCAACATCCTTCCCACCATCATACTTCCATTAGCATCATCACCACCACTATTACCATCAAGACACCTTGAGCATCATGACCCTAGCATAACTTTCAAACCATTGTCACCATGCTACCCCAATAATTTACTCAACTCTCATCACTCCGAGATGGCTACCGATACCAATACCAGGATTACCAAGACTATCACCGCCTCCATCACCCTCATCACTATGACAGCCCTATCCCTCACCACCCTCAACACCACCCTGACTCCACCTCGACCACCTTCATGGCCACTACCTCTCCCCCCATCATTCCTGTCATCCCCTTTGCCATCACTCCCGTGCCCTTCACCAGTCACCACTCCCACCAATGCCACTACCACGGCCATCAAAATTACTATCCCTGCCACCATCGTCACTACCATGCCCATTCCTGCAAGCATCTCCACCCCTAATACCACTAGCCTCACGTGAGCCTCCAATATGGCAGGTTTGCCTGCAGGGCTATGCGTTATCATTTAAGTGTTGTCCAAATGACCTTATTGCTCCTTATTCTATAATATACCTGACGCCTAGAAAAACTACTGTAGTTGTCGTGTGAGTGATAAATACAGGATTTAAAACATGGAATGTGTGATGTTAATATTTGATAACCGAATGAACTCCTTCCTACCTCTGTGTACTGCTGGGTCACAAGCTCCGGAGTTGGCCCCAGGAACACATAAAAGTCCAGAACTCCCCCTATGGTACGGTACGTCAGGGCAGGCAGGGGCTGAAAGGTCACATCTGTGAAAGCAAACGAAATGCAACCCAAGCTATAAATCTTCAGGCTGAGGAATGGACCCTAAAATCTCAACCATCTCTCTCTTCCGTTGCAGACTGCTGAGAGCAGATAGGGGATGCTAGACCCACACGGAACTGAGAAAGGTAAATGACTTCTCCAGGAACCAACCTTGAGTGTCTCCACTGGGCTATGCTTTACAAATTTAGCATAGGTTTCACCATTCTGCACTTCACATTTATTATTACAATTTTGAGTCAAAATAGGTTATGTTTCACAAGAACTGATAAAAGTGCTTCATTCATGTACATATCCTACTTTCCCCAACATCTTAGATAAACATTATATGTTATCAAAACCAGTTTCCATTTGGTTGCACTAGATAAAGTATTCTTAACACCAATATGGATCTTATTTATAGTTCACCAGTTTTTACCTACATGGTTTTCCAGACCCATTACATTTCATACCTTTCCTGTATACCGCAGAAACATTTTTCACACCTTCATTCTCATAAAGTGAGGGCTATAACCTACAGTTTGAAATTACATCAATTTATATAGCTATCTCCCACTAGCTGAGCTCCATGACCACAGACTGGCTTGATTTTACTACTTATTTTTAGGTGATTATTGCAAAAAAAAAAAAAAAAAAAAAAGGTATAGATGACAATTTTGGCATTAGGGGCAGCTAGGACCAATACATTATGAAGTTAAACAAGAATTATTGGCATAGTCACATGAGGTGGAGGTGTGTCCTACCCATGGCATTGCTGTTCAGCAGGAGGACTCCGTGGGCACTGCCATCCTCCTCCAGCCCCAGGTAGTAGGGATGGACACCATAGGAATTCTTCTTGTACTGAGAGTCATGGGACAAGACAGAAGAGGTTAGAAGACTGTGTGTGGAGAAAGACACTCAACAGAAATGAGTCTGGAAACTAGGTCCAGCCTCCTCGGAGAAAGACGTCAGAAACAAGGAGCCTGAGAACGGCCTCCTCATCTGAGAGCAGAACGTGCTGGTCAAGTGCAGTCTGGGGAGGAAGCATGAGGACCCACGGTGAGGTGGAGGGAGGACGAACCCCCCGCCCAGGGCTCTGTCCTTACCCCTGGGGGCTCGTCCCTGGAAAACATGCCCCACGTGTGCCAGTTCAGGTCTTGCCTAAAGGTCCTGTGCTCATTCTCCCCAAAGCCGTAGATGTAGGTGGAGGGCAGGCGGGTGGAGATGCGGATGAACATGTCGTTGAAGGTGAAGCCCAGGAGCTGAGAGTCCCAGCTGCAGCAGGAGAAGGAACGTGCGCCAAGGATCAGCTTCTGCGAGGACCACAGAACCCTGGATCCTGTTCCCAACCCCAGAACCCGAGCATCTTCCTCAAGCTACTTGATTGAAATAACCACAAATGGCCTTGCTAAAGACCTCCCTTCTCCGTCACTCCATCCCTGCTTCCCTTCACTGTCTTCTCTACAATACCAATCCACTGACTCTGACCACTCCTAACCCATCCTGCCCACCTGGTGGTCTGCTTCCTGCATGCCTCCAGGGCTGTGGGGGAAGAGTGGCCGCACCCTATAGTGCACTTGCTCATATTCTTTCTATGAACACACCCCACGAAGCCGTCAGGACTGTTTTGCCCACCTAGCTTCCCATAGCCCAGCTTTGTCTCCCATCCTCACCCCCTCACTCATCTCTGTGGAGTTTCTCTATTGCTTAATATCCCAACACGCCTCCTGTTCCCGGCTTCTTCTGCTGACAGTCCCCCTATTGCAAAGGAGCCTTCTCCCAGAGTTCCTTACAGGACTCTGTCTCTTTGTCTAGGTTCTGTCTCAGATGTCACTGTCTTCGTTTACAGATCTACTGAGACACAGCTATGTCAAAGGCAGCAAATTGATTTACCCACTTTTATTCCCCCAGGGCAATGGTCAGTGTATCACCTTCTTTTTACATTGTAATGTAAACTATCTTCACTTTCATGAGACAAGACACTTCACCAGTCTGTGACCACAGTACCCCATATTCAGAAGGAATCCTAGGAATATGACTTGTATTTACTCCTATCAGGATGGCTTAAGTAATCATTCTTAGGGTGCTAAAGACTTCTAAGAACAGACCTGAAGAAAGCAACCTTCTCAGGAGTCTGGAAATAGCATGATGCTTTCAGCGAGGCTATCTCCAAGGCAAATTTCCTAAGGAATACTTAGGAAAGCAGCAATTCCAAAACAGACCAAGAGCCACTTACATCACGGAGCCTGTACTCTTTCGGCGAATTTCAATGCCAAACAGATTCTTCTTGATGAGGACATCGTAGAGCCGGCTGTCAGGGGTGCCGGATGGAGCACTGGGGACATTGAGAGGGACTGGGACTTCATAGCGTTTGTTGTTGGGATCATAAATCTAGGCCAGAGGAAATTGGTTTTAGGTAAAGGCGGAGATAAAGCCTATGACTTCTGGCATTTTGTCTATCATACAGATGGTGATTATAGTTAACAATATAGTATATACTTCAAAACTACAATGTGTGAAGGCTTGAATGTTATACCAAATACAGATGATTGTGATAACAGATAATCTAAATATATTGAATGATCAATTTACAATGTGCAAGCATCTCTAACTATTGCAGCAGTGCTTTAAATGCGTATAATTACTGTCAGTGAAAAACAGTTCAGGCAAGTACAGTATCTGAGATGTCTGCCCTCAGCATGAGGTCTCAGCATGCTCCACAGAGAATCTGCCTCCTGGGGGCTTTGCCTCCTCCATTCTCACAATACTTGGGGTTTCATTAACATATCAAAAACAATGTGATGTGTAATGGCTAGATCAAATTATTTTCCTCTCATCATTAATGGTTCTATAACAGTTCCTTTTGACACTGGTGCCAACTTGAAAAAGGATCCTGAAGCTGATATTTGTGAATATATGAACTTACTTTGGGGGTGTGTGTATGAGAGCATTGAGGACCTGAAAACTGTAAAACTGAAGAAAATGAACTTTTTATGATAAACAAACATATCATGCAGAGCTGGAGGAGATTGTTTGGCCTGAGTCCAATCCCCCAGCAACCTCGTAAAGCTGGACACAAGGTAGCACATGCACCTGTGATCCCAATATGCCTAAGACAATGGGAGGTGAGGCCAGGAACATGTGAAGCTCACACACCAGCTAATTTGACAGTCATTTACAGTCGGGCAATTTGTTTGCATTGGCAAGAGGTGATGTTTCAAAGAAAGTAGAGCACATCTCAAGTTGTCCCCTGACCGCCACATGAGCACAATAGCACACACGCCCGTACACAAGTAAATAAATATGTTTTAATCATGGACATCCTTGCTGGAAATGAAATATAAATTGATTGAAGATCCATTATGTTACTGTTGATACTGTACTAGGCAATGGGCATATGAGTGGAATAGATCTGGGTTATTATTATGAAATGCTCACAGGCTAACAGGAAAGAGGAGACAGGAAATCAGCGCAGCGAATGTGAACTAAGCAGACTGACTGTGAGACTACAGGGAAGGAGAAACTTTTGAGATCACCATGGTTTCATGGGAGAAACACAGGCTGAGTCTTGAGAGATTTGTAACAGCAAACCAAGCACAGAAATGAAAGCAAGTCTTTCTAGTAAAGAAACATAAAGGTCCCAGATGTTAAGGTGGGCTAAGAGAGGCATAAATATTTTGTAGAGAATTACTGTACAGTTAAGTGGTTAGTAGGCATGCAGTAAGGCTAGAAACCCAATCGAGTTCACCCCAGTGAGGACCTTGTGTAGAAGACTATGACACTAGATGATGTAGCACTCCAGTCCTGGTTGAGACCAGATTCTGAGGAACTCTTTAGGCAAAGCCACTCTGCCTGTCATGAACTCTCTCAAAAACACTGGAGAACGTACTATCTACTAGTCTAGGGAGGAGTTCGATACTACCAAGCTGAAAGGACAAATTCCTAGCTTAAAGAAGCTCCTGAGAATTGTTAGTTCATGCCTAGTTCCTAGATGTAAATAAAATATGGAAGGAAACCATATCACTGCACATTGAAGGCTTTTTCACAGACGCCTCCAATTCAGCATCCCAACCTGGTCTTCTCATCTTCTACCATCCATGCTCAAACCTGTTTAGCTTCCTTGTTAAAACTAACATTACCACCATCTATATACACATGCCAGCTAGGAGCATGGTAGTCAATCATTCCTCAGGCCTCTCCCTCTCTCTCTCTCCCTCTCTCTCATATCCTACTTGCTATCTATGACCAGATCCTGTCATTTTAACCTGTCAGTCTCAAACACATCCGCTGTTCCTCCACCACCTTTCCTGCACCTATTCCAAGGTCATCCATAAATGCCCCACCTTCCCCTCAGTTTCCTCCCATGCTTCTGCTTCTTGTTCCAACCATTTTCCTTCAAGTAGACACACTGATTTTTTTTTTTCAAAATTCGAATTAGGACAGGTCTCACTATGCTACCATAGCTCTCAGGGTTAGGATAATGACTCTAGACTACTGGAGCATGGAAATTGAAACACTAAACTTGTTTCAAGGTTCTGGAACCTAAAACTGAAAATGGACCCATCTATACCTTATTATCCATAGAATGTTTACCTTGAACTGCAGCATTTCATTCTGGTGGTAGGTCACTTGCAGGCGAAGGGGGTTCACAGGTGTGGAGGGGAAGGCATTGCTATAAAGAGAAGCCTTCAAGGAGATGTCAGCTGTGGCCCCATGTGAGTCATATCGAATATTGCTGACAGAGTACAGGTCATTGACAATGTAGCAATGAGGGACTCCAGCAGTGGTGGATGCCTGGAAATTAAAGTCAACAGTTAGTAAATACAAAGATGTATATATCACTGGAAAGTGGCAGAAATTTAAACACCTGACTTCCAATCAGTATATGTATTTAAGACATTCCACTTTTACCTCCACCACCTGCACATCCAGATCAAGCTCATTTGAAGCTCTTCCTTTGCATGGGTTTTACAGATACTCGGGTGGTGGTGCTGTGTTCATGAAACTGTAGGCTATACTTAGGAGATTTTAGAGTACGTGAATGTCTTTGGCATCTTTACCTCCCACACACAGCCACGGGCAGTGCAGTCTGCTTCAGAAACGCCATGCGCATCAGGGTAACAGTCAATTTTCTCCTCATCCCTCATGTTGATGTGCCATTCCACCGTGTATGCGTCTCCCAGTAGAAGACTGATATTTGAGATAGTGGCAACCTGTAAGAGGGGAGAAGTCACAAGGAAAACCATCCTCAAGACAACTTCCTTGTAAGATCTGAAGGGTTTTGTTTTGTTTTCACTAGAATTAAATAGATCAGACTCAACAACATACACAGCATTTCAGTGTAATTCACACAAAGAGAGTTGTAGGGACTGTTTGGTAGTAATGGAAAATTCCATTACTCAATCCAGATCTTCCACATTACACCATAGGAAGAAACAGGTCAAGTAAAATCTGTTTTAAGATGACCTTCATTCATTCCTTTATAGAGCCACATGCCCTCTATTTTTGCCAGCAACGTTCTCCCCAAATTGAGCTATTCTTCTTGTCCTCCACTCCCCAAAGTCATGTTCCCCTTTGGTATGGAGTGCCTAGAGAATAGAGCAGTCAGAATATGTGGCTTGGCCTCTACGTCCCTTTCTCTGGAATCTTAGACAAGTTAGCTTAATTCTTTTGTTCTCAGATTGTCAACTGAGACATTGGAAAGTAGAAAACATCATTATACCTCCTTTCATTACCAACATTCTACCCTCATCTTTTCCCAGATACTTAGATTTGAAGTCTATTTCAAATCCCACTCAAAACTTTAAATACTTAATATTGTTTTCTGCTTTTCTTGTATTTTAAGAGTCTGAAATAGCCTTTGCTATATAAGTTAAGGGATTCAATTATCTGGAGAAATACTGTCACATTTTAGGAAGGAACATCCTTTGGCTCAGTCTCCTCCCAGTCTAAGGCATTCTGTCCTTCCCTGTCCTGCCAATCCCCACTCACCACTCCCACAACCAAGGCCTTCACTCAAGGATTATTGTTATACCCCATAAGAATTAAATCAATTATGACTTCACTTGGTACCTAAGATCCTCCAATATCTAGCAGGATTCAACTTGCCCCAAATGACCCACGTGTACCTCCTTCAGATGGCCTGAAGTTTTCCCTAAACATAACCAACTATATACACATTTATTTCTAACTTCATAGTGTATGTTGCTTCAATATGTGTTATCGGGATAAATTGCCAAGCATCATCAGTATGCCATTGGTAGAAACCTAAATTGACCTAGTCCCATAAATTTGGAAGGTCCTCACAAACCATGCTGACCCAGGAGCTTGGATTCTGGGTGGCCTCAGCACAGGTCAGGGTTAGCTGAGGACAGGGTTCTTCACTGGATTACAAAATCAGAGGAATAGAACAGGAACCATGATAGGGCAGATCTTATTACATCTGCGAGATATTACTTGCTAATCACCACCTAACTCAGTTAATACTCATTGTATAGAATGATCGAGTGCTTTTTAATAAAGTATTTCCTGAGAAGGGATATGTTAGGGAGAAAGACTGTATATTGTATGTCTCAAGAGAGTAACTTTACACTCATGGGATTCCTGTCTCTACCCTCTCACCTTTCTGAACAGCCATCAACTGTCAATCCCTTGCCCACTGATTCCACCCTACACATCCAAGCTCTGTTCTCCCATTGTCCATCCAAACTATTTTTCTAAAAGCAGAGCCAATTTGAGAAAAATCAAATACTGGGGAGAGGGGAACAGAAAAGAGTTTTACAAAGGAGAGATTGGAGTCATGGTTGTTCAGACCATCTCCACATTTTGACTTTCCTTCCCTAAATTCTGACGTCCCCATGAGGACTCAGAAATGCTCCTGTCTTTCAGGAATCCATGTGACCTTAGCAAGAAGTAATACTATGGTGCCATGAAAACTTCTGAAAAGCTTCCTCAACAGAACAAATTCTTACCCTCAGGCTAGGATCATAGGTGACTTGAGGAGACATTGGACCAACGACACCATTCTGTTTCACTGTAACATTGTAAATTTCCTGGGTCCCAAGGATTTTAATCTCCTGAAATGCTAGATTATTAGGATCCTTGTAGGTTGATTTTGAAACAGTGATATCCAAAGCATTCTGCAAAAGAGTAAGCATAATTAAACCTAAAGAAAAGCCTGTGATATGGAGATTCTCTAGTTCTCAAATGCTCCATCCTAGACCAGCAGTACCCTAAATGCCTGCACTCTTTCTCCACCAATGCATGCACATGGAGTACGATTTTATTTGAATAATTCAGTGGGGGATATTAGAATACACAGAGACAGGCTAGAAACCTTCATAGACAAATACTAGCTCCTTTATTGATATCGTTGCCTCATTTTGATAATCATAGTGATGCAAATATTGGAAGTTAAGTCATAAATAGAAGTGTGTTCACTCATATTCAAAACTGCAAATGATATTACAAATATAAGATTATATTTATACACATACAATTATACAGTTATAAACCTAATTATACACATACACTAACACATAGGTGCTAGTGGTCAGACAAAACCCCACAAGAATCATAAAGATATAGTGCTACTCACTTGTGTGGCAAAAAATTCACATAAAATGTAAATGTTGCTGGCCACGGTATCTGTAAGAGAAAAAAGACATGAGACTGGCCTGGCCACCACAGAAGACAAATCTCACCTCCTCTCATTAAACCGGACTCTTCCTTCTGTTTCTGACTGAAAATATGCTTCTATGATTTTGCATTACAACTTTTTTATTTCATACATCCATCAGGAGAAAATTCAGCGGTGTTGTCACCTTTGCTTTTGTGAATAATACCTCAGTGAACATGAGAATGAAAGTATCTCCATGGCATACTTTTCACTTCTAGATCATAGGCAAGTTCTAGTTTTAATATGTTAAGGAACTTCTGTGCTGTCTTCCATCACGGTTTACACATTCACATTTCCACCCGGCCTGTGAGGATTTATTTTATGCTTGGTTGCCTGTCGTCAGTACTGTGTGTGTGTGTGTGTGTGTGTGTGTAAAAGAGTGCCAAGGCCAATGTTGAAGAACCCCTCTTCCACTGTGTTTTCCCTAAACGTTTACATAAAGTCAGCTACCAATTTTTTCACAATAGCTAAATAACAGAAATATTCATCCACAGATGCATGAGAAAAGGACTTATGGTGCATAGGCATGTGGAATACCCTTCAGCCATACAAGAGTGCTTGCAGCCAGGTGTGTGGTGCACGCCTTTAATCCCATACTCAGGAGGCAAAGGTAGGAGAATCACCATGAGTTCGTGGCCATCCTGAGGCTACATAGTGAAATCCAGGTCAGCCTAAGCTAAAGTGAGACCTTACCTCACAAAAAAAAAAAAAAAGGGCTTGCATTGTAACAAACAGACTAACCAGGATCATTTACTAAAAGAAAGAGTCAAACAACAAAAGAGAAAGTTGTGTATGGAATCAAAGCATTTGAACTCATATAAGCAGCAGATAGAACAGAGGTCACCAGGGGCTCACTAGGGAGGGAAATGGGGAGAAGTTGCCAAAAGGTAGATATTCGAGAGAGTTGATAATGTACACCCTACGTTGTAATGCATTAGCAGATTATCATCATGGCACAATACATGTGTGTACTCATTGTTCAATCTTTATATTTATATTTATTCCTAATTACTTTAAATAAGTTTTATAATAGCTACATATTGAAAGCAACAAAATTATGAGCAGTTTCCAAGGCCGTGTACTGTTTTGTCTTCTCCTTTATTCTGTAAAGTTGAAAGTACCCCTTCCAAGTGTTTCCAAGGCAGATATCTCATGATGTCTATTTTCCTAAGTTAGGAACACACACACACACACACACACACAACTTTGCTATGTTGGATCCAGAAAAATAAGTTCAGTGCACGGTTTCATGGCTGCATGGCCAGCTTAGCTGCAGGTCACTAGAAAGTACATGCTCACAGTCTTGCTGACATGAGCCTATTTTTCATGTCATTAATATTTGTTCCTAAGGATTTTAGGAAAAGATATTCATGGTACAGATGAATTACAGAAACAGTCATGAAAATGTCTTCCATGGGTAAATTCACAACAAGGTGACAGTCTGTGAGATATCTCTGCCCCTGGGGAGGACTCCAAGAGACAGAAATGCATCCCCTGTCTGTGGCTTATCCCTCACTGTCCTTGAACAGAGGAACCAGAAGCAGAGCTCTTATCTCAGGGGACATTGTTACTGTGCTTGGTGAGATTACTCCCAGCAGGTGGGAAGGGCCAATGTCAAAGATCCATGTTTGGGAACAACAATCTTCTCTATGCCACACTCACCCTTCGTCTGTCCATCATCCCAGAACAGCTCTCCTTTGGCTTCGTTGTTCTCATCCAGGGCGACAATGAGACCAAGTGGGTTCTTCCGGCTGTGGGAAACAAGATTCACATAAGACACATATCCTTAGGACTCAAAGACGTTTGCCATTTGCGTAAATTTCATGAATGCTCTGTTTTTCTTCCAATACAAAGGCAGTATTGGTAGGCCCTTCTTTCTCTAGCATCAATAATCAATAGGATATGGAATATGCCAAATGTTAGCAATAAATGCCCACGAAGAAGGCAAGAATGCCAGCTCTGGAATTACTGCAGTGGCTACAATACAAACGGTGACTGGAACTTTATCTAGAATACAAAGTATGTGAGGAGAAAAGCCCTGGGCCGTAGTTCTACTAGCCTGGCCATTTTCAAGATCCTATTCCCAAGAGAATGTCAACTAGGATGAAAGAAACACACTTCTGCTAAGGTTGTTTTGCTCAGAAACAAACACATGCAATAAGTTCGATCTATATAACGCCACTTTCCTTCTTTGATTACTTATTATTGTGTTTTGAGAGGAAAGCCAAACATTGTTATTCTGTTCTTTATAATCTATGACAGGTAGATTATAGAAATGGTGAAATAGAGGATGTAGAAAAAGAAGAGAAAAAGAAAGGGATTTCACTTGGTTGGTTTTCATCTTGTCACTCCTCTGGACTACCGCCCAATCCCACGCTCCTCTTTACAGGCCCTTATGGGTCATATTGTATTCCTTTTTAGTTCATACTCTAGGTTCCATATCAATGTAATCACCTGCTCTCCTTTACAGTACAGAAATTGATCTGCTATTACTCATCAGCCTGTGAGATACAAAGATGAGTAACTCACAAGCCCACACTCTTTGATGCCACATATCTTCAGCAATACTAGACATGTTCACCAAATAATCAGAGCAGGAAAGGATAGGGGCACAGAAGTTTACGTACCATAAGAGTCTCTAATGACACTTCCAGAAGTATGCTGGATTACCAGAACTCACCTACTGAAATACTACTTGATCACAGATAAATTTCAGCACTAGTTACTATTTTAAAACATCTTAGGTTTGCAAGGAAACAGAGGATATAACCAGCAGCCCGAAGAGGCAAGAGGAAAACTAAACAGTGAGCCTTAATCGCATGGATGCCCAGCAAACTCGACCTAGAATTTCCCTTTGCAGAGGCTTAAAGGGCCACTATTCCTGGTGATCCAAGCTGGGCAAGATGAGCCTCCAATCCACATCCTTGAAGGGGGTTGGCATGACAGATACTAAGTTGGCAAAAGTCGCAGGATTCAACCACAGAGAAGAAAAACCACCTCTGGAGGAAGAAGGTTTACAATTGTGTCTTGGTATTACTATAAGCCTAAGAATTCAACAGAAGTAAGAAACGACAGATGTATATTCCTCTGAAGACTACAGCTGATCAAATTATCAGGTGAAACATAACTCTGATTGAAATGTTTAATAATAATAAGGTAGAAAGAGAAAATCCTCTAGCAAAATTAAAAAATAAAATAAAAGTAACAATGTTAAACCAGGAATTTGAAAGTGGCCACACTTCCTCTGCTGCTGGAAGGGTTGGAGATGGCATCTGAATTTAGCAGATTTTTGAAGGATGCACCAGGGGCAGAAGGAGCATTAGAGCCAGAGGAGAGAGAACAGTGCTATGGAATGCTGTCTTTTTGACAGGATATGGCTATATTACACTCATTAATTCACAGCACCTGTGGCCTTCTGCACAAGATTGCTGATGTCAACGTTCTACATACATGTAAAGATGTGTGGGCCCCGTGCACACACATGTAGAGCCAAAGGAGATCATCAGCTCTCCTCCTCTATTGTCCTTTTGTGTTGTTTCCCTGAGACAGTTTCTTCCTGAAACAGGATCCATAGGGTTTTCAGTCTTGTTAGCTGATCAGTGAGCCTCGGCAAATGTCTTGCCTCTGCTCCCTGCAGGATTGGGATTATGGGCATGCGTGGCTACACCTGGCTTTTTATATCAGTAATAGGGATTGGATTTAGGGCCTTGTGCTTACACAAGTGCCGTGAGCCATCTCCCCAGCCCGTTGTCAGTATGGTTATTAAGATACTGAGATATTGCTGTTAAATTCATGCTAAAATCACACTGTGTTGTTCTTGAGTGCTCTACTCAGGAAGTTCAAACTTCAAGCAGGGAAGCAACAAGTTCATATTCTCACTTTGGAAACATAGGTTGGGTACCAGTGAACAGTCTGAAGATGAACAGTTAGAGAAAATTAGAAAAAGAAAAAACCTGGCTTTGGATTGAGGTATGTTTTTCATAAAAGATGTCTATCATTTGAAAACTTCAAATAAAAAGGAGGTTCAAAGAAGAAATCGTTGTCTAGCACTTAATTGCTCTCAGAATGTTAAAATCAAATGAGCCAATAATTTCAGGAACACAATGATGTAAGTGTGCAGCTCTGGTACAGACGGAGACTACAACCGTGGGATAGCGGGAAAGGAAGGAGGACTGGGAAGAGCAGCAACAAGGGTGAGCATGCTAAGGTTTGCAGGAGAAGGTAATTATTTTAGAGCCCTTTTTTAATATTTTTATTTATTTGTAAGAAAGAATGAAGCAGAGGACGACAGAGAGAAGAAAAGGGGAAAGAACGGGTGTGCCAGGGCCTCCAGCCACCATAAATGAACTCCAGATGCATGCACCACCTTGTACATCTGACTTACGTGGGTCCTGAGGAACCAAACCAACGTCCTTTGGCTTTTCAGGCAAGTGCCTTAACCACTAAGCCAGTCTGTCTGGCCCTGAGGCCATGTTTGAATCACAAGAAGGAAATGGCTCAGTTATAGAAAAAGAAAGGACTGCTGAGGTCACAGGAGGACAGACAGTGGGTCCAAATCTAGACATGAGAAGCAGAACTGTCAAGAGGTGGCCAAGACAGACAGGTAACGCGGACCAGGTGTGCCTAGAATTGAGTCGTCTCAAGACATGAGGCTTTGAGCGCTGAAACCACAACAGCCCTGAGGAACGAGGCAGGCTGGCCACCCCGGCTCTCTCAGAGGGGTTCAGGAAGGACAGGATTCAAGTCTTTCAAAGTCAATCCAGTGGAGCTTCAGACCAGCAGTTTCTTGACAAGAGGCCAAGGAAAATCTATAGGCACACATATACCAACACCACCACCCACCACCACACAGCACACAGCACCACACACACACACACACACACACACACACACACACACACACAGTATTCCTTCTTCCTCACACTTCATGTGAAAAACCCTGGATCAACAGATGGGCACAAAAATGCCCAACCTTGTCAGCCTTTCCTTAATGAGCATGCCATGCTATCTACCTGGCTGTAGTGGTTGTGCTTGGCTGTTGTGTGGGGAACACGTAGCCTCCTCGAAGGTGAAGTCCAATTTTGTCTCCAGGAAGTTCCATCTCGATTTTTTGCTTCCTCCATTTCAGTTTCTCACCCTGATGCAGACAGACCAACACGTTGGTCCGAGAGTATGGGGACCCTCCAGAGACCCCTCACATTCTGAGCTCTCTCTAGTGCTCTCCCTTATCCACATAGCCGAATCAACTCCTACTTGGGAAGTCAGACAATAGAAGGCAAACATTTAGGAGCCTTTTTGAATTTCTGGTCAGTTTAGAGGTTTGTGAAAACGTTTTTGCCAATCTGGAACATGCCTGCTTAAAATGTGCAAGAGCTCTGAACAAGGAATCTGATTTCTAACCAAGCTCAATTAGCCCATGAGCACTCTGGTATTTGTTCATGACTTACTACTGGATTATCCTATGGCTGACTAATGTAAATGAAGGGATTTTTCTCAGATTTCTCATGCCTGATCATAAGTACAGGGCCCTCTCTATCCAGGCTTTACTGTGAACTTAGGGAAACTACTCAGCGGATGCTTGGTAGTTCTGTTTCCTGTCTGTGCAGCTGCCCCGATGTCTTAAGGAGTGACAGAAAAGTCTTAGATACTTACAGTCTCGTAATCATACCAGACGGCGTCAGGCACATACGCCGACACTTTCTCGACACCCTAAAATGAAAACAAAATATTGTCCCCACAACTCAGCCTCTCAGAGGATAAAATGGATTTTACAGCATTCCATAGGGAACGTCACAACATTAATCAGCAAGGCAGACGTGGCCTTGGTTTTCTCGACTGTTGAACTGTGCTTTTTCTCTGTCTTTTCTCTGAGACAGATAAGAGAAACCATGACGTCAGCCATTTCTCGAGGAAATTCCAAATGAGAGAAATGACAGTTAGGAATACTAATGGTAATAATTAATAATACTGAGACATATACCAGAGGGACGATTCCAGCTTTACACAAATTATCCCATGTAATTTCCCCCACAGCCCAATGTGGTAGGCACTCTTATTATTTCACCTTTTGGGATGGGAGGTCAACTAACTTCCTCACGTCATATCCTGTCCAGTTGGTGGAGAAGATAATCGCCCCTTCCCAGTCTGACTCTGAAGAGCATGCTGGTCACTACTGCACTCTGGCTTCAGGTCTCAGAGCAGGGTTGACCAGCTATGACTACTTGATGAGTCTCACAGGCTCACTCCCAAATCCAGAGTCACCAGTGAGTGCTTTTACACTGCTTGGGAGGTTTGTCAAGAAAGAAACACTTCTAGAAAGGAACAGAGGTCTTGCTTTCCAGAGCCCCAGGACACTCTTCTGAAAGGTGACATAGCCACAGATGTCAGAAATTATGTGTGTGCAAGAGGAGAGAGGAGTGGAGGGAGATATTGGTGTAAAAAAGGGGAGAGAGAAGAGTTGGGGGGAAGGGTTATGTGGAATAGGGGAGAAACAACAGTTGGGGGGAGGGGAAGGATTTGTGTGGAAGAGAGGGGAGAGAAGCAGAAGCCGCCAGCATGTCTCTGTGAGAACACTTGCCTCATCCAGAACTGGAGTGATGAGGAGGCCTGCGCCCCAAAGGAATTGTCGGTGGATGTCCCAAGTGTTGCTGTCCTCATAGAACCTAAAGAGCAAAGAGACAGGTTGTGGGAGGTGAGCCAACGTTCCTGGATATGATCTTTGTAATCTGTCCAAAAAGCAGCAGGCTGACTAAAAAAATAAAGTAAAGTAAAATAAAATAAAAACACAATGTTTCTGATCCATACAGATGACTTTCCGGAGCCCATGTACCTTCCTGTTTTTCCCCCAGAAGTTCCTATTCCAGCTCTGGACTATAATTCCACTTTCTATATCTTCCTTTCAAAAAACATAAGCAAAATAATCTACGTGCCTCAGAACTTGAACTTACTATCAAGAAGGCCCTATGATTAGGCCTAGTGGAATATGCCAACAATCCAACTATTTGGAGTCAGGAAAATTACAAGTTCAAGTCCTGTCTGGGCTACAGAGAAAGTTCAAGGCCAGCCTAGGACACTTAGCTATATCTTCTGTCGAAATAAAAAGGCTTGAGGTGGGAAATGGCTCATTCATTAAAGTTGCCTGCTTGCAAAACCTTCCAGCCAGGGTTCTATTCCCAGTGCCTACGTAAAGTCCAACACACAGCGTGGTGCCTGTGTCTGCAGTACATTTGCAGAGGCAAGAGATTCTGCCATGCCTGCACTTCTCTAATAAATAAAGAAAAGTATTTTTAAAAAATGTAAGAGATTGAGTATATAGTTTAATATGGTAAAGCACTTGCCTGGCATGTGCAAAGGTAGAAGCTTAATTCCCAGTATCCCCATGCTCACACCACCACCAAAAACAAAATGAAAAACTGGGTCTAATCAGAAAACATAACAGACAATGTAAAGTTTACTTTTTTTTATTTTTGAGAATCTGTTTTATACTATTTTTAATATATTTATTTGGGAGAGAGAAATTATCAGGGAGAGAGTTGGCATGCCAAGACCTCTAGCCACTGCAAATGAACTCTAGACACACGTGTCACCTTGTGCATCTGGCTTACCTGGGTGCTGGAGAATCAAGCCTGGGTCCTTAGGCTTTGCAGGCAAGTGCCTTAAGAGCTAAGCCATCTCCCCAGCCCGAGAATGTGATTTTTAGCAGGTGTTCCCAGGAGATAATAAAAATTGCACACATACCCAAAAACTATACACACATACGTATGTATGTGCATATATGTATGTATGTATGTATGTATGTACAGATATATACCTGGGGGCCTTGTCTGCCACACATAAGGGGATAATCGTATTATAACAAGGAAAGGCTCTTAAGTATCTGCTTGCAGAGTTCAGTCAGAGATGCTCATTGGCTGGCAAATGAGAATTATGGAATTCCAGAGACCTTTTTGTGATATTCTTACTGCCTTGCAAATTATAGGCTTTTCCCAGAGCTTCAAGAGAGTCCCAGCCTCGCAAGACTTTGCAGGAGAGACCACCAGAGTTCAGTGATCCTATCTTTTACATTAAGAGTAAAGCTCTGTGTAGCAGAGCCCTTGTCTAATACATGGAAGAGCCTTCAGTTTGATTGCCAGTTGGTACAATAATATACTGAAATGAGTCATCTAAAGTACAGGGCTAATCAGTGATGAAAACAGTGGATACTGCAAGCCTCAAGTTTGGCCAGCCAGGCCAAACAAGCCAATGGGTGCAATAGTGGCATGTCTGTTATGGGGGAAACCAACTGCTCTCTAATTGGACTGGAGGCCTGCTCCATGGGAGGGAACACATGCCTGGTACTGAAAACATAATCAAAAGCCTATAGTGGAGGAGGTCATGAGCATTAGGAGTGTAATGCCTGCTCTTGTCTGGCTAAATGCATATATCTTGCTCACCAAACTTCCCTGGAGGCACTTTACTTAATATTCATACCCATATGTTAATGCTACTCTCACTTTTGGTTACAGAAGCTTCTCTTTTCAGATGGCGGTGACCACTGGGATGATCCAAAAGTCACCACAGTGCTGAGAAGACGTGATGGAGGAATGTTCAGCACTAAAACATCCCTATCACACCTTCCAATGCTCAGGGTCCATTGTGGAAGAGGTGGTGGAAAGAATATAAGAGCCAAAGGAAGGGTAGGACTGCTTACAATGCAATCAATCATTCAGACAAAAATTGGCCTTGATATCCATGACCTCACAGTGCCTAGAAATACCTTCACAAGACCCTCATAACAGGAGGAAAAGATGTTGACATCAAAATAAAAGAGAGACTAATAGAGAGGGGAAGGGGATATGATGGAGTATAGATCTGTGAAGGAGAAAATGGGAGAGGGGAGGGAATCATCATGGTTTATTTTCTTTAAGTATGAAAGCTGTGGGCTGGAGAGATGGCTTAGCGGTTAAGCGCTTGCCTGTGAAGCCTAAGGACCCCGGTTCGAGGCTCGATTCCCCAGGACCCATGTTAGCCAGATGCACAAGGGGGCACATGCGTCTGGAGTTCATTTGCAGTGGCTAGAGGCCCTGGCGTGCCCATTCTCTCTCTCTCTCTCTCTTTCTCTGCCTCTTTCTCTGTCTGTCACTTTCAAATAAATAAATAAACATAAAACAAAAAAAAACTTTAAAAAAGTATGAAAGCTGTCAATAAAAAGGAAAAAATGAAATAAAATAATAAAATACAGGGCTAGTTGATAGCAAGACAAAGAAACTCTTAAGTCTTATGACCTTCAATCAAATCCTCTCCTCTCTCTAAAACGGAGCAGGCTACCATACTTAAATATATTTTTACAAAGCTAGCTGTGGTGGCACACACCTTTACTTACAGCACTCAAGAGGCTGCAGTAGGATTTCCAGACCAGACTGGGCTGCAGAGAAGGTTCCAGGTCAGCCTGGGCTAGAGTGAGACCCTGCTTCCAATATACATTATACCTTTATAATACTACCTCAGTGGAAATAGCTTTACATATACTGGATATTCCAGTTACACACACACACACACACACACACACACACACACACAAATGATTGAGTAGTTTTAATTTGCTCTCTGACGTTCTGACACAATCAACATCACCTAGTTGCAGTACCAGAACTCCTGAGCAGGAACTTACTCGTGCAGAAGGGGCCTGGCCACCGTGCCTCCCCGGCTGTGGGCGTGGAAGAAGAGCGTGTAGAGGTAAGGCAGCAGAGTGTAGCGGATGTTCAGGTAGTGCTTGGAAGACTGCAGCAGCAAGGAGTTAGCTCCAAAGGAGGCAGGATCCTGGTCCTGGAAGGGAATAAAAGTTTGTAACTGTGGCTTGGCTTGGGAGAATCCCAGACACCATTCAGTACAAGTAAGCACTTCCTTCTGTCTTAGGCTGGGGTGGGGGGGGGGGCTTAGGCTGAAAGCTGCCTCTGAGCACTACAGCTGGGCAAAGTAGGGCCATCTCACATCGTAGGTGCCCATTGCAGCTGACAGCTCACCCTGTATCACCCACGCTTTTGAATCGCTCCATTCAGAGACTGTGTTTGCAATTGAGGAATGCTTTCTCATTTGCATCTTGTTACAAAAACGAGCAATGTAAGTAAATTGTACCAAAGTTGGACAGAAAACCTCTAGAGTCTGACCACTTCATCTTATTTTATTTCACCTTATGTGGGGGGAAAATTTTCAGAAGTTTATATTTTGATTTGGGAGGTATCAAAGAACGACATCAATTGTATTTAAGCTTTTTCACACAGAACACGGCTTCCTTGCAAGGGCAAGCTGCACGTCCGCTGCTGCCGTACATGCACTGGAAATTTCCTGGATAACCAGATGGCTACCTACACCTTTCCAATGGTGAATATTTGAGATAGAGTTGGGACTTGCCTCCTCCTCCTATAGGTGAGACCACAGCTATACGCCACCACAGCCAGCTTCATTCTGGAATTCTAAGCCTTCTATTTAAGCTTTGACTGTATGTCATAATCAAGCTGTTTCTCAACACCTTTATTTAAAACGTCTCCATAATCTTGAGCCAAGTAATTAATCCAGACCAAAAATAAAAAAAAAAAAAAACTTGCAACCAGTAATGAAAAGAAACAAAGCTAGTCCCCATGGTGGCGGTGAATGAGAGGCTGTGAGATGGGACACAAAGCAGCATGCACGAAGTACCAGGTGCAAGACTGGCTCGGCAGATTCCTTGGTGAGTGGATAGACAGATCCAGTCTTACTGTATACCAGATTTCCTCTGATTATACTGCCCAGGAGCCTTACCATGTAGCCTTGGCCATTGTGGTTCCTGGAAAATGGATAGAAAGCCCCCAGCTGCATCCAGCGCCTGCAGAGCTCCTCAGAGGTGTCCAGTGCAAAGCCACATATGTCTGCCCCCACCTAGAAGGACACACAGAGTCCACGTCCATCTCACTGGCACCACCCTCCTTTGCCTCCTAGCAGGGCCTTCACCACTGAACCGGGACAAACCTCCTTACTACGAAGGCTAATGTGATGTGGTCAGAATTGCCTTATATACAGTCTGTGTCCACGCTACTGCTGCTGGCAGTGCTGACTGAATGAGTGAGTGAGTTATTTAACCTTGTGTGCCTCAGTATCTCCATTTTGTTAAAGTGGACACCATCACTTTGTGATGAATAGTAACTAGGAATACTCACTTTACCACATTCTCTCTAAAGCCTAAATCAAAATTCCCCAGGGTCTGTTGGCTACTTATCCTATTAACTCTTTAAAAGCTCGTTCCATCCTACCTTTTCACCATCAGTTTCCATCCCTGTTCTGCATACCAGCCTTAGAGATTCATCTGTTTCCCCCACACTGTTTTTGCTCATGTTTATTTGTCAATCATATAAGAGCTTCTCTTCTCAGTAGCCAGTTTTCCAGGATCAACTCCAGCACCATCCTTTCTCAATTTCTTTTTTTTTTTTTAATTTTATTTATTTGAGAGCGACAGACACAGAGAGAAAGACAGGTAGAGGGAGAGAGAGAGAATGGGCGCGCCAGGGCTTCCAGCCTCTGCAAACGAACTCCAGACGTGTGCGCCCCCTTGTGCATCTGGCTAACGTGGAACCTGGGGAACCGAGCCTCGAACCGGGGTCCTTAGGCTTCACAGGCAAGCGCTTAACCGCTAAGCCATCTCTCCAGCCCCTTTCTCAATTTCTTTCTTGACCCTCTTTCTGTCCTTTATGATCTTGTTAGAGTTGATAAATATCTTTCTCTCATAGTACTTAACATGAATATTCCTATTGGATCTTTCATTTGGGATCCTCATAATGACTGTTTGCATGTGTGCCTATTTTCCCCAGATTGAAAGCTCTTGTGGGAAAAGAGCTGGTGTTTGTTACCGTTTTTTATGCTTTTTTCCCATATTCACTATGTACACTCAACACCTTGAACACAGTAGGACCTCGATACATGTACATGCCGAATTTAATTAAACAATGTGAAGCTGCCTGAATGCTGGCAGTGTTGGCATTGGATACACAGTTGGGTTCTGCACGTGATGCTCAGCTTTGAACTGAGGGATGGGTGAACTGGCATGTGTGTCTATTAGACTTTAAGGAGGAGAAACATAACAAGTGCATCAAGGTTGCACTTTCTATTTCATAACACAGAACAGGAAAGGATAGATGGAATCTACCTGGGCCTGGCTGATGTTGACAAAGGAAATGCTTATGAGACATGAAATCCCTGGCTCACGGAAGGCATGAGGAGAAATTGGAATAAGGATTTACCATTGGGATACCAAAAAGGTTGAACTCGAGCATGCCAGGGATGGACCACTGCAGATCCCTCCAGGTGGCGGCGTTGTCCCCTAACCAATGGGCTGCAAACTTGCCAGAGCCCGCGAAGGTAGAGCGTGTGAGGATGAAGCTCCTCTTATTAGGGAACACGGTCTTGACCGCTCTGGAAAATGAGATTTAGAGGGTCAGTGTATGAACTCAGGTGGTCTTGGACCAGGAGAAACAGTCTGCTCATCTTGTTTTCTCGCCATATGGTGACTATAGACTGTTTCAATTACTTTTGTATTTTTTGTTTTTACTGATGTATTTGAGAAAGAGAGAGAATGGGTGCACGAGGGCCTATCACCACTGCAAACAAATTCCAGATGCATGAGCCACCATGTGCATGTGGCTTACGTGGGTACTGGAGAATCAAACCTGGGTCCTCAGACTTCACAGGCAAGTGCCTTAATTGCTAGCCCATCTCTCCAGCCTGTCAATTACTTTTTTTTTTTGTTTGGTTTTTCGAGGGAGGGTCTCACTTTAGCTCAGGCTGACCTGGAATTCTCTATGTAGTCTCAGGGTGGCCTTGAACTCATGGTGATCCTCCTACCTCTGCCTCCTAAGTGCTGGGATTAAAGGCATGCACCACCACGCCTGGCTCAATTACTTTTAAAATGACTAAAATTACATTCATTACTTTGCTATGAATGCATTAGACAAGGAATGCATTCTTTGTTTAGTTTCTTGCTGTCACTGTTGAAGCAGGTAAAACAAATTCTCAATACTTTTTCCTCAGTATAGAATTAACTTCACATACAGATAAACAGAACACAATAGGTGGATGCGGAGCCAAAATATGAAACTCAAAAAAAGCACATAGATATCTGCAAGCTACTTAACTTACTACACTCCTGTGTCTACAATGTGTAAAAAGAAAATGCTTGGTGGCTTTGGCCAACAAATTAAAATGGAGAAAAAAGAGAAAAAAGGGCCTAAATTTCACATTTGAAATATTGTTTCTCAATTAATATTTCTTCCAGTTTTTTGTTATTTCACTGTATAGATTCCATAAATATATATATCAGATTCCTTCTTCCCTAGGTTCCGAGCCACTCCTTCATTCACACACTAATGATCACTACATTTATCATCTACTTAAACTTTTTAAGTCTTTCGCTTTTATCTCTGTGCGTCCGTGTGCATGTGTGTGCGATATGCATGCGTGTTTGTGTGTGAGTGTGGGTGCATACGTGCCATGGTGTGCATGTCAAGGCCAGAGGACAAGCTCAGATGCCAATCCTCACCTCCAGTTTGTTCGAAGTGGCCTCTTGTGCCGGCAGCTCCAAGCTGGCTGGCCTGCAAACTTCTCAGGTTTTCCTCTCTCTGCCCCCCATCTGACCGTAGGGGAACTTGGATTGTAGACACGCGATACTGCCTGCAGCTTTCTGTGATTTCTGGGGGATCTGAACTCAGCTCTTCATGCTTACTCCTTACCACTGAGCCATCTCCCCAGCCCCTTATTCATACTTTTAACAAATAACATATATATGTGTATATCCACCCACGTCTTAGCAGGCCCACAATTTTGCCAGGTGTAAATTCACAGCAACAATGATCTCACTCTGCTGTGGCGATCGCCATGGAGTAGCCGTATAGGTTGTGGACATCATAATGTCTGCCCCAGTGCTGCAGCGCATCCATGCAGAGAGTCTTAGAGAACAGGCGCCCATCTAGAATCTCTGAAACAACAGAGGGACCAGTCAGGGAAAGTCCTACATACCCATTCCTACTCCTTAGCTATCCCACACCTTGCGAAGGTGGCTGCACTGGGAAGTAGTGATTGTGGCCATCATGAAAGCATACATAACTGGGTCCTCGCTGGCAGAAAATTATACATTTGAGGTAGTTTTTCTGATACCTAAATAAATTGGAACACACACACACACACACACACCTTCCTACCTGGACTCTCAGAGGCAAGCATAAACTCCACTTATGCCAGAAGTTCAGTCTGAATTCTTTAAGTCAAGGTAAGTGTCCACAGAATATAAAAAGTTAACTTCTGACTCCTTTACCTTGATCACATATTACAAAGAATGCTCTCCAGTCTTGGTTTGATTATCTGTTCTCAGCTCCCACAGCACTACTCTGGTTCAGATACATATTACTGATGGATCTTAAATATTACAATAACTTCTTAATGACATACTTCAGACATTTTAAATTCATACTTCATGTTAACAGCAAATTAACACTTCTAAAACCATTTCCATATCATACTTCCCTCTAACTAAAATATAATCACTTCTATCCTGAATAAATGAAGTGTAGCCTGTTCAGCCTCCCATCAAAGCCCCCCTGAACATCTGATTTCAAACTACATTGTCCCCAACTTTCTAGTTTCCCATCAGTCTGGAGTTGACACAGATGTTATAATCCCAGAAGCTTCATTCATCCTTCAATTGAGAAACAATTCATTCTTGAATCTGTAGCTTTCTTCAAACTACAACGAATACTGTGCTACCAAGATCTCTGAGTGACCATACTCTGTGTGACAGTTTCTTTCAAAGCTCAGGAGCAATGAGTTCTTGTTTTGTTGCATTCTATGACTCAAGTCTATCTTTCATGCTATAACCATCACCAAATATAGCCCTTACCTGAATATAAACCCCACCCCTCTCCTCTCTCTCTGGTAAGTGCTGGCCTGGAGGGTGCATCTTTGAGAATGATATAGATTGACCACTAGGCTTTGGCCTCTTCATCATATGCCCCCTGGACCTTCCCTTAGAAACAGCATGGGCTAAGGGTAGATGTCCTAGATTACCTCTTTACAATTTAAGCCTATTTTGGGAAGCCAGTGTGTGTTTTGAGTTTCCTCCTCATTTTCTTTATGGGGTACCCACAGTTTTCTTCCCTGTGAACACTTCTGTGCAAACTCTCTTGTCAGTGGCTAAGAGGGATCCTTGTGGTTTTAAAGCAATTCTCGTACCTTGTCACTTCAGCCAGGCTGCCCTTCATGAACACTTACTTGGGATGAAGGGAGGAAAATTCAAGTTGTTCGTGGCACATCCTAAAATTGAACCATCAAGGAAGTTGGCAACCTCATTCATATCCTACAAGGCAAAGAGCAAAATCTGTTAGGCAAAGTAACATGACTGACATACTATGGTGTCTCTTTTCATTGGAAATCTGAGAAATTATTCCAGATATTTCTTTTTAAAGGGGGTCTTTATGGACATAGGATGAAGTAGATACCCCTGTCTTCTCTGCACACTAAAAACTTCATGGAGAAAGTCCTTAGAATCTCTTCAAAGATCTATAACCACAGAGAGTGAACAATTCCTGAATGTATCAAAAAGATACAATGTCATATATTTCACCTTACACTCTCTATGCACTCAAATACAACTAAGAATACATAGAAATATATATAAATGTAATTTTATACATAGAGACAGGAATGGGGAAGGTGTTCCTATGCACAAAAGCTGTGAAAATTAATGGTCTGGATATATGTATATCAAAATAGTATTGATGGGCTGGATAAATTGCTTAGTGGTTAAGGCACTTGCCTGCAAAGCCAAAGGACCTATGTTCAATTCCCCAGGACACACATAAGCCAGATGCACAAGGTGGTACATGCGTCTGGAGTTTGTTTTCAGTGGATGGAGGCCCTGGCATGCCCATTCTTTGTCTCTCTCCCTCTCCCACTCCCTCTCTCTCTCTCTCTCTCTTTCAAATTAAAATAAATAAATAAATAAATAAATAAATATTAAAAAATAGTAATGATAAATGTCTTTGGTTGCTACCAGTTCATAATATTTTTGCTTTCATCTTTTTAATCAACTGTATGGTTGGAACTTTCTATAGTTCTCTTATAAATAGGAAAAAGAGTTCAAGTGCAGACATTTCTAAATTTGGCTGAGTACCATCTGTGCTGCAATTGGTTCCATCGGACCACAGCCACACAGGAGTATTTTGCCCCTGGGTACCTTGGCTCTAGTTCATCTATCCAATATGTCAAAATGAAGGAACCTCAACTGATAATTGAACAATTCATGTATTTATAACAATATTAGGAGTATATGATCTATCTTGACATCAGCACATTCACTTGTAAAAAGATAGCTAGATTCAGAAAAAATTCCTGAAGGCCGGGTATGGTAGCGCACACCTTTAATTCCAGCACTTGGGAGGCAGAGGTAGGAGGATTGCCATGAGCTCAAAGCCATCCTGAGACTACATAGTGAATTCCAGGTCAGCCTGAGCTAGAGACCTACCTCAAAAAAACAAGAACAACAAAATCCTGAATTACCTCGGGCTCTCACATCTGATTTTGATTCTCAGCTATTGTTTTCGGTAGGATTACTTCAATAGCAAGATGGGGAACACTAGGGATTATTGCCATTATTTTTTTTCCACTCCTCCTCTTTGCCCATGCTCCATGATTCAGAGCCATAGCCACAGGTACACACTGTCCGAATGTCTATCACCTAAGAACCAAAGTGTTAAACTCACAATCCAGATTCCATCAAACTCCACATCTCTGTAGAAGATTTCAAACTCCTTTGTCCACCAAACAACACAAGTGGGATTGGTATAATCAGGAAACACAGATTTCCCAGGCCAGACCTACAGAAGGAGAAAGAGAATCACTGATAAGAACCAATTAACTCAGTATAGAATAACCAAAACCTTTGCACAGAAATTTCTAATATGATTATAGAGACAGAGGTAGCAGACACAAATTCTTTCAGTAATAAGTAAATGACTCAGAATATGCAGAATAAATGTCAGAAAGAATCAAATATTTATATGAGGAAGATATTAGTCAAAAATAGGTTAATGAGCAAATCATTATCTAGCCGGCTGTTCTTCAACCTGGGTTGACCTTTCCCTGTCACCTTCTCCACTATCAGATTAGGAATGGAAAGAATGGGTGTGTTCTGTATGAATTTCACTCATTGCAATCTGCAAAACCCAACATCATTTACTTTATTCCTTTCCTATCCAATTTCTCTGACACTATTCTCTGAAAGTGTTTTAAGGGGTATCACAAGTGAAGAAGCAGGTAACACCTTCATGGAAAATGACGTAAAGATTTGAGAAGCAAATGGTCAAACATATTAAATACTACAGAGAAATTAGAAAGATACAAAATAGCCTCCTTGATTTCCCTGATAGGAGACGACTTTTATCATTTGCCAAGCATTATCAGTGAAGTGATGGGAGGAGAACTGCAATAACATGAAAGGCTACATACACAGGCGGCAGTGGATGATACCCCTAGGCAGAGTGCTGTCGTTTAATATGGCCTAGCTAGAAGAGGTAGGTAGCAGAGAGACGTTGCCTCTTCCCCATATTGGACGGCCGCCCCCACAATGCACAACCCACAATCCCCATGGGGAGGACAAGTGTCCCCAACAAGGAGGGTCCCTTTGGAGGCAGGGACAGGGATGAGGGAAAGGATGGTACCAACATGTGCTATTGACATACTAAGTATGTCCATAACTAACTTTAAAAAATTAAATTTAAAGAAAGCAAGCAGAAGGATAGAGTGGACTGTAGGCATGTGGGTATGAAAGGGCAAGGGAGGGTATACCCCCAGCATGCCCAAGGCATTTGAACATAAAGCCCAGATACTCATGCACGCACACACGCACACGACACCCACCACAGGCCCAGGCCCACTTTCCACCAGTAAGTTACCTCTCCAATGACTGGATTTATACCATCTGAAGCATTCACCCAGACCTTCATCCCAGTGCCCCTGTCATATGGGCCATAGGGTTTGCTTGAGGAAGAGTTGTTGGAAATGGCTGGGTCCTAAGAAACGGGAAAACATGATGACGAAACTTGCTCTCTAGCAGAGGCTGAACCTCAGTAAAACAGGCACATTGAAATTCTGCCTTGAAAAGGCTAAAACAGTTTATGACGTTGTACGACCAAAGAGTAGAATGGGAACACGAAGGCAAAGAAGGATAAACACGGGCTGGAGAGATGTCTTAGCGGTTAAGCGCTCGCCTGTGAAGCCTAAGGACCCCGGTTCGAGGCTTGCTTCCCCAGGTCCCACGTTAGCCAGATGCACAAGGGGGCGCACGCGTCTGGAGTTCGTTTGCAGAGGCTGGAAGCCCTGGCGCGCCCATTCTCTCTCTCTCCCTCTATCTGTCTTTCTCTCTGTGTCTGTCGCTCTCAAATAAATAAATAAATAATTAAAAAAAAAGAAGAAGGATAAACACACAATTTGAGAGCCAGAAGAAGAAAGCACATACCACAATAATGACAAGCTTCTGTCCGTGATTGTGCAGCTCCCTAGCAAACTCAGGGAAGCCTTTATAATCCACAGGATTGTAAGTGAAGTCCTTCCTCTCATCCATGTAATCGATATCTGCATGCTGAACATCCTGAAGGAAGGCAAGAGTCTGCAAGTTAGCACCTAGCACTTCCCTGGCAAAGGGAGTCACCAACTTGTCACTCTGACTATTCAAGGTAAAAGGCAATGCTGTGCTGGGATCTAGACACAGTCTCCAGCATCCAAATGCTTCTTTGGGAGAGAAATTTCAAAATAAGTAAATAAATGACCCATTATTTCCCTAAGACCCAGCTCCAGCTGTGCAGTCAGGTTAACTGCATACATAATTCTTGACAAATCAATGAGGCTGTCAAAATAAAACTCACCTATCCCCAAGAGAAAAGCTGTAAGGGACTGGCACTCCTCCATTCCTTTCCTTTCTCACCCTTACACCAGGATTTGTTTTGTTACACCTCTTCTACTTCAAGTCTTTAGTGTTTATTCTTTCTTAAATTTATGCAAAAAAAAAAAAAAAACAATGGAGCCAGAGAAAAATTCATTCCTGCTCTACCAACCAAGTGTCAGCCTCTAAGAGAATGGGAAGAGGGAGAGAGCAGGAATATTCCAGAGACTTTGGGAAATGTTCTTTTCTGTCTCTTCCTAACACCTCATTCACAACCATGGTTCCCAGTCTAACAGGTACATTTAGCCCTTTAAGATACAAGCATTTCATTACATTATGTGCTCTGTCCTTTTGTTCACACAAACTTGGCAGAATTTGAAATCTATACTCAACCCAGTGATTTTTTTTTTTCAAGTGTTTCTCAGTGTTCTCTCCCACACCTAACTCCACTATGCACTGTTAAATCCAATTCCTTCATTCCGCAGATGGCTTAAAGAGGAAGGTGCCTGCCTAAACGTAATTGAAATGACATAAGCAGTGGAGAGCCACTCTGCTGGAGATCTGGACTGGCAACCCAATGCCTCTGTTATTCTATTACTAAATAGGGTTTTTAATCTTAACTAGGGTTTGAGCACTAAACATGGGATTTTTGGCTTTGAGCCTCATACTTGTCTCAGGAGTTCACACAGAAGCTCTCAACATGGGACAGGTATGTTTCTTGTAGTTTGCGTCAGTGCTGGCTCTACCATTTCTGTCCCTTACTGCTCTCCACCCCACACATATTAAATCCCTGAAGGCCAGTGGATTAAGAGTAGCCAGACCTGTGTCCTAAAGTGTGGGCCTACCCACTCAAATGTCCCATCCTGTACTTTCATTTCCTAATAGTCTTAGGCTTTTTGAGTCTCACTTATATTAAGTGCTTTCTTTTATATCTCCTATTTTGTGTTTGCTTTGTCCCATTCCAAAATGTGTCTGCGTCAAATAAAAAAAAAAAAATTACTACATGACACAGAAAGGCAAACTTTGTTCACTTCCAATTAAATAGCAACCAAAATAGCATCAAAAAAAATCACTGTACCTAAGACCAGTTATGTGATTTTTAAAACCCACGCAATCATACATAGAGTCTGTCACCGACTAGCTATGTGGTCTTAGTCAAGTTGCTTACCTAACTTGACTTCAGTTTCTCATCTGTGCATTTAAAGATACTAATTTAGATCATTTGGATCTGCATCCATAGGGTCTAGAATTACTCCTTTTTTTCAGTTTACCCTCAAAATATCTGTCAAAGCATAATAGTTGGTAAATGGTAAGGAGATCAAGAATCCATGTCATTCATTACCTCATATAAGCCTAAGAATGGAGCTGATACCAGGGTCTTAGAGGAGTTTTAAAGATAACGATGTCACTTTTATGGTGAGTGCCTGTCATGACACTTTTGAATCAAAACAAGCCAAGAACCTATGTAAAAAAACTATGTTGAGAAGTAATCAAAAGCTATCATCTAAGTTAAACACAGAATTAACTCATAGACTCAAAAATGCATCATGTTGGGCTGGAGAGATGGCTTAGCGGTTAAGCGCTTGCCTGTGAAGCCTAAGGACCCCGGTTTGAGGCTCGATTCCCCAGGACCCATGCTAGCCAGGTGCACAAGGGGGCGCATGCGTCTGGAGTTCATTTGCAGTGGTTAGAAGCCCTGGCATGCCCACTCTGCGCTCTCTCTCTCTCTCTCTTTCTCTCTCTCTCTGCCTCTTTCTCTCTCTGTCTGTTGCTCTCAAATAAATAAATAAAAATAAAAAATTTTTAAAAACACTTTAAAAATGCATCATGTAAAATGTAGTCAGTAGAGTAAGCACAAGAAAATTTTACTAATTAAAACGTGTGATAAAGAAAATAGTGACCAAACAGGTCACTCCTCACCTATGTTGTTCTCTACGTACCATTTCCTACTGAGAACAAGAGTTCCTAGAAAAATGGGGGGGGGGGAATGAACTTCCTTTTGAAAAGAACTAGGGGTCCCTGAAAAAATTATTGGTCCAACCAAACCACTAGTATTTAAGGGCATAAGCATCATTTTGTTAGGATTGGGGAAATGATTCAACACTCACGGCGCAAGCATGAGGACCCCAGTGCAAAACTTCAACACCCACGCAAATAGCCAGGTGTAAACCCAGCCCGGGGAGGGGCAGGGACAGGAGAATTTCTGGGGCTTGGACTTGCAAGTCTCATCAAAAAACAGCAGCTCCAGTCAGTGAGAGATTGTCTCAAGCAAACAAAATGCAGAAAAGCAGAGAACACCCGTGCTCTACTCCGGCCTCAGCACCCGTGCACACAGGGTACACGTACTGGCATGCAAGGGTGCCTGCATCATGCTCCCCCACACAGACAAAGCGGCCACTTTACAACAGACAGAGCTCAGAAAGAGAAGGTATGGGGAAAGTAAGAGAAGTTGTTCTTATTCTTCCAGAAAAAAAATCCTCTAATTTGGGAAAACACTTTCAGCCTGACTTACATAGGGGAGCTGTGCTGCACGGTTCCTATCTGCAACGACTTTCATGTTATCTAGGCTTTTATAGTCATACCGGCTGAGGTGAAATCCAAGTGCCCAGTAGGAAGGTAGGGCTGGCTGTCCAATAAGCTGAAACAAGTATGTGAAACGAAAGTCAGCAATATGTTAATTTAAATTAAACTTTTTCTAAGTACTTGTTTGGGGAACACAAAACTATCAATTTTCCAATGTACTGCTTCATTTATGTTAGAATACTAACCAACTTTTTATAGCCCCTTTATAAGAGTAAGAGCCATGTTTCCGGTATATTTATAATTCTATCATCTTTTAATAACATAAAATTCTACAGAGCAAATTTCCACCTTTATATGTGGTCTATTCTATTGTCTTAAATGTAAAAAAGTGGAAAGATCCACACTTGCATAGTAAGCTCACTTCTCTTACATAGTGCTACATAGGATTTCCTCAGGCACGTGATAGCATATGCTTACCTCTAGATATTCTTGTACAACTTGCTCAGGTGTGTTTCCTAAGAACACATAGAAATCCAGTATGCCCCCGATCGTGCGATATGTGATGGCTGGAGCAGGCTGGAGCTCAACCTCTGAAATATTACATTAGACAAAAATTAAAAAGTGCTGTAAGGGCTGGAGAGATGGCTTAGCGGTTAAGCGCTTGCCTGTGAAGCCTAAGGACCCCGGTTCGAGGTTCGGTTCCCCAGGTCCCACGTTAGCCAGATGCACAAGGGGGCGCACGCGTCTGGAGTTCGTTTGCAGAGGCTGGAAGCCCTGGCGCGCCCATTCTCTCTCTCTCCCTCTATCTGTCTTTCTCTCTGTGTCTGTCGCTCTCAAATAAATAAATTTAAAAAAAAAAGTGCTGTAAGATCACTAACCCTCTGAACATTAGTAAAGTAGTTTTAATGCCTTGTGTTTCGTATGTAGAGGACCAAACTCTGATACACATGGAAGCAAAGTCTGTTCAGTAACAGACTTCAACAGCAGGTAACTAGACCATCATGGCTCTTGTGCCAGAATGAGCTCTGGAGAAAAAGCAATCAGGCTTACAAATAAGCCACTGCAGTGTTAATAAAATAAAATAAAATCATTGTAACTAAAGGAGTTTATTAGTAGTACCGCTGATCTAAAAGCAGAGCCTCCCGAATAACTCACAAATCCACTCTCCAGGAGGAACTCTAATCTTGTCTGAGACACTGAGTTCCACTAGTCACTGTCACAAGACATCATACCTCTCACTTACTCTCCTCAAGGCCCACGTGTGTTTCCAAACAGTCACTTGTTTACCCATAAGTGCTCATCTCCAATTCCCTTTCACGGTTGAGATGATGCATAAGTCTCAAGCTCTAATCATCCCTTTCAGACATTCACCCCTGAGCATGACCATGTGTATGAACTTTGCACATATGAATAAACTCTGACTTTTGTTGACTCATCTGTCTTTCTCTGAGCTTAGTTTGTACACCCTCATGAATTGAATCTAACAGAGTATAGGGGAAAAAAATCTCTTCTTTGACTTTCACAACTGTAGAGTATGTTATCTTTAGCCCATACTTCACTTGGCATCTAGACACTGAGGTACTAACCTCAGTGAATCAAGGAAGAGTCAAATTAAAAAGCCTCAAAGACTATATCACAAATACAAAAATCTCTGTAAGTGCCAGTCACCATTCTCAGAAGTTGCCTGTTAGCCATGGTTCGTATGTAGGGTCAAAAGGCCCCAGGATAGCTGGGCATGGTGGCACCTGCCTTTAATCCCAGCACTCAGGAGGCAGAGGTAGGAGGATTGCTGTGAGTTCAAGGCCAGCCTGAGACTAGATAGTGAATTCCAGGCCATCCTGGGCTAGAGTAAGAACCTACCTCGGAAACTACCCCCAAAAAAAGGCTCCAGGATCTACTAAAACAATCATTGATCATAGGAATAATTCACACAGAACACCTAGTGTCTTAAAGCTTTACCAAGATATCTCACTCAGATTATTCTCTGATTCACTTGAACTTCCTAAAACCATAGTCATTGTATTATTTTATTGCATTCTGAGGCTACTAGGTATCCTAGAGCCATCTGAAAATCACCTACTGTGTGCCTCAGAAAACAAAAACTCTAGTGAAGAATTAGGTATTTTTAAGTTTTAAATTCACTGCAAATTGATGTTTTTGTAAAAGAATGTGAAGACGAATTATTATCACAAAAAAAAATTGCAGGCATTGGGATGCTACAGCAATGCCCACTTATGATCTGCGTTCATTGTATGTGGACATGAATGTGAGCCATCCACGGACCACACTAGGGATCCACTCCAATGATGCTCAATTAAAAAGAATGCAGGGGTTAGTATCCGTCAACCCTGGGAGAGAGAGACACCTCTCTTCTTCCCCAGTGGACATTGTGCAGTATCTGCTACCAACGACTTCTGGATGCAAGGCAAAAGTGGGAGAAGAGGTGTGAGTACAAACTGTCCCCAATTAGATTACAGGGAAAGCTTAACTACCTTAATTCTGTAATACAAAACATTTCAGCACTGGAGGGATGGCTTAGCGATTAATGCACTTGCCTGCAAAGCCAAAGGACACAGGTTCAATTTCCCAGGACCCGCGTAAGCCAGATGCACAAGATGGCGCATGGATCTGGAGTTCATTTGCAGTGGCTGGAGGCCCTGGTGTGCCCATTCTGTCTGTCTCTCTGTCTCTCTGTTTCTCTCGCTCAAATAAATAAATAAATATTTTTTTTTATAAAAGAAAAGGAAAGAATACACTCCAATGGAAACAACAAGGTTCAGAAACTCAGAAGAAAGGGGGGATTGCCCTGCACATGGCTCCCTTAAGTCAACAGGAAGTGAGAGGTGGTGGAGTTTCAGCGCTATGCTTTAGTCATTCAGTTATCACAGTGTTGGAAATGGGACTTCAAAGTGGCTCCTTGTGGTTTGCTTATCTGTTATTTTATGATTGTTCCTTTGTCCATTTACCCATGGCATTGCTGTTCATCAGAAACACCCCAAAGGATGATCCACTTGCATCTTCAAGGCACAGGAAGAATGTCTGAGCACCATACAAGTTAGTTCCATCCTACAAAAAAAAAAAAAAAAAAAAAAAAAAAGTTAAAAACATGTGCAAAGTAGTCTAAACATCAAACTGTTCAGCTGGCTTGGGAAATCAGTACTGGTCTCATGAGGGAACCAGTGAGGATGCATGTGACTTGAAAACGATGGGGCCCCCAAGTTTGTTATTGTAAACCAAGTGAACTCATGTTTTCTCATGTAATGAGCCCATTATGACCATTCATCTAGCAGGCGCGTAGAGTTTGTGTCTTTTGCTGAAAGGTGAAAAGATAAGAATTCTAAAGGTATAACTCAAAAATATCTCTTTCAAGAGACTTGTCTTAGACTGACTTAGCCCCGTCTCCAAGAGCTCTAGGGAGTTCTAATATCAATCAACAACTACTGAAAGTCCATAAGTCCCCAGGTGGCGCCCAGGCACCACACCCTGCCTGGCAAAGGTCTGAGGCTTCTCAAGTAGAAGCTTCTACCTCAGCTGCCCAGACTTTGTCTGCTTTCCTGGGTATTTCATTTGCATAGCAGGCAGCATGGTTTTAGGTAAGAAAGAGTGGGAACTCAGTCCTTTCTCTGGTACCTACAAGCTATTTTATCTCAGCCTATTAAGGTGGCTTTTCTGAACTCAACTTTGTTAAGGAAGGAAAAATATTATTTTGCCCCCTTTTTCTAAGTAGAAATAATACATTAGAGCAGTTGCTTAATAAATTAGCTGTGACCTTTCTTCCAGCTCTACAAAGCTTAAGACTGGAAAGAGTTGCCTCAAATTTCAGTTGTCAAAGCAACAGACATAAAAATAAAATAAATGGTAACAAAAAGACTCTAATTTTAAATTTCACTCCAATATATTCTTTCAGCACAAAACTATTCATACGTTGCTTTGTCTGGAGTTGATATACTTTTGCTGACAAACCTGGTAAGTCATTGTTTTCTAAAAATCAACTTAGGGACTAAAGAGATGGCTCTACAGTTAAAAATGATTGTTTGCAAAGCCTAGAGGCTTGGGTTTGATTCTCCAGTACCCATGTAAATCCAGACACACAAAGTGGTACATACATCTGGAGTTTGTTTGCAGTGGCAGGAAGCCCTGGCACATCCATATTCTCTCTCTTGCTCTCCCCTCTCTCACTTTCTCGCTTTCTCTCTCAGCTTACAAATATTTAATCAATAAAAATATTGTAAAAAATAATAAAAGCCAACCTAAAAATACAGAGGCCGTAATCAGATTGAAGATATACTTTTTCCACAATTGGTTAGTTCAAAGGAAAATATTATTTAAAGCAGTAGGTAAGTGTTGAGCATATGCCACATGATATTTTCTAGATGCTTTCTATGTATCAATTTTTTAAAATTCTATCTACTTATCTCTGAGATAAGTAGAGTGGGCCCATTTTGTAGATGAGAACTTGAAGACACAAAAAGTAAGTAACTTTCGCTGAACCACATTACAGGTAAGGAGCAGAGTCGGGCTGGAGAGATGGCTTAGCGGTTAAGCACTTGCCTGTGAAGCCTAAGGACCCTGGTTCGAGGCTCGATTCCCCAGGACCCACGTTAGCCAGATGCACAAGGGGGCGCAGACGTATGGAGTTCGTTTGCAGTGGCTGGAGGCCCTGGCGCGCCCATTCTCTCTCTCTCTCTATCTGCCTCTTTCTGTCTCTGTCACTCTCAAATAAATAAATAAAAATGAACAAAAAAAAATTTTTAAAAAGGAGCAGAGTCAAGCCAGACACTCTAGAGAACACTCGAGTGTTCCACTCATGTTCTGACAATTTCATATCCATATACTGTGAATTTTTTATCTCCTCCACTTACCATCTGTCTCTCCTTTTCCCCTTTTCCCCTCATCCTAAAACCTTTCCATTTCCCAGTAGATCTCCGTTCTACTTCCATGCCTTATGTTACTTTTGACCCACAGGTTTAAATTGAGATTGTTTCTATAATCATGTATGAAAGGTGATTTCCTGGAGAACTGGTAATCCCCCAAATGCTTTCCTACTGCAGGACATGATTTCCCCTCTCCCAGCAATCACAGGTTTCCACTGTTTACTCTAAGAGGTGTGCAGAGCTCCAGTCTTAACCACTCTCCAGTACTAGTAAATTTGGCCATCGAAACTAAGGCTATGATCCTCAGCAGAAACAGGTGCATGCTGACAGCTGACCTCATTGGGGGTTGTGTCCCTGGTAAATATGGGCCAAGTCTTCCAGTTCATGTCGTGCCGGTACTGCTGGTGGACGTGTTCCCCGAGGCCATACACGTTTGCGCTGGGCAGCCGGGTGGACAGCTGCAGGAACTGGTCTGAGAACAACAGGGGCCCGATGCTTGAGTCAAACCTAAACACAGGTGGGCACATAGAAACCGGTTACAAGGGAAGAGAACATACCTGCTTAGAAAACTGTTCTTCCGATCTCACTGATGCACAACGGTCTCTTCCCCATTTGCCCTTCTATGATTTTCCCATGGCCAACAAGAGATACCATCATTTCTAGGTGAGGTCCCATGTAACACATTTCTTACAACGGCCTCTCAAGCACCCTACCACATGACCAGAGCACTGTATTTAAACAATCATTGGTTCTTGGTAAATTTTTACTGGTGGCATGTGGTTATAGAAATGGAGGAAAGAATCTACCTCTTTCTATCTCTCTCAAATAAATAAATAAAAAGTTTTAAAAAAAAAGAAATGGAGGAAAGAAAGAGAAAAATTATTGTACAAACAAAAGGGGTAAATACTAAGAAAGATACACACACATGCACACACACACACACACACACACACATGATCACCAATAGTGAATTCACAACTTTCAGGAACGTTGTTGAAGACCCTGACCCCTTATCACAGGCTTCTCTTCATGATTACTTTCCTACTTCCATCTCCAGAATGGTTTCCAAAACTTACAGAACATGATTATTGCTTCTTCTGAGTATTTTTATGCTAAATGGCATCTTGGAGACCTCCACATCATAGTTCAAGGAAGAAGCAGCATTTCCGTGGAAGGGCTGCACATGCTCATGGGGTACTTCATATCTGTTCTTGCTCGGGTCAGTCAACTGTGCAGAGATGAATATAAAGAAAATCCAAATAAGAACCTTTCTGTAAATCAGAGATCCAGAGACCCAGAGGCCCCCAACACCTCATCACTGAAGCAGACCAAAAATGAACCCAACATGGATCAGGAAAATTTTGCGGAAGGGTCAGAAAGAATGTCAGAGCCACATGTTGGGTCATGATGTGCAGAGACATTTATCCTACCCATAACTGTGGGCTAACTGCACAATGCATGACCCGTATACCTCAACAAGGAGGGGTCAGGGGGAGGGGGTAGGACATGGATGAGCCTAACAATGGTACCAAATTGACTGTATTCGCTGAGTACAAAACTAATTAATTAAAAAAAAACTTTCTGTTTTTTTTAAGTTTGTTTATTTTTAATTATTTAAGAGCTACAGACAGACAGAGAAAGAGACAGAGAGAAAGAGAGACAGAGAATGAGTGCACCAGGGCCTCTAGCCACTGCAAAAATACCCCAGACACATGCACTGCCCTGTGCATCTGGCTAACGTGAATCCTAGGGAATCGAGCCTTGAACTAGGGTCCTTAGGCTTCACAGGCAAGCGCTTAACTGCTAAGCCATCTCTCCAGACCAACCTTTCTATTTTTGAAAAATATCAATGTCTTTACCAACACCAGTGCTTCTCAGTATCTATGCAGATGGGACTGAAATCAGCCACTCATCAAACTGAGGTTGTGTCTAAGGAAATGTACTGATCACATGGCCAACTGTAGTTAACTTTTGGACGTGCACTCAGGTAGAGAGATATACTGTGAGCCTGTAGAAATATATTATCCCTAAAAATTCAAAGCTATCAGGTTGGAGAGATGGCTTAGTAATTAAGGCGCTTGCCTATAAAGACAAAAGATCCAGGTTCAATTCCCCAGGACCCACCTAAGCCAAATGTACAAGGTGGTGCATGTGTCTGGGGTTTGTTTGCACCAGCTGAAAGCCCTGGCGTGCCCATTCTCTATCTACCTTTCTTGAACCCATCTCCCCCCTTTCTGTCTCTCAAATAAATAAATTAATTTTTTAATTTTTTAAAAAAATAAAAACTGTGGCATTTTTGTGCTTCCTACTACAATTCACATGGACTCTACAGCAAACTGATGAAAGCTGAAAGGCCAGTGGTAACCTCTGCTTGTGTTAGGGACGTTATCGTCCAGAAGGAAGGCTATAGAAGATCTCAGTGTGAAAATGCCAAACAATGACCAAGAAAAACAATATGGGAACCGCAACTTTTAGGTAGTCTGTAAGAGCCTCCTCAGTTTCTGAAAAATAAACAAACAACAACCTTAAAGTGGAAACGGTTAGATGTCTGGTATTCAGCTGTGAGAAGGATGCTGTCAACATCATTTCCAAACAGGGATGAAGAAGGCAGACTTTTCAGCTGGGCTGTAAATCCTAATAATTAGGGGAGAAAAGATTTGCATTATTGTATAGATTTGTAAATGATGCTCACATAAAATTGAACTTTATTTAATAAATTTATTTAATATTTAGTTATTTAGTAAAGTTTATTTAATAAATGATAATATGTAATTATTTAATAAAAATAAATTTTATTTATTTAAGTAGAATATTTTATGACAAATGTGCTGATTAACCCCTTATTTACAAAAGAAGGGAGGAGATAAACAACCCCTCAGACATTTGGTCCATTTCCTGAATCTCTATACTGTTATTCCTTGTCCAAAATTCTATGCCTTTCTTGTGTAAAATCTGATTGAAAACTCCCCACAAAGGACTACCTCACATTCTACCAGCTTTTCAGTCATTCTGTGTGGATCAGATACCCTTCACTCTAAGAAGATACATTATTCCTTCTCAGTCACTTTCATGTTACATTACAGACAAGTCTCTACATTGAAGCCATCTCCCT
Source organism: Jaculus jaculus (assembly GCF_020740685.1). NCBI lineage: Eukaryota > Metazoa > Chordata > Mammalia > Rodentia > Dipodidae > Jaculus > Jaculus jaculus. The sequence continues at coordinate 102,824,429 of NC_059111.1, read as the reverse complement.
GGTTAAATGGCAGCGTTCCAGCCGTATAGAAAAGACTCTGTCTCTTTACACTAGAAGCTCCCCAGTGACGTCACCTGCTGTTACCCCTGCCCCACATGATAAATGGTCTTTGTTTAAAGCAGGAAAAAAGAGTTGTGGTCAGCCTATGACCACTAGAGGTGATTGGGAAACTCGTGTAACATGTTCATAAAATTATTAATGGTTTCCATTTCGTAAAGGTTACACGAGGCCAGAGTTGAAAGTAATTTCAAAAGTCATGATGTTCAGTTTCCAGTCCCGTCACAGGGGGCAGTGTGACGCATGCTACCACAGGTCACGTGCCGGGACGCGTCTCCTGACACAGTCTGGCTCACCTGCATTTGTCTTTACAATATCACCCTCCATTTGGTAGCCGCGATTCCTCGAATAGTAACACTGCGGAACATCGCTGGCTTGCTGGGGTTGCCAGCAGCAGCCCCGCTGGTCACATGTATCCTAAAATGAGATGAAGTCAAAGCAACTCCGTTTAGTTACACGACAGTCTCTTAAGAAGAACAAACCACTTCACACATTATCATGGCATAAATGTCCATTTAAGAAGTAAGGAAAATGACAGCAAGTGTCCTTCCTATGTGCCAGCGAAGGAGGCACAATTTACTCCATATCTTTCATAGCCTAAAACTAACAAGTATGCAGCATAAATTATGAACTATACTATAGGTGTATCACCAATAATACACATTACAAATGGAGCTCCCTTTATATGAGCTTTGACTTATTAAAACAAAAAGTCTGCAATCAGCTTTCAAATAAAACCAATTTGGCTATGGTTTTTATATGTTTATTGATGTGTGTGGGGGTGTAGACAATCCACATTTACTGGGGGTCTATATGTATGAAACAAATCTTATCAGCACAGCAAAGTAACTCAAAGGGTGCAGCCAGGGGAAATAGCGTGTGGGTGTTGCCTAGAGCTTAAATTCTTAGCCAGAAGTGTTCTTGTTCGAACTTTCATCTGGAGTTGGAGGAAAGAGCGCACCATTTCCTTGAAAGGACAGAGAAGGGATGTTTTCACTTTTAACCTATGGTTTTCATATATGTGTATAATATACATATGCTACTTACATATAATCTCCCAGCACCCCTCAACACAGAAAGCAATCTTTCTTAGATACCTCAAATAGATTATAATATCTTTTTCTTAAGAAAAATGCCTGGGCTAGAGGGATGGCTTAGCAATCTGCCTGCAAAGCCAAAGGACCCAGACTCTATTCCCCAGGACCCATGTTAGCCAGATGCAAGAGGAGGCGCATGCATCTGGAGTTTGCTGTGGCTGGAGGTCCTGGTGCACCCATTCTCTCTCCCTCTCTCTCTCTCTTTGTCTCTGTCAAATAAATAAATAAATAAAAATATATTTTTTTAAATTTTTTATTTATTTATTTGAGAGCGACAGACACAGAGAGAAAGACAGAGAGGGAGAAAGAGAGAATGGGCGCGCCACGGCCTCCAGCCTCTGCAAACGAACTCCAGATGTGTGCGCCCCCTTGTGCATCTGGCTAACGTGGGACCTGGGGAACCGAGCCTCGAACCGGGGTCCTTAGGCTTCACAGGCAAGCGCTTAACCGCTAAGCCATCTCTCCAGCCCAGTAAAAATATTTTTAAAAAGAAAAAAATGCCTGTCTGTACCTCAATTAATGACTGAGCCAAGCGGAAACTAAAACAAATATAATCCCTATCTCATGTCAATGAGTTTGGGAGAAGCATCAGGGATAAACACAAATATCTACAAAAAAAAAAAAAAAAGTCTTTCCTTTGGAGTGTGAACTAGAACTAGCGTCTTGCAACTAACGGAACAATGGCATGCCACTTCTCGATGACACTACAGAAAGATGGCTCCAGCATTGCTCCTTCTTTTTCACTTTCTCAATTGGAGCCCTCACTAGGACATGGCTGGTTGTTATATCATGAGAGAAACCACAAAACATGGAGCTGAAGGGGCTCCGCAGCCAGCCAGCAGACACACGGGGCTCTCAGTCCAGCACTCCCACCGAGATGAGTCCTCAAGAGAGGTGACAGCGAGCTCAGCCTGGGTCCCACCACGGTCCCGGCAGACTCCTGAACTTCTGCTTGTGAGACACTCAGAGACCAGACCACCCTAGCTAAAGAAAGGCCAGAGTTTCAACATAGAAATTTCGAGAAAATAAAGTTTGTTCTGTTCAACCTTGCATTTTGGAATGAATTTGTTGTAGAGTAATAGGTAACCAACCCACCCTGCCACCTAAATTTTACCTCTAAGGAGCTTGAGAAGGAAGAGTCACAGAGGGGGGAAGATCTGTCAAGGATTCTGAATGGCTGACAAAGCAAGAATAAAGCTTACTTTGCTCTCTGCCCATTTTCTCGTTTCCATATGTCGAGGTGGGATCGCTAACCATGTTTACATGAGTGTATATCAATGTCAAATAGATGGTAATAAAAAATGCTAACACAAGCAAATATGCACTTGTGAGGTAATATCAGTACTAAAATGGGATTTTTTAATGTTTTAGTTCTCAAATTTCTGGATTAGGAATATTCAGACTGTCTAAAGGGCACAAAAAATGATGCTGGAAGGTGGCCTATCTTGCTGTGGAGGCAGACTGCACTGAGAACTCAGGTTTAATCAGTAATTGTGATTTTGTTCTTCTTTTTCAAAACCCACTCGGATGAAGCCTCAGTTACACAGAAAAAGAGAAACATGTAAGCTTTTGGCTAACATCCACAATGGGCTGTTGATCAGAGAGACCTACAAGGTTTCCCAAAAGAAGACTGAATTCCGTCAGAGTACTTGATGACCAAAGATTAATGGCAAGACCCTACAGCCAATGACACCATATGCTGTTGGGACAGAACATGGAGCGACCTGGCTGGAAACTGGAAAAGAGTCAGTCCCCAGACAGTTAGTTTGTCTAGTGCCAGAAGGTGTTACATGAGCTACTGGGAGAAAATGACCAACATCTGTCTAAGCAACTCATGGTCTAAGCTACTCAACAGCAATCAACCTGATGTGATGCTCACACAAGTGCAATAGTGGCATACAGCCATGGTGGGTTACCAGCTGCTCTTGATTAGGCTAACGGATCCACTCAGTGGAATGGAACCCATACCTGGAATGGGGAAACAAGTCAGAACCATATCCCAAAATAAGCCTGCTCTCTAATATCAAGCTCCCACCAATATGGGCTACAAGAGGGCCTACACCTATTAAATTCTCTCTAAAATAATAATGGGTATCCATGTATCTTGCACTGATCTCACTCTCCATTGGAGAACTTGCTTCTCTGTTTCAGTTGGACACAGAACCTGAGGAGAGCATCAGCCCATCACACCCCACGTGGGCACCAACTGAAGCCATAGAGTTAGTGGGGTAATGAGCAAGAGCTGCTTTCTCGGTGAACCTGGTATCAGCACAAGGGTGAAGGAGACAGACACGGAGAACACTCAACTCCTACCAAATCAGATATCCAGAGACACAGAGACTACCAAGACCTCATCACTGAAATATACCTAAAATGAACCCAACACGGCTCAGGGAAATTAACGGAAGATAGGGCGGAAAGATTGTTAGAGCCACATGTTGAAACATTATGCACAGACATTGCCTCTCCCCCATAACTGATGGCCACCCCCACAATGCAACACCCACAATCCTCATGGGGACAACAGGGAGAAGGCTAATGATGGTACCATCCTGGCTGTATACACACTATATACATAACTAATTAAAAAAAGGAGAAAAGTGTAAAAAAAAAAAGTATTAAGCTAAAGGGCTTTTGTACACCACCCAGTGTTTAATAATCTGTTCACTGAACTGGAAAGGACAAAGATCAGGATATGAAAGCAGCAATAACATTAACGGTCTCTGTTGGCCAACTTGAAAAAATGCCAGCTCCTGTCACAGGCTCCTTTCATATAGATTTTGAGAAGTGGGAGGAGACATGAAAAGTTAGAACATTGGGAAACCCAAGAAAACAGTCTAGAAGGAAGCTCTGCAACAAATCTGTGGCATGGTAGGAGGAAGGCATACAGAAGAATCAGGCCCAAGATTTAAAAAAAAAAAATGCAATTAAGTTGGCTATGACAATTAAATTTTAACAGACACTGCAAAGCAGTACAGAATGTGTAACTATTAATACAGCACCCCTCCCCCAAAAAAACCCTAGGATGAGAGGAGAAATCTTCAGTCCAAAACTAAGCAAAGAACATCAGCTAATGAGGGAGGGGCAGCGTGTGGAGCATAGAGTGCCAGAGCAAATGGGGAGCACCGAGCTCTGGGGCGGGGGGCGGGGGGGGGGGGACCGTCATGTCAGCTGTGAGGGTTGAAATCCTTAGAAAGCAAACTTGGCTTAACAAAGCAAGGCCACTCAGATTCACAAAGATGATGGTCCAATATTTCCTCTCATGTGAGATTTAGAGGAAAAGACATGAAAATAAAAACCGTGAAGGGTGTAGAGGGGAGAAGGGAGTTGGGGGGGGGGGAGGGATGAGAGAGTGAATGGAGAAGGTGAAATATGACCAAAGCACATTAGATGCATGTATGAAAATATCACAACAGCCAGACGCACAAACTGGTACAATTGCAGTGGCAGGAAGTCCTGGTGTGTCTATACACACTCTCTTTCTGACCGCCTCTTTCTCGCTCTCAGATAAATAAATAAAAATAAAGTACTTTAGCCGCGCGTGTTGGCGCACGCCTTTAATCCCAGTACTCGGGAGGCAGAAGTAGGAAGATCGTTGTGAGTTTGAGGCCACCCTGAGATTACATAGTGAATTTCAGGTCAGCCTGGGCTAGAGTGAGACCCTACCTTGAAAAAACCAAAAATAAAAAATAAAAAATAAAAATAAATATATAAATAAAAAATAAAGTACTTTAGAAAATGTCACAATGAAACTGACTACTTTGTATAATAAATATATGCTCTAATAAAGGAAATAGGTGATAAGATTGTGCTTAAGGAAATAAATCCAGTTAAAAGACTCACCAAAGCACTGAGGGAAAGCAGATATTTAAGGAGAATGCCACCTAAGAGCCAGCACTCTTCAAAAAGACAAAATTCACTATTAGAAAATCAGAGGGCTGGAGAGATGGCTTAGCGGTTAAGTGCTTGCCTGTGAAGCCTAAGGACCCCGGTTCGAGGCTCGGTTCCCCAGGTCCCACGTTAGCCAGATGCACAAGGGGGCGCACGCGTCTGGAGTTCGTTTGCAGAGGCTGGAAGCCCTGGCGCGCCCATTCTCCCTCTCTCCCTCTATCTGTCTTTCTCTCTGTGTCTGTCGCTCTCAAATAAATAAATAAAAATTTAAAGAAAAAAAAAAAGAAAATCAGAAACGTGGCTCAGCAGTTAGAAGCATTTGCAATTCCCGCTGGTCCTGGTTAATTCCCCAGTAGCCACATAAACCCAGAGTGTCTGGAGTTTTTTGCAGTGGCAAGAGGCCATGGTGAGCGCATTATCTATTCCCCCTCTCAAATAAATATTTTTTTTAAAAAAAAAGTAATTATTGAAGTGACACAGTCTCAATGTCTGATGATAAATGTTTCAGTCCACCAGGAAGATATGACATTTCAAGCTTGATATCTCACAATGAAAACTCAAAATATATACAGGAAAAAAATGTATAAATTACAGAGTACACTTGAAAGAAGTAGCACATAATAAAATATTTTATTAATATATAATTTTATTATTTTTACTTTATTATTTATGTATACTTTATACATTAAAATATAATATACAATTTACATAAGACATCACATTTCCATACATGTGAATTAATGAATTTTGATTATATTCATCCTCCATTACCTTCTCTTATCCCCCACCACTCCCACTAACCTCTGTCCTCTTCCTAGTTATCCTCTTGATGCTTTCATGATTGGGTGGGTGGGGGGTTCTATTTAATTTTTGATGGCCCAGTTACAGTAGGATTGCTTTCAGGAGCATGGGTGAGGAGCCACGTGCAGGAGTACAGGCACCTTATCAGTGGCTACACCTAATGATATCTATAGTTTATCCTACTAAAAAGAGAAAAGAAAAGGAACCCACAGGTCTTTGCTATGCTGATCGCTGGGGTGGAGACAGAGCACTGGAAGAAATAAGCGTTACCAATCATAGACTTTGTCTCCTAACACATTTCCCTTAGTGAGCTTGTATCAGCTTTAGAAACATTTTCTCTGCTGTTTAATGTAAATGAAAAGGAAATCACGGGCTGGAGGGATGGCTTAGCGGTTAAGGCATTTGCCTGCAAAACCAAAGGACCCAGGTTTGATTCCCCAGGACCCATGTTAGCCAGATGCACAAGGGGGCACACACATCTGAAATTTGTTTGCAGTGGCTGGAGGTCCTGGCATGCGCATTCTCTCTCTCTCAATCTCTCTCCCTCCCTCTCTCTCTCTCTCTCTTTCTCTCTCTCTCTCTCTCTCTCTCTCTTTATCTATCTATCTCTATCTCTCTCTGTCAAATAAATAAATAAAATATTAAAAAGAGGAAAGGAAATCGCAACCCTGTAGATCCACAAGCATCTGCCAAAGATGAAATCAATTGTCAACAAGAAACTTGCTCATAGGTAATTACATATCTCTTTTCTGTGAGTTAAAAAATAAAGTTAATAAAATTCTCCCAGCATGGCTCAGGGAATTTTGTGGGAGAGGGGGTGGAAAGATGGTTAGAGCCCCAAGTTAGGACATTTTGCACAGACATTGCCTCCCCGCCCCCTAATGCATGACCCACAACCCCCATGGGGTTGTCCTACATCCTACATCCCCAGTGAGGAGGGAGGGCCTCTTCAGAAAAGAGGTAGAGAGGAGGCAAAGGATGGTACCAACAAGGGTTGTTTACATACTAAATATATCCATATCTAATAAAAAAAGAAATAAATAAAGTTAAAAATAGTTCACTAATAACAGGTACCTTAGAACCTATAAAGCATTACAAAGCAACAGATCTAAAACTTTTTTAAAAATAGCTCAGCAAGTGCAACACTTAGAAAAGAAGGAAGGAAGGCTGCAAAGACAGATGTGAATAATCTCTTTTTCCCCTGTTATGATAACTAAGACTATTTTTCTAAATGCCAGAAAATCCTGATGTCAAGCAAAAAAGTGGAATCAGAGAAACCCTATACAAGGCACTGAGTAGAATGGGGGTAGCCAATTTTCTAATAGGAGCAGAAATTTTAGGTGTTAAAAGTACTTGATGATCAACCTGGATTCATCAAAACATCCTCTGGCTATTTATGTGCAGAAAGTTTAGGGGGAAATGAACAAATAAAATCAATGTTGACTCAGGAAACTATCTTAGCTGTAGACGATCATAATAAATAGGATCCGGTATAACATTTTGAAAGTTAATTTTGCATTCCATACAAAGATAAGACCTGACAGAGAAGACTTGGAAATATGCCACTTGAAATGTGCTGTAATACAGGCTTTTGTGTCCCTAAATCAGAATACAGATAATTTACAGAGAATATTTCCTAGGACCTTAAAGGTCACAATCCTAAAATATATTTTTTCAGGGTGGGAGGGGGTTCCAGGTAGGGTCTCACTCTAGCTCAAAACCTGGAATTCACTATGTAGTTTCAGGGTGGCCTCAAACTCACAGTGATCCTCCTACCTTTACAACCTAAGTGCTGGGATTAAAGGCGTATGTCACCACACCCGGCTTACAATCCTAAAATATTTGTAATCATAGAATTTAGTGTTGTGTCCAGTGGCCATTACTTAATGAATAAGTTTATCTGAGCACATTCTGTCTCATTTACTGATAAGGATCTGATGGCACGTGAGGGTCTTTGACAGTAGTACAGAGTTCTTCAGGAGCAAGCATAAAATGAGAGCCCAGTTCCCTGGCCTTGCTACTGTGCTCTGGACCAATGTCCACTAGCAACTCCAGACATGACACAGGCTCAAGGCTATTTATGGACTTTACCACTCACTCTCCTCCTAATGCCATCTAATGGCTCTTAACTATGAAGTGCAGACACAGAGCAATTTTAAGGTGGAGGCTCCTAATTATCTCAACGAAAAGTCATATAAATACATTGATAATAAACTGGAATTTGTAAGAAAGACATCATAAACTAGACATATGATTAACAAATAATTAGAAAATTGTTTTTATAAAAGTTAACAAGGTTTTTGAATTTTAAAAAAGTTAGCCTTTTAAATATCATAGGATTGCCGGCCGTGGTGGCGCATGCCTTTAATCCCAGCACTTGGGAGGCAGAGGTAGGAGAATCGCCGAGAGTTCAAGGCCACCCTGAGACTACATAGTTAATTCCAGGTCAGCCTGGACCAGAGTGAGACCCTACCTCGAAAAACAAATATATATACATACATACACACACACACACACACACACACACACACACACACACACACATATATATATATATATATCATAGGATTATCACTATTGTTTATAGAAAACATCCTATTGTCAATGTTCTCAGATTAACTATTCTGTAATAGATATTGAATATACCATATAAATTTATGGTAGGTATGTAAACTTGTCTGCCCATATATTCACAGAAAGTCAAACTGCTTAAAACTACATACCATTTTCTTTTTAAGCAGCATATCTAAAAAAGTTTTTAGCTAAATATTCCTACTCCCTGCCATTGATGGAATTGTTCAACTCTAAGTTCTTGAATTGGGACTGAAAAACTGCCAGTAATGGGGAAATGATGACCTGCTTTAGAATTGATTGGCTTGCAATCAAGAGTTGTCTCTAAAATCAACACAGGAGTATGGTCTAAGTAACATTATGGTGGCACCAAAAAAAGGTTAAAGAGAATCTGCAATGACAGAACAAAACATCTGAACTTGTCCCAATGTGTAGACTGGACTGCTAAAAGCAGCAAAGGTGGTAGAAGAATGAGCAAAGGTCAACATGAAGGGGACCATCTTAGTCATGCATGTAGGGAGGTAGATGGAGAAGCAGAAAAGAGAAATGATGGTTTAGGGCTGAGGGTGAGAATTGGAAATTCAATATTTATTCTAGGAAGGATTATCAAGAAACACATTTTAACACATGAAATTCTGGCCTAAGGGACTGAATAGAAGAACCAAACAAAAGTTCTGTTGATTCTGACTGAGAAAGGAGAAGCACAGTTGAGCTACTAACAGGAATCTGATCTTCAGGAAAAGATGATCTGATGACAAGGCTAAGAGATCAGCTGATGACAGGAAGACACCCAGAGACAATGTCCCCTTGCTGGCTGCAAGCCCAGAACTAGAGATCAGGACTAGGTTAATATCATCAAATGGTCTCTTCTCCTGAGACTCATGAAAAAAAAAAAAAAAAAAAAAAAAAAAAAAAAAACTCCTGAAGGCCATTCTCTTCAAGAAAAAAAAATTCCTAAGTGGACTCAGGGTCATCTGATACTACTTTCTTACAGTTGAGAAGAATAAATAGTTGAGTTTACAGCCACTTACAATCATCTGTGGAGAAAGTTATAGTGTTAATCCCTTCATATCTAAGCCTCAGATAGAGGAGATAAGAAAGATAAGTGTACAGCATTGCCTTTAGCAAGAAAATTCTGTTTTGCTTCACTTTTGTATTCATAATTCCTTCCTACCCTCCTCCTTCAGCTACATACTTACTTCCCTTTAATATGTACATCACATAAATACACCATTACCTATACATCCAGCCTCTCACCAATGGCCTAGACAAGCATATGATGCTCAGAAAACAAAATATTACCTAAGACATCTCTTGCATAGAATGCAGACCATGGAAAGAAGCAACATTTCTCTCTGGATGGGAAAAGAGGAACATGGTGATGAAGACACGCAAAGCTCACAAGCTAAGTCAGTTGGATCCAATGTGTAGAAAAATCTAAAGGTCATTTTTTTTTAACTACTTCTTATAGGATTGCAATACAGCAAGACAAAAAGCACTGCTAAGGCAGTGATGGTGTCTGAAGGTCACTACTATCTAGGAACAAGATTGGATGGTAGAGGAGTGACATACTTAGGAAGTACAGACTTCTAGGTCCTTCCATGTAACTCGCTTCCTACAACAATATGACGGGAGTGACTTATTTGATTTGAACCAGCCTTCTGCAAACCTAATGTATGAAACATCCCATCTAGGTATAATACACATAGACGGTAACTTCCCATTCCTGTGGGCAAAGCAGCTAATTGACAGCCCTGCTCTCGTCTGCCCGCAGCCTTAGCATTGGCACTCACAGGCGATCTGAGCTACGGGGGACCATTGGCTGTGGCATAAATATATACTATACTCCACACTTTTCCCTCAGGTCGTGGTGCTTACATTACCTCTTACACCATGAACTCACAATCCACTCCTTCTTTCCCTGTTCATCAAATTCCTATTGATCTTTCACTGAAATGGCTTCATTTCTTTCTCCCTGCTATGTTCTTCTAAGTTTTATTCTCACCTTTACTTTTTACCCCATTATCTTCCATCCTTCAATCCTAAATGGTTATTGCCAGTTGCTATGTGTAGCATTCAAACCAAGTTACTTTCCTGGACTCTAAACCATAGCATTTCCCTGAAGACCTCGTTTCCCCCTTTCCTCACGCTCTTTCAATGCTCCAGTCACACTGCCTTCTTTGCTGGTCTTCAACAGATCCCAGTCACATTTTTGTTTGTTTGGTTTTTTTAATTATACATTTTTATTTATTTATTTGAGAGCAACAGACAGAGAGAGAAAGAGGCAGATAGATAGATAGATAGATAGATAGATAGATAGATAGATAGATAGATAGATAGATAGATAGATAGATAGATAGATAGACAGACAGACAGACAGACAGATAGATAGATAGATAGATAGAAAATGGGTGCACCAGAGCCTCTAACCACTGCAAACAAACTCCAGATGCGTGTGTCCCCTTGTGCATCTGGCTAACGTGTATCCTGGGGAATTGAGCCTCGAACTGGCTTCCTTAGGCTTCATAGGCAAGTGTTTAACCGCTAAGCCATCTCTCCAGCCCCACACTTTTGTTTGTATGATCTACTTAATATTAAACTGATTGTGGGAAAGGAAAGTCAGATCAATTATCAAAAGTTTATGTATCTTATTTACCATGGTTTGCTTAAAATATCAAGATGATTATCCTGCTGCCTCTCCCTCTTGTGACCTACCTCTCTCCCCAAGAACAGAGTCCTTTAGACCACTGAAACCAGAAACTCTAGAATATCACTAATTACTGCAGCCCATGATAATAGGATGGCTATAGAGATGATGTGGGGGCTGGAGAGATGGCTTAGCAGTTTAGATGCTTGCTTGCAAAGCCAAAGGACCCAGGTTAGGTTCCCCAGGACCCATGTAAGCTAGATGCACAAGGTAGTGCATGTGTCTGGAGTTAGTTTCCAGTGGCTAGAGGCCCTGGCATGTTCATCCTCTCTCTCTCTCTCTCATAAATAAATAAAAATAAAATTATTTTTTAAGAAAGAGATAACGTGGGAGTGCCACATACCCAAGCCATGCATGCAGCAAGCATCTATTGTTCATTGAGTGCTAATCTGTCATTTTATGTCAGTGGACTTCACTCTGAAGGCTGTGCTCTGTTTTCATTTAGGTATCTTTTTATTCTCAAAATAAAAAAGTGACTAATTGGCCATGTGCAACAACTTTAGTATCATGATGATCTGTTATGCATAAGCTGGTGGCCAGGAAACATTGGACTAAAGTGCTCAGGTGTCCACAGCATTATCTTTACTCTGCTGTTAATTACCTTCTTCCTTCCAAAGTATAGCTCTTGACTCACTGTCCTTATAGTAAACCATGCTCTGTGCACGTGTATGGTTTCTTTTTTTAATAGATCCTAGACAACCTTTTGAACTGCTGAAAGGAGGAAGAGATAAACGAGGAGGGCATGAACAGGGGTGGTGACAAGGTCAAGAAGGACTACAACCAAGTACCATTGCCAAGCGAAAGATAGATGCATGTTTACTACATCCCAAATATTACTGGAACCTACTAATAAAATATATCAGTTATTCATCTGAAATTAAAAATTTAGCTAGCAGCCTACACTTTTACTTGCTGAACTTGGAAACCCAAGGGAATGCCTCAGCTCTTCCTCTCCTGAGCTACATGATCATGTAAACACGGATGCTAATTTCTGTGAGCCGGTGGCTACCACACATGAAACTCTCAGTGAAACACAAAAAAAGACGATGAGAAGGAAGAAGAAGAAACTATGCAGTGATGTAAATTCTTTAAAAGATTCATGACTCAAACCTTTGTAGGTAACTTGTCAGGGATGCAGTTAATCCGTTCCAACTCATTCCCTACTGGACACTCAACAGAAATAGTAGTGGTTCTGGTGGTCACTGGATCTGGAGTAGCAGTCGTCCCAGGATCTACAGCTATGGTGTCAGAAAAGCAGACATGAAATGAGCATCAGATGGTTACTATCACAAGGATTCAATAGCTCCATATTTCTCAACACTCCCAATTATATTAACTCCACTGCTGATTTGGCTTTAATTTGATATCTTCAAAATTTGTGCATTTTTACTTTGTAAAGCTTCATTTCGTTCGTGGTGATTCTACTGACATCTGTGTATGCACACATCATTTCCTTCTCCTCCCAAGCTCCCCTATAAAGTAGCATATATAAGAGAAAGGACTCTCTCTAGATTAGAGGCCTGTGAAATTGGAAACCAGCTTTACTTTAGTCTAGGGGTCAATAAAGAGTAGCCTTTCATCCAAATAGAGTCAAAATTTATTTTTTAAGTCAAGTATTTTTGGAACGCACACACACACACATTTGTTGGCAGTTCCTTTAACGACACAATGGCAGAAAAAAGTAGTGATAAAAATGCTATGACCCACAGAATCCAGTACTCTCTGGCCCTTTATAGAAAAGTCAGTAAATTTCCCACAGTGGGTAAGTTCACACAAAATGTGTACAGTGGAAACGCCATCCTAAGCACAATCACCTCAATTCTGCTTCCTTGTCAGCCCCAGTGTCAAAGAACACTTGTGAGCAGTATAACTCCTCTGTGAGTATAAATTCTCATGCGACACAGAAATGAGTGAAATACACAAGTCCAGAAATCACCCCTGGACTACAGAATTTTGACTTCAGATTTGAAGACCAAGAAAATAAAAACGGTACTTTGATTAATTCTAAAATAAAAGAAGTGAGCTTTATTTAAGGCAATCTGTGATGTATTAGTAATGACATTAAGACAAAGCATTACTGCTTTTGTTGGTTTTCTTTTCACTGGAGTTTCTAGTTAAAAGGTGATCAATTAGGGCTGGAGAGATGCCTTAGCAGTTAAGGCCCTTGCCTGCAAAGCCAAAGTACCCAGGCCCGATTCCCTAGGGCCTCACCTAAAGCCAGATGCATAATATAACACATGTGTCTGGAGTTTGTTTGCAGTGGCTGGAGGCCCTAGTGCACATGTTCTCCCTCTCCCTCTCTCTCTCTCTCACTCTCTCTCTCTCTCATTAATTAATTAATTGAATATGTTTTAAAAAGTGATGAATTAAACAGATGTCTTATCAGCACAAATTTCTGCTTCATGATTTCAGTTCCATCTTCAGGAGCAAAGAATTTTAAAAGTTAAATAATCTTTAAGATCCTAATTTTCTAGAAAAAGCATAAATAGTGAGAGCTGGAAATGAGGTAGAAGAGACAAATTTTTGCCTCTAGCCACAAGCTGGACCCTTCATTGCCTGCCCAACCTAAGGAGTTACTCCTAAAGTAGTCAGATAGGAATTCCTGGATAACCAGCACATCTTTGAGAGATAACAATTCAAGAAGAAAGTTTTAATAAAATGATATAGATAGGATTTTTTTTAGAAGCAAACTGAGGCATAAAATACTTTAGTTGGTTATATACACATTGCCTTTAACACAAACTCAACATTCATTGTTGTAATCAGAATTATTCAGTGAAATTCACCAAATGTATTTGAGGCATCAGTTGTGGGATTAAGTGCAGTACTCTAAATATGCAATTGACAGTGTCAGCACTTACACCTACAAGGACTATCTGTTGAACCACCACAGCTTTAATTAGATGTCCACCAAGAAATATACAATTTGCACACATGCAAATTCACACACACACACACACACACACACACACACACACATGTCCATAACAAGCGATCTGAAAGCACAACTCTGCAATCGAGAAAGGTTTGCTCCACCATCACAGAGAGACCCAGAGCTATGTGTTACCATCTATTTCTTTGGGATTGGCTAAAAACACAATGAGAACAGTGGCGATGATAAACAGCAAAAGCAGGAGCACTATGAGCACCAGCTCCAACGTGGAAAACTTCTTCAGCCTCCTCTTTGCCATCTAGGGAAAAAGAGAGAGGGAAATAAGTTCAGATTTACATTGTATTCACTATATAGCTAGCAAGTTTTTTTTTTTTAATGTAAAAACTTAAATATCCCAAAGGCCGAGGAGATAGCTCCGGAGGTGAGTGCTTATCATACAAGCTGAGGAGCTGATTTTAAGCCGTGGTACCCATGTGAAAAGATGGGCCATGGCTGTGCAAACCTGTAACCCCAGTGCGGAGGGAGGCAGAGACAGGTGAATCTCTCTGCCCTGGCCAGCCACTCTGACAAAATGACAGCTCTGGGTGCAATGAGACACTCTGTCTTGGGGAAATAAGATGGAAGAACAATAAAGAAGAATACCAGATCTCTTCCTCTGCACTCCAAAACTACGTGTGTGCGGTGCCTGCATCTGCACACACACGTGTCTACCCCCCCACACACATATATACATCTCGTACTGCACGCATACCCCAAAAGCTCAGATATATACAAAATTCCCCAATGAATTTCAAAAATCATCAACTCCTGGCTTATCTCATTTTGTCTTTATCATACTTAGTTGTTTCCCTCCTCCTGTTTGAATCAGATCTCAAATTTCACACATTTTAATCCAAAAAAGATATTCAATACATTTTAAAAGATTAAAAGTTTTACAAAACAGAGCTGGAGAGATGGCCTAGCAGTTTTTAGCAGGCATTTACCTGCAAAGCCAAAAGACCTCAGTTCAATTTCCCGGGACCCACGTTAGCCAGATACCCAAGGTGGCACATACGTCTGGAGTTCATTTGCAATGGCTTGGAGGCCCTGGCATGCCCATTCTCTCTCTCTCTCTCTCTCTCTCTCTCTCTCTCTCTCTCTCTCTCTCTCTCTCTCTCATAAAAAAAGGGAACCAATTGGCATTTGTTTTTAATGTTCTTTATGAATCTGAATTTAAGCACATTTGACATGATTAATCCACTGACAACATTAATTCTCATGTCTGCCTATCTTTCCCCAGTAAGGACCTCACTACATTGGTGTAACCTTCAGAGTATTTTTGCAAACAATAAGAGTCTTGTTGTAACCCAATGTAACCCCATGCTATGCTCTCCTAGCATAGCATGTCATAGAATCCCCTTGTAGCATGCCTGCCCTACACATCTATAAGGAAAACTTTCTTCTTTTAGTCCGTGTAGAATTTAGGAACAAGGAGACCTTAGATGATTTGTAATTTCAGGGGAAAAAAAAATATACAAAAATTACACATTTACTTCTAGCTATTTCTCCAAATTCATGTGCTGTGTCCTGACACTGCATGTGGAGCCTTTGACAAAGTGACTGCCATGAGGAACTGCCTTCACGTCACCAGGTGGAAATATTGATGCACATGTGAAGTTCTGTCCTTATCAGTGTCCTGATATGGACTCTTTATCTGCTCAGTGCTTTATGGCTGCGTTATCTGAGACTCACGTGACCAGTAAGGAAGATCATGAGCAACAGCACCCCTACTCACTCAAAGCCTCCTTCCCTCCCCACCCCACCCACCGCTCTGCAAGCGGCACCTATCGTAACTCATGATCTCTTTACTCACAAACCACACGCCATGCCTTCTTTCCTTGGCCCTTTAGTCATCACCCCCTGACTTAGCAATAATACATGTCCTTGTATCTTCATTATCTACCAACGTTTGCTCCGTGCTGTCCATAGGCAGAAACCGTCCTCAGCTCTTTGCTGAAAGATTAGGACTTACCAGGTAGAAAAATCCCTGTTAATATGTATAATTCACTCTTATGTGAAGAACATGGGGCTGATGGACATTTTTGCATAACAAGGACTACCTTCTGTTTTTCTACAATGAATTTTCCCAATCCTTTTTCTTACCTAGAATTTCCTGTACCTCACTTTCTTGGACTTGATAAGAAACTCCAGGTTTACCTCGTCTGTAAAATTCTGCAAAGATTAGTAATTGTCCATTCATGAAATAATTAAGTTAGCTGATAAGGCAATCCTAGGTTGACTGACAAGGAGAAACGTTATTAGACTGGCCCTCCAAGGAACCATGAGTCTTTCTCTTTGGTGATTGTTAATAGTTGTGCAGGGGGAGACTATTATATGTTTTCAAGTGCCTACTCACATGATAGGTTACATGCTCTAAAGAAACATTCGCATATTCCTGGTCAAACTAGAAGCATCATATCATATTGAGTTCATGGAAGCATTGTCACCTTGGGACAGCCCAGTCAAAATGCTTTAGGGACTAGAGACCCTGACTACCCTCAGCCCATGTAGCTTTAAAGAAGGAGTTGCGGGGCTGGAGAGATGGCTTAGTGGTTAAGCGCTTGCCTTTGAAGCCTAAGGACTCCGGTTCAAGGCTCGACTCCCCAGAACCTATGTAAGCCAGATGCACAAGGGGCACATGCATCTGGAGTTCCTTTGCAATGGCTGGAGGCCCTGGTGCACCCATTTTCTCTCTCTCTCTCTCTCTCTCTCTCTCTCTCTCTCTCTCTCTCTCTCTCTCTCCCTCCCTCTCTGTCTTTCTCTGTTGCTCTCAAATAAATAAAGAAGGAGTGGCTGACTTGTGGGGAGTTGTCTGACTGCGACCTGTGCCTGGATCACCCTGCAGTACAGCACAGAGCGGCCAGCGCCAGTGGAGAATGTGGTTGCAATGGGCTTTGTAATCTGAGAAACAGCCACAGCTGTTAACAGATGTCACATTCCAACCCACACTCATTGTCTAGTCCACAGATGGCACCATTCTCACTTTAGAGGCACCACCAGGCTGTGTCCTGCAGGGATCGGAGGACAGAAGACCAGCGAACAGGAACTCAGTTGTGCAACAACAAGCTTTGTTGACGATGATGGCAGAAAACTAAGATGGAGAAGAGGAAACGGATGCATCAAACAAGGAGGGAACTACTAGTTGCCGGAATGATGAGCCTGGCTGCTCTTATGGGATGAGAGAAGATATTACGAAGGTGAGGCCAAAGAGAGCGCTGCTGTCTTTGATCTTCAGTGGGAAGGGAGGGCCATTCATGCAAGGGACCAAAATGAACTGACAGAACCCATCCTAATGACTTGGCTACTGATTGCTTCAGAGTCCTACACACAGACCAAAGAACCACACAACAGGATACTTGGGGTGACACTGTAATGAGTTCAGTGGGGACCCTAAAACTTAGTGTTCCTAAAGGAGGTGCAGCGACTTAGCAGAATCCACTTCACACTGGGTCTGCTTTGACAGGCAGTGTGAACAGAGTGGGAGGGACCCATTGCCTTCTCCTTGCTTCTCTAATCCTGTAAGGACCCATCCCTTTCACGGAGCATTCTAAATTTTGTCACGCTTCCACCTCCACCCAGCTTACCTAAGCGTGTTTGCCATAAAAGAACATACGAGCACCAGAGATCCTAAGTCATGGTCAACGTTGGCTTTCAAACAACCCACTGAAAGATGACTGAGCTCAGGGATTCCCCACAATTCCCTAACGCTGGGCTTGCCCTGTTCCCCTACACACACCAGAATGATTTGAGAAAGGAAAGTCTACTCCACTTTACTCCAAGTTGGCCTTGAATAAATCCATTTCCTTCCACCAACGTCTGTGACTGGGTTATTTATTTATTTAGTTACTTAGTTACTTAGTTACTTACTTACTTACTTACTTACTTTTTTATTTATTTATTTGAAAGAATGAAGAATGGGTGCACCAGAGGAGTCTCTTGTCACTGCTGCAAACAAACTCCATTCACATGTACCCCCTTTGTGCATGTGGCTCTCTGTGGGTACTGGGGAATTAAACCCAGGCCAGCAGCCTTTGCAACAGGAGCCTTTAACCACTGAATAATCTCTCCAGCTCCTGTGTAGGTTTTTAACGAGCAGCAAGATCCTAACTTGAAAAATATATATATATATTTAACATCTGCTACTTGGCAATCTGTTATCACTCTTTGTTTAGCAAACATATAATTGCACAATTTAAATACTAATGATAATCATAGTTGACAATAGTATAGTAACTATACTAAAAAGTTTCCATAGTTTTTCACATGGTCCCCTCATAACAACCCCAAGTGTGGTACTATTAGGTTCCCCAGTTCTGAAAGCTAAATTAAGCTCTAGCTTGTCCGATGACCTGCCATTAGAAGATAAGGAACAAAGCCACGATCTGAACAACTGCCCTCTGGGTACCCACAGCCAGGGCTTTCAATCATTGCTCTACATTCTACTGTTGCCATGCCCACACTGCATACCAGCCTGGGCTTTTTATAAACTGTGGCTTTAGCATATAGCATCTTGCTAATTAACCAAGGACTGGGCATGTATGTAGTACTTGGCTAAGTGCTTGTAAGATGTATTATTTCCTCTGGTTCTCACCATCAATAGACCAGTGGGAATTATTTTCTCTATTTTGCAAATGAATTATCTGTGCCTTACAGGCTCTAGTTTATAGCAGAGCTAGGCTTCAACCAGCCAACCTGAAGCCAAAGCCAGGGCGCTTAAGGCCTGTGTTATATGAACTTCTACTATTTGTTGCTAGGGCAGAAACACTTATATCAGGAACAATAAGTATTTCTAAATAAGCAGACATAAGACACAACGGAGAACCCTGTATTCAAAGATACCTGAAAGGCTTATGGAATCGAAAGGAAATAAAAATTCCATAACATCTCTGTCCCCCAACGCATCATGGAAGGAGCAAGGTTTCCATAAAGACCCATAGCATCAATTTTCCTGTTTGTGGCTCACAGCACTGTTTCACATTCTCTGAGACCCACAGGGAACAAGTTACTGATATACTCCATTTTTCAGAGTTACTTGTCATCAGGTAATAAGTGCTATAGATTTGGGGAGAAGGGAAATTTGTTTGCAGATTATTTTTCATTCATCAAAAATATTATTAAGTTCCTGGGGCTGGAGAGATTGCCTAATGGTTAAGGCATTTGCCTGCAAAGCCAACGGACCTCGGTTCAATTCCCCAGGACCCACGTAAGCCAGATGCACAAGGGGGCGTATGCGTCTGTAGTTCATTTGTAGTGGCTGGAGGCCCTGGTGTGCCCATTCTCTTTTTCCCTCTTTCTGCCTCTTTCTCTTTCCCAACTAAATAAAGTTTAAAAAATATATTATTAAGTTCCTGTAGGATGCAAGCAATTTTCCAGGCACTAGTTATGCAACAATCAGCAAAAGAGATAAAAACCCCTGTCCATGTGGGACGTATGTTCATGTGGATAGAAAAGAGAGAGAATAAACCAAATAAAGGAGAAAATTATCATTGTAAATAAATCATGCAGACTAAACAGCAATTTGTCTTTTTTGAATAAATATCATTATAAAAACAGTTGTCAAAGCCCATCTTATAGACACTGTTAGAGTTAGTCACTCTCATGAGGGCTGAATTGTCAAAAATGACTTTTGATAATAAATTTAGAAATATTGCATAATATGTCCACTTCTGTGAGGTAAAGCCAGTGTCTGCTTTGTGTATGGGGATCCAAGGCATTCTTTTAAAAGCCATCTCTTTAAAAAAGGCAAAAAAAAAAATCTAGTAGAAAAGGCAGAGTCGATTTTATAAGAACAAAAACAGGCTGTCAAGAAGAAGCCAGAAACACTGCTAAATGGCAAACAACATTTAACACCTTAGCCCATCAGCTCCTGGCAAATTTGAGAATGGGAAGGGGGAAGCAGTTACCAGCTACTAAATTGGATCACACCCAAAGTACAGCAAATCAAGAGATTTGCCCCAATCCAGCTGTGTGACCAGTGAGTAGGGAACACTTATCACCTATGAGCAGTTTCCCCATGCTAACTAGACGCCAACTATAACATTCTGTAAGCCCAGGCCACAGTCTACAAAGGGTTATCTTCCTGGATCAGTTTTAGATGGGAGGTTTTCCTTGTAGGCCCATCTACTCCTTAGATATCAGTGCTTACAGAGAAGTTCATCAAGTGCTTTACTAGCTCATTAACATTTCTTTTCTTTTTTTGTTTTTTTGTTTTTTTGTTTTTTTGGTTTTTTGGTTTTTTGAAGTAGAGTCTCACTCTAGCTCAGGCTGACCTAGAATTCACTCATGGTGAACCTCCTACCTCTGCCTCCTGAATGCTGGGATTAAAGGCATGCACCATCACACCTGGCATCATTAACATTTTTTATGACAGAATAATTGATAAAATCAGAGGCATCTTATAAAAGTGTGAGTGAAAGAGAGATGATGCCTTAATTCGGGGTACCAAAGAGAATATCATTCCATGTCATTCTCAGACCCACCCAGGGAAGAGGACCTTTTCCCTATCGCCATTCCGGACAATTCTCCATAGGCCCCACACAAAACTGACAGACTGTTGGAGATCAGGAATTCCCCAGAACATGCCAACGCCACCCCAGATGCTGTGTTGGAAACACACTGGTAGCCTTTTCCAGTGAAACCCATGGCATTAACTGCAGCCCTTCTCCCTTTCCCGAGTCGTAACCCCATTTTCACCTCAGTGATCAGTCAGAAAAGAGATCCACACAGTCTACCAACTAGTAAGAACCCAACTCTTAATCGTAACCTGGGACCAATCTAGATATGTGTTACTTCCTTTTTTGCTGTTCCCCCGCCCAGATTCCACGTGAATTCATTCCAAACTCCCACCGCACACCGCTTCACCTCCGCATCCATCCCAGCATTGCACGGTCGACTCACACCCTCTCAGTCTCTTTCCCAAAACAATTCTGCACTTGATCAAAAATGGTAGCAAACCCTTAAGGGCAATAACAGATTTCTCCATTACCTAACCTCCATCAAATCTCTAACAACAATGCCTCAGTCACACTCCACGCCCTTTCAGAAGGAATGTCCCAAATATTCCAATCTTACTCCCAATCAGTACACTCTTTTTTTTGGTTTTGGTTTTGTTTGTTTTTGAGGTAGTGTCTCAATCTAGCCCAGGCTGACCTGGAACTCACTCCGTTGTCCCAGGCTGGTCTTGAACTCACGGTAAACCTCCTACCTCTGCCTCCCAGCTCCTGGGATTAAAGGTGTGTGCCCCCATACCTGGCTTCCAATCAGTACTACTTTTTCCTCACTTTCCCCAACTCACCTTCAAACTCAGAATCTCTACCTGCCACCGCATTTGAAACATTCTTCACATCTCACCAGCAACACACATAAATGTACAATTTTAACAGCACTCATCCATCATAGGCACAAGGAATGCACACATGAGCTCAATGACACCCTCAGACAAGACCAAGGAGTTAAATTTAAGCATGTGCCTACATAATTTGGGAGGGTTGTTATTATTTTTGCCCCGTAACACAGCATGAAAGAGTTGCTGACCAACAGTGATCAGTACAGCTACTCACAGACTTGTGTACACACACACACACACACACACACACACACACACACAGACATCCACAGCCACAAATGAATGTGCAGTTCATACACAAACCTCATTGCTTCCTGAAGCTGCTCCCTGGGGCTCTGAAGGAAAAGTGGCCTAGCAATAAAAGACGATCCACAAAAGGGAGCTCAGGAGCTGGTGACTGACTGCTTGCTGGCCTATCAAGGACGTGTTAATGGCCTTTGAATGCAAATCACAGCCCAGCTTGCCTTCCTGAGATCAGAAGTGTTAGTTAATTAGTAATCACAGCCTTCCTCTAAGGATAACACCCCCTAAGACCTCAGAGCAAGAAGCCAGCCACAGTATCTTTACTTAGCCCCGAGGACATTTATGGATCTGGTAATAGAACACTGAGTGGATTTCATCTGTAAAAAAGAAATAAATGATCTGGAATCCTAGAAGTCTGATCTCTCTTACCGACTCCTAATCTCTCGGGAACACATTTGGTAGTCTGTTGATGTGTAGATAACACAGTCTGTAGATGTGAGATGGAAGGAAACTGCTTTGAACATTTCAAATAACTTTGATTCATTTCTTGCCACAACAAGAGTTATCCTTAAGCTTGTTTATGTCCTGGAGACCCTTTGACAATCTCTCATGTCTCCTACTGATTCGCTTAGAATTGTGGTTTTAAATGCATGAGATATGCTGCTCTCACTATTGGTTGGAGAATCTGCTTTCTTTTAACAGATGGCAGAAAAAATTAGGGAGAAACAATATCCATAAATATAACAAGAAAAGATAGAAGGCTGCCTAGCTGGAGAGGCTCCACCTCCATCACATCTATCGTGGCCCATGAGACATGACCGAGGAAGTGGTGATCGAAGCATAAGCTCTGCTCTCACTGCTAGCTTGACAACCGGCTCCAAGGAAATGGGGGGCACACAAAACGCTTCAAAATAGAAATTCGATGATTGCAGAGAGCTTACTACCACTGAACTAGTCATAAAACGTTCCCACCAAGACTCGGGGAAAATTAAGGAAGAGGGGGAAAGATAGATCCTAAGAGTCACAGGGTGGGAAGGAGTATCTTGAGGCATCAACACCCCCTCCCAAGAATGACTAATGCATTCAGGACCCCCAACGTGAACACACCAATAACCCCACTGAGGAGGGCCCTCAGCAAGTTGGAGTAGGGGAGAGAGAATGTAAGAGTTGTAAGTATAAGTAAGGGAATATAACCAACACCAGGTATGTTCATACTGTAAAATTCATAATCAATTAAAAACCTAGGAGAGGGTAGGTGCAGTGGAAAGAGTTTCAAAGGTGGGGGGAAAAACAGAAGGAAGTGAGGGCACTATGACCAAAGTAAATTTTGTACATACATAAAACTTGTCAATAAGAAGTTTTTAAAAATTGGGGCTGGGGAAATGGCTTAGCCATTAAGGCACTTGCCTGCTAAGCCTAAGGACCCCGGCTCAATTCCCCAGGACCCACGTAAGCCAGATGCGCAAGGGGTCGCATGCGTCTGGAGTTCATTTGCAATGGCTAGAGGTCCTGGCGCATCCATTCTCTCTTTCTCTCTGCCTCTTCCTCTCTCTCTCTCTCTCTCTTTCTCTCTCAAATAAATAAATAAAATATTTTTTAAAGTTTTAAAAAATTAAATAAATAAAATAAAAATTATATTGTGACAAGGGCCTTAGCTGGAGAAGGACATAAGTGACTCCATATTGTGAACTTATACAAGGAAGTTGAGCTGGTACCTTAGGATATGGTCTCACCTGCACTTGCTTCGACACGTTGGGTCACCACAAGACAAAAGGTTTTTTTCTCGCTATTGCTCAATGCAATCTTTAGCTTTTGAGTTAACTGCTGCTTGCTTGCAGTTGCAGGAGAGGGAATATGCAGGGAGGGGAGGTTCCCGAAAAGTTTCTGTTTTTTTTTTTTATTTTTCTAAAATCAACTGAAATTAACTCTTGGTTCTGTAAGCTTATGATTACTGAACTTCTGAACTGTAAAACTAAGTGTGCAATCATATGGATTTCTCCTGTGAAAGGAGCTGAAGTGCAGCCTGGTACTGCATTCAGGTTTCCGAGTCCTGGATGTAGTCAGGGGGTGGCTAATAGATTCCTCCCATCCGGGTGGTCTTCCCTAGGGGTCCTCACCATGACAATATAAAAGTATAAAAACAAAGAAACAAATGCCTGTTCTAATACAAAGGACTTTTTTAAATTCAACACAAAAGGCATGTTAATATTTCCTTTACACGGATGAGCCTAATAATGGTCCCAAACTGACTGTATTTGCTGAATACAAAACTAATTAATAAAAAAAATTTAAAAATATATTTCCTTTAGCTTATATGATATGGATTATTTTTTCCCTTAGAAGCAATACAAATAAGTGAAAGAGACAGAAACTCAAGTGCTAACGAAGTAGTAAGGTTGGTACCTTTGTTCTTTTCCATAAAATCTGACCTGTGTACCATGAAAGATAAGAGAAAATTGTTACTACTATGATTAAAAACGTAATGTGGTGGGGGAGGGGCACTGGAGCGATGCTCAGTGGTTAACATGCTTGCCTACAAAGCCTAAAAAGCCTGGTGTAATTCCCCAGTACTCACATAAAGCCAGATGCACAAAGTGGCACATGCATCTGGAGTTTATTTTCAGAGGCTGGAGGCCCCTATCTCCCTCTCTCTCGCTCTCTCTCTCTCTCTCTCCCTCTCTCTCTCTCTCTCTTTCTCCTTGTAAAATAAATAAATAACTTTTCAAAGTAAAGGGTTGTTTTGTTTGTTCATTTTGTTTTGTTTTGTTTTGTTTTTCGAGGTAGGATCTGACCTGGAATTCACTATGGAGTCTCAGGGTGGCCTCGAACTCACAGCGATCCTCCTACCTCTGCCTCCCAAGTGCTGGGATTAAAGGCGTGTGCCACCACGCCCAGCTGCAAAAGGGTTTTTCTATCTCTTAGACAGCCATAACCATCATCCATCTCTCTCGGTGTGCTTGGTAAAGTAAGCATTAGCTTGGTTACAGTGAAGCAGAAGCCTCAGGTGCCTGGCCCCAGTGGAAAGTTTCCAGCTAGAGGTTAGTTAGCAGTTTCTGTTCAGTCAAGATTAAATTTCATTTCCTTATAATATGATTGATTTCAATTCCTCAGTTTCTGTTGTTTTGGGTGGGAACCTGTCAATCTAATGGCCTTCTAATGAACTGTTAAAGTAAATAAAAATCAAATAAAAAGTTATTTGGGGGCTGCAGAAATGGCTTAGTGGTTAAGCGCTTGCCTGTGAAGCCTAAGGACCCCAGTTCGAGGCTCGGTTCCCCAGGTCCCACGTTAGCCAGATGCACAAGGGGGCGCACGTGTCTGGAGTTCGTTTGCAGTGGCTGGAAGCCCTGGCGCGCCCATTCTCTCTCTCTCCCTCTATCTGTCTTTCTCTCTGTGTCTGTCGCTCTTCAAATAAATAAATAAAAATTTTTTTAAAAAAGTTATTTGGATTCTGAAGCCCTCCCAAGCAAATAAAATGCATGAGATAAGATAAATGGGTATGCAAAAGAAAATCATTATATTGAAATATAGTTACTAGACTACTTTCAATTGCAGTGATGATTCTTATTTATTGGTATTTGACCAACTTTATAGCAACAGGCATAATAGTTATCTGAATTTCAAAGCAGCGACAAGCATAAACAATAGCCCAATATTTCTTAAATGTATGATATAAAGGTAATGTGACCTCTCTTGAACCAAAGCCACAGGGGTTAATAACACTATTGGAGTTTGTTGTACTGAAAATAAATGCTAAATTTCAGTTTTAATTTAGCAAAGAGAGACAATGTATCAGAGTATTTTGATGTTCATTGATCCTAATAATTTAAAAACAGAGGCCATACTTGTAAACTTAGAATTTAATTTTTATTTCTCTGGCAATTTATTTTTTTTAATTTTACAACTGCCTTAGTCTATGACGCACTGCCAAATTAAAAAAAAATACTGGTTTGTTTTGTTGTTGTTTTTAACCACACTTAATTTTAAAGGCCCTGTTCAATGATAGTTATTTCTGAACATTAGCCTCTAAATTTCAGAAAATATTTGGGGCAAAGAACATAAATTTATGAGCTATGTATATTACCTGGCAAACATTTAAATTACAATGTCTTATCTTAGTCATGTCACAAAGGACATGCACATGGACAATCAACACTGAATCACCTTATCTTTCTGAAAACTTGACTTCCTTGTCCTCATTTTTTCTCATTTTACCAGTTAGTATGGAAATCTTGATCCAGGCGTGGCGGCACATGCCTTTAATCCCAGCCCTTGGGAGGCAGAGGTAGGAGGATGGCCATGAGTTCAAGGCCACCCTGAGACTACATAGTGAATTCCAGGTCAGCCTGGACTAGAGTGAGACCCTACCTCGAAAAAACAAAAACAAAAAAATGAAAATCCTGTCCGGAGTAAACAGACTCTGCATCCAGCCACTGGAAGTGCCAGAAACCTTTGGCATCATAGAACCAAAGAATTTACCAGAGCTGTCTAGTTAGAACCTTCAGAAAATAGCTGGTCAGCACTATGTCCCTCTGGCCATTGTCCATTCTTATAGTGTGAGAGGATTTTTCTCCAGTGATCCCTTTGGCTATTGCCCTCTTTAATCCCTTAAGGGTACCTCACTTTACTACATAATAAACTGTCTTGCACACTAAGCTCTGGGTGCCCCTCTCTCCCTCTCTCTCACACTCACTCAACATCACAGCCCACTAAACTCCTGTTCGAGCACACTCCATCTTCACCCTCTGCCCATGCACGTGACCTCTGACAGGCTTGGAAGACTTCCAACTTTAAATTGTACCTCTTGGCCGCCGCTGTGTGGTTTTCCTTCTTTCTCCCCACCGATAAGCGTTTCGTATCACAAGCCACCTGGAAAGCAAGGAAGTTGTTGGAATAAGAGCAATTGCTGTGCCCGGAAGTGTTGAGAGGAAGGTGAGAGCAGAAACAAGACGCAGAGGACATTGCAGCATTTCCTCCCCTTAGGAAAGACCTGCTCTTCCACCACTTTACGCTGCTTTTCACCGCCCCTCTACCTGTCCACACAAGAGTGCATGCCCACAGAGGGGTCAAGGGTAGAGTCAATGGCAATAATGCAAAGCCTGGTATTCACATGTGAGTAATAAAACTTTACATCCATATGACCCTTTGCAGCTTTGAGAACACTTAATCTTCAACATGACTCGGATGCCAGTGATGCTGAGACAAGGCAAGTGCCCTTAATCCCCAGTGAATGAGGAAACAAGTGAAATGATGTGCTAAAGGTCAGCCAGAGCTCAGCTCATCCTGACTCACTTCAACCTAGTAATCCCATACTCACAGACTCTGAACTCAGTAAATCTATTAAAGCACAAATCAAACGTCTGTTTTCAGTCAACAACTTCCCTCAAATCCCATCAGTGATCAGAGTCTACTTTCCTTTAAGCTCAGAACTTTTATGGAAACTTCCATCATTTCCTGTGTGGCTCCCTTCTTCCTGCTGAAATGACTCCTTCCTACACAGCCCGCTCCAGCCAGGGAAGCTCAGCATAACCCCAACTCTATGGTCACAGCTAACTGCATTGGCAATGGACAGCTAATTCAACTTGCCAACTGGTCTCTTCTCCCAGAAATTCTGATTTGAGATACAGGACCAGAATTACGTTGTGTTAGGAGCTAGGTCTATAGGACCATGTCATGTTATCAAGAGCTTGAAATTAAAGACTTTTAATAAACACTTGTTACCCCAAAATGAAAATTGGGTAAATATACAGAGAACAGCAGGAAGGGGTCCATTCAAATCTGCCATGGTTTGGATGCAGCTTGTCCATTAAGGGTTCCTCCACTGGAAGCTTGGTTCCTCACATGATGTTAGGAAGCCATGGAAGAGGTAGAGGCTAGGGCTGGAGGGATGGCCTAGCAGTTAAGTTGATTGCCTGCAAAGCCAAAGGATCTAGGTTCAATTCCCCAGGACCCACATTTGCAGTGGCTGAAGGCCCTGGCATGCCCATTCTCTCTCTCCCTCTCTTTCTCTCTCTTCCTCTATCAAATAAATAAATAAAATGTGTTTTTAAAAAAAGAGGGGGCTGGAGAGATTGCTTAGTGGTTAAGCTCTTGCCTGTGAAGCCTAAGGACCCCGGTTTGAGGCTCAATTCTCCAGGACCCATGTTAGCCAGATGCATAAAGGGGCGCAGGTGTCTGGAGTTCATTTGCAGTGGCTGGAGGCCCTGGCATGCCCATTCTCTCCCTCCCTCTCTCTCTCTCTCTTTCTCCCTCTTGCTCTCTCTGTCACTCTCAAATAAATAAATAAAAATTAAAAAAAGAGGTAGAGGCTAGTGGGAGGTGGGTCTTTGGAGGTATGCCATCTGGTAATAGATCATTAGATGAGGAAATAGAAACTTAACTTGCTATATGGCGGTTTCTGTCAACATGGCCGAGGTTTGGTTCATAGCTCCCAACAAGGACTCTTCTTATAGAAGTTCCTGCCTTTGGCTTTCCCTATATAGGTAAGACCTTTCCCCCTCCATTATTCTGTTCTTCTCACTATTCTTCTCCATCCATTCTCTCACTTTCTGTCTTTCTCCTCTTGAGCATTATAGACCCAAAGTATGGATTCCGTATTGGATCAGTCAGTAATTGCACTGATCTTCAAGTAATAGCGACCCAAGCACTGTGGCTTAAAGACATTATATAATTGCCCTCTGACGCATAGTGAGAAGCCTGAAAGACAGTCATCGTCATTGCTGAGATGCTGTTAGCCGTTCCGAACTTTCCAGGTGAGCGCTTTGAGACTCGTCTTTTCCCTCCTGTTTGACTTGAGCCATAACACTCAAGTTTAAGCGCAGAAAGAAAGGCAACAAAGGCTTTCTAAGAAATCTTACCTAATTTTTTTCTTGCATCTCATCAGCTAGTTCTACATGAAAGAAAGAGAGGAAAGGCGGCTCTTGCTTTCATTTGGGAGTATTTACATACCCAGTGAGCACAACTGATAACGAAGAGCCGAGAACTGATTTGGCATAGGCAGTTGGCAGAATCTGTTATGGACAGAATGACAGGTTGGGTGTGTGCTCTTTGCTTGGGGCCTACTGGATGCTCCAATCCTACTTGTAGCAGTGCTGAGCCTTGGTAGCCTTTGGGTTCTAGTTTTTGCCTTCAGATAGTAACACTCACACTATACCCTACCTCACCATTACATTTTTCATTAAAGAGCGATACTTGGAAGAGCATTTACTTGGGGGTCCCCAGGACTATATGTCATCTAAAAGCATTAGCAACCTTCTTCAGTTTCTAGCAGAAGTTTGCATCACATTGTGGTGGATCACTCAAGTGAATGACAATTACCTCCTAATGCCATGCGCAAAAGACAGATCCTAAAGCAAAGTCCAGTGAACAAGCCATAGTCCAGTTTCCATGGTGCAGGATTGTTGCTGAAATTTTCTTGTTCCCTTATATTCAAGTGACTTTCAAACGTGACTGTGCATCAGAATCCCATGGAGAGCTTGCAAAAAAGCACAGCCTATGGGATCTATCTTCACGGTTTCCTTTTTAATTCTGGAAGTCTAAGTGAAGCCTAAGCATGTTTTAAAAATCTGCTGAAGCCAGGCGTGGTGGCGCACGTCTTTAATCCCAGCACTTGGGAGGCACAGGTAGGAGGATCGCCATGAGTTTGAGGCCACCCTGAGACTACAAAGTGAATTCCAGGTCAGCCTGAGCTAGAGTCTGACCCTACCTCAAAAAACAAACAAACAAAAAAATATGCTGACACTATTGCCCATAAGTATTGACAGCTGCTGTTGTAAGATGTAATAAATTGACAATACTAGAGATTACCTGAATGAATCTAACTTGAAATCAATAAAGAAACATGCCTACTTAACATACCCTACTTTGAATTTAAGCAGAAATGTATAGGGCTGGAATAGAGAACTCTAAGGACAAATATGTCCACTAGAACTTTGCCTACAGTTTGATGGCTACTATTTGTTACTAGATCAAAATTCACTGCCCAGTTTTCTCTCAGGTTGAGCGCTCTCCTCAATGGCTATGTGACTGGTTAATAAAGACTATCAGTTTCACTTTTTAGCACAGAAAGCAAGTTAGTGCTTGGCATGAACTCATCTAGAACAAAGCAGGACCAACAAACTACATCCACAAGAAAGACAAGCTGGACAAGTCATTATCTTGGATTTAAATTGAACAGCCAACTAAAGGACCAAAAGCTTATAGCAGGGCTGTAGAGATGGCTTAGCAGTTAAGGCACTTGCCTGCAAAGCCAAAGGATCCTGGTTTGATTCTCCAGGACCCACGTAAGCCAGATGCACAAGGGGGGCACATGTGTCTGGAATTCATTTGCAGTGGCTGGAGGCCCTGGTGCTCCCATTCTCTCTCTCTCTCTCTCTCTCTCTCTCTCATAAATAAATAAATAAATAAATAGGAAAAAAAAAACCACTTAAAGCTGGGCGTGATGGTGCACGCCTTTAAACCCATCACTCGGGAGGCAGAGATAGGTTCTCTGTGAGTTAAGACCACCCTGAGACTACATAGTGAATTCTAGGTCAGCCTGGGCTATAGTGGGACCGTACCTTGAAAAACAAAAACAAAAAAGCAAATAAAGCTAATGTACAGTAAGTATCTGCTCTTAAAACATGTAATGTCATGAATACATCTGTGTAAACAAGTGAACTTCATTGTTATTCTTCTGAAGCAGGAAGAATTGGCAAAACCACACTGAGGACACTTGAGACGATGTGCCATCTCAAAGGATGGTCGTCCTTCTTCAGTCCCAAGCAAAAGTCTGAATCTCATTTATGGTGGAACTTTGATGGTGGTATGAACAGAGTGATCTCAGATCTGCTGAAGAAACTCCAAGGAACTTCCTTCTCAGACCCTGGGGTCATAATTTGCTCACTTAGTTTACTGAATTTACTAACCTGAGAGGAAGGCAAAGATGTTGTTTCAATGTCTAATGAGTTTTCTCCATTTCTTCCCTTAATCATAATGGCATTCTTTTGAAAATATATGAATCTATCGAAGATCAGGTTTTCTAACTCTCCTGAGAAGGGGATCAATGTTCACCCAGCTTCCTCCACCACCCCGAGGTGTTTCCCTGTCTGTTCTGCCACACCCACCTGCCCAAAATGTAATCAAATCAGTCTGAAGTTGGAAAGAATATTACTACCTGGCATCTCATCCTCTCACACCCAAATTGATAAGCTTGGAGAAGAGTACTGATGATGGGCTGGAGGGATGGCTTAACAGTTAAGGCGCTTGTCTGCGAAACCTAAAGACTCAGGTTCGATTCTCCAGGCCCCATGTAAGCCAGATGCACAAGGTGGCACATGCATCTGGAGTTCATCTGTGGTGGTACGCCCATTCTCTCTCTCCCTCTCTCTAACAAATAAATAAAAATAAAGTACTGATGGTGCAATCCAGATCCTCACTGGAAGTTTGCTGACTTTTGCCAAGATATGTAACTACTTGGCCTTCCTGAAGCTTTTACTTTTTCATTAGTTAAATGTAAGTATCAAAGTCTCCTCAGGATACTGTGATATTGAAGGAGTTCAGAAGCGGATGTGACGGCACACACCTGTGATCCCCGTACTGGGAAGATGAGGCAAGAGGACCAGAAGCACAAGGGCATCCTTGGATACATACAGGGTTTGAGGCCTATCTTGGTTAAATGAGAATAAATAAGTATTAATAAAGTGATATTCAGCTAATGTAGTATAAGATAGAGTTTAAATTTTCATTATGTAAAATACAGGACCAAATTGGTGGCAAGTCAGGAAGTCTAAAAGTCTGGTGCCACCTAGTGGGAGCCGTTAAGTAATTCTAGAAAGACTTTGAGGCCCAGGCTGTCTTGCTGAATTTAGCAGGTCAGGCCCTTTTTCTTTGACAGACTACCTGGGGAAATGAGACGCGCAGGGCGTAGTCCTTGTCTTCCACACTTGCTGAGAGCCGCTCGCCTGTCTTTTCCCATGAGTGTGGCACAGCCTTGACATCAGCCTAACCCTGTCCCCATGTAGTAATGGGGGCAAGTGGAGGACAGGAGAGGACTCATCGCTGACCACTTTATATCTTAATTCACAGGGAAGCTAAAGAAGTCTTGTAGACCACAAGCCCTTGGGTCTTACCTCCTGCTAAAAGCCACCCTGGTCTCCTCTCTGCTCCTGAAGACATGGCTTCCTTTTCCCTCCATCGGTTTTGGAGGGCCATTTCCTCCATCCGAGTGTGCTTTCCATCACGGTCATGACAAACCTCTCCCCCACTTTATTTTCCAGCATGACACCCTTCCAGATGTCCATTTCATGTCAGTTGTTTGTTTGTCTTGAAGTAGGGTTGCTCTAGCTCAGGCTGGCCTGGAAGTCACTATGTAGTCTCAGGCAGGCCTAGAGTTCACAATGATTCTCCTACCTCAGCCTCCCCAGTTCTGGGATTAAAGGCTTGCACCACCACGCCTAGCAGAGACAGAGAGAGAATGGGTGTACCAGGGCTTCCACCCACTGCAAACTAACTTCAGACACACGGGCCACTTTGCGCTTCTGGCTTTTACATGGGTAGTGGGGAAGTGAACTCCAGTCATTAGGCGTTAGCAACAAACACTTTAATCACTTAGCAATCTCTCCGATCCTTCTGTGAGTTTTTAACTCACTGACATTAAATTGTTTCTTTCGACAACTGAAGGTGTTCAGCGATGTGTGTCCTCTAAAGCAAAAATGACCACTTGCCATGTGTTCTACTTACAAATTTACATACTTATACATTTTACACTTCCTCACAGTCCCTGTTGGCTTATTTAATATAGGCTTCTGTGACTTTTTCTGCCCCCTTTTACACCTGTGCCTTTTTTGCTGACACCAGATAGTTTGTATAAGTGTTGCGTTGTATATAGCAAGGATTAGGAAGTGAGCTCGACGCCACTCGCTCGCCCACATTTAAACACCTATGGTAAGAGTGGTGCCTTGGAAAAACTGAATGCAAATGGAAAGCGACACCGTTTCCAAGCTTATGTCACCCAGAACATCTCCGTTCCCTGCTGTCAGGTTCCTCTGAAATCCATAAACAAATCCTACTCTTCTCCATGTTTGGGCCCAGATGGGGATGCAAAACCAGATGCCATCTGTTTGGAGAACTGCAACTCTCTTGTTTGCATTCCTGGTGTTGTACGGTGACCCTCTGGGAGGTGGGTGCATGGGAACACCTGGATTTATTAAAACCTCCTGCATCAAACAAGAGGGAGAACCCTCCGTCTTCTCCCCTCCTCGTGAGCTGTCATGTGTAAATAGCCAACAGAGAGCCAAGCAGCATCCATCTGCGTTTCCCACCAGGGCTTTCTGTGTATCGGCTTGGGGATAAGTAGAGGTCTGCGGAAGTCGGATTCTTTGTAAAGGAAAGGTCCTGGTTCGCAGGTATTCTCCTGTCCTCGGCTGGGTGGTGGCTGAGACCCAGATTAGCTCACAGACAAGAGGCATCATGTTGTCTCTGACTCCCATCTCATCTGCGTCCTATGAAGCCAAGATCGCGTTTCTGTTCTTTTCGGTCGTGGAGCTTGCAGGGGGGATCCTGGCCAACGGCTTCATTGTCTCGGTGAATGTGTGGGATGTGGTGAGGAGGCAGCCTCTGAACAACAGTGACCTGGTGCTCCTGTGTCTCAGCATCACGCGCCTTTTCCTGCAAGGACTGCTCTTTCTGGATGCGGTTCAGCTTGCCTGCTTCCAGCAGATGAAAGATCCCCTGAGCCACGACTACCAAACCATCCTCACTCTCTGGATGATCGCCAACCAAGTGAGCCTCTGGCTGGCTACGTGCCTCAGCCTCATTTACTGCTCCAAGATCGTCCGCTTCTCCCACACCTTCCTGCTCTGCGTGGCAAGGTGGATTTCCAGAAAGACCCACCACATGCTCCTGGGTGCGGTCCTTTTCTCGTGCGTCTGCGCGGTGCTCTGTTTGTGGGACTTCTTCAGCAGAGCCAGACTCACGTTCTCGGCTGTGTTACCCACGAACGGTACAGAGCTCAGCTTGCAAATATCAAAACTCAATTTCTTTTACTCATTTCTCTTCTGCAATTTGGGGTCTATTCCCCCTTTTCTAGCTTTTCTGGTTTCTTCTGGGGTTCTGATTACCTCCCTGGGAAGGCACATGAGAACAATGAAATGCCAAACTGGAGACTCTCATGACCCCAGGCTGGAGGCCCACGTCAGAGCCATGGTCTTCCTGGTCTCCTTCCTCTGTTTCTACGTGATGTCCGTCTGTGCCGCCTCCATCTCGGTGCCCTTACTGGTGTTGGGGCACAATAAGGGAGGGGTGATGGTTTGTATAGGGATGATGGCAGCTTGCCCCTCTGGACATGCGGCCATCCTAATCTCAGGCAATGCCAAGCTGAAGAGTGCCTTAGGGGCCATGATACGCCGGGTTCAGAGAAGCCAGAAGGTAAGGACGGGTCACAAGACGGCTCCCTGGACACTCTGATGGGAAGATACAACATAGACTCCTGTAAATACACCTCTGAATCCTTGATTATACTCCGCTCATTCTTCATAAGACATTTCTGTTTATTCTGTAAAACAAAGCTGAAAATCTTTTAACTTGACATCAGTAGGCTCGTGAATAGAATAACTGAAACTCTGTAAGTGACTTCGGCAAGTATAATAGTGCTGGCTCCTACAAATGGTTTGATAAAATGAACAAAATAAAAAGATGAGGTACTTGATGTAAATATTTTCTCATTGTAGCTTATTATTGACTAGTATGAGCTAGACCACGAGACACACCTGTTCTGAAGAATATCTATCTCCAGAGAATATGACTGGCTTTTAACATGCCTGCTTAGCCTCATGCTCAAAACTGGTGTTGAAATGATATTTTAAAATGTCCAGTACTATGGCAACAACACAGTGTTCTTCAAACTCCATAGCTTTCATTGAAACCTAAGATAGGAGACAGAAAAAAAACTGGAGAAGCTGGGCATGGTGGTAAACACCTTGAATCCCAACACTCAGGAGACAGAGAGAGGAAGATCGCTGTGAGTTTGAGGCCAGCCTGAGACTACATAGTGAATTCCAGGTCAGCCTAGGCTAGAGTGAGACCTTACCTCAAAAAAAAAAAAAAACAATGGAGAAATAATTATGTCAAAACTTCAACTGCAAAAGATATTACATTAAAGTACACAATTATATATAATATGAAAAAGTACAGTTAATTTCATAAAATATTTGAAATTAACTTTGCTTTTATAAGAAATTAAGCAGATGTTGGAAATCCTAAAATACATGCAGAAGAAAAAGGAGACCACCAATTCAATGGAGACCAGATTCTTACTGGCAGATAACCTGTACTGCAAAGCTTCAGTTCCTCCTACGGATAAAGTGTGCCTGTGGTTGGGGGCTAATGTAATGCTTGAATATGACATTGATAAAGCTCAGACATTATTGGAAAAGAATTTATCAACTGCTACAAAGAATATTGATGCTCTTAAGGAAGACCTTGACTTTCTTCGAGATCAATTTACTACTACAGAAGTCAATATGGCCAGAGTTTATAATTGGGATGTAAAAAGAAGAAACAAAGATGATTCTACCAAGAGCAAAGTATAATGCTGGCAATTGAAAATGTGGTTCAAGTTTTCGAACACGTTATTTTAAATGACCCAGTCTTTATCCTTAAAGATTGACGTAACTTTGAACAATTTCTTTTCCTAGCAAGAATAATTAAAACTTTAAAATCCATTCTATTTATTTATAAAAGCAAAGTTAATTTCAAATATTTTATGAAATTAACTGTATTTTTTTCATATTAACCAGCAAAATTAATGCTGCTTTCATCATTTTATTTTGTCTGTCATAAGACAACTCCTCTCAGATGTCACAGTGGCTCACCCAACCTAGATAATCCCCCCCAGGTGATTCCAGGTCCTGTCAGGTTGACAGTCAACAAATCCTGAGGATCAAACCCAGGACAGCACACATGTTAGACAAACTTCTACTACCAAGTTACACTCTAAGTCCCTTAACTTGATATTTTTCACACAAGAAATAAAATGAACATACTATTAGTTATTCATATGAGCCCTCCCTCCAGATCTCCATGTAAAAGAAAAAAATGTATTTATTGTTATCTATAAAGTAAGGAAAAATCATTTCAATGGTTAAATAGTGGTTTGTGAAATGCTCCAAGATTATGGGAAAATAACTAATTTTTCAAACTTAAGGGGAAAGTGACAGAAAGGGGTGTTGAGGTCCCCTCTCAACCGAGGTTCATACATCTCCATAACTCTGACCACACCAACCACTCTATCCAGAAATATGGCCACTTATCCCCCAGAGAAAAGGCTGTATAGGACGTATCTCCTGACTTCAGCTCTGCAGAAGTCACTGCTCATGTTTGCAAGACCCAAGGAGAGACTACGAATCCCCTTGCATATACTTCCCTAACTCACCACTACAAGTTACACCCCAGAATCCTTAGTGAAATCCCTGGAAGCAAAAGTGAGAGAGGCGCCTGAGAGGTCATCAATGTCTTTTCCTTCTTTAACATTAAAAAATAATGTTTATATATATTTTGAGAATCTGAGTGTGATCTTTAACCTGTACCTAGAAAGGAAAGTTACATTTGCCATACATGCTGATGTAGCATTAACACTTAATGTTAAGGCTGACAGGAGCTCAACTTATTCTGATGGGTTGCCATTAGTATGATAGCACACTCCTGAACACGAATGCTTACACCTCTCATCTAATCTAAGGGTTATTTAATTCAATAAAGAATTGGCACTGAATGTAATGGTTTCATCTCATGCCTCAATACCAATTTGGCACAATGGGATGCCCAGACTTCTTGATCTGAAATATGCTGCCCTCTGCCTGGATCATTCCTGGGCACCCATTAGTGCACACAGGGAAAGGCCCATGGTTTCCTGTCTAGGTAAGCCTCTGAAGTTTTCTTGAGGAAAAGAAAAAACAATTCTCAATGAATATCTGCATCTGGATAAATGTACAAGAAGTACAGAGCAGCTGCAGGCTGTATGAGCGATGCAGAGAATAGTAAAGAGTACTTTCTTCAAGACTCGGGTTAATTGAAAAACACATACAAACATAGAGAGAATATTTTTTTGAGGCAATCCTAGCAGACTGCCCCCTTTTTTTATGAGAGGGAGGAAGAGAGAGAGAGAAGGAGAGGACTGGCAGCCAGGACTCCAGCCACCTTAATCGAACTCCAGACGCGTGTGCCACCTTGTGCTCATGAGCTACCTTGTGCGTTGTCATCATCGTGTGTGTCTGGCTTATGTGGAACATGGAGAGTTGAACATGGGTCCTCAGGCTTTGCAGGCAAGTGCCTTAACTGCTAAGCCATCTCTCCAGCCCACAGAAAACAAAGAAGAGGCTACATGTACATATTGTCATAACAAAGGGTGTGCTTAGGGTTTAGATCAGCATTCAAGTAAATGGTACAGACTATATTAAAAGGAAGTAAAGTGCATGTTCAATGCTAGGGAATGGAGACCCGTTTATGGAACGAAGCTTGATTAAGGGACTTTTTGTGTGTTAGTGATTAAAGTACAACCTGAAGTGAGGAAGTGACAGGATAACAGCAATGATTCTGTGACGATTATATTGTATACCAGTGACTCAAAAGGAAGGAGGCAGAGTGTTCAATCTATTTGCACTCCAATTGCAGTAAAAGGAGATGTGGTACTGGATAAGGGTAGAGAGAATGGAGAAGTTGGAATAAACATGAGCACGTTGGAAAAGCATCCTCATCTCGCAGACAGTGGTTGATCAACAAGGAAGAAACAAGGGGAACTCAGTGGGGAACTGGCACTATGGTGCAATCGCCAACAGGAACAACGACGGGAAGACATGTCTTCAGCTCAGAAAAGGACAGTTTATAACTTTTCCTCCGTTTTCTTCCTTTCTTTTCTTTCCTCGCACATCCCTGTTTCTGAGGACAAGCACTCTCTCTTAATGGTGATTGCTCCTCTTCACACCTCACCAGCAGGTTCCCATGGTCCAGCCATGGATTCGTTCAGACCCATCAACACTCATCTTTGCATTTTTCTTGGGTCTAATTTGACCCAAGAAAAATTTGTAAGTCATGAAATCCAGCAGCTTCCCTGTGGCTGTGTTCTCTGCCGTGGTTCCTAGCACAGGCAGAAGAACAGGTAAGCAGAGATAAGAAGCAGGTAGATAGAGGAAAACCAATCCATCTCACAAAGTCCTAGGTTTTTTATGTTCCAGACATGCAACCCTATAGCCAGCACTAATTACCACACCCACGAGCGTATCAGTACAACGTGTTTCCTGAAAATGATGAAATGATATCGTGAAATGTTAACCACAGTGGTTTTGGTTCACTGGTAAATCTGGCTTTAAGACATACCACCACAGGATTTCTATCTAGTCATGCTGGCTAATTTGACCTTTCCGACAGAAAATATCAAGGTTTTCATAGTACAAAAAAATAAAATAAATATCTCTTGATAATTTTTATTTTATTTTTTTCTACTTTTTAAATTTTCTTACATGTACATAATGCATTTTGATCTTATTCCCCAAATTAACCTAACTTATCCCTTCTCCCTTTGCATTAACACTTTCTCCTTCCCCATTAATCTTACTTTTGTGCCATTTTTAACCCATTGACTTAGAGTTATTTCAATGGTCATGGGTGGAAGGTTATGTACTTTGAAATGGGAAAATTACTAGCTTGATGCTTTATATTTAAATTTTTGCCTTTAAAGTTGTTTAGCTGAATGTTATGGCAGTCTTAAGACTGGGAGATGAATTAGTGGTTAAAGGTGCTTGCTTGCAAAGCAAGCTGACCCAGATTAGATTCCCCAGTACATAAAGCCAGATGCACAAAGTGGCACATACATCTATAGTTTGCAGTGGCAAGAAGTCCTAGAGTGCTCATTCTCCCTCTCTCTCTCTCTCTCTCTCTCTAAATAACCAGAAATTTAAGTCATAAATACATAAATAAAATTGTTCATCAGTACTAGAAGACAGTATTTAGCTGCTTATAATTATTATTTATATCCTTATGATTAATTTTTTTGTCTATTAAGTTCTCACTCATATTACTCCCAGGAACTATATATCTTACTAGACTAGATTTTCAAATATTTGATTCTTTTAAAGTCATATTATCTGGGCTAGAGAGTCTACTCAGTAGTTGAAGGTGCTTGCAAAGTCTGATAGCCTGGGTTCAATTCCCCAGTACCCATGTCAAGCCAGAAGTAAAAAGTGGAACATGCACCTGAAGTTTGTTTGCAGTGGCAGGAGGCTCTGGCATGCCCATTCTGGTCCCCCTCTCTGCTGGCAAATAATTTAATAAAAATATTTTCTTTTTTCTTTTTTTTCTTTTTCTTTTTCTTTTTTACAGTAGGGTCTCATCCTAGCCCAGAATGACCTACAGTTCACTATGTAGTCTCAGGGTGGCCTGAAACTCATGCCGATTCTCCTACCTCTGCCTCCCAAGTGCTGAGATTAAAGGCATGAGCCACCACATCCAGCAATAAAAATATTTTTAAGAAAAATAAAATCACATAGTTTCTCCTTCGCTCCATAGACAATCTTTTAAATGCATATCATCTGTAAAAAGTTCATGTCCATTTAAAAATATATTTTATTTATTTATTTGAGAGATAAGTATAGAGAAAGAGGTAAGGGAGAGAATATGGGCCCACCAGGGCCTCTAGCCACTGCGAACGAACTCCAGACACATGTGCCACCTTGTGCATCTGGTTTCCATGGGTCCTGGGGAATCAAATCTGGGTTTTTATGCTTTGTAGACAAGTACTATAACTGATAAGCCATCCATCCAGCCCTTATGCCCAATTTTAACAATAACATCATTTATTTATTTGCTATGAAGATTCTTATTCTTTCTTTTAGTTAATTTACTTTTCATCATGCATCTTTTCTATATAGCAGCTGTTCTTTTATTTATTTCATCAAAGAGTCTTTAGTTGTATTTTCATTGGATCTAACCTAAGGATTTCTCTTTCTTTCTCTTTTAACTTGATATTTTTTCTTTGTCTCTAAATCATGTATTAATATCTCAATATCTTCCAATTTTATTGTTCTCCTATGACTTCTAATGCATTCTTCACAGTCCTTCATTCTACTAATTTTTTTAAAATCATCAATTATATCTCCAAATGTTTCTTGTCCATTTCATGGCATTGTCATTTTCCTTTTACAGATTCAGTGTTCTCTAACATCTTAATGAAAGCATATGTGAGATATCGTTCTACATTTTTGTGTAGGAAAGACTCTAATAACTCATATATACACATTGGATCTCTTCACACTGCTTACTTTATTTTGAGTTTGTTCACAAGTTCAATGGTTATTTTCTTCTTTTTTTTTTTTTTGTTAAATCTTTGAGTGAAATTGAGAAAGTTTTACCCACATTTAAACCTACGATGGTTCGTGATAGATATTGGAATGGTCGAATCCTACAACACTTGAAGAATTAAGATGGGGGAAGTTTGTGATTGACTGTAGTTCTGTGCTGCTGGTTAGAGACATGTGGGCAGGAAGTCTGACTGTGAACATCGTGCCTCTTCCATCTGGCTCTGACACAACTTGCTATTAATGGGGCAATGTCCTCGTCATCCAATCAGAATGACTGTCCCCTGCAAGAGGACTTCCGGTTTATCCAGTGAGTCATTGCACAAAGTGCAAGCCAAGTGCAATAGTTTCCATGCTTTCCTGTGCTTCTGGAAGGACGCAGAACTTCACAGACTTATCACAGTTTCCGGGTGACCCCCCTCCCCAGACTCCCGGCTGCCTCTCATCTCCACACATGACAGTTTTGTGTTTGTCTGAGCATGCTACTAGAAAAGCCTTCTAATCATTCTCAAAATAGGGCTTTTCATGAATTCCGTGTTGTTGCATCACCTGACTGGGAATTACCTTAAAACAATACACTAATTCTAATACTTTTCTTCTATTTACAAACCAGGGGTGGTTAGTTATATGAGCTACTGCCATCACAGTCCCTGGTTATTTACAACATAGTTTTAATCAGAACTCAAAATCGTTAGAGATGGCCAAACATCTTTGTTATCCTTGAAAACAATGACAGCGAGTTTGTTAATTGGTGTATCACAAATTTAACTGATCAGAGTATCACCCACAAATTTAACTGATCAGGAACATGTGGGCCCTATAATACTTTCATAAATAAAGGGCTAGAAGCCCAATGCCTGTTCAAAGCGCATGGTTCTAAGAATTGTGGCTGTTTTGAGGCTATGGCAGTGAGAAGATGAACAGCCTCAGCTTTCCTGGCTGCAGAGAGTGTGGTAGGTAAAGAGAAAAAGCATTCTATCCTATGAGAATTGCTCCCAGGGAAAAAGTACACAGTATCATGGGACTTAGTAAGGAACAGTTAAACCCAATTGAGGGAAGGCTGTGGAGAATTGACAAGAGTTTTCCTGGGAAAAATGAGGCCTGAAGAATGAAAGTCAAAGAGAGCAAAAGGAGAGAGAGAGAAGTTCTCTGTGACCAGTAACGATGTGTCCTGTGAATGTGTGAAGACGTAACTCAAGGGGAAAACACATAGACAACTTAGGCTTAGTGTTGCAGGCAGATAAGGCCGGAGTAGATGTGGTGCCCATAAGAAGTACAGAACTATGGCACAGATCCCAGGTGCCTATGTGGTTGAGCACCCCACAACCTTCATGAAAGAAGGAATGTGCAAAGATTTATAGACCACATTTCGGAGCCCAGACTTTGTCCCAAAAGCAAGAAGGCTGAGTCTGTGTTGAGGTATTTGATTTTGTTTCCCTGGCAGGGACCTGCTGAACTCGAGGTTCCCTTTCCCCTCTTTGCCCCGCCTGCTCCCTTTGCCAAGAGCACTGAACAGGAAGAGGTGTCTGCTTTGGGGATGCTGCCAGGACAGACACACAGTGAATACAGAAGGACACTGGCTGAGCAGGAGCTTCTTGGGAGACAGAGTTCATGCCCACTGCACCAATCACTAGGCTTCCAAGAAAAGACTTCGATCTGCACGCCAGCCAAGTCTATCAGGAAGAGGGTAGGTGAGAGTCTGTCTTTATGTCTGTCTGGTCTGCCTTCTCAATACAGACTGCAAGTCTCTCCTAATGCCAAGATCTTCATGTAAACCTATTCATCTGTCACCTACCACTAACGTGTTGAAGATTGGGGTTTCTATAGTTATAATAAGAATGGCCAAAACAAAAAGTTAAAATCCTAGGAGGCAAGGGCCATTTCAGTACTATGGATTCTTGACCTGCAGGAAAGGATTTACTTACTTAGGAGGCCACAGCCAGGGATGAAGCTAAGACCTAACGCTAAAGGAAAAGGGAGAGACAGGATGTCAAATTCAGAGGCCTGCAGCAAACACAACATCCTAGCAGTGTTCTAGCCACACCTGGGTCTCTTCCTGTCTCCCAGCCCTTCCTCGGGCACATGAGCAAGAAGGTGAATGAATCCTGGAGAAAAACACCCTTGCCCCAGATCCTGATGGTGTTGCTCTGATTCCCACAGGCCCCTGAATACCCATCATGATGAACTGGCACATGATCATCCCTGGACTTATTGTAGTGGTGATCAAAGCTGTCGGGATGACCGTGTTTCTGCTGTATTGTGAGTATTGGAGCAAGCTCTTTCCCAGGCCTCCTACTGTCATGCTCTTTGGCTCCATCACTCAGAATGCAGGGGTTCAACGTAAAGGTTAAGTGCTCCACAAGGCCCTTGCACCCCAGCACACACACTAGACCAAGTACCCTGGACTACCTTGCAGTTCTACAACTGACCAGTAGTATCTGAAAGACAGCATCCCAAAGGAAGCCTTGCTACTAGGGTATTGGTTGGATGATCTGAGCTAAAATAGTTAGCAACCTTCTTTGCCATTACAGTTTGAAAATATAGCTTCAGTTAAATTCAATTGTAAGATTGTGTGAAGAGGTGAAATATAAAAGAACAGGATCTGAGGAAGAAATCTGTGTGAGTGTGTGTGACTCTGTGTTTCTCTCACTTTCTCCATATATACATATATATGTGTGTGTATATATATATACACATACACACACACACACACACACATTGGGATGAATATGTATGTATACATACATACATACATACATACATACATACATACATATTCATCCCAAATAAAAGAAGCCTACTGAGCCAGGTGTCATGGTACATGTTTTTAATCTCAGCACTCAGGAGGCAGAGGTAGGTAGGAGGATTGCTGCAAGTTCAAGGCTACCCTGAGATACATAATAAATTCCAGGTCAGCCAGAGCTAGAACAAGACCCTACTTTAAAAATAAAAAAGCCTCCTGATGAAGGATTTACTCTAACTTAGCTCCAGCCCCTAATCTGAAACCTGCAGGGAAAATAAAAGAGGAAGGAAATGTGGGTAGATTGCAACAGTTGAGTAAGAGCAATTTTCCTCATAACCCAGTTTTAAGGTGTAATTCCTAACATGAGAACAGAAATGAGAATATTAATAAGCAAAAAAATTCCCTAAATATGTGTGTGCGTGCGTGCGTGTGCGTGCGTGCGTGTGTGTGTGTGTGTGTGTGTGTGTGTGTGTGTGTGTGTGTGTGTATCTCCATGGACTCAAGAACCCTGGCTTCCTCTGTGAGCTTATTAGCTGCAAGCATTTGCAGCCACATTTGGGCTGAGCCACTAGCTGATTTTCTTTGCAGTACCATAGGTTTTTGTCAAAAGTAGTGATGGCCCAATGTCCATGGAGAGCTATGGAACTGATAACATGCAGAATGCTAACCTCTCTACCATCCAGCCTCTATGTGATCCTTTGTTAGACTTTCTCCACGGCCTTCTTCCCAAGAACTTGCACACAGATGGTTCAAAATCTTTGAATTATCTCTCTTTTCCAAATGGAGATACCAAGAGCAGACTCAGTGACCCTGCTTTTCTTTATTTCTCTTTCTTGGTTCTTTTGTTTGGTTTTGGGGTTTTTTGGGGGGGGTGGGGGAGGGTTGTTTGTTTGTTTGGTGAGGTTTTTGTTTGTTTTTGCTCTGGAGCAGTGTGTGTGATGTTATGTATGTGCACGTGCTTACTTGGCCAGTTGTGCATTCACCTGCAGCAGGGCGTGTTTCCCTGTGGAGGCTGGAAGGGAATGTTGCGTGCCCCTCCACGGCTCCTCTGCCGTTCTTCCTGGAGCCAGAGTGAGGCTCTTGCTGCTCCTTACAGCTTCCCTGTTTGTGGAGAGCTTGGTGATTCTTGGGTTTCTGCTCCTCATAACACCAGGGTTACAGAGCTGCATGGCCATGCCCAAAGGGGTGCTCTTAGCTGCCAAGCATTTCCCTTCTACTCCCTCTAGATCTTCTATTTCTTTTTTATTATTATTTTTCTCTCTCCCTTTGCTAGAGATTATATCCAAGGCCTGAGTCACTGAATGCATGTATACACTCCAGCCCTGTGTGAAATTTCTGATCCTCACA
Organism: Jaculus jaculus; assembly: GCF_020740685.1. Taxonomy (NCBI): domain Eukaryota; kingdom Metazoa; phylum Chordata; class Mammalia; order Rodentia; family Dipodidae; genus Jaculus; species Jaculus jaculus. Next base: position 102,780,372 of record NC_059111.1, on the reverse strand, counting down.
TTTCCTTTGGGGCAAGAGAATGATTTTTAGGGGGTCACTATGATATAATCAGAATGTACTTTATTAACTGAAGTGGTATCACCTATAAACAAATTATCAAAAATAAAATGAAATACAGCCAGGCATGGTGGAGCACACCTTTAATCCCAACACTCGGGAGGCAGAGGTAGGAGCATCGCCATGAGTTCAAAGCCACCCTGAGACTACATAGTGAATTCCAGGTCAGCCTGGGCTAGAGTAAGACCTTATCTTGAAAAGCCAAATAAATAAATAAACAAATAATAAAGACATGTTCCACAGAAGAGACCATATTAGGCATCATTCTATGTGTCAAATATTGTGTTAGACCAAACACAGGACAATAAAAATATGATAGTGGGGCTGCAGAAATGGTTTACCAGTTAAGGCATTTGCCTGTGAAGCCAAAGGATCCAGGCTCGATTCCCCAGGACCCACGTTAGCCAGATGCACAAGGGGACACAGGCGTCTGGAGTTCATTTGCAGTGGCAGGAGGCCCTGGTGCATGCTCTCTCTTCTCTCTCTCTCTTTCTCTCTCTCTCTCTCTCTGCTTGTAAATAAATAAATAAAAGATATTTAAATTTTTTTTTAAAAAGGATAGTTCTCAACCTTCATCTATAAAGCAAATAAAACACGCCAGAAGTCCTGTGGGACACAGAGGTGAGTGGCCATGGCTATTCCAGTAAACCCATCTCCCCCTGAGGCGTTTTGTCAGACCTTCCTGTCATTTCTTCTTGAGATAATGGGTAACTTTTGACCTCTGTAGAGGAAAAGCGTTTCCCATTCATCTTTGTATCAAGTGACGCACCCTACACAGTGGGTTATTTGGAGAAATACTAAAGAAATATGTACTGATTTCCTTCTGTTGTAATCCCGAAGTAGTTTCTGATAAATACTAGGCTACTGTAATATTATGAAGTCTCTCAGCTGGAGAATGAGATAAAAAGTAAAAGTGAATGCATGTTTCATTAACATCATTTCAAGTGACCATTTGGATAAAGTAGTCTTCAACCATCATCAACTAATAGCCAGGGCCACTGATGGAGGATTTCCCAGCCAGGGCAGGTGCTTGCTTGGATAGCCAGTAGTCCCGGGGAAAATGCGTCCTCTCAGAGACCCAGCACTTCCCATATTCATATCGACAGAAATAGGGCTGGAGGGATGGCTTAGCAGATACAGACAGTCTTCTCTGCTTATAGAAATCTGCTTATAGAAATCTCTGGACTATTCACTCATTTCCTTATTTACTCACAATCCCTGAGTTCTGAATCTAGGTTCAGGTAGTCACAATCCTTTGCTCTGGGGAAAAAAAAAAAAAAACAACCCATAATAATAATGAGACAAGCATCCAAGAGCTGAGAGGTATTATGGCTTTTCACAAAGATTTTGTAGCACCAGAAATAATGAAAATAGCAAAAATACTTCATGGAGCCTGGAGTAAAAGCACTCCAAACAGCTCCTTAAGGGTAACAGTGCCAAAGATACTGATAAGAAGGAAAGGAGGGGGCCTCCCTAGGAAAAAACTCCCTTAATCCATCTCTTGTTTCTTTCTCTCCCCAGAATTTTACATTTGCTACCAAAAAGGAGGGAGGGCATGAAACAGGACTTTAGTGTGTCAAGTGTGCTAAATAACAGTAGTAGTTAGATAAAAGTCTCCACGTGGGTTGGGGAGATTGCTCAGTGGTTAAAAGCACTTGCTTGCCAAGCCCACTGACCCAGATTTGATTTCCCTGCACCCACATAAATCCATATATTAAAGTGGCACATGTATCTGGTATTTGTTTCCAGAGGTAAGAAATACACACACACACACACACATCTGCAAATAAAAATATTTTTAAAGGTTCAAAGAACACTTGGGAGGCAGAGGTAGAAGGATCACCATGAATTTGAGGCCACCCTGAGACTACATAATGGATTCCAAGTCAGCCTGGGCTAGAGTGAGACCCTACTTCAACCCCCCCCCCCCAAAATAAAGGTTCAAATAATGAAAATATTTTAAAATTTTACTTAAGGTTGGCCAAAACCCCCTTGTCATCTCAATATCCTCTCTCTCTGTCACTTCCTATTTCCCGCCCTCCCTCTCCCTTCTTCTCTCTCCCTTCCTGCCTCTCTTCCCTAATCTCTTCAGCCTTCTTTTTTTTAAATATTTTTTAATTTTTATTTATTTATATGAGAGAGGGAAAGAGGGAGACAGATCAAGAGAATAGGCGCTCCAAGGCCTCCAGCCAACGCAAATGAACACCAAAAGCATGCACCACTTTGTACATCTGGTTTATGTGGGTACTGGGGAATCGAGCAGAGGTCCTTTGGCTTTGCAAGCAAGCACCTTAACTGCTACGCCATCCCTCCAGCCCTCTTCAGCCTTATTTAAGAAATATGGTCTTCCTTTTTTGCCTCTGCATCATCTTGGAGTTACCATGGAGATGTTCAGAGACAGTCAGGACTCAGCAGCTCAGACTCTGGGGATCATACAGTATGTAACCACAGAATAACCTTTAGCTTTTCTTTCTCGTTTCAGTCTCACAGATTTTTGAAAGAAACAATGAAAGCTTCACTCCCACAGAAAGCTATGGAACAGGTAAGATCCATTGCTTTAAGCACCTCTCTACTCATAAGGGTTTAGAATGGCAGTTACAGACTGTTTTCTTTGTCTCCTGCCTATGGAACTTTTTGCTCATTGGGGCTATGAAGAGCTTAAATTTCATTCCCTCCATGTTATAGACAGGAAAAAAAAAAAAACCTAGACTGGGTGGAATCATGTCATAGAGAGAGAATTTGTATCAGTATGTTTGTTGCAGAGAAACCATGTCCTATTATTTTATAACTCAATTCCAGGGTTTATATTCCAAACCACTAATATCATATACTCATCTCTTCTTTCATATATGTATGTGTGTTTATGTGTGTATGTATATTTATATGTATACATAAATTTTGGCACACACACCACAATCTCTTCAGCATGCTCCAAAGACTGGGATCTTTATCAAGGAAGATGTTTTTGGTTTAGCATCTCTGAATCACCTTGGAACGCCAGCAATGAGGACTGTATAAGAAAAGGAGCCATGTTGGCAATTGCTGACACGCCAGAGAAACTGGTAAGAGAATAGTGATGGTATAATAAGAGAGCCTGTCCTACACCAGCCCCAGTGGGTAGACACTGAGAGGCAACTCAAGACAGTAGTGGTGGAATGTAGAGGTGGCTGGCAGGGAAGTTCAAGCTACTTGTCTTGACCCTGAGGTTGAGAGACCTCTTCATAACCATGAAGGATATTCAACCTCATCTGAGCCAGGCATTCAGGTTCTGTGGTTTCCCCATAAACCACAGCATTAAGATAGTAGCCTAAGGGCTGGAGAGATGGCTTAGTGGTTAAGCACTTGCCTGTGAAGCCTAAGGACCCTGGTTCGAGGATTGATTCCCCAGGACCCACATTAGCCAGATGCCCAAGGGGGCGCACGTGTCTGGAGTTCGTTTGCAGTGGCTGGAGGCCCGGGCGCTCCCATTCTCAATCTCTCTCTCTCTCTCCCTCTTTCTCTCTCTCTATCTGTTGCTCTCAAATAAATAAATAAATAAAAATAAACAAAAAAAATTTTTTAAAGAGTGTAGCTCAGGGATAACTCAGGCCATTTAAACCACAAGTAATGACTAGAGAATTGATGTACATAAATTTGGCTTAAAAATTACAGACTGTTTAGCAGATATGACTCTTAAACATATAGTACAGAAGGAAGCTATAAATTACTATGAGATCTCAATGTGCCATCGCAATGTACACAGTGAAGAAAAACAATGTGAATTGGGGCTGGGGTGATGGCTCAGTGGTTAGAAGCACTGGCTAGCAAAGCCTGCCATTGTTGGGCTCAGTTCTCAAGCTGCCCACAGAGGCTGGACACAATAGGGTCAGCACCCAGCATCCTTTTGCAACAGCAAGAGGTCTTAACATGCATGCATGCACATGCACACACAGACACACACGCACATGAAAATAACTAAGTAAGTTTTAAAGACATGAGTTAGTAAAATTCATAGTATGGAAAGGAAACAGGGTTTTAAGGTAGATGCTTTATTTTATTACCTCCTTTTACCTCATAACAATCCCAAGGATGTATTATCATCCATAATTATTAACGAGGAGATCAGAGTACAGAAAAATAACTTCACTGTGGCCATATGCCTGAAGTGTGGAACATGGAATTAATTTGAGATAGCTAACTCCAAGACCTATGCTTTAACCAATTTAGACAATAGTTATTTTATTTATAAAATAAAATTTGCCTGCTCTGTAAATCTGTGCGTTTGCTGCATGCTAACTACCATGCTACATACGTACTCATCCAAAACGTCCTTTTGTGATTGAGCTGAATTTTCAGGAGAGTCCCCTCTGATCTCTGGTAATAGATGACCAAGAGAGAGCAGTGATCAGAAGGCTACAAACTCTCTAGGGCCAGGCGCCCATGTGGGAAACCAAGATGCCTTTGGGTAGAAAATCCAGACGTAGGAGGAGGAAATCGAGGGTGAGGAAAAAAGGGGAATGAGAGGGAAATCATGACTCCTTTTTCCTCCTTTCACTGCATAAGTTTTGGCACATCCAAGTTCTATTCATAACATTCTCCACAGCTTACACATCATGCCGACCTCAGAGAGAGATCATGACATCACTGGTCTGCTGATGACCCCTAACGTATGTTATTACCTGATTGGACTTAATTTATAATGTTGAATTTCTGGCAACAAAAAAAAATTCCTTCACAGAGACATGCCAAATATAAAGGAAACGTTTGAAATTACTTGAAGTTGGCTTTTTCATTCCCTTGGTGTGGTCCTAGAGTTCTACCGTATTTGTTCCTTCTGTGAGGTGCTTGGAGGGCACAAGTGTCACTGGGGCACCTATAGCAATGTAAATTATTTATCCTTTATGTTAGTAGCCCAGTAATATTTTTTGACCAGACTCAGGTGGCCCTAATGCTTGCAAAGTTTGAGAATTTCTTTAGGGTTAATGGCAAGTCCCCATCCAGGACAGTTTTCCTTGTTCCCAGAGTCAGATTTAATCATGGGCCTCATGGTTGAAAGGGCAGCAATAAGTGACTCAGGATTGAGCTGTTGTGTTTTGTTTTTTTTCTTTAATTTATAGAATTATCTCCAAGGCATAGCTGGTGCTGAGAAATACTTTATTGGTCTAATACGTCAGCCTGCAGAGAAAAACTGGCGCTGGATCAACAAGTCCCTATTCCGTGGAACGTACGTGGACAGCCTCCATTTCCCCGGGGGTCCTGGTTTGCATAAAGAGCCAAACCTGAGCTTCATTCTGGAATTGCTTGAAGGCTTATTCTAGACATTTTGTTCTACTTGTCTAGTTTCTCCCAACCTGTCTATTGCCATCTACATCTATTGCACTTCAGCATAGAAAATATCAACTTTTATGACAGAAAATATCAGACATTTTGCATAATAGAAAAGTATAAGAGGGCTGAAGAGATGGCTTAGTTGAGAAAACACTTGCCAGGAGACAACAAGTACTGGCGTTTCAGACCTCAGCACCTTTTAGCTGGGTGCTGTAACACCACAGCACACATAGGAGGGAAGGGAGGCATAAACTGAGGAATATACCAGAGGTTCAGACACCAGGTCGCCTGGCAACTGCAGTAGTAAACAGTGAAATCAGAGCTCCCCTGCTTCAAATAACATGGAAGATGAATGTTAACGCCCTTAGTTGTCCTCTGACTTCCACATGGGTGCCATGGCATGTATACCCTTGCATTCACATGCACGAACACACACACACACACACACACACACACACACACACACACGAGAGTACAAGAGAGAAGAGTATTTGTGTAACACATTACTTTGTTCAAAGTAAGCCTCAAACAAATCCACAGGCCTGGCAGTTTCTGATGCATCTCACAGGCGACTTTAAGCCACAAATCACATTTTCTTGCTAAATGCACATACATTTCCCTAGATGTACCTCCTTCATTGAGAGAAATGTTGTCATAAGCAACTAATCTATACGTAAAAGCTGATGTCTTACCTCATAAGCGTTATCTCCAGTGCATCTTTCCACAGAGGTAAACTTGATAGAGAAAGTAATATTCCAGGTTTTTTTTTCATTTTTTTATTTATTTGACAGAGAAAGAGAGAGAGAGAGAGAATGGGTGCACCAGGACCTTCAGCCCCTGCAAACAAACTCCACTTGCATGAGCTCTCTTGTGAATCTGGCTAACATGGGTCCTGGGGAATCAAACCTAGGTCCTTTGGCTTTGCAGGCAAATGCCTTAATCACTAAGCCATCCCTCCAGCTCAGTATTCCAGTTTTTTTTTTAATTTTTTTTTGTTGTTGTCCATTTTATTTATTTGAAAGTGACATAGAGAGAGGCAGGCAGAGAGAGAGAGAGAGAGAGAGAGAATGGGCTTGCCAGGGCTTCCAGCCACTGCAAATGAACTCCAGACGCAAGAGCCCCCATGTGCATCTGGCTAACGTGGGTCCTAGGGAATCAAGCCTCAAACCAGGATCCGGCTTCACAGGCAAGTGCTTAACCACTAAGCCACCTCTCCAGCCCCAGTTTTTATATGAAACTACTAAGTCAGACAGGGAACTTCCCAAGTCTGCAACTGGGGTTTTCCTACAGAGGAGACAAAATTAATATTCATTCATTGTCTACTAAGTGACAGATACGGAGGCACGGTAGTCACCAGAATGTCATAGATGATGCTTCTTTTAAACTACCAGTTAAAATGAGGACCAGAAAATAAATTTTTTTTTGTTCATTTTTATTTATTTATTTGAAAGTGACAGAGAGAGAGGAAGAGAAAGAGACAGATAGAGAGGGAATGGGCACGCCAGGGCTTCCAGCCACTGCAAATGAACTCTAGATGCATGCGCCCCCTTGTGCATCTGGCTAACATGGGTCCTGGGGAAACAAGCCTCGAACCGGGGTCCTTAGGCCTACACAGGCAAGCGCTTAACCGCTAAGCCATCTCTCCAGCCCAAATATTTTTATCTTTACAAAACAACAGGGTAGAGTCACAGGGTAGAGTTTGATTCCATAATCACTTGAGCCCACAACTCAATGCATGCAGACTCCATAGTCACCTAAAAGGATTCGGATGACAGGAAAGGAAGTGGGAGAAAGTCAATCCCATGCATCCACCATCCTTTTCCGAAAACTGCCTGGAATCCAGAAAGGATAAGAAATCTTCCTTGAGTCCTCCTGTTATAAGCATACATGCACTCCTAAAATATGATTTCTGGGGCAAAGAGACAGCTCATAAGATATTTCTTTGCAAAGATGAGTGTCATCTCAAGGGAGGTGAGTATAGGGCTGGCTTGAGAAGAGCGGCTCCGGTTGGGATCGAAGGACCAGTGCAGAGCAGGCGGCTCTGTGGCCGAGTCAGGCAGCTGACCCTCCATACTGTAGTTCCCACGGGCTCCCACTTAGCAAGCAGTAAAAGGAAGGAATTAGGTCAGAAACCTTAACCATATTTTCTCTTCTCATTTAGTGTTGCCAATGAGAATCCAAACTTCAACTGTGTCACCATAGGTCTGACAAAGACATTTGACGCTGCGTTGTGTGACACTAGCTATCGCTGGATCTGTGAGAAGACCCCCAAGTGATCACAGTTCTCTGTGATGAGAATTTAAAAATACCTACAGAAATAACAAGAAAATAATTAATGACTGGGACTCATCCAAGAAATACAGACCATCAAAAACTGTCCATCTTCCTCATGCTGCTGGGAGAGCTCCCTAGTGAATTCCTAGGGCATTACAAATACACTCAGATGCTCACCTGCAACCAAACATTTCCCAAGACTAAATTTCCTGTAAGGGGCAAACCTATGACTCGGGATCATCACAGGCCATCTAGTGAATTAATGAGCTGTTTTAATCTGTCTACTAGTGGAGGTCCTTGTCCGTTTGGGAAATGACCTTCTGCAGTCTGCTGGGGGAGCTGGGTGTTAGCCATCTCCACCACCAGGGCAAGCTTCCCGGAGGGCTCACAGTTGGTTTCAAAATGAAGTATGTTCCTGTAGGGCTGAGAACTGCTGACAGTTCAACAGGGTTTAGCCGGCTGACAGAATGCGCTGTCTTCTCAGAGAACAGTCCTGCACTACTGAGGAGAACCTGCAGATGAACATGCGTGAGCACTATTTAGAAGGCAGTGTGAAGAGAAAAGGGATGAACTCAGTTTCAGGACCTCATCTGTTCCCAAAAGACACCTATTGGCATGCCTCTCCCCACAAGCGGAGGAAGCCAGAGGCCATCCTCAGTTTGAATTTAGGCCAGGCTTTGGAGTGGCTCCCTAGAGTTCAACTTGAAACAGAAAAGGCATTGCTTGTAAAAATGGATGTGGTTTTGGCTAAGACAGTAAGCAACAAACTGAATAAGCAGGGATTCCCCTAAAGAGAACCAGACAGTCTAGGATGAGGTTATAAGTTGATAATAAAATGCTTGCTTAGCATGTCCAGAGACTGGGCACGATTTCCAGAATTATCACCAAGGAAAAAAGAGAAGGAAAGGGAAGGGGAATGAAGGGGAAAGGAGAGAAATGGAAGGGAATAAAGGGAAGGGAAGGGAAGGGAAGGGAAGGGAAGGGAAGGGAAGGGAAGGGAAGGGAAGGGAAGGGAAGGGAAGGGAAGGGAAGGGAAGGGAAGGGAAGGGAAGGGAAGGGAAGGGAAGAGAGGGGAGGTGAGAGAAAGCGAAGGGGAGGGGAGGGGAGGGAAAGGGAAAGAGAGGGAAGGAAAGAAAAAGGGAAGTGAAGGGAAAAGAATGGAAGGTAAGAGCTGGAGAGGTGGCTTAGTGGTTAAGGCATTTGCCTGCAAAGCCAAAGGATTCCAGTTCAATTCTCCAGGACCCATGTAAGCCTGATGCACAAGGAGGCACATGCATCTGGCACATGCATCGTTTGCAGTGGCTGGAGGCCCTGGCACAGCCATTCTCTCTCTCTCTCTCTTGCTCTTGCTCTCTCCTTTCTCCCTCTCAAATAAATAAAATAAAATAAAAAAGAATGGAAGGGAAGGGAAGGGAAGAGGTCAATAGTGTTCAACAAGTCATTGAAAACACACAAGCCAAAAATTTTCTTGGCCTGGTATGAAAGTCTGTATGTGTGTGTGTGTGTGTGTGTGTATATATATATATATATATATATACATACATACATACATACATACACACACACACACACACTTTTGGTATGAAAGTCCTTTATAGTACGCATATAAAACTCCTTTTTAACCAAAATTTGAATGAGAAGAGTCCCTTTCCTCTGAAGGCTTTGATTTCCTGATGATTTTTGTTGAGGTATTTAGCACATACCAAAGGAGCCAATAAAAAAAAATGAAACCAGGCATTCATTTGGCTATACTAAAAGAAGGTTTAGAAAGAAGTAGAATAGTCTTAGACACCTTGTCTGCTCTGTACTTTTACAAGAAGCTATCAGCACAAGTCATGAGGTCATTGAAAAGAGAAAATGTGTGCATTGGTTGAGTAGCAAGAATTAATCCATAGAGAAGGCTATTTAAAAGTAAGGTAGTCATCTAAACTGCTTACCAGTTATACCCAGTAGCAGTGTGTGTGTGCGTGTGTGTGTTACCTTTTTTTTCATTGCTGTTACCAAATGTCAAGAGAGGAAGAGTTTCTTCTGGCTTAAAGTTCAAGAGGCTCCAGTCCGTCGTAGCGGAAAAGGCATGTTGGCATTAGCTCAAGATAGGTGATCTCGCACATCTACAGTCAGGAAGCAGAAAATGATGAATGCAGGTGCTCAGCTTACTTCCTCCTTCTAATTCAGTCCAAAACCCCAGCCCACGGAACGGTGCTTCCACGTTTAGAGTGGACCTTCCCACCTCATTTAGCCTATGTCCTTCACAGATACGTCCAGAGGTTTGTCTCCTAGATGATACTAGATCTTCTCAAGTTAATCAATATGAACCACCACAGTGTGTATATCAGCAGTTAAAATTGTTGAAAAATATATCTATTATTACAATACTAAGTTCTGTTTCTATATTGCTAAATTTCACATTTTGGGTGCCTTAGTACAGTAATAATTTCTAAAAATGAGATACTATAATAGATGTTAGTATAGCCTTAAAGAAGGCTACCAGAAGTCATGTATCTGAGATAAGGTAGAAATAGGAATTATGTTAATACCCTGTGGACATACAAGTGTCCTGGTGGCCTTAACACATATGAGTCACAGTTAGGGACTGGAGGACTAATTCACAGTGGAGAAAATAATCAACTGGATTCTAGCCAGAGGTTAGCCCCAGAGCCCAGACAGCAGAAGGGAAATCATAATCCTTCTGTTTGGAGACAGGGAACTATCATTGCTACACTCCCTGTCTTATGACAAAACAAGTACAGAATTTTGAAGTCAAGAAATGTGGACATCTAGTGGCTTCTGTGGTTGAAGGCTCCGTTGCTCCCGAGATGAGAAGGTCCTTCCATATAAGTGCTAAAAGAAGACAAGGAGGCTGGGGTGAGAGCAAGGAATATGCAGGGGATATATGGGCTTTTGTTTAAGTTCATTACTGGGAAGGACTCAAGATCCTTCAAAGGCTAAATAAATGCAGCCTTTGTTAGGGACTTAGGAGCTTAAAGAAAACCACAGAAATGTAGTAAGACATCTGGGTTACAGTTTTGTCTTTGCTTCGAGTCTCTATAGATTGCTTAAACGTCCTTGTATCTTAATTTCCCTACTTATAAAACAGGGGTAACGATACCATCTCCTAAAACTCTTTCATATGTTAAATAAGATGCCACTTTATTTATCACAATGGGTAAATTCTCTCATTGGATAAAACACCTAGTGGATAATTCAAGGGGGAAATCTTCATAAGAGTACTTTTTCAATTTTCTAGAAGGTGAATGTAGGCAAATCACTTAGTGTCCTAGAATTTGGTTGCTATCTTATATGTGGAAACGAAAATCCTCCCAAATCATAGAAAGGTGTCTCAAAAGTTTTGGAGCCAAGTGTGGTACTGGCACAAAAACAGACATGTAGATCAGTGGAACAGAATAGAGGACCCAGATGTAAGCCCAAGTAGCTATAACCACCTGATATTCGATAAAAATGCCCAAAATACTCATTGGAGAAAAGACAGCCTCTTCAGCAAATGGTGTTGGAAAAACTGGATATATATCTGCAGAAGGATGAAAATAGATTCTTCTCTCTCACCATGCACAAGAATTAAGTCCAAATAGATTAAAGACCTTAACCTCAGCTCAGACCTGAAACTCTGAAACTGCTAGAGGAAAAAGTAGGGGAAACCCTTCAACATATTGGTCTTGGCAAGACTTTCCGAATACAACCCCAATTGCTCAGGCAATAAAACCACAGATTAATCACTGGGACCTCATGAAATTACAAAGATTTTGCACTGCAAAGGACACAGTGAAAAAAGCAAAGAGGTAACCTACAGAATGGGAAAAAAAATCTTTGCCAGCTATATATCTGATAGAGGATTAATATCTAGGATATACAAAGAACTCAAAAAGTTAAATAATAAGGAATCAAACAAGCCAATCATAAAATGGGCTATGGAGCTAAATAGAGCATTCTCAAAGGAAGAAATACGAATGGCATATAAGCATCTAAAAAAATGTTCTACGTCACTAGTCATCAGGGAAATGCAGATTAAAACTACATTGAGATTCATTCTCACTCCTGTCAGATTGGCCACCATCATGAAAACAAATGATCATAAATGTTGGCGGGGATGTGGGAAAAAAGGAACCCTTCTGCACTGCTGGTGGGAATGCAATCTGGTCCAGCCATTGTGGAAATCAGTGTGGAGGTTCCTAAAACAGCTAAAGATTAATCTACCATATGACCCAGCTACAGTACTCCTAGGCATATATCCTAAGGACGCATCTCATTTCCTTAGAAGTACGTGCTCAACCATGTTTATTGCTGCTCAATTTATAATAGCTGGGAAATGGAACCAGCCTAGATGTCCCTCAACTGATGAGTGGATAATGAAGATGTGGCACATTTATACAATGGAGTTCTACTCAGTGGTAAAGAAAAATGAAGTTGTGAAATTTGCAGAAAAATGGATGGATCTGGAAAGGATTATACTAAGTGAGGTAACCCAGGCCCAGAAAGCCAAGCGCCACATGTTCTCCCTCATATGTGGATCCTAGCTACAAATGATTGGGCTTCTGTGTGAGAAGGAAAATACTTAGTAGCAGAGGCCAGTAAGTTAAAAAGGATATATAAAGGGAAGAGAAAGGAAGGGAGGAGGGTACTTAATAGGTTGGTATGGTATATATGTAAGTACATGATTGAGATGGGGAGGTAATACAATGGAGAATGGAATTTCAAAGGGGAAAGTGTGGGGGACAAGGGAGGGTATTACCATGGGATATTTTTTATAATCATGGAAAATGTTAATAAAAATTGTGAAAAGAAAATAACAAACAAAAAAAAGTTCTGGGGCCAATCCAGGTAAAGATCAAACCTTACTTCTCATATCTTGAAATGTGAGTCCAACCTGGGTAAGTTAGCCTTCATCCAACTCTCAGGCTCATGATGGAATCTGCCTGAGATAGGCAGAGCCACCAGGTGAGCCTAGCCTGCGTGGGCTTGCAGAACGAGTGGATGGAAGAAGCCAGCCCTAATCAATAGCGTAGAATTGCTAAATGCATCACCAGGTGTGATCACAGCATGTTGGAGGTGGGTGAGAAGCTCAAAGCCAGTCTTGTCTACATAGTGAATTTATGACTAGCCTGGGTAACATGAGACCCTGTCTGAAAATATCCAAAAATAAATGTAGATTCTCATACATAAGGAGGTAAGAAATATATTTCTTCCTATAGTTATTTTAAGACACACAGTAATAAAAGCCAAAATGAAAATCTCATGTTATTAGATTTCTAATAGCTATAGATATAATATAGATAATATGACCATACTGGTTAGGGACATAGGCACAACTGTACTTTTCAAAGGCTCTCATATTTTGTACAAAATGCTATACTATTCACTCAGTAGATTGTGGTCTTTTGAGGTTTTATACTATACTACAAATAAATTTGAGCAGTATCTTCAGGTTTCTTAACTTTTAATGTTTGTATAACTTTGGCCATCATTTTAATTTCAAGCTTTGTCATTATAGTTAAAGTATATCACCTGTAGATATCATAAAAGTGATCTGGTAGCACCTGACATTTTGTTTGTTTGTGTTTTGAGGTGGGGTCTTGCTGTAGCCCGGGCTGACCTGGAATTCACTGTGTAGTCTCAGGCTGGTCTCAATCTGACAGCAATCCTCCTACCTGTGCCTCCTAAATGCTGGGATTAAAGGCATGTGCCACACCTGGCAGTGCCCAACAGCACCTGACTTTTAATTGGAGTATTTAGTTGATTTTGGAAGAATGTAATTTTTGGTATTTTTGCTGGGGATTTTCCTAGCTTTAAATGTTTCCTATCTCTGTTTTTATTCTCTTTTCCCTTTCTTAGCATTCATCACATTAGATATGCCTTTTGAATTGTTTTATGCTACTGATTATCAGATGAAATTATGGTATAAGTAACAGTGAAGTTTGGATGAATTAGGATCTCTTCATCTTGTAAGATCTCCCTAAGAGTAAACCCAATTCATTTTCTCTCTGTCTCCTCTTCTGAACCTCTCTCCTTTCTGCGTTCCTCTCCCCATAGATCTCCTTCTCATTTATACCATGTGTGACTTTGGAAACAACCACTAAATTCTCCAATGCTGTTCCATCACACAGATCACAACAGACAGTATCAGCTCGAGGACTATCTCCTCTTTCTAAGGTTACTGAAACTTGGAGATGAGGTTACAGGTTTAAGAGATATTGGAGGGTTCAAATGATTCAAAATATAATTACTTTTCTTTTTAACTTCTTTATTGACAGCTTCCATAATTATAGACAATAAACCATGATAATTCTCTCCCCACCTCCTCTTTATCCCTCACCTTTTATTGGGGGAAGGGTTGAGGTACCTTTTCACTCTAGCCCAGGCTGACCTGGAATTCACTATGTAGTCACAGAATAGCCTTGAACTCACAGCAATCCTCCTAGCTCAGCCTCCCCCCACCCACTTTTTATTTTATTTATTTTTATTATTTTTTATTGACAACTTCCATTATTGTAAACAATATCCCATGGTAATTCCCTCCCCCCACTTTCCCCTTTTGAAACTCCATTCTCCATTATATCCCCTCATCATGTCAATCAGTTTCTCTTTTATTTTCATGTCATCATCTTTTCCTCCTGTTATGATGGTCTTATGTAGGTAGTGTCAGGCACTGTGAGGTCATTGATATCCAGGCCATTCTGTGTCTGGAGGAGCATGTTGTAGGGAGTCCTACCCTTCCTTTGTCTCTTACATTCTTTCCGCCACCTCTTCCACAATGGATCCTGAGCCTTGAAAGGTGTGATAGAGATATTTCAGTGCTGAGCACTCCTCTGTCACTTCTTCTCAGCACCATGGTGCCTTCTGAGTCATCCCAAGGTCATTGCTATCTTAAAAGAGCAGCTTCTCGAACCAAAAGTGAGAGTAGCATTAATATATGGATATGAACATCAAGAGAAGTATTTACTGTACAGTTTGATGAGCATAGTATATACATTTATCCAGACATTACACCCCTAGGGTTCATGACTACCCCTGTTGTAGGTTTTCAGTATCAGGGATGTATGTATTCTCTCCCATGGAGCAGGCCTCCAGTCCAATTAGAGGGCAGTTCATTTCCCCCATAACAGACATGCCACTATTATACCCATTGGCTCATTCGATCTGACTGGCCAAATATAAGGCTTGCAGTGTCCACTGTTACGTATCTTCACTGGTGATTTCTTTCTCTCCCATTGAACTGCATGCAGCGTGGCTTTTCCCAGCTTTCTGTCAGCTGGTCTACATGCAGGAGGTTTCCATCTCAGCTCCAACAGGATTTCTCAGTGATCTTGCAGCCCAAGTATGTGGAGTCTTCTGCAATAGGGTCTTACCATCTATTCCTGGTGGGAAACCATGAGCCTCAGCAATGGCCTGTAATGTTTTGTGGGCATCAGGGACCAGGGATCTCCCTGGCCAACAACTCACTGGAAAGTATCCCATCCCTGGCACTGAAAATTTTCTAGTAACAATCTATGGCTCTTGAGTGTTCCATTGTCAAAAAAAGTAGGTTTCCATATGACTTATTTATATCCTCTTAGATTTTGATTAATCACAGAGAGCTAAGCTGTTTTTTTTTAATATTTATTTTTATGTATTTATTTGAGAGAGGGGTGTAAATAGAGAAAGAGAGAGGGAGGGGAAAAGAGAGAATGGGCACACCAAGGCCTTTCCTTTACTCAATATCTTCCCCTGACCTCACTTAGGTCTTTTCATCCCCATTAATCTGTTGTTCTACTTACATATATACAATACAATCCTATTAATCCCCCCTCCCTTTGTATCTCAGATATCAAAATACAATTACTTTGCATCTCAGACTAACTTGATGCACAAAGGTATCAGTGACACACCATGAAGATCTAAACTCCAGGTTGGACTGAAGATGCAGGTACATGCTCACTAGCAACCCCATGACTCAAGAAGCAGAAGGGTAAGAATGGCCACATGAAAGTCCCGCCTTGCTACACAGTGACACCCTGTCTGAAAAAAAATACAAAACTGGAAAAGAAACAAACAAATAAACAAAAAACAAATTAGAGCTGGAGAGATGGCTTAGCAGTTAAGGCACTTGCCTGCAAAGCCAAAGGATTCAGGTTCGATTTTCTATGACCTATATAAGCCAGATGCACAAGGTGGTGTATGCATCTGGAGTTTGCTTGCAGCAGCTGGAGGCCTTGGTGTGCCCATTCTCTCTCTCCCTCTCCCTCTCTCTCTCTCTTTATACCCCCTCTCTCAAATAAATACATAAAAATAAATATTAAAAAACCAACTTAGTTCTCTGGGATTAAATGCTCAGTGAATGTTAGCTGGTAGTATTAATTTCCCTTTTCTTGTTATTGTGCCCCTGATATCCAAGGTTGACTGTGGTCCTCTTGTTAGCTGGGAAATCTTTTCATTATGTAAAAAGTATTTAGAGGGATGGCCTTCTGAATTGTCACCAATGCACATTAAATCTCAGATCCAATGTCATCTAGCGTGTACACCATTTGTCAACTGTGAAGTTAACTAACTGTGTCACGTATGCTTTCCTTTTCTGCATTTCCTCATCTGGAAATCAGGACAAGAAGGTGCCAGCTGGTGATGATGACAGAGTGATGAAACAGTGACCAGATGTCACAAAGATGGGAGGGGCTAAGAGGGTTCACAGCAAACATCAGGGATGTGTTCTCCCTGACCGAAAGTGGACAGTCCTGTTTCCCACGGCCTTGGCCTCAGAAACTGTGGGAAAAATAAGCCCTGGTCCCAGGGCTTCCATTTCCAGATAACAGAGCTACCTTCAAACAGTGGCAGTTTTAGAACAGCAAAAAGAGAGATCCGTGGACCTGGGACCCAGGAGTCTAAGGAATCAAGCTTCTCTTCCCTTGCCTACAATCCCCGGTCAGCACAGTGTTTCACTTCTACACCTCACAGGAAAAGAGCTGGACCACCATGAAACTTATTTTCTATATGAGCATCCTAGCTGGTATGTAACTACTCTTTCCCTTAAGGCGTAGGTCAACATAGGATGGGATGAGGCAAAGGTGAAATGTGGGAAAGTTGCAAGAGAACAATCAATAAATAATCAGTGCAGGGCTGGAGAGATGGCTTAGAGGTTAAGCGCTTGCCCATGAAGCCTAAGGACCCTGGTTCGAGGCTCGATTCCCCAGGACCCACGTTAGCCAGATGCACAAGGGGGCGCACAAGTCGGAAGTTCATTTGCAATAGCTGGAGGCCCTGGTGCACCCATTCTCCCTCTCCCTCTCTCTCTCTCTCTCTCTCTCTCTCTCTCTCTCTCTCTCTCTCTCTCTCTCTCTCTCTGTTGCTCTCAAATAAATAAATAAAAATAAAAATAAAATTTAAAAAACAGCAAAACAAAAGAGAGGAAGGAAGGAAGGAAGGAAGGAAGGAAGGAAGGAAGGAAGGAAGGAAGGAAGGAAGGAAGGAAGGAAGGAAAACTTCCACAAGCAGAATTAAGGTCTCCTCATACCACATCCAAAGGCTGTCAGCAGTAGACTAATTCCATCCTTCTAAATACTAAGCTATGGGATGGGTTATAGCACACAGCTGCCTGGAAATGCCTCAATAGTGAGTGCTCCCACCCTTTAATCTAAAATATGGCCTGCCTTAGCCATGATAAAAGTCCTTCAGTCAACAAGGACAGAGATCCCATGGGGACTTCAGATAAGTCCTCTTCCCTATAAGCTCAGAATGCAATGAATGGTAAAAGTGGAAACAAGATACTCAATACTAGGGTCCCTGCCTTCTGCATTCCCTGCTTCCATGAAGCTCTGGCTGTAGAATTGACTGGTGAGGCATTTCCAACTACTCCCTGATGGCCAAGGTCGCATCTGTATTAGCTGGGTAAACTCCACCTCAGCTGAGGTGGGATGGGATATGTTGCCAATGTCACAGAGCTGCCGTGAAGCTGAGATAAGTCTGTGCAAAACAAGGGGGCTGGTACCTGATATAGAGTTCAGTGTCTCTTGCCCTCCTTAGTCCATCCTAGGACACCCTTGGAGTTTTGAACTATGATCACACAGAGGAGGTGGGTGAGGGTCAGGCCCATTGTGGTAGGATCAGCAAAAGTACCAAGAACAGTCAAGATAGGAAGTGTTTCTGACACTAGATTGAGCATTATTTTCTTTTATATTTT
Source organism: Jaculus jaculus (assembly GCF_020740685.1). NCBI lineage: Eukaryota > Metazoa > Chordata > Mammalia > Rodentia > Dipodidae > Jaculus > Jaculus jaculus. The sequence continues at coordinate 102,762,572 of NC_059111.1, read as the reverse complement.
GTTTTTTTAATATTTCATTTATAAAAATAATAGACCTCACAATGGATACCAATAACCTCCCTGGAATGGAGGTCAGGGAGAGGGGATATAAGAGCAAAACCATTTTAAGAGTAAAATATTTTTAAAACTGAAAAAACTAAATGTTCATTTTAGAAATTTGGGGTTTTTTTTTAAAGTAGAAAAATGAACTATATCACTGTCCATGCGTAACATACCAATAACTGACATTTTTCATTTAAATTATTTTTGTTTTTAGACAATTAAATTGTATTATATGTATTCCATTATTTTAACTGAAATGTTACTAATATTTCATTTTGCTATTTAATATTTTAAATACAATTTCAATAGATGATCTTTCACATGTTCATGTGCTTATTTATTTCAGTACTTAGCAATACTGTATTAGATATTTAGGCTTCCAATGTTCAGCTAATATAAATAGTGCTAAAATGATTAGACTTTTAATAATATGTGTATATCTGATTATTTCATTAAAACAGATTATTGTGGTTGGAATTATCAAGTCACAAATTATGAGAATTTATAATTCTCAATGCCTATTTCTAAATTAATTTTTAAGAAACTAAAGTCAACTTAGAAGCTGCAAATGTGTCTTTCACATACACTTTCTTAAATATTAGCAATATTAATCAAAAATGATTATTATAAGTATTATGCAAAGTGTAATTAATTGATTACTTCTTTTCATTTCTATTTTTTTTAAGTTTTGTTTATTTTTATTTATTTGAGAGCAACAGACAGACAGAGAAAGAGGCAGAGAGAGAGAATGGGCGCGCCAGGGCCTCCAGCCACTGCAAATGACTCAAGATGCATGCGCCACCTTGTGCATCTGGCTTACATGGGTCCTGGGGAATCGAGCCTCAAACTGGGGTCCTTAGGCTTCACAGGCAAGCACTTAACCACTGAACTATCTCTGGCCCTGATTACTTCTTTTAAATCATCCATATTTCTTTTCAACTGGGAAGACACTGACCTTGGTATATTAAGAAGATCATTTATTTTCCACAGGGATGTCTTTCTTTGCTCACTCGGCTGTGCAAAAAGAAGACCATGCTCCCTATTTGGTGTACCTCAAGTCTTACTTCAACCCTTGTGTAGGTGTCCTCATCAAACCCATCTGGGTGCTAGCCCCATCTCACTGCTACTTACCGTGAGTACTGAGCAACCTCAACCCCTGAAGCTGGTCCGACTCACTCCAAATCAGAAATTCTCCAATAAGGGCAACTGTCCCCCTTGTGTCCACTTGACAATGCCTAAGGATGCTTTTCATCACCCCATCAGGGAAGAGAGCTACTGTCATCTTAGTGGGTAGACGCCTAGTGAGGATGCCGCCAGAATTCTTAGCGTGCGCTGTGGCTCCCCCACCTAGAAACCTGTCCTGAAAAACATTGACAATGCTGCTATGGAAAGGCCCGAGCCACACGTCACACCTCCTCTATATCTCACCTGTCTTTTTGTAAAATTTTGCACTAAGACATGAATGCATTTCTTCCATTAAGAACAGAGAAGAGGCTGCAGAGATGGTTTAGCCTGTGAGGTCTAAGAACTCATGTTTGAATCTCCAGGTCCCACATAAGCCAGACACAGTAATGCAAGTGCACAATGTCGCACGTGTCTAGAGTTTGTTCACAGCAACTGAAGGCCCTGGCATGCCCATTCTCTCTCTCTCTCTCCCTCTCTCTCTCCCTCTCTCTCTCTCTCTCTCTCTCTCTCTCTCTCTCTCTCTCTCTCTCCCTCCCTCCCTCCCTCCCTCCCTCCCTCCTCTCTCTCTCTCTCTCTCTCTCTCTCCCTCTCTCAAAATAAGAAAAAGAAAAACTTTTAAAGAACCCAGCAGATAAGGTACAATTCACTCCAATTAGGTAAATTTAGAAGAGCTTTGAGAAGAGAACTAAAAAAGTAATGCACATAATGACAGGAAAACGCAAACAGTCACAGGTCCCCCAAAGGCAGTCTTAGGAGCACTATATGCCCATATATATATATATAGTGCCCATCCCATCTGTATGCCTATAAGGAAAGAAAGGGATTGAGGAAGACACTTATGCATGAAGAGTCTACCTGATGGCAAGGGTAACCTTTGTCAAAGACACAGCCAAGCCAGGTGTGGTGGCGCACGCCTTTAATTCCAGCACTCGGGAGGCAGAGGCAGGAGGATCTCCATGAGTCTGAGGCTGCCCTGAGACTACATAGTGAATTCCAGGACAGCCTGAGCTAGAGTGAGATCCTACCTTGAAAAACCAAAAAATAAAAGACACAACCAAGGAATGGGGAGGTGACTCAGCTGTTAAAGGTCCTTGCTTGCAAAGCCTGCTGGACAGGGTTCAATTTCCCAGTGCCCATACCCATGTAAAGTCATATACACAAAGTGGCACATGCAGTTTGTTTACAGCAACAAGTGATCTTGGCATGTCCCTCTCCCCCCGCCCCTCTCTTTCCTTACAAATGAATATAATTTTGAAAACAGACACAGCTGATCTGAGGCACTGACGCAGACAGAGAGCAGAGAGGACAAAAGACTACAGCCTCCCCCTTCTCCCTTCAAGTGCTTCCAGTGCTTCCTGCTAACCAAGAAATCTCATGGATTTAGTCCACATGCTACCTTCCAAAACTTCAGAGCAGCTTAGAGACACCCGTCAGTGGTTTGGGTGAAGAAAACAGAAGATGGACAATTCTCTGGTCATTTCATTCTCCTGTTTCCCCTAAAATGCAAATTTTACACCGTGATAGATCAGATGTAGAGAGAGGGTAGAATACTAAACTTCACAAGCATTATCTTCATCTCCACTGCATTAAGGACATCACCTTCAAACCCAGTGGTTAAGGTCTCCGCTAGGAATAAACACAGGGTCCCACTGCCCCGACATATTGTGAGCAGATGCGACAATCAAGATAGAGCATCATTCACAGTACCTGCCACATTGTAATACCCAATACCCAATGCCTTAACAACGATGACAGTTACTTTCCCCTTCTCCCTCCAGGAATTTGAAGGTGATGCTAGGAAATTTCAAAAGCAGAGTGAGAGACGGTACAGAGCAGACAATTAGTCCCATCCAGATCATCCGCTACTGGAACTACAGCGACGCTGCCCCACAGGATGACCTCATGCTCATTAAGCTTTCTAAGCCCCCCGTTCTCAACCACAAAGTCCAAGTCATGCCCATTGCCACCAGCAATGTCCAGCCAGGCACCAAGTGTATAGTTTCAGGTTTGGACTGGAGCCAAGATAACAACGGTGAGTGCTCCTCCCAGCAAATTAAGGATGTCAGCTTCCCCCTGAAGAGGAGTATCCATGTCCTAAGAGAAGGGGGCCACTGGGGAATGGCTGGAGACCTAAGGGGGACACTACAAGAGCAGTCAGGGAAGCTGGGCATGGTGGTGCACGCCTTTGATCCCAGCACTCGGGAGGCAGAGGTAGGAGAATCGCCATGAGTTCAAGGCCACCCTGAGACTACAGAGTGAATTCCAGGTCAGCCTGGGCTACAGCGAGACCTTACCTCAAAAAAAGCAAAAACAAAAAAAGAGTCGTCTGGACACCTGCCCAGAAGCCCAATGCTTCTCTGCTCCCTGGTGTCAAATGTCCCTTCCCTGCCTCTGCAGGGCTTTCGCAGCCAGAGCCCCCAGTCCATCCGACTGCACACAGACCACATCATTCCTGGTTGCTAGAGATGCCATTCCCACGAAGGAGGCCAGTGGTCCCATTTCACATGTAAAAGACAGCTCAGACAAACTGAGTCAGGTAATCTGATTCCCTCAGGACTGGACACAGAGGAAAATGGACACTGTTATTTCAGTGACCAGATCACAATACTCTGGATTAACATTCATAGTGACTCAAGTTCATTTATTCCCTTGTTCTTTTCCGTTTTAACTACACACACAGGACACACACAGAAAGAGAGAGAGAAAGAGACAGAGAGACATTGAAGTGAGGGTTAGAATTGAATAGCAATTGTGACCAGGCTGTTTCCTCTCACTCTGTCTTCTTCTCTCAGAGAGGCATCCTGACTTACGGCAGAACCTTGAGGCCCCTGTGATGACTGACGAAGAATGTCAGATGACTGAGCAAGGAAGCAGCCACCGGAACTCCATCTGTATTAAATTTATGAAAGTACTCAACCGGATTATGGGGGTAAATGTTTTTTTAATCTACATTCAGATTTATCTTACTTGTATATTGTCCTGTTAACTATTTAACCGGGGTGCCATTTTTTTATTGTCATTTTTTTGAGATTTTTATAAGGCCACTACAATGAGACTTTTCATTTCCTAATCAGGGATTCCCCTTACAAAGAGCTTTGTTAGAAAACAGTATAATGGGCTGGAGAAGATGGCTTAGCGGTTGGGGCACTTGCCTGCAAAGCCAAAGGACCCTGGTTTGATTTCCCCAGGACCCACATAAGCCAGATACACAAGGAGACCCTGCATTTGGAGTTCGTTTATAGTGGCTGGAAGCCCCGGTGTGCCCATTTTCTCTCTCCCTCCCTCCCTCTCTACCTCTCAAATAAATAAATAAATATTTTTTGTTCATTTTTTATTTATTTGAGAGCAACAGACATAGAGAGAAAGACAGGTAGAGGGAGAGAGAGAATGGGCGCGCCAGGGCTTCCAGCCTCTGCAAATGAACTCCAGACGCGTGCGCCCCCTTGTGCATCTGGCTAACGTGGGACCTGGGGAACCGAGCCTCGAACTGGGGTCCTTAGGCTTCACAGGCGAGCGCCTAACCACTAAGCCATCTCTCCAGCCCAATAATATATTTTAAAAAGAAAACAGAATAATGACTTTGAGGCCCCTACTGCCTAGGGACCAAGACTGAGCAAGAAATCTATAACAAGTCCCAACAAAGCCACCTGCATGGCCTTGGGACTTACCTAAGAGCAGAAGAGGAACAGAGCAGCCACACCTCCTTAGACACCTGGAAGGACTAAAGACCTTCTTTATCTCTCTTCTACCGACTCTAACTTCTCTCATATAATGTGTCCAGACACACCATTTCCCCCAGAAACTCATAAAAGAGAACACCCCGTTTCTTGGATTTCCAGAGCTCACTTGCCCCTCTCCCCTTTGTCTTTAGACCCCACTTCCAACTCTCTTAAGGAAAGCTTGAACTCTAAAAGACCATTGTCTCAGCTGCCTCTCATCAAATGAGCCCGTTGCTCTCTCTTTCATCCCGCTTTTGATCAAACTTTATTCACTGAAGTGTATTACATACCTCTAGTTATTCCCACTTTGCTGGATATTCATTCTCATAGCTACAAGTAAAAGAGTGGGGGGGGGGAACACTTTTTTTTTTTAATTTAAAAAAAAATCAAACTTTTAACAAGTTAAAACTTACTTCAAACTGGGCATGGTGGCACACGCCTTTAATCCCAACCACTCAGGATCTCCATGAGTTCAAGGCCACCCTGAAATTACATAGTGAATTCCAGGTCAGCCTGTGCTAGAATTAAACCCTACCTCAAAAAAAACAAAAAACAAAAACAAACAAAAAAACAAAAAAACCTTACTTCAAAATGAGGAAGGACTCATTTTATATGGGATATCCAGAGACGCTGATCTTGGATTTTCAAGATCAAACAAAGCTAGCTACCACCAAGTTAGACAAAAAGAGCCTAAGCTCTCAGTCCTCCAACTCAGTGCCCCTTTTATGACATCATGCTGCCTCTCAGCAGAGCTCATCTGAAGTGAGAGCTTCTAGGGAGGATTCCTGTGAGAGGACCTGATGACTCTCTCTCTTTCTCTCTCTCATCTCTGACAGGAAGTGGCTGTTGCGACTGTCATTTGTAAAAACAAGCTACAAGGGATCGAGGTTGGAAACTTCATGGGAGGAGACGTTGGTATCTATACCAATGTTTACAAGTATGTGTCATGGATTGAGAAAACCACTAAAGATAGGAAAAATTGAATCCCTACTTCGCCCTCTGCAGCCCACTGTCTCTGCCATTGACTATACAAGATCATATGCTCCCTAAACTCAAAATAAAATCTCCAAGTAGGAATGTTCAGGTGCAGCACACTTGGCAGCCAGTGTCGGCTTCTTTGAGCCTGCGCCCATACCCTGCTGCACTGTCCTGGGTTACGCTCATTACTATACGTAGTAATGCTTATGACAAAACCTTGAAGTTGTTTTTCATCCTCCTTTACAAAAGAAGACTTACAGCTAAAGAAAGCATAGCCCATAATTATCAGATTATCAGAGCTTTGAATGAAATGCCAAAATGCCTATTCTAAATCTCGTGCAATTTGCCTCGCTATTACAAGGGAATCCATGGCGTTGCTCTGGGGTGTGGGGTCAGGGCAAATAAAATATAGGCATAGTACTAGCTTCAGAGGAAAGGAAAGTATCCTGAGGGGCAGGACAGACTGTTTTAAGATCTTGGCTGCAGCTAGGGCTGGGGATATATATAGTTCAGTGAGTCCCGCTTGCTTTGAAAGATTGAGGACCAGAGTTCAATCCCCAGAACCCACGTAACAATGCCTGGAGTGGTGGGGCGTGCTTGCTTAGAATTCCAGCACTGAGGAGGCACAGGCAGACAGATTTCTGAAGCTTGCTGACCAGCCCGTTTAGTTTACTTGGCAAGCTCCAGGCCAATGAGAGGTCCTGCCTCAAAAAAGGTCAGTGAAGGAGGCTGGAGAGATGGCTTAGTGGTTAAGTGCTTGCCTGTGAAGCCTAAGGACCCTGGTTCAAGGCTTGATTCCCCAGGACCTGTGTTAGCCAGATGTACAACGTCTGGAGTTTGTTTTGCAGTGGCTGGAGGCCCTGGCATGCCCATTCTCTCTCTTTCTGTCACTTTCAAATAAATAAATAAAAATTAAAAATAAATAAAAAATTTTAAAAGCCCAGCACTGAACACTGCATGGGGACCACGCCTGTAACACATGAGCCTCTTGCAGGGTACACTTCATACCCAAACCACAACAGTGTTGAGATAAGGGCAACAAATCCCTGAATTCTTGAGATAAACACCTTGATCATGGCATATCCAGTGTTTTAATCTGGTGTTACATTCTGTTTTCTGATCAAATGATCATTTGTATTTCACATATCTTACTTTTATATTTACAGGTTAAGTTGGCCTATGGTTTTTTGCCTTTGATTTCTGTCTGGTTTGGGGGCCAAGATTGTATCAGCTTCAGAGTGAAATTGGGAAGTTATTTCCCTTATTCTTCAATTATCTAGAATAGCTTTTTAGAGATTAAATTATAGGGCTGGAGGGATGGCTTAGCGGTTAAGGTACTTGCTTGCAAAGCCAAAGGACCCAAGTTCAATTCCCTAGGAACCACGTTGGCCAGATGCACAAGAGGCCACACGCATCTAGAGTTCATTTGCAGTGGCCAGATGCCCTGGCACAACCATTCTCTCTCTCTCTTTCTCTCTCTCAATAAATAAATAAAAATTTTAAAAAAACAAGTAAATTATAACAGGGTTAATTTTTATCTATAAATTTTTCTGCATGGGAATAACTGCTATTACTTCAAGCTATTATATTAAATAAGTATGTTCTTATTTCTTCGTAACTCAGTTTTTAAAATTATTTATTTATTTGAGAGGGGGGAAAGAGAGAGAAACAGAAAGAGGCAAACAAAGAGAGAGAATGGGCACGCAAGGGCCTCTAACTATTGCAAACAAACTCCAGGCACATGCACCACCTAGTGAATCTGGCTCTATGTGGGTACTGGGGAATCAAACCTGGGACTTTTAGCCTTTGCAGGCAAGTGCCTTAACCACTAAGCAATCTCTCCAACCCCCTGAACTCCGTTTTTGTAAATTGTATTTTTCTAGAAATTTACAATTTCATCTAAGTTTTCAAATTTATTGAAGTAAAGTTTTGCCTGGGGTGTTTTTATTATCTGTCCACTGTCCCACTTTTATTTAATATAGTTTGGAAGTCTTAGCCATAGCAATAAGGCAAGAGACACACATAAAAGGGATACAAATTGGAAAGGAAGAGATCAAGTTATCATTATTTGCAGATGACATGATTCTATACATAAAGGACCCTAAAGACTCTACTAGCAAACTGTTAGAGCTGATCAAAACCTACAGCCATGTAGCAGGATACAAAATAAATACACAGAAATCAGTAGCCTTCATATATGCTAACAACAAACACACAGAGGATGAAATCAGAGAATCACTCCCATTCACAATTTCATCAAAAAAAAAAAAAAGTACCTTGGAATAAACCTAACCAAGGAAGTAAAGAATCTCTACAATGAGAACTTTAAAACACTCAAGCGAGAAATTGCAGAAGACACTAGAAAGTGGAGAAATATCCCTTGTTCCTGGATTGGAAGAATCAATATTGTGAAAATGGCAATCTTACCTAAAGCAATCTACACATTTAATGCAATCCCTATCAAAATTCCAAAAGCATTCTTCATAGAAATAGAAAAAACAATCCAAAAATTCATTTGGAACCACAAAAAACCTCGAGTATCTAAAATAATACTGAGCAACAAAAATAAGGCTGGTGGTATCACCATACCTGATTTTAACCTATACTACAGAGCCATAGTAACAAAAACAGCATGGTACTGGCACAAAAACAGACATGTAGATCAGTGGAACAAAATAGAGGACCCAGATGTAAGCCCAAGTAGCTATAGCCACCTGATATTCGATAAAGATGCCCAAAATACTCATTGGAGAAAAGATAGCCTCTTCAGCAAATGGTGTTGGGAAAACTGGATATATATTTGCAGAAGGATGAAAATAGATTCTTCTCTCTCGCCATGCACAAGAATTAAGTCCAAATGGATTAAAGACCTTAACCTCAGACCTGAAACTCTGAAACTGCTAGAGGAAAAAGTGGGGGAAACCCTTCAACATATTGGTCTTGGCAAAGACTTTCTGAATACAACCCCAATTGCTCAGGCAATAAAACCACAGATTAATCACTGGGACCTCATGAAATTACAAAGATTTTGCACTGCAAAGGACACAGTGAAAAAAGCAAAGAGGCAACCTACAGAATGGGAAAAAAATCTTTTCCAGCATGATATCTGACAGAGGATTAATATCTAGGATATACAAAGAACTCAAAAAGTTAAATAATAAGGAATCAAACAAGCCAATCAAAAAATGGGCTAAGGAGCTAAATAGAGCATTCTCAAAGGAAGAAATACAAATGGCATATAAGCATCTAAAAATATGTTCTACGTCCCTAGTCATCAGGGAAATGCAGATTAAAACTACATTGAGATTCATTCTCACTCCTGTCAGATTGGCCACCATCATGAAAACAAATGATCATAAATGTTTGTGGGGATGTGGAAAAAGAGGAACCCTTCTGCACTGCTGGTGGGAATGCAATCTGGTCCAGCCATTGTGGAAATCAGTGTGGAGGTTCCTAAAACAGCTCAAGATTGATCTACCATATGACCCAGCTATAGCACTCCTAGGCATATATCCTAAGGACTCATCTCATTTCCTTAGAAGTACGTGCTCAACCATGTTTATTGCTGCTCAATTTATAATAGCTGGGAAATGGAACCAGCCTAGTTGTCCCTCAACTGATGAGTGGATAATGAAGATGTGACACATTTATACAATGGAGTTCTACTCAACGGTAAAGAAAAATGAAGTTATGAAATTTTCAGAAAAATGGATGGACCTGGAAAGGATTATACTAAGTGAGGTAACCCAGGCCCAGAAAGCCAAGCGCCACATGTTCTCTCTCATATGTGGATCCTAGCTACAGATGATTGGGCTTCTGCGTGAGAAGGAAAATACTTAGTAGCAGAGGCCAGTAAGGTAAAAAGGAAACATAAAGGGAAGAGAAAGGAAGGGAGGCGGGTACTTAATAGGTTGATATTGTATATATGTAAGTACAATGATTAATATGAGGAGGTAATATGATGGAGAATGGAATCTCAAAGGGGAAAGTGTGGGGGGTGGGGGAGGAAGGGAATTACCATGGGATATTTTTTATAATCATGGAAAATGCTAATAAAAATTAAAGTTTTTTTAAAAAAATTTCAATAATCTCGGCAGGAAGATGGCGGGCCTGGGGTCCTGAGCGCAGCGGGTCCGCCTCGTCCCCCACCGCGCGCCTGTGGCCCGAGCCTGTGGCCCGCGGGGCAGCGTGAGTCAGCAGCGGCCAGCGCGGAGACTGCCCAGCCTGCTGGTGGACCCGGCCCAGGAGACGGTGCACCGCCGCTGCCAGGACCCCATCAATGTGGAGAGCCTGCTGCCACCAAAGATACGGATTAATTCAGGAAAAAATGTACAGTATGTATCCATGAGAACTCTAAAAGTGAAGAGGCCTCGTTTTGATGTGTCACTGGTTTATCTAACTCGAAAATTTATGGATCTTGTCAGATCTGCTCCTGGGGGCATTCTTGACTTAAACCAGGTTGCCACAAAATTGGGAGTATGAAAATGGCGAGTGTATGACATCACCAATGTCTTAGATGGCATCGAGCTAGTGGAAAAGAAATCTAAGGATCATATTCGGTGGATAGGATCTGATCTTAAAAATTTTGGAACAGTGCCCCAACAAAAGAAACTCCAGGAAGAACTCTCCGACTTATCAGCAATGGAAGATGCACTGGCGAGTTAATCAAAGATTGTGCTCACTTGAGTCTCCTCCAAATCATATTAGGAACCAGCCTGGTGCTGAAGAACCCAGATAGAGTGGCCATTATCCAGGGTTAAAGGGAGAGGTAGCAGGTAGAAGTCACTGAGGAAGGGTTAGGGGCTTCAGCCAAAAACAGATTCGGGGAGACAACCAACTGAGGCTTTAAATGTCACACCTTCCAAGTCTTTCCTACCTCATCTCCCAGCTTCAGGTGAGGTGTTAACAGTATTATCTCAATTTGTAGTCTTTTTTTTTCCATTCCAGCTGTCCTGAGCCCTCGATGGTGTATGCCCGCCCCCCCCACAACCTTTCCTAGCAGATTCCTTCCTTTCCCTTGGCCAAAGACTTATTGAGTGGATAGGGGTGAAGCCTTGGTCTGACCCTCCAAAACCCTGGCCACTTAAAAAGTATATCCCTGATGGGTGGAAAGGTGTGTGCTGCCACATAGATGTTTGGGTCACTCCCCAGAGGAGAGGTAAACGACACCCTCCATCTTCATGATATCTTTTTGCTGTTGCCATTGACTTCCTACCCTTTATTTTGTCCTATCCTACACTGCAGATTTCTATTTTGTGTTGAACTTGCTTTTTTTCATATTGAAAGGATGACATTGCCCCAAGAGCCAAAAATAAATGGGAATTGACAAAAAAAAAAAAAAAAAAAAAAAAGATTGTGCTCAACAGCTGCTTGAGTTAACAGATGACAAAGAAAATGAAAGACTGGCGTATGTGACCTACCAGGATATTCTCAGCATTCAAGCCTTCCATGAACAGATTGTTACCGCAGTTAAGGCCCCAGAGGAACCCAGACTGGATGTTGCAGCTCCCAGAGAAGACTCCGTAACGGTGCACATAAGGAGCACCAAGGACCCACTGACGTGTGTTTATGTGAAGTGGAGCAGAGCCACTCAAGTGGCAGCGCGTCTGATGGAGCAGAGACCTCCTCCTCTCAGAGCAAACACCCAGAACGCCCCGAGAAAGAAGCAACGCCTCAGTGAAGTGAAGGATCATTCGGGAGGAACTGACAGCCTCTGAGAAATGGACTGAGGTTTGAGAACTGCACATGTGGATAAATTCCGCATCGGTTTAATTCTCAGCAATAAATGGCCATGAAGTGCCCTCACTCTCCTTCCATAGCAGCAGTAAGGCCAGTAGGAGCTGAGTAGCTCCCTACTGGAGTAACTGGATAATTATGGTGACCACATTCAGAATCCACTTTTGATCATTGTTCTCTGCCTTTTATCAGTGAAAAAGACATCTTGTCTCCTGAAATAGTTTTATCACAAGGAATAGCATGAAAATAGATGGTCAGGTCTGACAAAGGCAATTCCTCATAGATGCTGCCTTTCCCTAAAGAATCCTGTTGTGTTACACAAGAGAAATTGCCTTACACTGGTTCACATTTGCAAGTTTGTAAGTGTTGTACACTGGCTAGGTGTACACACAGAACGATATGTGATGTCTTTGTATATATCTGTAAAATGTTTAGATTACTTGTGAAATATGTCTTAAGTCATACTTTCCAGCCTTGTACAGCCAAAATAATGTATAGGTGGAAAGTGACAAATAAATGCTCTAATTTCCTTAATATCTCTAACTTATTAGAATCCTCTGGATGAGAGTTAGCAGTTATTTTTTTTCAAATTTCTACATGTAGAAGTGTCACAAATGTGCTATACATTTAAATTCATGTACTTAATTAAACTATTTTAATATGGTTTCCAATTCTAAAATTGGAGTCAGGTATTTGCTGATTTTCAGCTGCCTACAGGATTACTGTGTCTCAGTCAGTTGGTAGCTTGCCTTAAGACTTTGGGAGCAAGTATAGAAATACTGTCAGGTTACAGATCAGCTCACGGAGATGAGAATTTGGTCATGGTGAAATTGGCAATCACGTGAAGTTTCCTGCAAGCAGGTTTTTGGGGTGCACTTCTGCACGCAGCCATGCTCCTCGGTCGGGGTCACCTCCCATGCCTTGTTCCCTGCCCACCTTTCAGCTCTAGTCCACCTTTCTAGCACCTCACTGTTTCTACCTCAGTAAGTCACGGACCACTCTGTGCCTCAGTTTACTCAGTAATTTACCATAGACTGTGAGCTCCTTGAGTTACCTTAGGTAGTCATTGCTCTATCTCAGCGCCTTACACCATGCCTGGTCCAGAAAAAGTGCCCAATAAATGTGTGACAAACCAAAAAAAAAAAAAAAATTCAATCTCAGTATCCAGAGGTAAGGAAAATGTTTCATTCATATTTTTCAACTTCAACATTCTTTATCTTATAGTGGTACATTAGTTTAAGTTGTCATAATGCATCTTAAACTGGGTGGCATATAAACTATTCCTGTGGTTTGGGCGGCTGTGAAGTCCAATGCCCAGGTGCCAACAGATTCAGTGTCTGAAGAAGGCCTACTTCCTAGTTCACAGCCAATAAGTGCATGTATGTGTGTGTGTGTACACATGTCCATGTATGTGTGTGTGTACACATGTCCATGTATGTGTACGTGTGACATAAGAGCCTTCCAAATATAAAGGCAATGATTCCATTTATGATGGATCTACCCTCAGAACCAAAATGTATCCCCTCACAAAACCCCAGCTCTAAACAAGGTTTCTGTATATGAATTTGTTTTTTGTTATTTCTTTGGTTTTGTTTCATCTTCCTTTGCTTAAGTCAGGGTCTCACACTGGATACAGTGTGATAACAGGCTTGCTTTATACTTGAAATAATCCTTTTGCTCCAGTCTCCCAAGTGCTAGGGTTACAGACATGGATTTGCCTGGCTTCATGAAGTCAATTTCAATTTCAATTGAATATCAATTTCACAGGGATACAAACTTTCTGTGTGTGGCAAGTGTTTGTAATTTACTAGCCTTTTTGGAGAACAAATCTTTTTTCAATATCTATGCAAAGAAGAAACACACTGAAGAAAGATAATTGAAGGTAATTTAATATGATATATTAAGGGTCAGGAAAGATTAAAGAAACTAACAAGGTGTGATGAAAGCTCCAGAATCTGATGGTTAAGTTCTATTGTCAACTTGTTCAGATTGAGAATCAAATAAGAGACACCCTCTTGAGCAGGTCTGTGAGGACTTTCTTTAAAAGATTGATGGAGGGAGGAAGGGCATCTTCCAGAGCAGTGGTCCCTCCAGTGAGAATATATACAGAAGCTCCCAGGGAACACAGGGCCTTTCCCTTGAATGTCCTTGCTACTTGCGAGTGGTACACACACCTTCCCTGTTGCTGTTATCCTCCATGGTCACTGGAGCCCCACCCTCATCAGCCTTCCAATGGGAACCAAAGACCACCAGCGACCCAGGAATCTTCCAGGTCTTTAGTGACAGATTGGGACTGCTGAGGCCCCCAGTTTTGTAGACTGAACAGCTTCTGTGTTCCCTGACTTTTCAGCTTGCAGGTAGCCATTATGACGGCTCAACCAGAATCCTGTAAACTAATATAGTAAGTCCTCTTTATAATACATATTAAGTATATCAGTTCTGTTCTTTTAGAGAACCCTGACTAATACAGAATTCTTCTCCAAACTCGAGCTTGAAAGTTTGCCAGTAGTTGGTTCATGTGTTAAGCTGGGTCTCCAGCTTGGTGCTGTTGGAAGATAATGAAATTTTAAGTGGTTGTGCTTGCTCAAAGGATTTGTGTCACTAAGAACTTTAGGACTCCCGCCCCTTCTCTTTCTTCTTTTTCATTCAATCGCCATGAAGTGAACGAGCATGTCACACACCTCTGCCATTACGTGCTACCTACCCCCACGTCTCCAGAGCCCTGCAGACCATGGGTCCCATCTACCGCTGACTGAGATTTCGCAAACTGTGGGCCAAGACCGCCCACTCTTCTCCATAAGCACGTCACCTTTGGCATGTCTTACAGTAGTGGAAAGCTTGCCAACACAAAGGTTAAGAGAGCAAGCGGGTGTTGCCAGCTTCCACGTGGCTGGGATGAGCATCCAAACCAGGGCCGGCTTAGAGGGGGAAGGGGTTCATTTCAGCTTGCAGATCAAAGGGGAGTCCCACCGATGGTGGAAGAAGCTGGCTCCCACTCATAAGTGCAGAAAGAAACCACCAAATAACCAGCACTACAAGCAAGCACATCAGAGCCCCTAGCCGGGCGTGGTGGCGCACGCCTTTAATCCCAGCAGTCAGGAGGCAGAGGTAGGAGGATAACCTTGAGTTCAAAGCCTCTCTGAGACTACCCAGTGAATTCCAGATCAGCTTGGGCTAGAGTGAGACCCTCCCTCAGAGAATCAAAAAAGTAAAATAAAATAAAATAAAATAAATAAAACTTCTTTGTGTATCTTTAGACTTGAATTCAGATCCACTCCCAGTGATACCTCCAGGCAGAAGGTGGAAGAGCCAAGTGGCAAGATTTTTTTTTTCTTTTGTTTTGTTTTTCTGTTTTTCGAGGTAGGGTCTCACTCTACACCAGGCTGACCTGGAATTCACTATGTAGTCTCAGGATGGCCTCGAACTCACAGCAATCCTCCTATCTCTGCCTCCTGAGTGCTGGGATGAAAGGCGTGCGCCACCACATCCAGCATTCCAAGTGACAAGGTTTAATAAAACACCTGCATCTATGGGGGAGTCTATGTGGGATATACATTCAAACAACCACGCAGTAAAGGCACAGTCATTAGAGAAGGGTCTCTGATAAGGAACCACAGCCTCAAAGACAGCAGCCTACCTGTCCCAAACCATTCCCATAAGGACATATACACAAAATTAACTTTCTCTATCTATGTATTATCCTTTTCTCTATCCTTATCTGACTGCCTTTTTTGTATGAAACTCTTCTGAATTTTATTGACATTTGTATACATATATACAATGTGTTTTGATAAAGTTCCATCCCACTGTCTTCTCTTCATTCCCCTTCCACTAGACCCCTCCTTCACAACGAGCCTTTTTTTTTTTTTAACGTTGATATCTTTTCTTGTGCATGTGTGTTGCACGGAGTTTAATTAGAGTACATAAGCTTATGGGTAACTTCCCAGTGACTACACCACTGCAGAAAATGTCTGCTGCCCAGCCAACGTCCACTTACTTTCCTTTTTGACAGCATCCGAATCCTACCCAAATGTTGGGTGCCTCGTTTTACCTAATGTAAATATTTCTGAAGTCGTAGAGAATCAGACCCCCAGCTTCAGTAGGTATGTGACGTAGAATCAGCCGTCCAGCCAGTAAATCCCCCTGAGGCCTCCGGATCAGAGCAGTGACTCAGAAATACATCCCCAGAGGCAGTGGGGCCATCAGAATGCAGCCAGGAATACACCCTGTAGTGTGACTTACTTTATGCCTCATTCCAGGAAAACACCAATATCCTTCCAAGAAACCTGTTTTTACCCTAATCAATGTAAAATCAAATGACATCCCTCATAAATAACAGAAGTAAGAACAAGAATGCCAGGTGTGGTGGCACATGTCTTTAATTCCAGCACTCGAGAGACAGAGGTAGGAGGATCACTATGAGTTCAAGGCCCTCCTGAGGCTACATAGTGAATTCCAGGTCAGCCTGCACTAGAGTGAGACCCTCCCTCAAGAAACAAAAAACAAATGAACAAAAAGTCAGAACAGAGCAGTGAGGAGAGCCAAAGCACCTCTTTCTTCAGCATAGCCAGGGTTCCTAAGATAGTGTCACAAGTCATGAATCAAAAAAGAGGAGTTGAGGGCTGGAGAGATGGCTTAGTGGTTAAGCACTTGCCTGTGAAGCCTAAGGACTCTGGTTCGAGGCTCGATTCCCCAGGACCCACGTTAGCCAGATGCACAAGGGGGCACACACGTCTGGAGTTAGTTCGTTTTCAGTGGCTGCAGGCCCTGGCATATCCATTCTCTCTCCCTCCTCCCTCTCTCTCTCTCTCTCTCTCTCTCTCTCTCTCTCTCTGCCTCTTTCTCTCTCTGTCACTCTCAAACAAATTTTAAAAAAAGAGGAGTTGAAAACATATTAAAATTATAAAACTAATGACTGGAAAAACTACAACTGAAATACAGATGTTCAAATTTAGGCATGGATTTATGATGAAGTATGATAATCTCCAAACTTTGATGAATTACAAAGGATTAAAAAGATACTGCTCACTTTTAACCAAATAAAAGAAGTAAAACCTCACATTGTAAAAATAATCACCAGAAAAACTAAAGCAGAGTGGAAACGATTATTGGCTGTAGGCAGCGAGGCTAATAGTGGTGAGCGAAATGGGAAATCAATGCTGTTCATCTCCTGCCTTTCTATACAGTGGAGTCATTCTTAGCCATAGTGTTAAGCTGAACCTTTATCACTTCAAATCTCCACATGACACCATCAAGGAGTAATACATTATCAGAGGGAGGCTATTAGTACACAAGCACATGGACACACACACACACACACACACACACACACACACACACACACAGGGATTCAGCTGCAACTCTGCGAATGCAAACTAGAGAAGATTTGATTACACAGGAATCCATTCGGGCACAAAGATTTGCCTCCTGATTTGTTTTCTTGCTAAAACACAAAGCTGCCTCACACCTGTCAACCACCAAACCATTTACAGAGAACAAAGAAATTAAATCCCAAAGTGCACATGGAAACATGTAAGGACTGTTTTAGTATCCAAGTTATACATCACATACCCTCCAAGGCTCAGGGTCCATTGCAGAAGAGGTGGCGGAAAGAATTTAAGGGCCAAAGGGAGGGGACCACTCCTTACATACAACGGTCCCGACAGAAATTGCCCTCGATACCCACGACCTCGCAGTGCCTAGCAATACCCACACAAGACCCTCATAATACAAGAAAAAATTAAGAGACTAATGGAGAGAGGGAGGGGATATGATGGAGAGCAGAGTTATGAAGGGGAAAGCAAGGGAGGGGAGGGAAATACCATGATTTGTTGTCTGTCAGTATAGACGTTCTCAGTAAAAGTATATGTATATTTTAAAAAATCCAAGTTTATTGAGGTATAGTTGGCAATAAAAATTATATACATTTACAGTGTATATGTGACATTTTGATGTATGATGCATTATAAAGTGATTACCACAATCAAGTGAATTAGTATATCTGTCACCTCACATAGTTCCCTCTCTAGAAACAGTAAGGCCTATTCTCCCAGCAAATGTCACGTGTGTAAAAGAGTACTGTTAAGCAGTGTTTTAGACTTCAGATCTCCAGGACTTACTCATCCAGGGAGCTTGTGGCCTTAAATAAGCATTCTTTATTTTTTTTCCCCACACTCCCATCCTGTAATGGCCACCATGCTCTCTTCTGCTTCCCTGAGTTTAATTTTCAAATTCCATGTATCAGTGAGGTCATCAGTAGTTGTCTCTGGGTGAAGTCTATTTTCTCAGCAGTGTGTCCTTCAGGTCTGTTCTAGCTTTAACGAACAATGGCCACTTTGTAAACAAACTGACTAACTTTCCATTGCATACGTAGGCTACATGCTCTGTGACTGTTCACGCCTTCGTAGTCACAAGGTTGATTCCACATCTTGCTATGCCCCTGAGAAAAGCAAGTCATAGAAAATTTGATTTGTTGTGATTTTGGATCTCAGCTCCCATGCATATTACCAGCACCACATTTGAAAGATTAGTTCTCACCTTATATGCTTAACATTTTTCATAAACTTAAAAAATAAAATTTTCATAAACTTAAGCATCTCACATAGGATACACCTGGCATGGTGTTTGACAAGTACTAAAATTACCTGCTAAGGTTTACTGGAAAGAGCACAAAACCTGGAGTCAAAAACCTGGGTCTGGGGCTGGAGAGATGGCTTAGCGGTTAAGGTGCTTGCCTGCGAAGCCTAAGGACCCAGGTTCGATTCTCCAGGTCCTACTTAAGCCAGATACACATGGTGATGCATGTTTCTGGAGTTTGTTTGCAGTGGCTAGAGGCCCTGGCACGTCCATTCTCACTCTCTCTGTCCCTCTTTCTGTCTCTAGTAAATAAATAAATAAAAATAAATCAGAAAAAAATTATTTAAAAAACCTGGGACAGCTTCGTCTGCACATTTACCATGGGATGATGGTCTTTTGCATAACATTACATCAGTTTTGTCACTATGAAATGAGAATAGTTACTGTCAGCATGACATTGCTATTAAAATCAAATGGGATATAGATATAAGAATGCAACATTGTTAGGCACAGTTATTTAGCATTATTACAATTGTCCACAAAGTGCATCTATCTATCTATATAAAACAGAACTGGCATAATGGGCATTCATCCCACTACTACCAAGAAGAGAAAGGAAATGAGCTCAGAAGTGAGCAGAGTTGTCATGAAAGTGCCTAACTTATTGTCCTTCAGAAGCTATCTTTGTTTGGAATAGAATATGATACAAATATGCATGATCAGCTGAATTCGCTGAGGCTCCTAAGATTCCCACCCCCTGGTGTACACACCTGGAGCGATCCTTGTGTGTGAATGTGTGGGAATGGAGCAAAGCTGAAGGGCTTTGTCAGATTCAAAAATGTCCTACATCAGTCAATTTGGAGTTAATCAAAAGGACACTATCCTGGGTGGCCTGAGTCAATCAAGTGAAAGCTCTGAGGAGTGGACAAGGTCTTTGCCGTTGCTTCTACCTCTTTCCGGAGGACAGCTGTCCTTCTGCTGACCTTGGAGAATCTGGCACCTTGTGAGAAGGTCCATGGTGGAAACATCAGGAGACCTGATGCTGAGAATCACCGCTGACTGACAAAACGAATGTATGTTGTCATAAGCTGCTAGGTGTGGGTTGCTGCAGTAGTGCAGTGACCAAACCAAGCTGGAAATGACTGTGAGGAGATGTGGACAAAGAGCATTTGGACTGTAATGAAGATGGACTGCCAGGCTAGTTTGCTAGGAAGGCAGTGTGGAGTAAAGAGTTCTTACCAAGAGCTAGAAGCACTGAAGTCTGGCTCCTGTACTGCCTTGGATTCTCTAAGAAGCTATGACAAGCCACTTCCCCCTCTTGGGATTGTGGACAAAATTTCCGTTTCTTCAAATAAACATAGAGAGTTCTTATTATGGTGCCAAACTACAGTGTGCTAGGTACACAGGACGTGACAGAGACTGCGGCAGTCTCTGTTTCCAGGGAGTGTACTTCCTACACCATCTCTACACAGCTCCAAGACCTTGCACGCAAAAGCCGTGGCTGCAGGCTAGAGGGAAAGGAGAAGTTCTGATCATCTACTGGCTCCAAAACCCATAAACTTGAACCTTCAAAAGTGCTATTTCAGGGCTGGAGAGATGGCTTAGTGGTTAACCGCTTGCCTGTGAAGCCTAAGGACCCCGGTTTGAGGCTCGGTTCCCCAGGTCCCACGTTAGCCAGATGCACAAGGGGGCGCACGCGTCTGGAGTTCATTTGCAGAGGCTGGAAGCCCTGGCGCGCCCATTCTCTCTCTCTCCCTCTATCTGTCTTTCTCTCTGTGTCTGTCGCTCTCAAATAAATAAATAAATAAATAATTTTTTTTTAAAAAGTGCTATTTCAGAGCTGGGGAGATAGCTCAGTAGTTAAAAGCACTTGCTTCCAAAAACAGTATTTATTTGGCAACATTTTGAGAATTGTAAGTAACTCACTCTCTCCATTCCTGGCTTACTCTAGTATAGACCTTCAGGCCATCCACCTGACATGTTCTCCAATGCCAAGTACAACAATAAGTAAATAATAAATTTACTTCAAAAAACATGAAGTAGAATTAAGACAGGCTACTTTATTTACTACTGATGTCAGGAAGCTAAGCCTAATAGAGAACTGAAATACACATTTAGTTAATTTCAAAAGAAAAATGCTTACCTAAAAAAATAGCTAGGGCTGGAAAGATGACTCAGTAGGTAAGGTACTTGCCTGAAAAGCCCAACAACTCAGGTTTGATTCCCCAGTACCTATAGAAAGCCAAATACAAATAGAGGTGCATGGATCTGGAGTTCATCTGCAGCAGCTGGAGGTCCTGATGTATCTATATTCATATTCTCTCTCTCTCTCTCTCCCCTCTCTCTCTCTCTCTCTCTCTCTCTCTGTTTGTAAATAAAAAAAATTTTAGTCTGCCAATTAAGATACTGGTTCATTATTTCTTAAGGTACATATACTTAAAAACATTTGTAAATTATGCCTATTTCCTGCTCCTCAACAAGGAGAAATAGTGAATGTATGGCAGGATGGTGTGCAGAATTTGAGATAATGTGATACTTTCTATGCAAAGTATAACAAACTGATTTGCCTGCTGGAGTTTATGGAAATGATGCATTTTGTATCACTTAGAGAGCAAAAGTTCTGGTTTCTTTGTGTGCTTTTTTTAATGTTACCTTCCCATTTTGTGTGAAAATCAATTAAGAAATGAGAATGAGCCAGGAAATAAATGATTTTTGAAATATTTTATTCATTTATTTGCAAGAAGGAAGAGAGAGAAAAGAGAGAGAGAATGGGTGTGCCAGGACCTCTTGCCACTGCAAAGGAACTCCAGTTGCATGCATCACTCTGTGCATCTGGCTTTACATGGGTACTGAGGAATTGAACCCCAGTTCTCCCCAGTACCCTTAAGCACTGAGGGTGCGCCTTAACCACTGAGCCATCTCTCCAGCCTCAAACAAGTGATTTTTTTTTTTAACTGAAAACCTCGGTTTTAGTGTTGTCAACCCCAAGTCAAGGACTTGGCTAAGTCAGTCTCCAGTGCTGTGTCCCTAGAATCACCAAGCACACACCACCTTCCACAGACTTCTCTGACAGCTCCACATCATCGTGAAAGCTGAGGTAGGATGGGAAGAAAAGATAGCCTAGACTATTGCAGAAATGGAGACAGTGGGAACCTCCGAGAGGGGACGTTTGGAGAGGATGGGGAAGGGTGAGGAGCAGGGCAGGGCGCACCACATCAAGGAGGAACTTCATAGCGTGCATGCATGCGTGGGGGGGGGGGGTCATGCGTGTGGAGGTCACATGACAGCTTAAGCGTGTCAGTCTTCTCATTTCACCTGGTTTGAGATTCTCTCTCTCCCTTCTCACTCTCTCTCATATTGTCATTGTTTTCTACTTTTTATGTTTGCTTTGTTTCTGCCACTGTGAAAGTCAGGCTAGCTGGCCTCTGTGAGCCCCAAGATTCCCTGACTCTGCCTATAGTTGCCACCATAGGTGTACTGGCTTTACAGATGCCTGAACTGCTTTGGCTTTATATGGGCTCAGGGGGTTAGAACTCCTGATGGATTCATAATGTGATGGTACTGATACTAGTCACCCGGAGCTCTGTGGAGCCTCCTTTCAGCTCTTAGGTGGGCTTAAGTCACTTGTGGGGCACCTGATTATAGTCACCAAAGCCACTCAAAGTTCTTTGTCTTGAAAAGTTGAAGAATTTACTTCACAATAGAGTTGTTTTCTTTGTTTTAAGAGCTTTATTTGCAGGGGGAAGAAGTAGCAAAAGGAGAAGGAGGAGGAGGAGAAGGAGCCACGGCCTATTAGGAGAACATCAGCGCAGATTGGAGTGCCTGGGCTGGGTATAGCAGAAGGGACCAAAAAGTGGTAGCTATTGATGGCTACGATCCAGGGTTTTTATAAGTTTTTCTGGTTGGGGAAATAAGTTCTGTTTTTTGTTGTTTTTTTTGTGTTTTGTTTTTTTAATGACTGGACTAAGACATAGAGAAGTATTGGTCTGGCCCAATCATTAATCCCCACGCTGTGTCTATGTGTCCCTTCCAAGCAAGGAACTACTCTTGACCCCATGGTCTTGGTGACTGGGCTGGGGGGCGGTGGTGGGGGTGCTGTTCAGCACAGACCTGCAAGCTCTACAAGGGAGAGAGGACAAAATCAAGGAGGGTAAACAGCCCTGTTGTCAGGACAGAGTGCTTTCTCATGTGGAGCAGGCTTCACGGGGCGGGGGCAGCTGGTGCCTGGCAACTGGCTTTACTGTTTCTTCCCTGGACACCCTCTGTCCTTCCCCTTACCTGCACTATCTGCTGTCTCATGTCCAGCTTCAAGCTGTCCTCCCTGGTTTGCTGTCTGAACCCCAACATTCACTTTAGCTGCTTTAGTTCCAGGGCAAGGACAAAGAAACAAAACTGCTGCCAAGGAGTAGCAGCCTGCCAAGGGCAGAGCAAGACTCTCAAGGTCTCTTCTCTAACGGCCTCCAGACATGGTCCTCCTGTCTTCACTGGTATTATTTGGAAGTACTGAAAGATGGGGGGGGGGGGGCTTACTTGGAGAAAGTAGGTCACTGGGGGCATGCATGTCCTGGAGAGGCCAGCAGGCATAGGAATTGTTTAGCTAGCACTGAATAAAACTTGAGTTCAATCCCCAAACACTGCAGCAATAAATAAATAAATAACCGCAACTTGAAGAATAGGAAAAAATAATTGCAAATTAGGCACTAGACAAGGGATTATTATCTGGAATATATATATGAAAATTAAAATGTTCAGCCATAAAAAATACCTAATTTCTAAAACAGGCAAGTTCTTCTTCTCAGACGAAGTACAAATGACCAACAACTGTGTGAAAAGTGTCCATCATCACTGGCACCAAGAAAAGGCAAATCAAAGTGAAAATGAGGTATTGCCTCCCAGTCAGGATGGCTATCATGGAAAAAAGTAAATAGCAACAAGCTCTGGTATGGACAGAGAAAGTCACTCCTTTTCTAAGCTGTGTTTTGATACCCGTTATTCACCTCTATCCCCTCCTCCCTAACTAGCTTCTTTAAAATTACTAGCCCACTGTCTTCCACTTTGAAATCAACCTTTTCAGATTGCAAATATGGTGCTTTCCGTGCTTATCTTATTTCAGTTAAAAATAATATCCTTCAGGTCTATCCATTTTGTCACAGATTACAGGATGAAATTAAAAAAAAATTATTTATTTATTGGATAGAGGGTGAGAGAGAGAGAGCGAGTGGCGAGTGTGTGTGTGTGAGAAAGAGAGACAGAGAGAGAAGGGGCTCATCAGGACCTCCAGCTGCTGGAAACAAACTCCAGACATGTGTGCAACCTTGTGCATCTGGCTTACAACCAGTACCCTAATACCACATTCATAGACCCTACATTTTAAAGAAGGAATAGGGCTGGGCATGGTGGCACATTCCTTTAATCCCAGCTCTCAAGAGGCAGAGGTAGGAGGATCCCTGTGAGTCTGAAGCCACCCTGAGACTACATAGTGAATTCGAGGTCAGCCTGGGCTAAAGTGAGACCCTACCTCATAAAAAGAAAGAATGAATGGAAGGAAGGAAGGAAGGAAGGAAGGAAGGAAGGAAGGAAGGAAGGAAGGAAGGAAGGAAGGAAGGAAGAAAATACAGCATTTATCAATTATTTGACCTATTAAATGTTTACATGTGCCAAGCCTGCTTCGGGCTTGGCTTGGAACACAGCAATACTAAGTAGGCAAAATCCCTGTTCTCATGCAGTTTACATTTGGGTGGCAATGCCAAGTGCCTAATAGTTTTGACAAGTTTATAACTTGAGGATATAGAGGGCTATATTTATACTCATGAACACTTATTTGCATAGAAAATAGGAAAGTAAACAGTGAGAAAACAAAACATAAAACAGGATGGATATTAACTGCTGAGTGAGTATATTCTAGAAGTCAGACAAGAATCTATTAATCACAGCCAGTACTCCATTTCAGCTCCAAAATCTGTCACTCAAAAGCCTAAATGGTGAGCTATATCCTCAGTCTTCTTGTTTATCAAAGCAACCATTTGGTTTTCATTTTGGACATCACTGAAATGTATCCACTATAATACCACCGTGCCTTTCTGCAAAAGAAGTCCCTTTTTAATTCACAACCCTGTACTCCACTGCTCTGAGTAGTCAGATATTTTCCCAGCACTTGAGCCAAGGTAAGAAAACCATGTGGCACGTGACCATCAGACACCTCCAAGGAGTGGCCTTATACTCAGAATCCACAGGGCAGCCAGTCCATCCATTCATAGGAAACAAACAGTGACAGGAAAAAAGGAACAGCTGCTGGCTGCAAAAAGCAAACACTTTCATTGTCAGACTCAGCACGGCTCCATCCCTTAATCTCTATCTGATTTACAGAAGAGGCCACTCTTCCAGCATTTTGTATTCCTATATTGAGGCAACTTTTCAGTCTTCCCAGGACTGTGTCTATCTGGCCACTAGATGGCAGAGAAGGAACTCTTCTATGGCCTCTGTTACCCCGAGGGACCTGATTCTCTAAATGAGTGGCATTTATTATTCCAGGTATTCAGAAACTGAACAGATCAAGTATGTCGTTAGTAAGCATCCGTAATAGGAACAAAAGTTATAAATGTTCTTCCCTGCCATCTTAGGAAGTGATGTTCTGGCTTGCAGTGTGGCACCTCAGGAATGGGAAGTAGACATTTGGTGGAAGGAGCCACCAAAACTACCAGGTCTAGGCTTCTGGGTGCAGCTGGGATCCCAGCCTTTGAGGAAGAATGGAATAAACACGGCCTTTCAAAATATTCCCTAATAGTTATATGAATTTTGGTAGTATTTGTAGTAACATCTCCCTGTGTGTCTACAATTTTTAAAACTTGATCTTCTTTCTTCCTTTGGGTTAGCTGAACCTTCACCAGGCCCTTAAAGGGAACACCTGAGCCACAAGACACTAGAGAGGGTATGATGAAGACTGACCTCAATCTTCTATAGCTTCTCTCCCTTCCTCCCCAACCCACCCCCTCTCTCTCTCACACACACACACTCTTCTCTCTGATTCTTATATATTAGTTATCTTTTTCTTCCTTTTCTTAGTGGGCACTGACCTGTAACTCCCAGTACCAGCATGTGGCTATCATCCACAATTAGCTTTTGATCAGAGAGACCTTCAAGGTTTCCTAAAAGAAAGACAGATTCCTGTCAGAGTACTTGATGACCCAGCAAAGGTTAGTGGTAAGACCCTACTGCTGAAGACACTTTATGTGGTTGACATGTAAAATGGAATGGCATGGCTGGAAGCTGGAAGAGAGTCAGTCCCCAGACAGTCAGTGCATCTAGGGCCAGAAGTTGCTACATGGGCGACTGGGGGAAAAAGACCAATATCTGTCCAAGCAACTCATGGTCTAACCTACTTAGCAGCAAATAACCTGTCGTGATGCTCACACAAGTGCAATAGTGGTGCACAGCCATGGTGGGAAACCAACTGCTCTCGATTCGGCTAACCGATCCCCTCAGTGGTAAGGGACCCATAGCTGGAGCTGGGAAACAAGTCAGAACCATATCCAAACATGAGCACACTCTCCATCATCAAGCTACAATCAATCGTGGGATACAAGAGGGCCTATGCCTATTAAATTCTCTATAAAAAAAAAAAGTAAGCGTTATCTCTTTTGTCTGGTGCTAACTTACTCTCCATTGGAGAATCTGCTTCTCTTTTTCAGATAGATGTAGATCCTAATGAGAGAGTCACCTCATCATACCTCAAAAGGGCCCCGGCTGAAACTAAGAACAATTGGCAAAACAAGCAAGAGTGCTGTTTCTTGGTGAACCAGGTACCAGCACAAGGGTGAAGGAGATCAACACAGAGAAAAACCAACTCCTACCAAATCAGAGATCCAGAGACCCAGAGGACCCCAATACCTCAGCACTGAAGCAGACCAAAACTGAACCCAACACAGCTCAGGGAAATTTTGTGGAAGAGGGGTCGGAAAGAATGTCGGAGCCACATGTTGGGTCATGATATGCAGAGACATTTATCCTACCCATAACTGTGGGCTAACTCCACAATGCATGACCCATATACCTCAACAAGGAAGGGCCATGGGGAGGGGGTAGGTCACGAATGAGCCTGATAAGGGAACCAAACTGACTGTATCCGCTGAGTACAAAACTAATTAATAAAAAAAAAAAATTTTAAGGGCAACTTTTCCATTAAAAAAAAATCTCACCCTCACTTGATTGCTCACCTGAAATAAAAGGTAAGAGTTTGTTGCAGAAGACATCACCAGCTGCCAACACAGAACATCAAGAGATCATGCTGGAACCTGGAAGGAAGCCAGTTCCTAGGTGGCTAGCCTATATACTGCTGAAAAGTACAACATGTGCTGCTGGGAGAAAATGGCCACCACCATTGTGAACAGACAGAGGACCCTGCTATACAAAGTCAACCATCTGGACAAGATGTACACACCTGCGCAATGGTGGCATCCAGCCTAGGCAGGTAACCAATGACTCTAATGAGCTAAGAGACTGACTCAGGGGAAAGGAACTCATAGCTGGTGCTGGAACCAAGTCAGAATCCTATGGATATGAGGGTTGTGGACTCCACTTTGAAGCTCCTACTAGTTTTTGGCCAAAAGAGAGGCTACACCCATCAAATCTCTCCTAAGTAACTATACTTATCCCCTTTATCCCACGCTGCTCTCACTCTCCATTAGAAAATTTGTATTTTTTGTTGTTGTTGTTACAGAAGGCAGCAAACCAAGGACAACCAGTCAGGAGCCAAGTGAAACCACAGAGGAATTGGCAAGTTAAACAAGAGTGCTACTTCCATGGCAAACATGGTAGTGCCTGCACCAGGGTTTTGGTGATAGACACTGAGGACACTCAAATGTACCAAAGAAGAAATCCAGAAGTTGCCAAGAGCTTAACACTAAAGTAGATTTTCAAACATGCCCACCAAGGCTCAGGGAACATTGTGGAAGAAGAGGCAGAAAGCTTGTAAGAGCCACAGAGTGTGAAGGAGTATCTAGAGGCATTGACCACCCCCCCCCCCCGCCGCCACCACAATGACTGCGCTCTCACAACTCATAACCCACAACCCCATGGAGAGTGTCACCAGCCCCAATGAAGAGTGCCCTCAGTGAAATGGGGGCAAGAAGGAGGGAAAAGGTACCAACACATGGGACAGTCAATGCCTCTAGATACTCCTTCACACTCTGTGGCTCTTCCAAGCTTTCCACCTCTTCTTCCACAATGTTCCCTGAGCCTTGGTGGGTATGTTTGAAAATCTACTTTAGTGTCCATATAAAGTTTGTACTTAATCACAATAATAATAAACTCACATAAACTGCAGGTACCAAAAGCCATTGACATGTGACAAAGTGCCATTCTGTTCTGGTTATGACAACTATGTCTCCCCACAGGATTTTCACATCCTCATCCCCATATTGCACGTACACTGGCAGCCCTGGGGTGTGTCTTCAGGCTGGACACATGCTACTTCGGTCATCATTTTCAATAGTTTCTTCCTATTTCAGGAAAAGAAAGAAGTATTAAAAGTCTTTTCAAAGAAGAATCCATAAACTTCAGAAAGAGATTCTTAGCAAACACTTAAAACTTTTCCTGAAATAGGTGGATGATACAGGGATGGGCAGAATCTTAAGCATTTATATTGGAGAGCCTATAAAATATCATGGATCAGCAGAATGTTGTCAGAAATGTACATAAAAAGTAATCCGTACACAATAAGACAATTTACTTGTCTTTCTAAGGGATGAGAAAGTGGACATTGACATAAAACTCCCCTATCTGTCCTTTAGAAGGATGGGTGATAGATGATAAACCCATTGACAGACTTGTACACATTATATGTATTTTAAAATATTTTGCTGATAAGTACAATGATTGAGATGGGGAGGTAATATGATGGAGAATGGAATCTCAAAGGGGAAAGTGTCGGGAGCTGGGTGTGGTGGCGCACGCCTTTAATCCCAGCACTCGGGAGGCAGAGGTAGGAGGATCACCATGAGTTCGAGGCCACCCTGAGACTACAGAGTAAATTCCAGGTCAGCCTGAGCCAGAGTGAGACCCTACCTCGAAAAACCAAAAAAAAAAAAAGGGGGGGGGAGTTTCGGGGGGAGGGAGGGAATTACCATGGGATATTTTTTTATAATCATGGAAAATGTTAATAAAAATTTAAAAAATAAAAAGTAAAAATAATATTTTACTGATTACAAAAGAAATATGTATTGATCATAGAAAACAGACAAAATAGAGCTAGGGATATAGCTCAGTGGTACAGAACTTACCTAATATTGCAAATGCCTTGAGTTCAACCCCCAACAGTACAAAAAAGTAAATTCCAATATAAAAATAATCATTACATGGATTTTTTTGAAATTTATTTTGTTCATTTTTTATTTAGTTATTTGAGAGCGACAGACATAGAGAGAAAGACAGATAGAGGGAGAGAGAGAGAATGGACACGCCAGGGCCTCCAGCCACTGCAAACGAACTCCAGACGCGTGCGCCCCTTTGTGCATCTGGCTAACGTGGGACCTGGGGAACTGAGCCTCGAACCAGGGTCCTTAGGCTTCACAGGCAAGCGCTTAACCGCTAAGCCATCTCTCCAGCCCCATTGCATGGATTTTTAAAGGCTTCTTTTTGGATTTTTCTCCAGCTGAACCTATTTTCGTAAAATTGGTATAATATTGTACACACAGGTTTTTGTTTTTTATTTTACCTAGCATATATTAAGTGTTTTTAAATATGTTTACTTAATTTTCAAGAGGAGAGAGAGAGCATGTCAGCCAGGGCCTCCAGTCACTACAAATGAACTCCAGATGAATATACCACTGCATCTGATTTTACATGGGTACTGGGAAATCAAGCCTGGATTGTTAGGTTTTGCAGGCAAACATCTTGACTGATAATCCATCTGTCCAGCCCTATTAAATGGTTTTAAATATAAGCTATTAAGTAATTACAGTATTCCATCACAAAGGTGCATGTTGTTGTGTGGAAGTAATGTAAAGCATGAGTTACTCGGTTAAGGCTATAAACTAAAGCACAGCTCCTGGAATAATGGTCTGGATATGTTTGCTTCTCATGATCAGTCCTGGAGTTCAGACATCAGAAGTTCAGAGCTGGCATGTCGGCGCTGCTGTGTCAGGAAACACAGCGATTCTAGGACAGATAATAATGCCACTAGCCCCAAGTGTTCACCTCAGTTACATGGTCCAGAATAAGCAATCATTACATCAGTATTCTAGTCACTGGCAAAAGAGAAATAGGAAATGGAGACAGGAAAGCATGGATCCTCCAGAGGCAAACCTAGAATTATATAATTACTTCTGCTCACATGCTATTGGCAAAAGTTAATCTTGTGTCATACAGTGCTGATTTATTGGAGGAAGCTATAAAACACAATTAGCTGCCAAAATTCTGGATAGCTAATAATTTGGTTACTAAGCCAAAGAAGAAAACTGAAAGGCACTGTAGGAGTCGGTCACTCATTTGACATACACTGATCATTCTCAGTAATCCTTTCACCTGTTAATTCCAACATGGCGAACGCCTCCAGGTTTTGTCCTATAAAATATTGGTTTAAGAATCACAGTCAAGATTCTGGTGGCCAGAATAGAAAAAGACAGGTCATTTGTAAAATTTGAAGATTTATTTTGAGATGTATAAATGTGATATGAGCACTTTATAAATATTTAGAATCAGTTAATTTTAAATGATACAAATGTAAATAATTAATGTCCAATTCCCCTCTCAAAACCTGTCAGCATCCCGCCATCACGTCCATGCTCCTCCAGAGCCCTGCTCCTGCTCTCCTCACCCCCAGAAGCAACGGAGCAACCCCCTGCCCAGAGCCACGGCATCAATGCACACTATTCAAGCACTCCCTACCAACCAGTGACTCCAGTCGCCACTGAACTCCATGACACACGGGGAGATGCGGTCTGTTGGACAGTTTCACTAAGGCAGTGTTAATCTCACTATTCAGAACTTGCTTTTGTCCTAAGGTTATTTTTCTTGATTCTAAGAACCTTTCAAACTCTACACTTGAATAGACTAACCCCAGTCACTTTCTATGACCTACCCATTCTGACTCTTCCCTCCAGTCCAGTACAAGGCTAAAAACCAGTTAGGATCATCAAGTGGGTAGGACCCTTTGTCCATCAAGTCCCACAATATGCATGTTGTTTTTTAACCTTTCTCTTTCCTTCACTTTTTAATCTCTGAATCTTTTCTTTTCTTTTTTGTGCCACTTTGTCACACATTTAGCCAAATTACTAGGTCTGAGTGACCACCTAGTCACAGGTGACTTCTTACTCAGGGCCCCTTAGTTAAACCCCAAAATCTTTGCAATCATGTACAACACGATGTACCCTTCAGTAGCTTCTGGAACAATGTGATGAGTCCCATCATCGAGGAATACAATTGCCATGCAAAATATATAATACCACAACAAACAATCTCCTTAAAGACTATGCCACACATTAAAATATCAGCTGAAACACACAAACTTAATCGAAATAACAATCAGTCAGAGGCCCACAATCCCAGCTATGATCTCATAAAATAAATTTCTCAGATCATTGGAAAAAACTGACAATGTAGAAAATCTTGCTCACAGACCATGAGGTGATGCAGTCAATGTTTACTAATAAAATGCCACTGTCCCTTCAAACACAGAATCTTCTTAGCTTTTGCCTTCAGTTTAGGATGTGTGAGAATGATGAGAATGGAATGGCCTGGAGGATAAATGGTAGAAATGATCAGGTAAATGGCACTGGCTCTCTGGTCATTCCGTACGCTAGAAGGGAGATAGAGCAGGACTGCGACTGAGTATGGAATGTAGAG
Organism: Jaculus jaculus; assembly: GCF_020740685.1. Taxonomy (NCBI): domain Eukaryota; kingdom Metazoa; phylum Chordata; class Mammalia; order Rodentia; family Dipodidae; genus Jaculus; species Jaculus jaculus. Next base: position 102,731,496 of record NC_059111.1, on the reverse strand, counting down.
GACGAGGAAATAGACCATGAGCTTCATGGCCCCGACATGAGCTTCGGTCTGGGGATTCCAAAAGCCAGTGCTTCTCTGCATCCTCTGGACATGTCTCCTCAATGAGTGGATCAGCAAGGAAGCAAAGGTCACATTGAGTATAAGCTGGAGTAATGAACTCAAAACCAAAGAGGATACCAAAGTCACGATGCCGTCCCTGCTGCCAAGGGCCGTGTCATTTCTCCCAGCCACATGCTCAGGAGAGCGGGCTACGGCCCTCAGTCCAAGATTCAGGAGGGTGGTGAAGATAGAAACCAGCACACAGGTCAGCAGCATCCTGGTGGTCTTGGTAGAGATATTCCGTTTCAGCAGGAGAAACACTGGGTGCCGGAAGTTGGTTATCTTTACACAATACAAGCTGTTGAGCAATGTCACAAACCAGAGACTGCAAGCATCCAAAAACTTCCAGCCCAACACAAAAAGTGAGGGCAAGAAGAATGACCTTCCATGGTTTGAATACACGTAGGTGATACTCAGTAGAAACAGTCCCAGAGTGAGGGATCGGGTGAGCCCCAAGCTGAACAGGATCCTCTCGGAAGAAGAGATTCTGTGACTTTTAACCCAAGTCATGAAAATGGCCACTGTCATAAATAGATTCACAATGATTCCTACACAATTAAAAATAATGGTGACAGTGAAAACAGCTATGAACAGCGGCGGAAGCATCTTGGCCCCCTGGCGATCCGGCAGCTGCAGTAGAAGAAATGCTGACCCGTATAAACGGGCACCAGCACGCAGCCTGGAAGGACGGATTTTTCCCAGTGTGGTAAGTGACTTGTTGCTGCTCTAAGAGGAAGCTGCTTTTACTAAGATGCAAATCTTCCAAAGATTGTGTTACTATTTCTTCATCCCCATCCTTTATTCCTTAGAAATGCTTAATTCTAAACAAGCCTAGGAAAACCTGGGAGTCCATTCCTCTAAGAGCAGGAGGGCCATATACATAGACACAGAAGACTCCCAGAACTTCAAACTCCAAACCAGAGCTCCGCTGTTACTTGTCACTGTGTCACGGCACAGCTTACTTACAGAAACCATGTAATATTGTGAGCACCCTCATGCCTTACTCCTCCCTCCCGTCTTCTCTCTGAATATCCAGGATTATTGGAATCCAACTTCTCTGCCTCCTATGTGACGTTGCTGCAGCCATTATTTTTTTTCCAATTGTCATTCTAACCATACCCCCTTCCTTCTATCCTTTAGCATCTAAGGTGATTTACCATACCTCTCTACATAAAAGTTCAAGAGCATGATCTCACCTTGATGCATCTTTTCATAATTACTTTGCGTTCCCTTATTAGCCGAATATCTAAATCTATGCCACCATCAATTGTTATATTCTGGATTGTGCCTAGAAAGAAAGGTTGGTCCTTTCACATGCTTCTTTGATAAATCTGGATTTATGCTTATATCACACAGAGTATTTTCTCTTAGGCAGTTATTGCCAATCAAAGTACTCTGGGACAAAATAATACAGCAATGTTGTAGTCACATTAGTGTTGGAAATTTACATTCAGGAATGCCATTCTGCCTCAGCCAACTATGTTCACAAAGTTTAAGAACTTTTTGTGATAATAAACAATATTTTTCTCATTGGCTTTTCAAAAATGTCCAATGAGAAGTGAACAAATGCCTATGTGAGTGTGGTCATCTGAATCCTAGATCTGAAGGAACTCTTTCTTCATAGAGTAGCAGAGGGCACAGGATGGAACCTGGAAGACCTCAGAGATCTTCTTGACCCTGCCATGGGACTAAATCTGTACCATTATTTAAATAGAATAGATATTTCTATTTTAAAATATTGATTAAATCTCAAACTTCATACATGCATCTTAGCAAGAGGGAGGGAAGAAAGGAGGAAAGGGAGAGAGGGACAGAGAAGGAAGAAAAAGGAGAGAGGAGCAAAAGGGAGGGATGAGAGGATGGTGTAGACATGCTGCTCTTTTACACAATCTAAAAAGAAAAAAATCGGGCTGGAGAGATGACTTAGTGGTTAATGTATTTGACTGCAAAGCCAAAGGACCAAGGTTTGATTCCCGAGGAACCATGTAAGTCAAAGGACCTTGCTTTGACTCCTCAAGACTCCGTAAGCCAGATTCACAAGGTGGCACATGCATCTGGAGTTTGTCTACAGCAGCCTGAGGTCCTGCTGTGCCCCTTCTCTTCCTCCCTCCCTCTCTCTAGTGAGCGCTCTTCCACTGACATTTCTCAACGTGTTTTACCCCTTCAAAACAACCTTATGGAAGCAGGCCATAAGAAGTGTGGTTCTGGGGCTGGAGAGATGGCTTAGCGGTTAAGCGCTTGCCTGTGAAGCCTAAGGACCCCGGTTCGAGGCTCGGTTCCCCAGGTCCCACGTTAGCCAGATGCACAAGGGGGCGCACGCGTCTGGAGTTCGTTTGCAGAGGCTGGAAGCCCTGGCGCGCCCATTCTCTCTCTCTCCCTCTATCTGTCTTTCTTTCTGTGTCTGTCGCTCTCAAATAAATAAATTTAAAAAAAAAATTTAAGAAGTGTGGTTCTCACCGTGGAACCAGGCAGGACCAAGTGCAAAGCAGACAGTGTCTGCTGGTATAGACTTGGCGCCACGGGAGGGTCGGGAAGAGCTCTATAGTCCGAGGTCTTCCAGGCTCCGTCCTGTGTCCTCTGCTACTCTACGCAGAAAGAGTCTGTTCAGATCCAGAATTGAGATGACCGCACTCATATGGGAGCATCGCCACAAATGTCTGCTTCAGCTTCTTGGTCCCCAGAATAAGGATAAATGAGTGGCCAGAAGGATATAGCATTAAGATGACTTCGCCGATCATCTTGGCCATCTTCACTGATGGTAAGAAACGGCTGACTGACACGATTATAAAGGAAAGGAGGTAAAGTAGGAGCGTCACGAGGAAGGAGAAGATGATTCTGAGGGCTCGCCGGTGGGCCTCGGTGTTCCGGTCTCCAGTGCCGGCCCCGTGGTGCCCCATGTGCTGCGTGTGCCTCCCCAGAGAAAGGAGCAGCAGAAAGTAGGCGGCGAGGGACAGGATTAAGGCAGGAAGCTTCCACAGATTCCCAAGGACGTGGAACAGATCGTATTCACTTCTGTCCCATCCCAAGGGTTCTGTCACATTCCCTGTGGTACTGATTTCCAGGAGGGCAGAATAGATCTTAAATTCATTCATCAGAGACAAGGTGCTCGCACAGGCTATGAGCAGTGAACCCCGCAACATCCACACAACCGCCAGGGAGGCTCTCCACTTGAGCCAGAGGAAGGCAGGATGAGAGAAGCTAGAAATTTTCAGGCAGTAGAGAACACCAAGCGAGGTGATAAACCAAATGCTCAGATGGTTTGTAAATGTCCAGAAAATGTCTATGAGCTGCATTCCTGTTCCCCAACTGTGCTGGTCATAAGAGAACACTATTAGAAGACCATCGATCAGGATGATCCACAGCAGAATAATCCTGGAGAGGGCCACAGAGGTAATGATGAAGTCAGGCAAGGACATTTTCTTGCTCTTGAGCCAGCCGCCACCATTGACCAACACAATGAAAACGTTCCCCAGATTTCCAAGGATGAACTGAGCAACAATCAGAATCAGGAACACCCCTTCAACGGGTCCCACCATGTCAGTACTTTCTCTTGATGTCATCTTGCCAATTTAAAATATTTTTCTTCTGAGATCTGCCCCACTCATACACACGTACCTGTCACTTCACTGTGAAGTGAGATGCTTGATTTTTCAGCACAGGTTAGCAGGCCATACAGCCCAGCTCTGAGAATCCTCTCTGGGTCTAACAGGTTACTCTGTCCTCTTCACAGATGGCCTGGGTTGTCACTTCCACCTAGGATCTTCAATTTGGCAGCTTTGCTAAAATGCAAATAGTGGCCAGTGTCATTTGGAAAAGGAAGACACCTGGTTCACAAATAACATGGAGGACCAGGACTCAACTTCAAAAGTGAAGCTGGGAGCCTCCCAGCAAAGAAGGATGACTGGCACCAAAAGGAGGCACACGCTAGCCAAGGGTCTTGGGCTTCATTCCTCTGAGAGAGTTCTAAGAGACACCAAAATGGGGAAATATACAAGAATGCCATCATGAGGTACTACCCATCACACCAGAGTTAGGTGTAATTCCTTATTCTTAACTGACCCTTCACAATAAAGACATTGACTTTTAGTTTTGCTTTTTTTTGTTGTTTTTTTGTTTTATAAATTTGCTCTTGTGGCTGCAAACAAAAACCAGATGCCAGATGCTTGTGCCACTTTTTTGTATTTAGCTCACATGGGTAGCTTGGGAATTGAACCTGGCCCCAAAGGCTTTGCAAGCAAGGGCCTTTAACTGTTAAGCCATCTTCCCAGGCTCCAGGTTTTTCTTCAGGCAAGTAAGTGTTTAAATAGCCAAGAATTTTGTTTGCATAAAGTGTAATCTTAAAAGAATCAGTGAGTGTTCTTTTTATTTTTATTTATTTTTTAAACATTTTGTTTATTTGTATTTATGTATTTGAGAGCGACAGACAGAGAGAAGGAGGCAGATAGAGAATGGGCGTGCCAGGGCCTCCAACCACTGCAAATGAACTCCAGACGCGTGCGCCCCCTTGTGCATCTGGCTAACGTGGGTCCTGGGGAATCAAGCCTCGAACCTGACTCCTGAGGTTTCACAGGCAAGCGCTTAACCGCTAAGCCATCTCTCCAGCCCAGTGAGTGTTCTTTTTAGGAGGGGTCTTGATAACAAATTTTCTGACATTTGTTGAATCATCTCTATTTTAGACTCATTAACACATGCCCCTTTTGTCAGCTATTATTTGCACATAAGCATGATCAGTTTCTATATTCTACGCCAGCTCTACTCATCCATTCCAGCATCAACAGTATACCTTATAACCACATCACAAAAGCAGCTAACAGAAAAGGTGAGATGAGCTCCCTCTTCTCATCTGTAGTATGTGGTTCTCATTCATCAACACAACTTTAGAATCTGCTTCTCCAGTGTCCCCAAAGGACTTCTGGAAGCTGATTTAAAATCACTTTCCATATGTGACATTAATTTGGGTGAGGCAGCGTATGTTTAAAAAACCAATGTCTCCAATTTAAAAGATATGGTGTGCACCAATGTGTTTAGTTTGCTTTTAGCATATTTAGTTTTTATTATTATTATTGCGTCTGAGAGAAAGAGGCAGAGAGAGAATGTGCACACCAGGGCCTTCTGCCACTGTAAATCAACTCCAGAAGCATGTGCCACCCTGTGCAGCTGACTTACATGGGTCCTGGGGAGGTGAACCGGGCTCCTTTGGCTTCGCAGGCAAGCACCTTAACCACTAAGCCATCTCTCCAGCCCAGCATGTTTAGTTCTATGATGTTCTGCAGAGTTCATGCATGGAAGAGATATATTCTGATGTGCACATGGAATCTCTTAAAATTTACATTTCTAATATTTTATTTGGGGGGGGACAGATAAAGAACTGGTGCACAAGGGACTCTAGCCACTGCAAATGAACATGACACATGTGCCACCTTGTGCATCTGGCATTATGTGGGTACTGGAGAATTGAACCTGGGTCCTTTGGCTTTGCAGGTGAGCACCTTAATGGCTAAGCCCTCTCTCCAGCCCCAAAAATTACATTTTGTATGTTGTTTGCAACTGACTCTTGGGCACTGATGTCATTTCCAGCAAATTTAACATTTTTATTTATTTTTTTGTTCATTTTATTTATTTGAGAGTGACAGAAAGATGCAGAGAGAATGGGTGCGCCAGGGCCTCCGGCCACTGCAAACTAAACTCCAGACACATGCACCCCCTTGTGCATCTGGCTAACCTCGAACTGGCGTCCTTAGGCTTCACAGGCAAGTGCTTAACCTCTAAGCCATCTCTCCAGCCCAAATTTAACATTATTTTAAATGTCTATTTGCAAGCAGAGAGACAGAGAATGGGCACAGCACGGCCTTTAGCCATTGCAAACGAACTCCAGATGTATGTACCACATTGTGCTTCTGGTTTTATGTGGGTGTTGGGGAACTGAACTAGGGCCATTAGGCTTTGCAGACAAGTGCCTTAATTGCTGAACATCTCTCTCCAGCCTTCATTTCCAGTAACTCTTATTGTATCTATACATTTGTTTTCAGTGTACTCATATCATTTGTGAATCACATTCTTGTCTATCTTGTTTTCCTTTTAGAATGGCACTTGCTGGATTCTCACTACAAGTACATGGTTAAGGAGAAGAGGTGAGAAGTCCTCTCAACTCCACTGTAAAGGAAATTTTTAGGAGTTTGATGACCACTTTTGGCACATAGCCTTCGCTTTTATCTTTAAACCACTCTGCCAAGATTGGTATACCCCCTTTTCTGTGATACCTGTTTTTCATTTCAGTTCCAAATTTATTTTGAAACTGTCACTTTCAGTTTTCTTCCACCAAGCCCAATGTTATCCAATGCAAGCCCACTGTACCTCTGGCTTCAAAATCCATTGTTGGGAGTTTTCAGCCCCAGGATGACAGCTACTTGGAGGTGAGGTTATTAAGAAGAAAATGAAGGTCAAGTGAGGTGAAAGGGTGGTGGATGGCTCCTGCGAGAGCACATCAAGTGAGCAAACAAGATGGCAACCATGTGCACACCCAGACGTTTCGTCAGAAACTGATCGTGCTGATACCATGCTCGGCCATCCAGCTTCCAGCACTGTGTCTGTTCGGTAAGCCAGCAGTGTATACTGGCATATAGCACAGAAGTACACTTGATACGTAAAGCCTATTCTGCCCTTGGGCTCTAGTTTCTTTGCGCAGTAATCCTATCTGATTTTCTAGTCTACCCGCCAGGGGAGTGTACTTCTACTCTTAACCTAACAGCTCCTCTACTTAGTGGAGGACTTAAGGATCCTCATTGGGAACTGTAACCTGATAGTATTTGCTTGCAGAAATATGCTTCTGCTTACCCTTAAGATTAACTGCTAAAATCATATGTTTTAATATCCCCCTCCTCAAATTTATGATTTAGGTTAAAAACTGCAGACTATGTGATCAGTGGTAAGATTTTTAGTTCTGCTTGCAGTGTTAGGTCATGTACCAGAAAGGGTAGGAGAAAAGATTTGATCACACATGGAGACAACAGTGAAGAAGGTGTGAATTTATAAGGATTAGGTTTGACTCCACACAGACACGAGCAAGACATTTATTTGCATACGGCAAAGGAGTTCAGAGGTAGACTATCCAGGCTGAGTGCGGTGGCTCCAGGCGATCACAGATCCCAGCACCTTCCATCTAGCATCCTAAAGACTACTTCATGTTCTGGATTCAATCATCTTGTCCCAAAACCAGACAAGACAACATAAAAGGCCAAGGGATGAGAGTCTGGAGGAATATGAAGGAAGACACTACCAACAGTTGACCCGAGAACTCTCCTGGAAGCACCACGTCTGCATGTGGCAGCATCTTCTGCATCTTAAGCAAGTCACCAGCTGGAAACCCACTCAAAACTGTCACTCTGTCCACCACAAAAAACAGGAGTCCTGATGACGTCTATTTACGCTGCGTGTGGCAGAATAATATGCCGAGTGCCTTTCCTCTTCCAGCTCTTGGCTCATCCTACATCCTGGGACAGAACTGCACTTTCTTCTGAGTTTCTCTGAGTTACAGCCAGCACAGGAGTGGCAGGGAACTGGAACAGTGTGTGTCAAATCCATGTGAATTCCAAATGCGCCTCAAGTCACCTCAAATGCCTGCCCCACCAAACTTCCCAGGGGCTCGCAGCGAGGCCGGGCTTTCCTGGGCTGGCTCAGCGCCTCATCTGGGTGCTGCTCTTCCTAGGGCACACCCCTCATATGCTCCTGTTTTCAGAGCTTCTAAGACTCCAGATGCTCAAAGCTCTCTACACATTTCCAAAGCCCTTCGGAGTCAACCTGAACCCCCCTTTTCTTGCTTTGTTTTTGGTTCTCAAAACCTGTCGCATGTCTGGCTCATCGCTCACGCTGCTGCTTCAGGTGAGTCACCTTTGCCAACTACTCGCTCGGCGCTCCTCCCCAGACCGCAACCCAAGCAGCTGCGCAAGCTTCTGCGTGTGAACACTTGTTTTATTTATTACATAAATCTCAAGAATTACAGTACTTATGCATTTTTCACAGCAGGCTTATAAAGAAGGTACCATTATCCTTGTTGTACTAATAAAACAACAATCTAAAACAGTGAAATGAAGTAACTTGACAAGGTGAGAAGCAAGGATTCAAATCTGAGCTATCTGATGGCATAGCATTCCTGCTGAACAATTAATATTACAGACTCCTTTTTACCCAAACAACACGTGGGGCAGTTAAAATTTTTGAAAATGCCAAGCAGGACCCCTGGGAAAAATCAAGATCCTGATGTCCAAAACGTGGCAGAGAACAAATGGTTCAAAACAAGTGATGCTTCAAGTGTGTGGCTGTGTGGTATTAACAGATAGGAAAGGTGCTCATGAATCCTCCAATATGGAGCTGTGAGGCTGGGGAAGAGGCAGTGATGAGAACACAGGTCAATGATGTTGATGCCTGCTGAATAGTCTCTTCTCTAAAAACTGAGCTAGCTGGGTATGGTGGCACACACCTTTAATCCCAGCACTTGGGAGGTAGAGGTAGGAGTCACTGAGTTCAAGGCCAGCAAGAAACTAGAGTGAGTTCCAGGTCAGCCTGGGGTAGAGTGAGGCCTTGCCTCAAAAACAAAAATAAAAATAAAAACTGAGCTAAAAACTTCCTGAATAACATTCTCAACAATTTAACTCTTAGGCAGTCAACAAGGAAAGGAGCACTCTAAGGAGACATGCTTATAAAGTGAAAGCAAGGGCTTGAGAGATGGTTTGAGATGGCTGAGCATTTAAGGCACTTGCCTGCATAATCAAAGGACCCAGGTTCAATTCCCCAGTACCCACATAAAGCCAGATGCACAAGGTGGCACATACTTCTGGAGTTTATTTGCAGTGGCTAGAGGCCCTGCTGTGCCCATTCTCTCTCATAAATAAATAAAGTTTTTTAAAAAATTAAAGTGAATCATGGAAAATGCTAATAAAAATTTAAAAAAAAATAAAGTGAAAGCAAGAGTAGTAGATCATTTTCTTGCAAGATCACCAACCAGAAAGAATAAGAGGTTGCGGTATTTTCCCTATTCATAAATCTCCACCCAATATTTACTCCTAGTATATTATGAATCACATTGTGTGGGCACTCTTCAAGTCCAGTACAAAATGTGTGCAGGCAGTGGGCAAAAAACTAAATGCACAGTTCACGTACCTCACTTCCAAGGCATGCAGCGTACAAACCATGACCTTGAGAAGTTACCTAGCATCTCTCAGCTTTCGAATTTCACCTGTAAAATGTGGACACGAGCGCTTTCTTCTTAGTATGAGACAATGGTAAAAATTTCTTAGCTTAGGGCTTGACCCGGGGGAAGGACATAATGTGAGCCATTGCTATGGATGTTGTTGCCTTTTCAGAGATTACCCTAAAACTCACTAACCTTAGCAATTACTGCTCATTTTCTAGGATTTTCCTGCTGTTGTTCTCACCAGTCTTCACAGAACGCAATTCAAATCCTGAAAGAAAATGAGTAAAATGATCCCACCCTCATTTTCATATCAATGCTCCACTGCAATCTAACATAAACATTTATAGAAGCCCTGAACGCCACTATGCTAGATGGGGACAAAAGGATAATCTGAGTAGCAGACAATCCTGCCCCCAAGAATTATATTTCTTACAGGGAAAGGTGAAAGTCTGTTGCAGTCAGCCTCTCGTTGCTGGCAGATCCTGACCAAAAGCAGCTGATGGGAGGAAAGGGTTTACTTGGACTGACAGACTAGAGGGAAGCTCCATGATGGCAGAGGAAAACTCAAATGAGCAGAGGCTGGACATCACCTCCTGAGCAACATCAGGAGGAAAACAGCAACAGTAGACTGTGTCAAACGCTGGCAAGGGGACGCTGGCTGTAACACCCAGAATCCTGTCCTCAATAACACACCTTCTCCGGGAGGCTCCACCGGTTGGGGACCTAGCATTCAGAACACATGGGTTTATGAGGAACACCTGAATCAAACCACCATACTCCCCAATAATGTTTACTACTCAGCCGTAAAGGTCACACGACAGTTTTATCTTGAACAACAAGTAATCCTCCTAAGTAATTGTATTCCCCAAACAGCCTCAGACAAATGTGTTGGGTGTCTTGGGTACTTTTTTTTTAAGAGGTAAATGAGGATGAAGCCTACTAGTATAAAGATGCTAAAAAGCTGGCAGCTGGGAAAAATATATGCAAGACTTTATTTATATGTATATGTGTGTGTGTGTGTGTGAGAGAGAGAGAGAGGGAGAGGGAGAGGGAGAGAATTAGTGCTGGCTGCAGGACAAGTAGAACTGTGAGGTTTGGAAATAATAGAATTTTTTTTCTCATTATAGAATACATGCTTGTGTGTGTTTTTTTTTAAAAAAACTACATAGGTGTGTGTGTGTGCGTGCCACTACTGCAAATGAACACCAAGTGTTTGCTCTGCTTTTTGCGTCTGACGAGCCACTTTCTCAGTGCCCACCATTCCAGACTTTTCAAAAGCACATACTCAACTATAACTTACTTTTCAAACACCCCAAAGTCCTTGGCCCTTCTCCTCCCACTGTACTAAGTAGTCACCTTTCCACTTAACAAGGAATCTCCAAATCAAAGTGATAGGGCGGTTTTCTACAGGCATGTGCAAAGAGAAACACTAGACCTCAAACTTGAAGCAGAAATCCCCCAGTCTCGTAGTGCTGTGGGATTCTCCAACCCTGCTCTGTGCCTGGGCCAGCGTGAGAGCAGCACCAAGTTTCAGGAAAGGCGGCTGCCCAGAGGTGATGCTCCGGCACATCCAGCTGGCGTAGGACAACGGGGCCTGCCCAACTGGCACCGGCAGAGGACTCGGCCTGACCGCAGTCAGTCGCCACCGCCTCTGCCTCACTGTCATTCAAGGACAGAGAAGAGACGGTCTCCAGGGAGCTGGAGAAAAGCCCCATAGCTGAGGTGACCCTGCAGGAGACACTGTTCTGTTTCTGCATCCTGGACTGCTGTGAGATGAGTATCATTTTACTGCAGTTTCATCACTGTTTAAATAGGAATTCTAACTTTTGTACGATTTCTCACAACATTTAAAGAGTACAAAAACTTCTTTGCTGAGGTAAGACACAAAATTGTCCTCAAGACAAATTTAATCCACTTTATCACCCAATCCCCAGCTTCACAAAAAGACCCTCACCCCTACCCTCAGAGATCTGGAAGAAAATCTCAAAGGGATAGTAAACAGGGGCTTAGAAAGATAGAATTGAATGGAATTATAGTGCCTGGAGATGAACTGTTTCATCTCTAGCTAAATCTCAGGTCTTTAATGCTGGTAACACCAGGTGTTAAAATGATATAGCAAAACTGCCCAAGAACAAAGTGTGAAGGTAGGTTAGCGTCAGAGCAGTTGAGACTAGACCCTATCCACACTAGCCATTACATCAAGAAATGCAGCTTAAAGACATGAAGACTGGGCTGAGCATAAAAAGATCTAGTATGCTGAGTAATGACCCCAGCTGCAAAAAGAAAAGAAGAAGAAACAGTTTTTTTCATCTGTTCCTGCACAAGACAGAAAAAAAAAAAAAACCAAAACCTAAGGAACTCCATCTTAACCAAATTTGACTATCAGTACAAGAAGGCTATTCAAAGTCAAGGGCCCATACAGTATTCCACTAAATGCTAAACTCACTGCAGTCCAACTAAGCTACAGCTGCACCATACTCGGGCTTCTAACACTTGAACAAATCAACCTGCTCAGCAGCAGGCAACTGCTGAGAAACTGTAGGCTGATCCAGGGAGGAGTGGCACAAATTTTAAAAAGATGTACTATAATCTTTATTGGCAAATTACGAGTAATCTTACAATCAAATTGTGCATACATGATTTGCATGTGTGTTTGTGCAACAACAAACCATAAGGAAAAATGCACTCTCTGAGGCTCTCTAGGAAGGCAAAGTCAAAAGTGTGAAGAGGACCTTTGAACTGGGTGCAGGTCAGCGTAGCACAGTACTGGCTCAACATACTTGAAGCCCTGGGCTCGATCTGTCAGCATCACCAAAGACGACCCTCTCCTCATCCTTATCCTGAATCCCAGGGGAAAAATTCTACAGGACCCACAAAGAAGGGATTGGAGAGTTAAAACTGAATGGAATTACAGAACATGGAACCGAACTATTTCCTCTGTAGTTACATTTCATGCCTTTGGTGCTGGTAAACTATGTCTCATAATGCTGTAACTAAACAACCCAAAATCCAGGGGTGAAGGTAGGTTAAACCTTAAAGCAGTCTAGACCACACACCAGCCACTGTTCAGCAACCTTCTGCAATTTGGGCCAAAGTTCGCTTTCCCAATGGGATTGCTCCCCATCAGCATTTACTGAGTGGCTCTTCCGTGCTAAGCTCTAGTTAAGGTGTCAGTGCACAGAAAGAAGTCCATCCTTACCTTCACATCTACACAGCAGATCAGAACAATCCACGTCTGACTACGGGAGAACTGATTGACAGTGATGCTCAAAAATACTGAGCGTCCAAATCAATTCTATAACAGACATGAAGAGGAAAACCTGAGGTCTTCCAAATGCCGTGGCCGCGGCACGACAGATGGCCCTAAAAGTTCACTATTTTGTGCACCTGGACACAGAACCACTCTTAAAAGAATAAACAACTAGTAAATGTAGAACTGACAGGCATTACAGAGACCATGCCCCAAACGGGAAAAAGGTAAGTGTCAGAAAAATATTACCACTCATTTTATATAAAAAGCATTTTAATATTTATCTTTAGAAACTATAAACTATACATGATTTGCAAAAGGAGACTATACCAAACAAAGGCCAAAGAAGAATCATCCATTCTACTCCTTTTCTTTTGTCTGGTCACTCAGAAATATAATGTTGTCTGTAAAGAAACCAAAATATAAACATTACTTTCAGAACTCCCATTTCATTGATAATTCCTCTCTAATGCATCCATATATTAGTGTGTTGCAATTTTTTAAAATATTCAATCTGTTGGGCTCACAAGAGGCACAGAAAACAGGTATAACTAAGAGCAGAAAGGTAGGCTTCAGCTATTTCCTCCAACTCAGACTTGGTTGGAAGAAGGGAAGTATGTATTCTCTAGTTTTCCCGGCAACAACTTCCTGAACCGGAAGTGCACATGCAGAGCAGCCTCTGAAACCAGACACACACCCACGGTCCACAGAGACCCAAGGAGCACGCGGCACGTGCTGCAGGCACACAGGACAGGGCTTGGGCTCACATGCTCCCTTCTTAGCAACTGCGCGTTCCTTCCATTTCTAAGTAAACAAAAGACATTTTCATTTTCTCACACAGGTTGTCCTCCCAAGCAACCTGTATTGCATCTCCCAAGGGTTTCTACTTAAATGACCCAGACCTGGAGGAACAAGCCTGCATGGGCAGCTTAGTGTGCCCCTGTCTCAAAATACAAAGTAGAAACAGGGCTGAGGATGCAGCTCGTTGGCAAAGGGCTTGCCTAGCCTTTGCAAGGCCCTATGCTCAACTCTCAGGACCAAAAAATAAAAAAAAGGAAAATTTAAAATATATATAATGCATATGTGTGTGTGTGTGTATGTATACATATATATATATATATATATATATATATATATATAGTGTGTGTGTGTGTGTGTGTGTGTGTGACATGTATGGCAGCTGTCTACAGAAATAAATTTTCAAGCCACAAAACTCCTTTGAAATTCTAATAATGGTTTTTATATACCTGTTTTTGTGAAGTTTTACACCCTACAGAGTAAGCATCTTTATTTAAAGAAAAAAAATCAGACATTGCTCTGATTATTAGAGAAAATTAGGATAAGCAGTTATGCTGTTTTTCATGGGTAACTTCAAAAATATTAGCTACTTATTAAAAATAAAATTGTATGCAAGATAGTTATTATGTAACAAGTGAGTATGTCCATGACTTCATGAACAAAAAAAACATTTTAACATAGAATGGTAACTGATTATTAAATTGAAAATATTGTGTCAAAAGCCAAGAGTGCCATCTAGTGGTAGTTATGTTTAAGTTCAGGTATGGTTTTTAAAGCAGATCAACTGAAATAATTAATAAGATGAAAAAGACAAAAGAAAAAAGAAAAAAGCCACGCGTGGTGGTGCATGCCTATAATCCCAGCACTCGGGAGGCAGAGATAGGAGAATCACCATGAGTTCGAGGCCACTCTGAGACTCCATAGTGAATTCCAGGTCAGCCTGGGCTAGAGTGAGACCCTACCTTGAAAAACCATCACAAAAAAAAAAAAAAAAGATAGGATTATTGGATGGCAAATGCATTCTTAAAATATACTACTGGGGAGCTTGAGGAATGGCCTAGTGGTTAAGGCATTTGCCTGCAAAGCCAAAGGACCCAGGTTCGATTCCTCAGGACCCACATTAGCCAGATGCACAAGGGGCACACGCATCTGGAGTTTGTCTGCAATGGCTGGAGGTCCTGGCGTGCCCATTCTCTATCTCTCTCCCACCCTCTTTCTCTGTCAAATGAATAAATAAGTAAAAGTAAAATATTTAAAATACACTATTTGGTAACTCCAATACGTCCTGTACACAAAGTAGACAGGATGTACCCATGCAAAAGACAAAAACTTAATCAAACTAAATGAAATCAGAAAAAAATACAAATTAAATTATTTTCTTCCATTCAGATATCCCTGTGATCTATTCAGTTTTACTATAATCAACCGGCCATGCTGGTGAAAACCTGTGAAAAGAAAGCAAATGGCAAACAACATGAAATGATTCTCTCTGGCTTAGCTCCTAACAACTCAACAATTCACATAATACGAAGTTTGTCCGCACACTTGGTTCATGATGGAGCACAAGTGAGGGTAGGAAAATACCTAGGTTGGTTTCAAATCAATGTATTTCCCAAAAATCTCACTATAGAAAGAAATGATTACTACAGTGAACTGTAATTTACTAATATGCACAGTGGACAAGACATGAGCTCTGGGGTGAAGGGGAAAAGACAAAGACTTACAGATTAAGACAGACCTAAGAGATTTTATACACACACACACACACACACACACACACACAATGTGATATAGTGTATGGACACATTTCTACAAAGTGATCCAGATAAGTTGAATACTGTGACATTTAATGAAAAAAAATAGCAATAATCTCTTCATATTAGGTTAAATACTGATCTTACTGTTATTTTTTTGGAGAGATCTACTATATTTATGAATAATATAAGGTTGGGTTCACATCAAACTGATACAGGTATAGGAAAAGTAGTTAAGGAAAGAAAAAAGCAATATTGGCCATCAATTGATAATTGACAAAAACTAAATGATGGGGTCATGCTACTATTCTGTCTACTCATATGTTTGGCATTTCCTCAACAATTTTGAATGTTATTACCTAACTACAGCATATCTCAGTATTTCGTAAACACTGAAACATCACCATTTCTTTTATTTATATTTATTTATAAAACAGGTTCTTAGTATAGTATTTATAGCAATACAAACAAAAGACTCAAATTGAGGCTTACCAATGCCAAATTTGAGAAAATTGTTGGAGAAGTAATAAAAACACCATCTATCTAATTAAAAGATTCTTTAAATAAAATTTTACTTTTCATGTTAACATATTAAATTTGCCAACTATGTACTATTGAAGAGCTCACTGAACTTAATAAGGTTGTAGGCATCAAACTGCTATAATATTTAGATTTATTTATACATAATTTGTACAACTGTCTGTGCTTATGCCTATCTTTGTATAAGACAAGTCCTTTAAAAAGACACTAACAGGGCTGGAGAGATGGCTTAGTGGTTAAGTGCCTGCCTGTGAAGCCTAAGAACCCCGGTTCGAGGCTCAATTCACCAGGTCCCACGTTAGCCAGATGCACAAGGGGGCACACGCGTCTGGAGTTCCTTTGCAGTGGCTGGAGGCCCTGGCGCCCATTCTCTCTCTCTATCTGCCTCTTTCTATCTCTGTCTGTTGCTTTCAAATAAATAAATAAAAAGAAACAAAAAATATTTTTTTAAAAAAAGATGTTCTTAAAAAAAAAAAAAAAAGACACTAACAGGAGCTGAAGATATAGCTTAGCAGTTAAGGTGCTTGTGTCCAAAGCCAAAGGGCCCAGGTTAAATTCCCCAGTACCCACACGAACACAGATGCACAAGGGGGCACATGCATCTCAAGTTTGCAGTGGCTGGAGGCCGTGGCGTGCCCATTCTCTCCTTATCTGCCTTTCCCTCTCCCTCTCTTTCTCTCTCTTTTCAAATAAATAAATAAAGATAAAAAAATAAGTTTTAAAAGACACTAATGTTAAGTTCTTCTAAAATATAAAGTAAGTACTGGAACAGACAATGCAATTTTATATTCTACTCAAAATTCGTGAAGTAAAAGGCATTGAGTAGATAATTTTCTAAAGGAACATATATAATGAAGAAACTCTTAGTCAAATAAAAATGAAAGTTATACAACTCTTCTGGTGCATTTCCTACAATCCCACAAGCATCAACACTTACACCCCGGCAAAGGCCCTACAACACAGCCGAGCTTTCACAGAAAGAAACATCACGAACTTCTTACCAGCTATGATCGTTGTTGCTTGTCTTCGCACATTATTTTTATCCATGTATTCACCATAGTCTACTTTCCCTTCCACATAAATTCGGGACCTGACATAAATGAATAAAATTTGTAATTTTTATTCTGAAGATTCTAATACTGCTTTAGGACAGAAAGTCAAGTCATGGTGGTAATGAGGTCACACATAAGGATGAAATAATTATACATAATATCACTTTTGCTACTACTTCTCAAAAGTTCAAAGTTAACAATACTGAAACCCAATGGGGTCTTATTACACATTGGGTAAAAGGCCAGTGTTAGTTAGGCATGGTGGTGTCAGCCTCTAGTCTACCTCAAGACCTGAGTAATTTACTGAAGCTTTGTCTCAAATTTTAAAAAAAATGAGACCTTGTCTCAAAATCAAAAACTTTATATACAGGCTTGGCGACGTGGTGGTGACGTAGCTCAGTAGTACAGCATTTTACTTACCATGCACAAAGCCTTGAGTTCAATCCCCAATGACACACACACACAATGCTCTCAACCTGCAGCTATTATCCTTAGGAAAGTCTAAAAACACTTAAAATAAATCTTAAGCCTAAACAAATTCCTTCTAAATATTTATGTTCATGCCCATATATTAGGGCTGTTTCACTTCTGGTTAGAAAAACTTCTCTTTCTCAGGTAGTGGTGATCACTGAGGAGACTCAAAACTCACCAAAGTGCTGAGACGTGATAGTGCAGTGCTCAGCACTAATAAAACACCTCCATCACACCTTCCCAGGCTAAGGGACCACTGGGGAAGAGGTGGCGGAAGAACGTAAGGACCAAAGGACAGGAAAGGTGCTTTGGAACAGACTTCTAGACAAAGTGGCTGATGCAGTCACCGACCTCACCACAGCTACTGTTACCTGAAAAAGACCTGAAATATACTGGCCCCTCTGCATGTTGTCAGGGATAATGGAGGGAAAAATCAAAACAGAAGAGGGAATAATTCAAGATGGTAGGCAATTGGGGGGGGGGGGACCAAAGGAGAGTAGTGATGGGGAGTGTGTAAATTTTTTAGTTTAAAATTTTGAAATATAAAGTAAAAAAAAAGCCCTAATTCAAATAGAATAACTTGATAGGATCCTTTAAATCTCTAGAAATTATTTCTTTTTTCAATTTTTATTTATTTATTTGAGAAAGAGATGAGGGGAGGAGGAGGGAATGGGCACTCCAGGACCTCCAGCCACTGCAAACAAACTCCAGACACTTGTGCCACCTTGTGCATCTGGCTTATGCGGGTCCTGGAGAATCGAGCCTGCATGCTGTGGCTTTGCAAGCAAGCACATTAATCGCTAAGCCATTTTTCCAGCCCCAGAATCTCTAGAAATGATTTCTAGTGGGTCAAAATAATTGCATTTTGGACTATCTTCCAGCTATGTTGATTTTTTTTAACTAATTTATCATGTCCCTTCTACAGTAGGGCTCCTGACCTTATTATCAAGGGACTGAGATTATTAAATTTCAAAACAGGTTTTTCAGCTTAGTTGATCACTTGGCATTAATTACTAAACTACTTCCACACTATATAGGCCAAACTTACAACAGTCCTAACTATCATTTTAAGGTGAAGAAAACGACCATAAAGGCAGCCAGTGTCTAAGTCCACCAACATAAAACACTACAAGACAACAAGACAAACTAGTGAAATTACCAGGTACTACAGACAGACAGACAGATACACATTCAGCAACCACAGGCCAAACTGTGTACATAGTCATCGTTCCTGAAATAGCCTTAGCCTGTGTTTGTATGTGCTGTACATGAGCATATATCCCTCACATATGAAGAAGAGAAATGCAACCAATGAAATGGAAATCTTAGTCACTGCTGGCATTATTCTTCATGAAATCTTGTATTTCTATAAAACAAGCATATGTTGGGGAGTCGGCTCAATCAGTAAATTGCTTGCCATGCAAGCATGAGAACCTGAGTTCAGATCCTCGTAACACTCTTTACAGCCAGGTGCAGTGGCACACGCCTGTAACCCCAGCTCTGTAGGACCCTTAAGGCTTGATGCCTAGCTAGTATAGTTGAACCAGTAAGTCATGGGCTCACTGAGACACCTTCTCTCAAAAACTAAGGTAGCAACAGATTACGGAAGATAGTCAACATTGATCTCTGGCCTCCACACACATGCATACCCGCAGACATACAAATACACACATACACACACGAATACCCATATATACAACACAGAAAAAGAATACCAAGTACATTTCTAAACATACCAACTATTAATACAACTTATATGACCCACAACCTCTGTCTGAGCATTTGGGAAAGACTTCTAAGACACTATTAGGCCTACAGAAAATTACCAAATACAAAATAACTGCTGAACAAGAATGAAGGAGATAGACACTGAGGACACTCAACTCCCACCAAACCAGAGATCCAGAGGCTCCTAAGTACCCATCACTGAAGTAGATTTAATATGCACCCAACATGGCTCAGGGAATTTTGCAGAAGGGGAGGCAGAAAGATTGTTACAGCCACAAGTTGGGACATTTTGCAGAGGCATTGCCTCTTCTCCATAGCTGACTGCTGCCCCCATAATGCATGACCCACAATCCCCATGGGGTTGACCTGCATCCCCAATGAGGAAGGCCTCTTCAGAACAGGGGCAGGGAGGAGGGAAAGGATGGTACCAACATGAGTTGTTTACATATTAAATATGTCCATATCTAATAAAAAAAAAAACTATTCCAGTTTCTCCATCATGTGGCTGCCAAGAGACAAGAGGCAACCTCCAAGACCCCTGGTCACCGTAACACAGGATTTTCTACAGCATACTGTGGATGCTCAGACAATACACGCTGCAGTGATATTTAACAACTTTACCATCTCTCCTGCCTCACCTACTTACACTTACACACACACACACACACACACACACACACACACACACAGAGATGTTGTTTGCTCTTAAGCTGTTAGAAGACTAAAATCACGTTGTTTTGTTGAGGGCAAATCTCACTCTAGCTCACACTGACCTAGAACTCAATCTACAGCCCAGACTGGCCTTGAACTAACAGAAATCTTTCTACCTCACCCCTGAGTGCTGAGCTTACAGGCAGGGGCTACCATGAGCAGTTGGAACCCATGTTTTGCGCACTCTGCACACAGTGACATTCTACACACGATATTAATAAATACCAAGTAGTATAATTACTCAGGAATATAGGAGTGACACATTCCTTGCCACAAGAGCACTTGCTTGCAGTTCATTAAGCCATTTCAATATGAAAGGTCCTTACCCCTTTTTCACATACTGGTAAGCCACATCCCTGAGGCCTGGCCGAAACACGGATATTCTGTGCCATGTTGTCTTCTGACTGACGTCGCCTGAATAAAGCACACGCACAGGGAACATGGTCATAAACGGAGCAGGCAAAGCAAAGGCCAGCAGACAAGTTGCCCAGGAAAAACAAACTCACAGCTTATAAAAAAAAGAAAACAACAGAATTAGAGAAGACAGACCTTACCTGAAAGTAGTATTTTTATGAAGATAAGTAGCAATAAATAGTGTCCATTTTTATTGCTGATAAAATAAGAACTCTAGTCTTTTACACTCACCTATTTGGTAAGCTTCACTGTCCCCTGATCGCCACATCTCATTTGTTGCTAAGGAAAATATTGTGACTGGATTTTTTCCATCCACCTGTCTCATGACAGGGTCCTGACCCACTCGCCCAAGTAACTGCACACGATTCAGAGCTGCAATGAAACGTGGAGATGATGAGATGACAGTAAGAACTTGCTGTGGATTCAATGTCTGTGGCCCTCCCCTTAAAATGTTTCTCAAAGTGCTAATTACCAATGTCACAGTATTTGTAAGTGAGCCTTGAGGGGTTAGGGAGATTTAGATGGGGTTGGATTCAGAAGATTGACTCAGCAGTTAAAGTCACTTGCTTGCAAAGCTTGCCACTCTGAGTTGGCCAGGGTTCAATTCCCCATTACCCACAGAAAGCCAGATGCACTAAGTGGTTCATGTGTCTGGAGTTCATTCACAGCAGCAAGAGGCCCAGACACACCCGTTCATTCTCACTGATACTCTTTCTCTTTCTCCCTCTCTCAAATGAATATATAATTTTTTTAAAAAAAGATGATTTAGATGAGATCACAAAGGTAAGGCATCAAGGATAGAATCAGTGCCCTTATAATAAGAGAGCAAAAGCCCAGAGTGTATGATATCTATCTATCAATCATCTTTCCCTCTCTCTCTCTCTTTCATCTCCCCTGCCACCACAGTGAGAGGGCAATTATCTGTGAGCAACCAAGAGGGTCCTCACCACTAGCCCAGACATGTTTGCACCTAACGTAGGATTTTCTAGCCTCCGGAGCTGTGAGCAATGCGTACTTTGTGCTTTGGCCGCCATGTCTGTGGTAACTCATTGCAGTAACCACAGCTGACTATGAAACCCACACCTACAGTTGACGGAAATGTCCAGAAAAGGAACAGCTACCAATATGACCTTCAACATCACTCCCTGTACTAAGCAAAACCCAAGCTACAGAAGATCAGCAAAAGGGAAGTGAGGGGGGAAGGGCTGACAAAGACAAAAGGAGCAGTCTCACAAAGCAAGTTTTAAGACTTGTAACTTAAGTTCTGACAATCTTGTAAAAACTGTCTGTGACGCTGATGAAAAAATCTTTGTAGGGCTCAGCAGAAAGCATAGCAGTTAACGGGCTTGATGTAGAGCTAGGTGCAAAAAAATGGCAAATGTGTCTAGCATGCATTTGCAGTGGCAAGAAGCCCTACATACTTGTGTGTGACACACACACACACACACACAAACACCAAGAATTTTTTATTTAACCATAAAAATCTTTATGAAAAAAAGGAATATTCCTGCAGAGTATCTTACACAAACTGATTAACACAACTTTGGAATATTCAACAGGACAGTGTGTGATAACAAGAAGAGCCCAACTTACACCAGCTCCCCACAGCCTGTGGGGGAAAGGGCAAGATACACGGAACAAATATGAACCAAAGGCACGATGACTAACGTGGGCAAAGCCATAGCTACATACACCTTTGGGAATATTAGCTACTTACATCTTTCGAGAACCAAACTAGTAGCTACTTCAGACTCATGTCTTACAAACTGACGAATTACCTGAAAGGAAACAAACACGTTAACACTGTTTTATATGTTTTCATTAACATCTTCTAAACACAACAACAGGACAGGTTCTGAAGTCAGACTCCCTCAGAGTCAAACTTACATAGTCTATAAAAGTGCTTCCCTGATGGCTTTTTCAGAATCCATATGGGATAGGCAGTCCCTGAAATATGATTGATCTAAAAAGTTTCATTTAAAAATGAGCAAAGATGATAAATCTCATTAATCTCGCAAGGTTACTGCAAACAGCAACAGTGTCGGTAGCAAGCTTAGCCCAATGGGAACATTCATGCTTTCACTGGATCAAAGAAAAGCAATCCAATATAAATGTGGGGACTGGGGAGATGGTTCAGTGGTTAAAAGTGCTTGCTTGCAAAGCCTGCCAGCCTGAGTTCAAGTCCCCACCCGTGTAAAGCAGGAAAGACATTCATTTGTTCCGGCAAGAAACCCTGAAGCAGTACACACATACATACAAAAGAAAAATTAAAAGAACATGAATTTGGTTATATAAGCATAAAGATATGACTACATAAGTCACAGTCACTGAAAAAGGGTATTTACTGCCAAAAAACAGCATCACTTCACGTGCAAAGTGCTTTACCAATTATCAGTCAATCCTAAAACTACATAAACAATGCACAGTAATTCCCACTTTAGAGACAAGGAAACAGCAGAGAAAGTACACAACTTGCCCAGGATCCTATTGCAAGTAAGCTCTAATTCATGACTCAAACTCAGGCTGTCTGACACCAAGGCCACTACTTTTCCTACTGCCCTCTGCTGCCTTCTGAAAGACATTGTCCTATTGAGGCCATAAAGGTTAGGATGCATATCACTGGATTTGGGGTGTCAAACATTCTACCAAAGAAATAGCTCTCAAATGGTAAGTCTCTGAGTATAAAAAGCAGAAATCCAGCTGGGTGTGGTGGTGCACACCTTTAATCCCAGCACTCGGGAGGCAGAGGTAGGAGGATCACCATAAGTTCAAGGCCACCCTGAGATTCCATAGTGAATTCCAGGTCAGCCTGGGCCAGAGACCCTACTTCAAAAAACAAAAAACAAAAAAAGCAGAAATCCATGGTGGTGCATTCCTTTAATCCCAGCACTTGGGAGGGAGGAGGATCGCTGTGAGTTCAAGGCCAACCTGAGACTACATAGTGTATTCCAGGTCAGCCTGGGCTAGCACGAGACCCTACCTCAAAAAACAACACTAACAAAGAACAAAGGGGGAGGGGGCGCTGAAGAGATGGCTCAGTGGTTAGAGTACTTGTCTGCTAAGCCTAACGACCCAGGTTCAATTCCCCAGGACCCACTTAAAGCTGGATGCATACAGAGGGGCACATGTGTCTGTAGTTCACTTGCAGTGGTTAGAGGTCCTGGCGTGCTCACTCGCTCACTTTCTCTGTCTCTGCTTGCAAATAAATAATTTTTTAAAAATATTTATTTTAAAAAGGGTAAATCCATGTGGTGAACAGACTGGCAAGTGGTGGAAGCGTACATCCTTTAGACCATGCAACAGAAAGAAAACAAGTTTACTTCATACACAGCAGGAGGGATATGGCTGGACAGTGAGAGCGTTGTCAGCCACTTTAAGGCAATGGACTGGGGAAGGAGCCTCCTCTATTGTGGAGTAGTACTCATTCAGTCAGGGTGAGCCACTTAGCCTGCCCTTTTCTGGCAAGTAATTCCCTCCATGTGAATAAGGGCAGTCTGGATTGGTCCATGTTGAGTCCTGGGAGGTTACTGTGTGTTGCTGGGCATGGAATTTCCAGTTATGCAATCTCCAACTTGTAAGTAAGGGCAGTCCTGATTGATCAATGTGTGTCCAGGAGCAGGGCTGCAGCTGTACGGTGGCAGGGTACAGTTTACCACAACTAAGAGTTTGGCCAGAGGCAAGGTCTTCCTGTGTGGTATTTCTGAGCCAAACTCGAGGAAATTCCCTCATAGGGACCTGTTCCCTTTTCTGGTCTCTCTACAATGGCTTTGGTTTCACACAACACTCAAATGAATATCAAATAACTCAGTGGGTTCAGAGTGTTAAAATTCTACCTAATAATAATAATTCTCACAAGGCAGTACTGTCAGTACAAAAAGCAGGCCATTATACCACACAACAAAGCTTAAGTACTACTATCACCAAAAGGGAGAACAAAATTAAGATTCAAGTTCCATCACTGTACAGACGCAAACTGTTAACTAGAAACGGTTTTTGTGCACATGTTCCCAAAGGCCTGAAGAAATCTGATGACTAGGACTCTCGAGACCAGAGCTTAGAACTAATACAGAAGAGTGCCTACCTGTAATACAGGTCTCCGAAACATGGCTTCAACTTTGATTTCTTACAATCTAATCTTTAGGCTTTTCTAAGGGGGAAAAAAAAAAAACATGAGTCAAGTTAAGTGCAATTTACAAGCACAAGTTCAGTAGTCCTAAATTCCTAATGACATTCATTTTTATGTACATCCAACTTGCAACCAAACCTTTTCCATTTAATAAAAAAAAAAAAGCCCACAGTTGGTTGTCTTTCTTTTTCAATCCCAATTAACTTCCAGGTCCCACAGCCCACAGTGGGAAAATAAATAAAACTCCCTTGAGCACTTCCAAGACACTGCTTAAATTCTAATGAAATGCAAATTCCCTCAGGGGGGTAAGAAACTTCTGGTTTATGTGTTTGCTGCTATTTTAAATCGGTAAAACAGTTCCTATACTAAGGGCTCAATTAAATATCACTGTCACTGAAGGACTAAAATACAAAACTAGTTAACTGCTCAAAAAGAAAACCAGTGCTCCGTTTCTCGTCAGCAATGACTAAGGAGCGCTAAGGACAGCCGGAGTCCCCATCCGGCACCTCTGGGACAGCGGGGAGGGAGCCCTTCCTAAAGGCAATGCTCCCACCCACCACCACGGCGGGGAGGACACCAGACTCCTCCCGACCAGTGACAATGACACACCGCTTCCCGTCCTGAGCACGCCGGAGTGCACGCCTAACACACCGCTCTGCCACCTTCGCTCGCTCGCCTGACGTACTACACGCGACGGCTGGGGACCGGGCAATCACTTCCAGTGCGCAGGGAAGGGGGAAGCGGGAAACAGGAAGTCCGTGGGGGCGTGCGCCATAGAAATGCTTCCGCCACGCCTGACGGGAAACACGTCGCCTTCACTTAAGCGTTCCGAACGTCCTTCTAGGCGGCAGTGGCTGCATTCACGCCGCCAAGTTTTCAAATTTTCATACAAATGAAATTTTTTTTTCTGGACCCTTGTTTTTTTTTTTTTTTTTTCCTTTCTGTTACTGGCAATTTGAATCTCAGGGCCCCGTCCCATGCTCCTCCCCCCACAAAGCACTCTGAAATGAAATGACCCGCCGAGGTACCCGTATGGAGAGGGAGGTGAGATAGAAGCTACTTCCGGTCGTGGGAGGGGAGATAGAAACCACTTCCGGTCGTGGGAGGAGCGAAGTGCGGCCTCGACCTTGGAGTTGGGCGAGCGAGGCGGCGGGGCGGCAGCCGGGGCGCAGCATGTGGAGCCGCGCGTGCGGCCGGCTCTCCTCGGGCCTGCGCGGCGGGGGCGCGTCGTCCGCCGTCGTCGGTCGCCGCGGGGGCGCGTCGGGGCCGCGGGCGTCGGCGGATCCGGGCGAGGGCGCGGCGGCGGCGGCGGCGTCGGGCCCGTTGCAGCCCGCGCTGCTGGAGTTCCTGGTGTGTCCGCTGTCCAAGAAGCCGCTGCGATACGACGCGTCCACGAACGAGCTGGTCAACGAGGAGCTGGGCATCGCCTATCCGATCGTGGATGGGATTCCCAACATGATCCCGCAGGCCGCGAGGTCCACGCTTCAGGCTGGGAAGCAAGAGGAGGCGCCGCCGCCGCCGCCGCAGCGCTAGGTCGTCCTTCCCTAGAAAAGAGCACGGCGGCGACTCACTGGGAGAGGACGGAAACCGAAGATGTTCGCGTCTCTGCCCACCTTGACTGTGCTTGTGCCTCTGATTTCTCTAGCAGGGCTGTTCTACTCCGCCTCGGTGGAAGACGACTTCCCGCACGGCTGCACTAGCGCGACCAGCCTGTGCTTTTACAGTCTGCTCCTGCCCGTGACCATACCCGTGTATGTGTTCTTCCACCTCTGGACTTGGATGGGCATTAAGCTCTTCAGGCACAACTAGTGGGCGCCCGCTCAACGTGGACTATAGGCTAGTAAAGAGGACTTAAGCATTGGCCCGTGAAAATTCAAAATAGATGCAAACCCACTTTTTTTGCAAGAAAAACTGCTTTGCCCTCCTCTGATGCCGAATTCCAGCTGCTGCGTTCGGAAGAGAGATTTTCTACGACACGCCCAGTCATCATCAGAGGACTGTTTCTTAACCCGTTCACTTAAACGTTAGTAATTTGGAATTTTGTTTGTTTGGGTTCATGGTAAACCCACACATATTAGGAATGACGCAGTCTCAGTGGAGCTATGGCATGTTGGAGTAATTGTAGGGAAATGCATTCCAACTAGTGTGATAAATTAGAAACTGGAAATTTCTGATACGTTTTTCTAAAATTCTGAGTTTGTAAAATTACTTTCATTTCTTTGGCATCAGATGCTTATGTTAATAATAAAGTAAGATGTTTACAGTTTCCCCACAAAAAAGCCCAGTTTGTTTATTGTTTTGTTCCGTCTCGGTGTGATATCAAGGGAAAATGTAGAAATATTTTCAATAAGTGCATGCTATCTTTACAAAGGCTCAATGCTAAATACCCAAAATTCCCATGAAAAAAAAAGATACTTTTGATGGGTAAAGGTAGGGATGGGAAGCTAATTATGTCCTGTAGAATTTAGAGCTGAGCCTGATTATGTCTTGTTGAATTTATTATTTAAGTCATTCTTGCAGTTTTTCCTGTCTTGGGAATTCTGGTTAGCCCTGCAAAGGGCCTTGATTTTTCTAGGCCCCTTAACAGAACTGATTGAAGATGGTACAAGAACTACTTTAGAAGCATGAGTGCTTCAATAATTAACCTGAAAGAAACATATCGGTTGTAAATGTGACTTCATATACACACAGGAGACACCTGTGCTAGGGCTCTACCCCAGGGCCTGGTGCATGCCAGGTTCCAACCACTGAGCTCTATCCCCAGCCCCCAGCTCATCCTTAGCTTCCTAACGTCGTTTAATCAAAGATTTAGACAGTGCTTCTGTCATCAGAAAATTAAAACATGTTGGATGGGTTCTATCAGTGCATTAAGTTTAAACATCTTCATGTTATCCAATGGCAATATGTCAATAAACTAGAGGTTCCCCAGTCATTTCCTGAAGTGGAGTTATTTTTTAACCCTAAATTTCACGTTTAACCATCTGCGAGCTGTAGCCAGTGTAAATGAAACATGTTTGATTATAACCATTGTATTCTGAGAAGTCAATCTTAGTTTTTGGAAGTCAGGCATTAAAGGAAGCTGATAAGATAATACTTGAGGGAGCTCAGTATTTAGCTGTATCCTCTCCCTAATAGAGTCTGTTTAGAACTCACTTGTATAAACAATATCAAATATGTTATTCACATAGTACACAGTCTAATCTTAAGGGAGTAGAGATTGACTTGAACCACAGTGATGGAACACTCGTGAGATCCCAGCACTATGGAGGTGCAGGCAGGAGAAACAAGTTCAAGGACAACCTCCTCTACATGAAACTATCAAAACAACAACAAACATACATTAACCAATGGGCTGGAGAGATGGCTCAGTGGTGAAAGTACTTGCCAGCAAAGCCTAAGGACCCAGGTTTGGTTCTCCAGTACACACTTAGAGCCAGATGCACTGGGTGGCACCTGCTTTTGGAGTTCACTTGCAGAGGCTAGAGGCCCTGGCATGCAAAGCAAGCTCTCTCTCAAAAAATTTTTGAAAAATACGTAGGAGGACCACAGTGAGTTCAAGGCCACCCTGAGACTACATTGTGAATTCCAAGTCAGACCCTACCATGGAGGTGAGGGGGAATAGCCAAAATAGCTAGTGATTGGACTGAAATGCAATCATCTAGACATCTGGCTAAAGTCTGTTTTCTTTATTGTCAAGCATACTGTGGACATTTCAATAGCTACCCTCTTTATTTTGTTGGAAAATTACAGCACTTTCCCCTAAACCAATTATGCCAGTATGCATTTTGGGGTGACTAAAGAGCAACACTTTAGAATTCATAGGGCTGTTTCTTAATTTTAAAACATCAAACTAATGAGCTGTATGCAATTCATGGTTGAAATTATAGTCCTAGAATTTTTTTTTTAAAGTTCCATACTCATCTTTCTCCACTTTTAGATAATTCATCTTTTAAAATTGGTACATGTAGCCGGGTGTGGTGGGACATACCTTTACTGTTGACCTGCTGGAATTGCTAACCCACTCAAAACATAAATTCCAGCGGTTGAGGAGATGGCTCAGTTTGGATCCCCAGCACTCACGTAAAATCTGGACGTTGTGGCATCCCAGTTCTAGGGAGGCAGAGACCGTGATTTGTAGGGCTTGCTGATTGGCTAGTCTGGCTAGCTAAGTCGGTGAGTTCCAAAATAAAGTGGAGAGCCATTGAAGAACACACTGGACAGCGGCCTCCACATACACACAAACGCAGCACCCAACTCCCACTACACACGCTTCTTACATATTACGAAGAGTTTTACACACGCTTAGGAAAAGATAAAAACCTTTATTTACAAATATTCTGTTCCTTTTAAAATGTATCCAGAGAAAGATGCTAAAAATCACAGGATACAAAGCCAAATTCCACTAAAATCAAGAGAAATTGTTGCTGTCAAAACTTCAAAAACAATCAGAACCAGCCACCAAAGGGTCAGGACACGTGGAGAACAGCCACCTCAGACTCCTGCTGACCTTGTAAATCCAGTTATTTTTGTTTCACAAGTTAATAACCAGCTCCAGAATGTTCACATATTCTTTTTCCTCACCACATCACTTAACGATAGCCATTTATTTAATATGGCCTGAGGAAAGAGATGACTTCCATCAAGAAAATATATTATAAATAAAAGGTACTTGCTCAAAGGAGCTGTGAGTTCTTCAGGGAGTAGCATTGCATAACCTGGGAAAGAAGCACTGTTGAAATCCAGGCACATTTTCCTGTAGGCTGTTACTTCAGTTTACTCCTTTGATATACAGGGAAAATCCTGAGGTCCTTGGTGATGGCAACTTCTTGATCCGTTAAGGCAAACCAAGAAAATTGCTTCCTTTTCTTCCAATCCACAGGCCCATGTTTGCTCATCGTTCATTCAAAGAGAATTAAGTAAGTTCTAAGTAGGTGGCATGAGGAATGTAACAGGCAAGAGAAGTACCTACCAGTTAATGTGTGGGAACCAAGGCTAATAAGAGGCCCTGGAAGCTTTGTGATCTTGGCTCTAGATGCTGGATTAGGACGGCTTTAGGCATTCAAGCTGGTTAATTTTTCCCTTACTTAAGAGGTTTCTCCGGGCCATGTGGCAAAAGGCTGGCTGGTGAAAAATCAATTTTTGTTTTGATTTTTTGAGGTAGGGTCTCGCTCACTAGCCCAGGTTGACCAGGAATTCACTATGTAGTCTCGGGATGGCCTCAAACTCACAGCAATCCACCTGCCTCTGCCTCCCGAGTGGTGGGATTAAAGGCGTGCGCCACCACGCCTGGGTGTGAAGAGTGAATTCTTATGGCGAAGAGGTTCCACAGGTAAAGCTTGAAGACTTCCTACTCTTTCCTCCCACCAGGCGTTTTGTACTTGATCCTGTTTGGGCTCCAGACGTCCCAGGATCACCTTGTTCAGCATCTCGCTGAGGACACTGAGTCTTCTGCACTTCTCTCAGCTCCCTGCAATGAAAGTTGATAACCATAGGCTACTTACTCCCCAGTTATAGATAGTATTGATCTTGACAGCTAATATATAGATTGTTATTTTTATTTTACTTGTAAAAAAGCAAAGCTAGGCAAGGTACAGGATAAATATCAGTTCCTGGGGCAGGAAAGATGACTCAGCAGTTAAAGGCGCTTGCTTGCAAAGCCTGAAGAGCTAGGTTCAATTCCCTAGTACCCACTTAGAGCCAGATACACAAAGTGGCACATATATCTGGAATTTGTTTGCAGAGGCCCTAGCATGCCCATTCTCATTCTCTCTTTCCCCCTCTCCCTCTCTCCCTTCCTCCCTCCCTCCGTGCAAATAAATTTTAAAAAGTCAGTTCCTATGATTGTTACTGTCATGCCATTACATACAAATGGATCCTAAAATGGCCTTTAAAATTAAACTGTTAACAACTCTAAGCTAAATATAAAAGCTATGTGGTCAATAAATTGCAGCCTCTTAGGCACATCCAGTCTACTACCAGTTTTGGTATAAATTCTTGGAACATAGCCACTCACATAATAAATATTTAACAGCTATTGTTTTGAACAGCAACAGAGTTGCATCATTACAGCAGAAATCATATGGTCTGGAAACCAAGCAATAAATATTTACTGTCTAGCGGTTCCAAAACAAGCTGAACTATGCCCTCTGGTCCAGATCGTGTTCAGATGCCATCTGCCTCATCTGAGATGGGGGTCCATCGCTGGTACTGAATGATAACCACCACATGAACCTCCAGCGCTGCTCACAGAATACATACACCACAGCTTGACAGACACATTCTTAGGACCATGTACGTAGTAAGAACTTTGGACTTTATTATCTGAAGCAACGGGACTCAAAACTAGAGTAAACAAACTTTGACCTGGTTTGTTGGGAGTATCGCCAGGGTAAGAACCAAGAGCCTGAGCAACTTACAACTAAAGAATTAGTTTGGTGACTTTTCAGGTTTTCAAACTAGTCTTTCTAAGATGCATTTTTCTATCTAAGAAAAGCTGGATATCTAAGCTTATTTTAAGCAAGTACCATATCTTATTTCCTTCTTATTTTCAACAGTATATAGATGATGTAATGATCCATTAAGATTTCTTCAGAATATTTAAATGTCACTGTCTGATCTCTTTCAACTTTATTCCAACTTTAATTCTTGTTTAATGAAAGAATTAATAAATGGTTACGTGTATGAACACAAGCCTACGTCAATCAGATCAAATTGCTTTCTTTCCACAGAAAAACACCTCTTCCTGTAAATATATGAGGACAGGATTCTGCTTCTTGTCTCTGAAACTTACTGGCTCTCTAAAGTAGATCTCTACTTGCCTAAGGTTTCTAAATTAGGTTTCCACTTATCTAACATTATGTCAGAGGATTGCCTCCAATTATTTTGATATCTGCTTTTCTTCAGAATCCAAGAATTTCTTTACCAATCGGAACATAAGGGATTGTTCCCTCTTGCTTCCTGCACTTACCTGGAACTCCCTCAAGTTGCCTAGTCACAGAGCAGCCCAGTGCCCGCCACCCCACATACACACAAGAATGGCATGTTGCCAGTCTCCCTGTGGTCAAAGCCTATGTATTAAAGTGTAAAAATATACACAAATTTGAATCAATAGACACACAAGACCCATCATACCATTACAAACATTGCACAATGGAGGCCATCTTGACTCCAACAACCAAAACCTACTTTTCCAGGGCAGCTATCTTGACCTTTTCCAGGTTCAGCTGTTGCTCAAGTTCCTCTGTTTTCTCCAAGAAGGGCCGGAGGATGCGACTCCTGGTCAGGGCTGCCGCAGAAGGCCTCTCTTTCGGATCGGGGTGGATCATGTTCTGGCGATTCAGGACCAAAGCAGGAAATAGGTTTCACTACTGAGAAAGTCAATCTTCCCCCCTCAACCCAGCTTCTGCTAGGGGTTTTGTGAAAGTGCTGCTTCTTTTTTGTGCACAGGAATAAATGACAACTTTGTTCCACCTTGGACAGAGTGTCCATCCATGTCTGGTAACAAATCGCATGCATCTTAAAGCTGCCTTTAAGTGTCATATTTGAGAGCTGGCTGATTGGTTGATTAGTCTAATGTTTTAATTTTAAATGGCACTACATAAAAGTGATTTGTCCTACTTATTGGGAGGGGACAATACTAAAACCTGGTTTACCCCCATCTTTATTCAGCTTGCTTTTTACTGCACTGTCGTCCTTGTCACTGAATGACCACAGTGACAGGACTCCTAAAATAGCCATCTCAAGGCAGAAGACATAAGATGATCTGAACATGATGGAAATACCAAATTGAATATGGTGGGAATGTCATATACATATTCCATTAACAGTGCCATATAATGACAAATACACTGAACTTTTTATAGCACTCTTTTGGGGAACAAATTCAGAACCAGCTTTACCATTTACTTAAAGTTTGATGCAGCTTAGTTTTCCTCTACCTGAATTTTACAAAGATGACATTTTCCTTCTGGGACTAATATGAGAATCAAATAAATGAACAAATACTCTGCATTACATAGCACAGGACCAATATTTAGGCACTCAGTAAGTACGAACTAAGTCTAAGAGCCTTTTAGCACGCATGATAGATGATTAAGCTGGAACAAAAGCCAAAGTGAGAAAAGGTTTGTCTCTTTCCAGGAAAGCAAAATGAAGTCAGAACGAAGATATGCGTAATCACATTTGAAGTCTGCAGGCGGTTCCATTCCCCAGGACCCACATAAAGCCAGGTGCACAAAGGGGCACATGCATCTGGGGTTCATTTGCAGAGACCAGAGGTACTGGCATGCCCCCCCTTTCTCTTTTATCTCCCTCTGCTTGCAAGTAAATAAATGCATATCTAAAAGATTCAAATATAATGCCCAAGAGAGTAGATTATTTCCAAGTCCACTTTAGAAATCCTAACCAATCCTGTTTTCTAACCCAAGAAGTTATGTATACATTTTGTTTCCTAGTTAGGTATATTTTTTTTAAAATTTTTGTTTCTTTGAGAGAGAGGGCAGGCTGGAAAGATGGCTTAGCAGTTAAGTGCTTGCCTATGAAGCCTAAGGACCCCGGTTCAAGGCTCGATTCCTCAGGACCCACATTAGCCAGATGCACAAGGGGATGCACACATCTGGAGTTTGTTTGCAGTGGCTGGAGGCCCTGGCGCACCCGTTCTCCCTCCCCCCCCATCTGCCTCTTTCTCTGTGTAACTCTCAAATAAATAGATAAAAATGAATAATTTTTTAAAAGACAATGAATGAATGAATATGGGCATGCCAGGTCCTCTAGTCACTGCAGATGAATTCCAGATACATGTGCTTCATGTGGGTACTGGGGAATTGAACCTGTGTCCTTTGACTTTGTAGGCAAGTGCCTTAACTGCTAAGCTATCACTCCAGCCCCTAGTTAGGTATATTCTAAGCTTCGTGGCAGTATAAGGGTCTTTTTTTCCATTGGTTGCTGTCTTTGTTTCAATACAACATACTTATTTTGTTATCTCTATACGTATGTAGCTATTATTGAGCAAATAAGATTTTTGAATTGAAACTATGCCATTTTTCTAGTAGTTAGAATACTTGATAGTATTTCATTACTAATCACAGTGCTCATTTTATACTCTTAAAAGTACACTTAATTCTTTTAGAAAATTCATCACTATTAAGATAGTGGAAATGCTAAAGTAGAATGGAAAAGACCAGGCTTGATTAGGGAGTTAACCAATTATTAGCTGGATACAAAAGTCAAATAGCTACCTTTGGGCCTTGAGTTTCCTCCATTGTGGGATGAGATACAACCTGCCATTTTGCAAGGTTATTGGGAAGAACAAAAAGATTTACAACAGTTTTTTTTTATAACTTTAACATGAAAAGTTAAGTAAGATTTCTTAACGTATCTTATCTGGACTTCCTACTTCCTTCTTCCTTCTGTTTATGATCCTGTCAGTTTTATTTTCCTAGCCTGCCCCCCCATTTGTCATCACATTTTTGTTTTTTATTTTTTATTTTTTGAAGTAGGGGCTCACTCTAGCTAAGGCTGACCTGGAATTCAATGTCTTCTCAGGGTGGCCTCAAACTCACAGCAATCTTCCTACCTCTGCCTCCCAAGTGCTGAGTCATCACATTTTTAAATTTCTTTTTTTTGTTTTTTTTTTTTTTTGTTGTTGTTTTATCTTTATTTATTTGAGAGTGAGAGCAAGAGAGGGATTGAGAGAGAGAAAGGAAGAGAGAGAGAATGGGCATGTCGGGGCTTCCAGTCATGCAAATGAACTCCAGATGCATGCACCCCCTTGTGCATCTGGCTAACATGGGTCCTGGGGAATCGAGCCTCGAACCGGGGTCCTTAGGCTTCATAGGCAAGCGCTTAACCGCTAAGCCATTTCTCCAGCCTGAGGTCATCACATTTTTATTTATTTATTTTTTTATTTGAGAGCGACAGACACAGAAAGAAAGACAGATAGAGGGAGAGAAAGAGAATGGGCGCGCCAGGGCCTCCAGCCTCTGCAAACGAACTCCAGACGCGTGCGCCCCCTTGTGCATCTGGCTAACGTGGGACCTGGGGAACCGAGCCTTGAACCGGGGTCCTTAGGCTTCACAGGCAAGTGCTTAACCAGTAAGCCATTTCTCCAGCCCGAGTCATCACAGTTTAAAATACAAAACAGATGTTTACATCCTCTCTATCTCACGAGAGATGTCACCTTGAGTAAACTGTGAAAGTCTTCTGACAGCTCCTGAGGAATGTCTGGGAAGTTGCCCTTGCGGATGTGATGCCACGCGTCACCGTTGGTGGGTAATGGCTCTGCTCCCGCAGCCACTGCAATTGTTAACCCCAAGGCAAATATGTCTGCTTTGGGAAGGTGTTTATAATCCTGCAGAACAGAAGACAGTTCAACCAATGAGTCGGCCTAGTAGAATGAGTCTACAGCGTAACTGGTGGGAGGTGTTTGTTGGGTGCACCTGAGCTCTCAATGCTAAGGCACAGGTATACCTTGGACAGCTGTGGGCTTGACTCTAAAGGGAACATAAGCATGCCATTAGAAAGAACAGTGAGTGCGAGCCGGATGTGGTGGCGCACGCCTTTAATCCCAGCACTCGGGAGGCAGAGGTAGGCGGATTGCCATGAGTTCAAGGCCACCCTGAGACTCCATAGTAAATAGCCTGGGCTAGAGTGAGACCCTACCTCAAAAAACCAAAAAAGAACAGTATGAGTACTGATTTATCCTTGGTGGAGCCAGTTTTCCCATGCTTTTTGGAAGACTTTCTTTACTATATTTGGTCTTCATTCTTAGTAGAGAAAGAGATACTATATGTTTCAATTATAAACACCTCAGCTTCACGTTTGGTATTGTGAACCTTCATTAGAGTCAAAGGGTTCAATTGATTATAAAACACCCAACATGCCTATAGTCCCAGCTACTTGGGAAGCTAAGGGAAGGAAGACAATGAACTTAGAACCATACTGGACAACTGTTGAAGTCAGGTTCACGTTGCTGGTAGAAAACACCTGACCAAAAGCAGCTTGTGGGAGGAAAGGGTTTATTTTGGCTTACAGACTCAAGAGGAAGCTCCATGATGGCAGGCAGAAATGATGGCATGAGCAGAGGGTGGACATCACCTCCTGGCCAATATCAGATGGACAGCAGCAACAGAAAAGTGCTAAACACTGGCAGGACACTGGCTATAACATCCATAAGCTTGTGCCCAACAATACACTGCCTCCAGGAGGCTTTAATTCCCAAATTACATCAGCTGGGGACACAGCATTCAGAATACCTAAATTTATGGGGGGGACGCCTGAATAAAAACACCACAACAACATAGAACAACCCTGTCTCATAACAAAATAAAAACTGAAAATAAATAACATATCTATTGTCCCAATCTATACCTCTTGCAAAACTTCATTGGCCAAGAAGCGAGTATCTCCTTCTTCCACTTTGGGTTTGTCTATTGATGTTGCATGACCCAGGTCACCTTCAAAAACAGAAAAGAAATAATTCTCTGGTCCCCCTCCAGAGACTGACTGAGGCATTCATAACTCCACACTGAATAACATAACACCACTGCAAAGGACCCCCAGGGAAAGGGGAGTAGGGACAAGAGAATAAGAGTATAATCTGACATATATAATAATTTTTGGTGCTGGAGAGATGGCTTAGTGGTTAAGGCACTTGCTTGTGAAGCCTAAGGACCCATGTTCAACTCCTCTGTTCCCACCTAAGCCACACACACAAGGTTACACATGTTCCAGGTCACACATATGCACAAGGTAGCACATCCATCTGGAGCTTGATTTGAGTGGCTAAAGGTCCTGGAGCACCAATATATTCTTGCTCTTGCTCTTTCATAAAAAGGCCAGTCTGTTGGGCTTGCCTTAAAAAATATTATTCTTTATTTTTTCTTAGAAATGGAATCAGTACAGTCATCATTTTTTACAGGATATTAATATATGAGAGGTATATAAAGCAAACGTACCAATTTTATACATCACGCTGGCAGAGAGAAACCAATCTGCTTCATTTTCAACCTCTTCTGGTCCTCCAAGAGAGTCACTTTGCATCTTATGACAAATAAAGATGTTACCTGAAACATACAGAGTAGACATCAGTAACAATTCTTGATCTTCAATTCCCAGGTATTCTTATCTGGATATGACATTTTTTTTGCTCCCTTCCTTTCCTCTGTGTGGCTGTGACAACACTATTATCACCCTTTGTTTTCAGTGTAATCTCTTACATCAACATTGGAGCAGCCAGTGAGGGATGACACCTATCTGTTAAACTGACTTCATACATTCTCTGTTCTCTGGAGAACCTGGTGGCAGGAAGCTGCTGGCTCAAACAAAAGCCACAAGATAATGACTTGTCCTTAGGTTTCATAGTCCAGAATGGTACAACCACTCATTTCTGCCCACTTTGCTCAGGGGTGAAGTCTGGTGCTAGCTCCAACACAGAATGTAACCAACATATTGTCACTACTCTAGGTCTTAAGTAAAATGTCTACATTTTGCTTTCTATATGAGAATGAGTCTTTTCTTCCTGTGTCATCTACACCCAAGGGGGGCAACAAGTTAAAGCTATTTGATGTTTTTTAATGAAAAACAAATAGAAGGAAGAAATTCTTCCAGAAACTGATGTCTTTGATATTGAAGACACACAGGTTCAGATTTTGATGGAAGTGTGACAAGGATCAAATATGGCAGGAATAACAAAAAAATAAAACTGTACTGACTGGGTTTGATGTCCAGGTGTACCATGCCAGAGTTGTGGATGTACTTAAGTCCCAAAGAAACCTGTAGAAGGATGTCTTTGAGTTTGGGCTCTTGGAAATGATTGCCAGACTTAGTGTTTTCAGATATAGCAGCTTGCAAGCTCCCACCTGGAAAAAGAAAACAATAGAAAATAAAGCCAAAAGAAAATAGGACTTAGCAGTAAAAAAAAAAAAAAAAAAAAAAAAAAAAAACTATATATATATATATATATATATATATACACACACACACACATATACACACATATACACACATATACACATATATATACATATATATATATATACACACAGTAAATAATCAGTAAATTCATCATAAATGATGTCAACAAATCTAAATTAATTCAATATCAGCATAAAGCTAATAACAGCTGTCCCATGGCTATGCCATGGCTAAGTTAGAAAACTGAAATGCAGGAATCTTACAGAGGAAAAGGAAATTCCAGCATTTTAATATGTGGCCCTGCTGCCTCAAGTACATGCCAACTAACTTTTTTTTTTTAAGATTACCCAATTGTTCCAGGTGTGGTGGCACATGCCTTTAATCCCAGCACTTGGGAGACAGAGGAAGGATCACTGAGTTCAAGGTCACTCTGATACTCCATAGTGAATTCCAGGTCAGCCTGGACTAGACTGAAACCCTACCTCGGAAAAAAAAAAAAAAAAAAAAAAGACTACTGAATTGCTAATCGGAAATCAAGCTTAGTTATATAGCTTATGTAGTTATATAGCTACTATTAATGTCAATAATTAACTTGATGTTAGTGTCACACTAATAGTTGTAGGCCATTAGTTTTGTTGGGTTTTTTTTTTTGGGGGGTGGTTTGAGGTAGGGTCTCACTCTAGCCCAGGCTGACCTGGAATTCACTATGGAGTCTCAGGGTGGCCTCCAACTCACGGCAATCCTATCTCTGCCTCCTGAGTGCTGGGATTAAAGGCGTGCGCCACCACGCCCAGCTTGCCATTAGTAATCTTACGGTAATTGGTCCGTATTCTATTAAGATACAGCATAAAGATAGGATATATGACTGCTAACCAAGGAAAAATTGTAAATTATATACATGTATATGTACATACACATACATGTAGATACACACACACACACACACACACACGAATCGTGTTTGGGCCATAGTATTTGCACATCAGTTGTAGACTATTTTATCTTTCTTATCAATAAAGGTTAAGGCCTGAGTTCACTTTACTACCTAGTCTTGGTCACTCATCCTGGGTATTAGATTGCTTCTGAATATTTTATTTCCTTAATTAGCATTTACTGAGACAAGATCTTCAGTTAGAGTCCTTATTCCCATCGGCAGTTACAGAACTATAGTTCTTCTGTCAAGTATATATCAGAATAATAGGATCTAAAATGGTGATAGAAATTTTAAGGAAATCTAAATTTGTTTCCTGTATAAAATTCAGTGTAGGGCTGGAGAGATGGCTTGGTGGTTAAGCGCTTGCCTGTAAAGCCTAAGGACTCTGGTTCAAGGCTCAATTCCCCAGGACCCAAGTTAGCCAGATGCACAAGGGCACGCACGCATCTGGAGTTCATTTGCAGTGGCTGGAGGCCCTGGCGCACCCATTCTCACCCCCCCCCACCTCTTTCTCTCTCTGTCTGTCACTCTCAAATAACTAAATAAAAATGAACAAAAAAAAAAAATCAATGTAAAGACTGATTTGTCATACTAATAAAAGTTCAGGAGGGAAAATTCATTCCCTTTCAAGGCATTATAGGAAAGCTTTTTATTTCTCTAGGAGTCTTCTTGGAAAAGAATTTATGTTCTATAGATGACTTGTTTAAAAAAAAAAAAGGATCGTTTTGGATCTTGTTAAAGAATTCACTCAAAGTGTATAGGTAAAGTTATGATGTGTTAAAAACACGAGGAAAGAGGCTGTGCCCCATAGGACTCTACTGGCTGCTACCAGCCCAGGCATTCCTAAAGGGCTGAAACCATGTCTTGTCCACAAGGACCCCTTAGAAGTAGAAAAGAAGAGCAGCCTTCAGAGAGGTGGTCCCTAGCAGTCCCTTACTGTGTTCTTGTAGAAAATAAACATACTTCTAGAGAACAGCAGTTATTT
The DNA here is from genome assembly GCF_020740685.1 of Jaculus jaculus. NCBI lineage: Eukaryota > Metazoa > Chordata > Mammalia > Rodentia > Dipodidae > Jaculus > Jaculus jaculus. Next base: position 102,692,532 of record NC_059111.1, on the reverse strand, counting down.
CATGAGGGCAACCCAACCTACGTTATCCCCACTTTGGAATACCTGCATGCTCTGTAAGTAAAACGAAATACAAGCACTGATTAACAGAAGTTACGGAATGGTATTCATTTACATGGAAGTGTTCCCATGTCCTTATTTCGCTGCAGCTAAAGCGGATCCTTCCACAGCTTGTGAAAAAGCATAATTGTTCTTTGCTAGATAGAGTCAGTGAGCGAGCTATGAGCTTCATCTCTGCTCATACCATCCAGTCACACCGAAGCCACAAATCCCACAGCCCAAGGATCTTCCCCAGGGTGTTGGCAGGGGAGTGGGAAGTATGGTTTTCAAATATGTTACTGTGGCTAAAATGTGGAATGTTTCTCCCAAAATGAGGGCAATGTTTTATCCAATCTATAGTGCTTCACTGTTTTACCTGTGAACATTCTGATGGAAATTATCCCAAGGCTTGCACCACATAATTGCGGTTATAGCAAGTCCTTAATCATAGGTTAGATGCTAAACCAAAGGACTACAGTTAATGGTCTAAATCGCCCAGAACAAGAGGTAGTAGCAGTGAATATGCATGTGTGGTCTTGAAGGACCTAATAAAATATACCTGAAGCCACGAAGCTTGGCCCTAGCACCCATTCCATGCCTGCACGCTGGTGAAAGAAAGATAACTAACTGTGCGTGGGAATCCCAGCACATACTGTTCATATTTGACTGTGAGGTATTAAACTATGAGGAGGCAGAGGTTATGGCTGAAAAACTTTCAAGTTAGTCTCCCCTCCGTCAGTACTTGTAAGCTTACCATTGCAGTACTCGTTCTGAATGATCACGTGATCATCCTCTGCCCAGGAGGAATAGTACCGCACCACGTGAGGATGGTGCCCAAGCACGGCGTGAGCATAGACCTCGTGCAAGTCCAGGTACCTGCAGGAGAGCAGAGCACGGAGAAGAGCAGATGGTACCAGAGACATAGAAGAGGGCACACCATTTACCCAGTGCCTACGCACAATATTCCCGAGATACTATTTGTGGCACTAAGCAGCCATCCCATGACTCATTCATTTATTTAAAAGGGCAATAAGAGGGGCTGGGGGATGGCTTAGTGGTTAAGGTGCTCACCTGCAGAGCCTAAGGACCCAGGTTCAATTCCCCAGGACCCACATTAGCCAGATGCACAAGGTGGTGCATGTGTCTGGAGTTCATTTGCAGCAGATGGAGGCCCTGACACACCTATTCTCATTCTCTCTCCCCCCCCTTTCTCAATCAAATAAATATTTTTTTTTAAAAGGCAGTAAGAGCTGGATATGGGGGCACACATCTTTAATCCCAGCAGAGGTGGGGGATCACCGAGTTCGAGATTACCTTGAGACTACATAATGAGTTCCAGGTCAGCCTGGCCTAGAGAGAGACCCTAACCTCAAAAAAAAAAAAAAAAAAAAAAAGGCAGTAAGACCAGTAGGAGAGAGTAAAAACCAAGAGATTAAAGCAAACAAATAAACTAAGCTGGGTATAGCGGGGCACCCCTTTAATCTTAGCACATGTAAGGTTGAGATAGGAGGATTTCCATGAGTTCCAGGCCACCCTGGGCTACAGAGCAAGTTCTAGATGAACCTGATCTCAAGTGAGATCCTGTCTCAAAAAATAAAAATAAAATAAAGCATGAAGTAACTATGTTATATTCTATGAAATAACACTGGGTACCTGGACAATAAAAATATGAAAGGAAGGCTGGAGGGATGGCTTAGTGGTTAAGACATTTGCCTGCAAAGCCAAAGGACCCAGGTTCAATTTCCCAGGACCCACATTAGCTAGATGCACAAGGGGGCACATGCGTCTGGAGTTCCTTTGCCATGGCTGGAGGCCCTGGTGCTCCCATTCTCTCTCTCTCTCTGTCCCTCTCGTAAGTAGATAAAACTTAAAAAAAAAATTAAAAAACAACATGTGATATTTACATACAAAATATGTCTATATCTAATAAAAGATTAAAAAATTAAAAGAATATGGAAGGACTATGAATGTCAAATGACATACAATGGCAGGGATAACTTAAATACAAGCAGGTGGTCTAGGCTGGGTGTTTTGTGTATGTCAAATGTTGTGGTGTGGATGTGGCCTGCACATGTATGTGCTCACGTGGTGACCCATGCTTCCACCTACCGTAGCCAGAGGGGTGTCCGGTGTCTTCACTTTTCCATCACTCTTTCACCTCATCTTACTTAAGCTAGGATCTTAAGCTGATCCCCGAACTTGCCAGGTTTTCTGTTTGCTTGGTTTTGTTTTTCCCTGGGAACCGAGGCTACCATCTAGTCTCTGCCACTCACAGGACAGAGGTTACAGATGTGCATGGCCGTGCCCCGCTCTTTGTGGGGGTTCTGGGGCAGTCGCTCATGGGTCCTTAGGGCCACATGCGTGCACAGGTAATGCTCTTAACTGCTGAGCCATCTGCCCAGATGGAATGTTTTAAATGACATCAGTGCTATTCTTTAAGATATTTTCATACAGAACATCTCCAAATCCAAATCTGTACTTCCAGTACTTTCCCCAAGGTACTCACTCAGCTGACAATCCCGAGACAGATTTTGTGGAGCGCTTTATTGCGTAAACACATCCGTCCAGCCTCTTGATGCATTTGTAGACTGTACCAAATTCTCCAACCCCTATTTTTTCTACCTCCAAAAATTCTTTTTCATAGCGGGAAGACATGCTAGTTTCTTGTAGAACACTTTTCTAAAATATTTAAAAAGAGTTAGAATTGGGATCTATAATATTCCATTCCATTGCTTATAATATTAAGTATCTTAACTTGCATCTGAAGAGACTTGGGGTAGCTATTCAAGGACATTTTCAAGGCAAATGCAATGGGCCTATTTAGGTTACCAGTGGCTGACCATATCTATTTCTTTGTAATCATTTCATGCAACTCAGCACTGACCTTTATCACATATTTTTAAATATTTTTCCCCCATCTGGTCATACTCCTTTGTGGGTCCTACAAGGAACACCTTCTCAAGCCCAGAGCTACTGTGCTCAGCTGAACTATTCCAGTAGCAAGAAACAGGACAGAGCACATTTAAAACAAGGAACAAAAACCAAAACCTCCCTTTGACTCTCTTTTCTGCCCATCTCACAGTATCTATGACATATTTCATCTTAGGTTCAATAAGTTGTTTCAACTTATCTTCCCAAAAATTTTAATGTGGGAAACAAAATTGCCAAATATGCTAAAAATCTAGTGAGCACTCCCCCTAGTGGCCAACCAGCAGCATCGACATCACACATTTTCCATCAAGTGAATAACCCGGGTTGTTTTTTTTTTTCATCTTTAACTTGAAGGTCATGCATGGCAAAGATTCTTCAGGGTACTTCTAACATTGTATGATGATATACAGTATCTTCTTATTTGTATTATTTTGTACACTAATATATATTGCCAAAAACATAGATGCATTACACGTATATATTAGTATAAAGCCTAGCATACAGAAAAATTTCAGTAAACTATGATCAAAATCTCCACAACCTTATATAAATCTAAATCCAAGGTTACTTACCTCCAAAAGTCATACTTCCCCAGTACCCCAATTAACAAGAATTTTCCTCATCTAACATTAGTAATTTTAAAAAGTCTTGATCCACACTAGCTCGTTTTGACTTCCCATTCTAATCTGTCTTCCTCAGCAAGGTCTATGACCTCCAGTGCCCTCTAATCTGAAGCTCTGACTTCTCCATATATAGACTTGCCTCAGCTCCCCCATTTCCACCTCCTTTAGTAGCGATTATTTCACTATCACAGAATTCAAAACCTAATTGTTCAACCCATGAGAAATGTAACCTTTGACAACAGGCCTGAGGCCCTTCTACCAACTGGCACAGAGGAACTTGGCCATCCTTGTTGCAGATACCAAATATCCCAGAGTATTGTCCACATCAGTGCCAACCACTCACTGATGCCCACCCAATCCTCTCACACATATGTCCTGTTCTCCTGACTTCGGAGCACTGAAAGTTACTTATTTCTTTTGCCTGGAATTATCTTCATACAAATGGTTCTATAGTCTTCTCTTCCTACAAGATTTCTTTTTTATCAGTTTGCGCTGTATTATAAACAAACACAGGCATTTATACATCATATGCAGGTCCATACAGATGCACACAGCTCACAATATGGAGAGGTTATTTTGAAATTTCAAAGGTGTTAGTTCCTCTTGGGAAGTGACTGTTGCAGAGATACTGTTTTTCCTTATGTCTTTATGACAGCTAAGTAACATGATTTGTACATGGTAAATGTTTGATGATTATTCTATCTGAAGTGAGGTGATAATACAACAAGTAAGCAACAAAATTCCAATGGCATGAAGGCATGAGTCCGATACTTTTGCATGTGCAGTTGAAATCTTGTTCCCATGCCTTGTTTATGGCGATTACAATAGCCAAACACTGAAACTTTAAAATATTAACTCAAGCCTACGCCTGCAATCTCAGCATTCAAAATACAATAAAAGGCTGGGGATATGGCTCAGTGGTGGTTAAAGACGTCTTCAGACCTGATTGTGATTAGCTGAAGAAAGGAGAGAGAGAAAATGAAGTAGGGATGAAAAAGAGCAGAGAAAGACTGGATAAGGGGTGGGGGAGGAAGGATGAGAGGAAGCAAGAGGAAGAGGACAGAACGGGAGGAAAAGAAAAGAGGGAGAAAAGGGAAAGAGTGGGAACATGAAAAGCGGACCAGTGAACTGTATTCACCTTAGCAGGCAGCCATTCTTCCAGTTTGCCTTCCTGCGCACCAGCTTCCTCGCTAAAAAGAAAAATTTAAGAAGAGCAAAAAGATTAGAGCAATGTATTATTAATGATTATGTATGATTAATGCACTTCCTGAGCCTGGTACCGTGCTAAGTTATGAGGCCATAGAAGTAAGTAAGTCTCACTAGCTCCCAAACAGCTAAAACATATTTCCTTCCATGTATATCTGGGAGTAAAGATAACTCGGAAACCTAAAACAAGAACTCAAGACATGGTAAGAACAAAACCTTGGAGAATACCATGGACAGCGCCCTGTTCTGCAAGTATTTCCAGAGGAAAAGAGCTTTCTGGAGAATTTGTAAGCTACCAAAGAATGAGTTGGACCTGACTAAGGAGAGTGAAAATTTTAGGCAAGTAGGATGTCACATGCTAAGAATTAGAAGCAAGGAAGAGCACAGAGCAGATGTGAAGTTGTAAGTTGATGCTACCACCTCCACATGAGCACAGCTGGAAGGGCACAAGTTGGATTTGAAACCAAGTAGGACACCACATCAGCTTCATGGCCACACTGCGCTCTCCCTCCAACATCTGCTTCCCTCACAACCTGGCCTTCAAGTCCGTGCACAGGCAGACATTGAGTCTAGTATAGTCCTGCCTATGAGTCTTCAGTTACTTTTAAGTATGCAAATGTCCTCTATCACATGAGTAGGCTATATTTTAATGTACATATCAGCCAGTTACATTTTTTTTTTTCTTTTGGAGAAGTACTTGGTAGAAATCGCAAATGATACTGCATTCACGGAAATAAGATGAACATTTATGACTTAAATTTAGCCCTATGTCCTCATACTTCAAAAAATGACAACACAATAATTAAGGAAGAATAGCCCATCTGAAGCAAGAAGTAAAGTGTCACCATGTTCATTGCTAAGAATTCAAATCAGCTGATTTTCCCCCCGCTGGCCCTAGTGAGAGGAGAAACCATCTATTCTAACAGTTTAGTAAGGCTCCCATGGAGCCAAAACCAGTGATAGTCTTGGTAGCTAAAGTCAAATGGGTATAATTGTGCTATGAAATCCTGCTTACTGAAGATTAGGCGACAGACTGGAGAAAACCCTAATCTTGCCACAAAGCTCTATAACAATACATAGTCTTGGATGCCAGAAAGACCAGGTAACACAGGAAGTGCTCCACAAAGCTCAGGTAGCTGTCTGTCTTGTGAAGCATGTATGGACACAAGTGACTTTCCAGTTTTAGAAACGCTTCTGCTCTATCAGACATCACAGAAACACATCAATGCAATGTCCCCAACTAACATGCACGGTGCTTATTTGGACAGTGTGGCTTTCATGAAGTAGGGTCTTTTTTCTTTTAGCACCTGAAAACGATACTATCTCTTTAATCTTTATGCAGTTTTCCATTGCCTGCAGAGACGTTCCCATCCCTTCTCAGTAGCAGCCATCATTAGTATCACTAAGTATCACCAAGGTAGATGCTGTCTGATGTCTGTGGGCTTTTCCCAGTTGCTAGCCTCATGTGAACCAATGAAGAGCCCTCAAATTCGGTCCCTAGCCCACTTTCATCTTTCTAATCGAAGTCACAGATCTACTGCTTACTCTGCCTAGAACTTTTGGGAGATTTCTGCCGAATGGAAAGAGGCTAGGATCTCTTGTTGATCAACACTGATGCTTAGGGAGGAGAGATATGTGGACATTATTTCAGCTTAATTCAAGTAGATTATTATTCCTAACCTTCATCTCAGAAGCTAGAGACAACTGCACACTTACAGATAGCCTCGGGTTTTCCTCTTGCCCTTTGACTGAAGCAATAATTTTTTATAGGTCTCTGGAGTGAATGGGTTGATATTAACCAAAGACAAAGAGGTCTTTTCATCCATGAAGGGAGCAGGCGTGAACCTCAGATGCTTGGAGCTTCTGGCTGAGAGCTTTCCCGGTGTAGAAACCTCTGTCTGGATTGGCTGACTCTGGGTTGGAATGATAAACATCAAGTCAGAATAGGGTTAGTAAAAAGAAAATTCCAGGTGGGAGAGAAGACTTAGTGGTTAAGGCTAGGGACCCAGGTTTGATTCTCCAGTACCCAATTAAAACAGATGCACAAGACGGCACAGAAGCTTTGGCATGCCTGTTCTCTCTCTCTCTCTCTTTCTTTCTTTCTCATATTAAAAAAAAAAAAGGAAAAAAGAAAATTCCAGGTCAGTTCAGTTAATATTTGAAGCAAAGACTATTTTGGCTTTAAAGACTAATTGACTCAGTGATACCTGATAACATTATGCCTGTTATATAAAAGTATGAAATCTGGGCTAGAGGGATGGCTTAGCAGTTAGGGCACTTGCCTGTGAAGCCTGAGGACCCAGGTTCGATTCACCCTTGTAGAGCTCTTTATGAAAGAATATCATCAGGCTTGGGAGATGGCTCAGCAGTTATGGTACACTGATAAATGACTACCCAGAACTACAGCTGGTGGAGTGGGAAGACCCCAGATTTCGTGACTGGGTTTCTCCTTCATAAAGAGCACAGACCCCAAGTATTCTTTCCAGTTCCTGCATTTTGTTTTGTTTTGTTTTTTGTGTTTTGGTTTTTCAAGGTAGGGTCTCACTCTGGTCCAGGCTGACCTGGAATTAACTCTGTCATCCCAGGGTGGCCTTGAACTCATGGCAATCCTCCTACCTCTGCCTCCCAAGTGCTGGGATTAAAGGCGTGCGCCACCATGCCCAGCTTTTGTTTTGTTTTCAAAGTAGGGTCTCACTCTAGCCCAGGCTGATCTAGAAGTGACTATGGAGTCCCAGCCTGGCCTCGAATTCACAGCCATCCTCCTACCTCTGCCTCCCAGTGCTGGAATTAAAGACGTGCACCACCACGCTCGGCTCAGTTCTAAGAATTTTTTTTTTTTTAAACCAAGAACCTTTCCCCAACCAAGACTTATTCATATGTGTCAAATACCAAATAATTACTGGCATCATTAATTTGGGGGAAATAAGTGTCAAAACATTGCATTCTGGGTTTTTTTTCGGGAGGGGGGGGAAGACTTTAAACTTGTCTTCATTTCTACCAATAAAAATGCAACAGGATACACCCAGCCTGGAAGACAAGCCTGTTACATACACATAAACCACCAGGTCCTCTTAGCCTGTCAGCTGAACTGCAGGAAAACAGATCTCAGAGACCTGGTGCCCTCCTATCCCATAGCTCACTCACCTTGGGGGTGGAGGGGCCTTCATCAGGTGGCGTCTTGCTCCTGCTGTGTGATGGTGCTGGTGTTGCCGGACACTTGGGAGGGTCCGAACTTGAAGACTCTGGGGTAGAATCTAGATTTCCCTTATCTTTCTTCTGAGAGGTGTCAAGTTCATCTTTGCTGGGAGTCCTGGGAGTCCTGGGAGCCTCCAAATCCGCAGTCTCTGTTGCCTTCTGTCCTTCCTTCTCAGTCTCTTCATCAGAAAAGGAAAAGTTTAACTTCTTGTTCAGCTCTTTCTGAGCCCCCTTGCCTTCCATCTCAACGATGGATCTTACAACGTGGGCAAGGAGATTTCCAAGAAAGGGCCTCTGAATCTATGGAGGTAAGGAGGAGAAAGTACCCCAGCAACTTCCACAACTTTAGCCCGCCTTTTCCTCATTAACTAGCAGCTGTGAGTCACTCGGTGGATTTTCTCCCTTAAGTACCACAAATCAGTAAGGCCTCAGCTTATTCTTATTTCTACTCTAATGAAGGAAGCTCTGGGAACTCTCTGAGCAGTTACACCTGATTCATGCACAGAACTCTTGTGTATATATCACAGGGTCTCCTTGTAGCCATTTGCTTAAAAAAATATTAAGAAGGGCTGGAGGGATGGCTTAGTGGTTAAGTCACTTGCCTGCAAAGCCAAAGGACCCAGGTTTGATTCCCTAGTATCCACATAAAGCCAGATGCACAAGGTGGCACATGTGTCTGCATTTGCAGCAGCTAGAGGCCCTGCTGCACCCATTCTCTCTGTCTCTCTCTGCTTGTAAATAAATAAATAAAATATTTTTAAAATATATTAATAAGATGTGGTGGTGCATGTCTTTAATTCTAGCACTTGGGAGGCAGATGTAGGAAGATTGCCATGAGTTCGAGGCCAGCCTGAGACTACACAGTGAATTGCAAGCCAGCCTGGGCTAAAGAGAGACCCTACCTCAAAAACCCAATAATAATAAGAAGAATATATTTGGATTCCTTTAGTTTACTATGGCTTTAAAAATGCTTATTGGCTAACTTGGGAGCAAGCTTGTAATCAGAAAGAATTATTTTCACTGTTTCACACCACACACATGCAATGGCTCACAGCAGGTCCTTAGCTTTTGGCATCACCTGGATATCACAATGACCTTTACTTAACCAACTTCTAACATGTCTTGGCTGAAGCTCATATTCCTGATGTGGTCACAGCTTACAACTTTGCCAAACACACCTGTCCTACTTCAGGCATTCTCCCTTCTTTCTAAGTACCAGCAGGTACAGCTTTGAAGACATTGGAAAATTTTTAAACCAACAAAAGAAAGCCTGTGGGGCTTGTTAGATGGCTCAATAGCTTGAGGCACTTGCTTGCAAAGCTTGCAGCCCCAGGCTCAATTCCCCAGCTCCCCATGTAAAGCTGGATGGGCATTCATTTACAATGGCAAGAGACCTTGGTGTGCCCAATACATGAACACAAATAATAAAGAAGGGAAGTCTAGAAAGATCAGCGATGCCTAGAAGCAGGTGTTGATCACTTTAAAATGGCAGTGACGTTTGCCACCAAATGCCTTATTTTATGGAATGTCTTTTGCTTACACTTTAGATATCTTTGAAATACACTGGTTTCCTTCTCAGAAGTCCCCATAGGAAGGGTGAAGCCTCTTTGATAGGAACACAGACTGAACTATCAAGAGATCCAAAGTGTTGTCTTCAGAGGATGTGCACCCAGGAGGAAATGGAATCAGCGCCTCAAAGCTGAGTCCAACCCCGTGTTCACGGCAGCACCGGCCACAGAGGCTCTGTGACGTCATTGATGCGAGAGTGGATTCTCTAAGCCGCAGTGCAAATGTCCAATGGGATATCTTCAGCCATTTGTGCAGGGAGCCCTGCCAATTTTTGACATGGATGAGCCTGGAGGATGTGATGCTAAGAAAAAAATCAGTAGGACACAAATGATCTTAATGATATGTGGAATCTAGAAAAATCGAACTAGACGTAATGAGTAAAATGGTGGCTGCCAGGGGTTGGGGACAAATTGCTCAGGTCCAGTTTTTGTTGTAAGGTAAACAAGTGCTGAGGGTCTGGTGATTAGCATGAGTGGTGACGGATGTGTTAATCTGGTGATGATCACTCACTGCGCGTGTGTGTGTGTGCGTGCACACACACTGAAAAAGAAAGAAAAGCCCCATTCGTACAACGTTATAGGAGAAAACTTTATGAAAGGAGGGCCATAAAAAAAGTTAAAGATACAGGGCTGGAGGGATGGTTTAGTGGTTAAGGCGTTTGCCTACAAAGCCGACGGACCCAGGTTTGATTTCCCAGGACCCACATTAGCCAGATGCACAAGGAGGCACACGCATCTGGAGTTCATTTGCAGTGGCTGGAGGCCCTGGCGCACCCATTCTCTCTCTGTCTCTCTCTCCCTCTGAATAAATAAATAAAAATTTTTAAAAAAGTGAATGGTGCACATAACCCTCCCAGAACCTTCAGGAGGCTCTATGGGGGATTGGCATGGAGAAGGAGAAAAAGGGACAGAGATTAAAGGACCAAGGCACCTCGAAGGAGTCTGAAACTAATTTTATTTCCTTTTCTTTGTTGCTCTTTGGCTTACCAGAGGCTCTCCACTCCTTCTCCTTCTCTTCACCTATCCCTGCTTCATCTTCTCTCCTACTTCTTCCCTGTCTCCAACACCTGAGAAGGGCAACCGAGAAGAAACTGAACCACAGTGAGAAAGTGTTTCCTTTGCCCAAGGCCTCCCCAGCGTCAGTGCTGCGTAGTTGGCCCGCCTCTTGCTCTTGCCTTGTCCCTCCCCTCCCCTCCGGCTCCCATGATCTGTCCCAGAGAGGTGAACAGCACTCAGTAACTCACTGCTCACCTTGGCCTCTCGGGGTTCAGCATTCCACGGGTGGCAATAAAGAATCACCCTAGGGAAAGGAAAGCACACAGGTCGCCAGTAAAGAAATCACCAGCTGAGCCCAGGGATGAGCTTGCTGGTTACAGGCCAATGTTGAGGGGATATGATTCCTCTCCTACAGCCGTTGTGTTGGTCTCTTTCCCTCTAACATCCCATAACTTGTCACTTCTGTCTCTTCAGGCCTGCTGGTAGCTGACTTTGCTCCCACCAGAATATGGATGGATCTAAGATGCTAAGAATATCACGGACCTGGAGGAGGCCCAGGGCTGTGGGTGTTGGTTGGGTGGTACCCAAATAGATTGTGTTAGTATTCTTTTTTTGAGGTAGGGTCTCACTCTAGCCCAGGCTGGCCTTGAACTCACAGTGATCCTTCCTCCTACCTCTGCCTCTCAAGTGCTGGGATTAAAGGCGTGCACCACCATGCCCGGCCTAGGTTATTACTCTTTACTACCTTTTTTTCTCTCTCTCTCTCTCTGCTATAATTCTCAATTACAAGTATACTCAATTATTTATGACTTAGATGTTTGCCTGCAGAGAGGAACTGTGCCATTACCGATGGTTAAATCATGTGTGATCAGTGATAATTCTAATAGAAACTACGGCTGTTGGCCCTTCCATGTAGGTTGCTTGGATGGTGATAGTCTACGTTTGGAAACCACAGTAGTGGGAAGTGGTCACTTGCTGATTCTGATGACCTAAGGCAATCCCTGGAGCACATACCATGCCTGGGGCCCAGGGCCTAGCAATTTTTTGTTGTGTTAACTCTGTTCTTCATTCTTCATCAAAAATTCCATCTGTGCCTCAGAGCATCCATCTCAGATCTAAGCTTTGTGAACACAGCCAGGATAATGTGAGAACAGGGACCACATGTTATCTGTGGCAGCAGAAGCAAAAACAGGTTTCTTCCCCTTAGTGGCCGTAGTGAACATAGTAGGTGTTCAAAAAATTGTGGGTAGATTTGGGGAAATAAATTAATATACCTCACTTTTGTTCAAAACAGTCACATCACTTACTTTTTTTCTTTCTGAGGTAGGGTCTCACTCTCGACCAGGCTGACCTGGAATTCATGATGTGGTCTCAGGCTAGCCTCGAACCCACAGTGATCCTCCTACTTCTGCCTCCCAAGTGCTGGGATTAAAAGTGTGTGCCACCATGCCTAGTGCCATAATTTACCTTTTAAATATTTTATTATTTATTTATTTGCAAGCAGAGAAAGAGTGACAGAGGGGAATGAGTACACCAGGGCCTCTGGCCACTGCACGATGCACGTGCCACTTTGTGCATCTGGCTTAAATACTGGGGAATCAAACCTGGGCCCTCAGGCTTTGCAGGCAAGTGTCTTTAACTGCTGAGCCATCTCTCTAGCCTTAACTCACTTTTTTGTTCATTTTTATTTATTTATTTGAGAGCGACAGACACAGAGAGAAAGGCAGATAGAAAGAGAGAGAATGTGCGCGCCAGGGCCTCCAGCCACTGCAAACGAACTCCAGATGCGTGCACCCCCTTGTGCATCTGGCTAATGTGGGTCCTGGGGAATCAAGCCTCGAACTGGGGTCCTTCACAGGCAAGCGCTTAACCGCTAAGCCATCTCTCCAGCCCAATTCACTTTTTTTTTTAGATCGAATGTTTTATTTATTGATGAAGTTGATGAACAGGGAAAAAGCAAAGACCGCCAAAAAGAGATCCATATGAAGAAAACTAACCTCATCTCTCAGGTTGCACCCAAGATCCTAAATGTCATGCTTGTAGGACGTGTGCCTCTGGCAAACATACTACCAAAGGATGCGAAAGGAAGCTCCTAGACTTCATTCTGTGCAAACCTTGGTTCCAGGGCCTTAACAACACTGATGGGAAAGACAGAAGTAGAAAATCTACTTATTCAAATGGATGTTTCATGAGGTAGAAACCATATTCAATATTGGGGGAGACTTCTTTTTGCAGGATAAAATTAAGCTATGCATATGACATACTTCTGAAGTGAAGAGTCTGTCACTCCAAGTAAGAATATGTAGCTTGATTGTCACCTCAGTCGGGGAAAAAAACTATAAAAACATTCACAGTTCCCAGTGAAGTCTTACCAAGCTGAAGATTGAGTTAAGACTGTCATTCAGATAGGTAGACAGTCCTGTATGGGGTGGAATCACCTCCCTTCGAAACTGTTGGAAAGTCTGGTTTCTTATCATTACTCTTTGTTTAAATTTTGTCTTATAACAGTGTTCAAACATACCAAAAAATAGGGATGTTAGTTTAATGAGTCCTAACTCATCACAACTCTATAAGCTTATTTGCACCTATACCTTCAAATTTGGGGGTGGGGGGAGGGAGTGGTTAAGTTGCTAGAGTATTTCATTGGTATGTCATTCCTCCATGGTTCTGCCCAGAACCATGATCCGTGAGAACCATGCTTTTGTTTGTGAACGAGTGGGTACCAAAGTATCTAGCAGGTAGAAGTAAAAGAGCAAATGACAAGCAGCAGGTGGGTAGCAGAATGTCAGGCTGATCCTGCAGCATCCAGCAGAAATGACGGGGCGGGCCCTGTTGAAACAGTCAGCTGGAGTCCCAGTAGATCAACAGACCCAGGCAGAGCATCCCCTTTTCTTCCAGTGAGCCTTCCAGTTAGCTATTTCCACCATGAGGATTTTTATATGATGGGATAAATGGTAGTGACCTCTGCTCAAGTCTTCAGATTTGGGGGTGGAGATGTCACCAGACAGCCTGGGAAGTGCTTTGCCTTCCAGGTGTTCTCAAGGACTTGAGGTACTTAACTCTTAGGCTGTTTATTGTTATCCTTTCTTCATATCACAGAGTCAGGGGACCAGCCTGCTCCAGGGTGAGGGGTCTTAGATCTGAGACAGGGGGTCCAGAATCAAATCTCAGCAAGCTTATACAGCACGTGTCAATTTATTAAAATAACTTACATTGCATATACACAAGTCATCTTGTGCCATTAGTAAAGATCTCTGGGTTAATCCATCAAATTTGAAATTTACTGAAATCTACTGGTGAATAGATCAAACAGACTTTAATGAATTGCTTCTCTGGCCATGGTTTCCCGTTGGCTAGAACTAGAGGCCATTCATCAAAATAACTGTCATAGTGAAGACATGCTGCTCGTCAGCCCACAGACACCGTCCTCTTCTCAGACCAGGAACGGGTTTCCAGAGACATGCGCAGAGTGCAGAGATTCATGGGGTCCTGTCCCTACTTATAGGACAGATGAACAGAGAGGCTTACATGACTGTATGACGCTATTTATCTAACCTTTTCTGTGTTAGCCACAGTCAGACTATGGTTATTTCTAGTTTCCCATAAAATTACACAGGTAATAGGCTTGTCTCTATGATCTCAGTGAAGATAAGAACAGCTGCCTGAGAGGCGAGACCTATGCCTCCCTGCTTTCTCTCTCTCTCTTTCTCTTTCTGTCCCCCCCCCCACTTTTGATACACGCAAACACATGTACACATATATGCTACGTCCACGGCGACCTCGCCTCTGTAGCAAAGATGCCTCTACACCGGAAGAGAGCTGAGGACAGAGGGCCAGCACTCTTTGGAGGGATGCCCCTGGTGACCCCTTGGCAGTCAGTTACTGTAATGGTTCCTGCTGCCCATAAGAAGTCACAAAGACCCGATTGCTGGCGCCAATGGGCTGTTTTCTGCGCTCTGTTTCTTTCCTGCTTTCTTCTAGCTGTTTGTCTAAGAACAGCTAATTCAACACTTATTAGTAATCATGCACGCAATCAGAGTACAAGAAACAATCTAAGCATTGAATGTGCCCCTCCTATGATTAGGGCAATGGAGGATATGTATAACTCTAATAGGAATAAAAAATTAACTCTAAAACAGTTTTTAGATGGTGTAGAGCAAAAACAGCTTATGATGTTTGAGAACGATACTGAGCCTGAAAAAATGAAAGTAAAAATGTTGATCAGTAATGTTCATTAGAAGCATGACAGTTCTACAGGAAAGGGGGTACAAAACTTAGGCATTCCCACCAGGAAACTTCCTGGGGGATATGTTCAGTACTTGATCAAGGGCAGATCGTGGATACCACCGAAGTGAACTCCTAGAGCTGGAATCTACTTAGTTCCACTCCCCTATGAGGGAGGATATGATAAATTCAGTAATAGATGGGTAAATTATGAAGGAAAAAGGAGGCTATGGCATTCTCTTCCATTTATGGGAACATTTAGCAGGGAAGTGTAAGCCTTGATGTTTATACAATAAACAAGTAAAAAGGGAATTTCTAAAAAGTATTACACCAGCCTTAAAATATTGGTGGTCTTTTGGATGGAAACACTTTTATAATAAATATGAGGATCATATAAATGATTTAATAAGTGGAAAAAAGATGGTTTGGGACAGTCCTTGGGGCATGACAGTCCTTGGGGCATGACAGTCCTTGGGGCATGACAGTCCTTGGGGCATGACAGTCCTTGGGGTATAAGAAATAAGTAACCTGTTATTCACCTTACACCTTTTGCCCTAGTTTCTGTTCGTATAATGTTGTGGTCAATGGTGCGAGACGTGCTTCTCAGAAAATGGGTACATTTCCTGCCTGATAAACACTACATGTATAAAATAGAACAATACTTAAGATTGTTTAAATTAATAATTCTTGAGATCACTTGTTCAATCTATATAAAACCTTAATGAAAACTTCAGTAAATCGCAACAACATATTCAACTTAGAGTGTGTCTGTCTGTCATTTCCTCGCCAAATCCCGAGTTCTCCTTGAGCCTTCGCCCTTGTTCTCCCTCGGTCCTGATCTCCCCGAGAGTCAGTCCGCGGCACATATATGCATTATTTCCCTGGGAAGATAAGACTAAGTACAGAAAGGCACCTTCTCAGAGCAGTATTGCTTGTGACCGTGACTTACTGCCTCTGTGTTGTCCCTGGAACAGGCTTTGGAAGTTGCTAGTAACTTGGGGAAATACTACCCGACATTACTTATAATTCTGTTTCAAATACTAGGTCACTATGCTGAAGTTTTACCTCCATCAAAACTTTTTCTATTTTTATTTTTTTTTTAGATAGTGATTCACTAGGCTCAGACTGGCCTTTGAACTGGAAGCTGGCCTTAAACTCCTGATCCTTCCGCCTCTACTTCCCCAGTGCTGGAATTATAGGCCTCTACTACCTCACCCAGCTTGGAAAACTTTCTGTAAAATATTTGATTTTAATTTATTTATTTGAGAGAGGGAAAGAGGCAGAGAGAAAGAGAGAGAGAGAGAGAGAATGGGTGCACCAGGGCCTCCAGCCACTGAAAACGAACTCCAGATGCATGCGCCACCCTGTGCATCTGGCTTACATGGGTCCCAGGGAATTGAATCAAGGTCCTTTGGCTTCACAGGTAAGCACCCTAACTGCTAAGCTATCCCTCCAGCCCTGGAAAACTCTTTATGAGTGTCTGAAGATAATGATAAATAAGAATTCTAACCTTTCTTCAGGGGTAAACGTCAGAAAGTCTGAAACCTTAGAAACCTTAAGAAGTGATTGTCTCCAAAGGAGAGAGTGAGGGTGGATTTAGAGAAGGCACTTGGTACTCGTTACATGCCTGCTATGTAGTTGAATTATTTGACTATTTTGCCATAAATATCTATCCACTAAAATGTTTCAAATGATGTTTGGAAATATCTGTAATCAGGTATACAGCGAAATGTACAAAGAGATATATTTGAAAAAAACTGGTCCCTGACTCGCTTGAATTGACTTTGGTAACTTTCAGACCTCTAAATTATGAAGTTGCCTGGGCTCATTCTCCCAAACTTCATTCTTTGTACCCCCACTTCCTTAGACTATCATTCAGCTGGAGATGCTGTCTACAAGCTAAAGCCCGCTACATTTGCATCTGCATCATAAACCTTTTCCTTGAACTTCCTATTTTCAATGGTCTTATAAAGTTTTCCTCTGCATATCCAAAAAGCCACCTCTTTCCATATCTCAAACTTCCCTATCACACCCTCTCCTTCTACCTGTTTCCAGATCTCAGTAAATGCAAACTCACTTCCCCTGCAATCCTACATCCAATTGGTGAGAAACATTTTCCGTTGTATCTTTACCTCTTCCCTGCAGACAATGGTCTCTTAACAGGGATCTGCTGAATTCAATCTGTCTCACTCATTCTTTCCTGCATCTATTTTTAAAATATTTTATTTTATTTATAAACAGAGAGAAAAGAGAAACAAACAGAGAAAGAGAGAGAGAATAAGTGTGCCAGGGCCTCTAGCCTCTGCAAACAAATTCTAGACGCATGAGCCACTCTGGCATCTGGCTTTACATGGATATTTGGGAATTGAACCTGTGTGTTAGGCTTTGCAGGAAAGTGTCCCAACTGCTGAGACCTCTTTCCAGTCCTCTCTTCTATATGTAACAGCGGATGGATGAGCTCCTTCCATGAAGTAAGTGAGATCATTATATTTCCTGCACTCAACCCCTCCCAGCGCCTCCTGCCTCACTGAGAAGACAGAGCTAGCTAACACCAAGGCCCCTATGGACACATGATCCCCATTGCCCCTAACTAGTCCAGCTCCTGCTACCTTCTCCCTCATGCATTTTTTTTGTTTGTGTGGCAAGCGCTCTTAACCCTGGAGCTATCTCCCTTGTCCTTGAAGTTTTCATTTTCAGTCCCAATATAACTTTGACAGGATTTTAAATAATTTAGTAACTTTATTTATTCAGTTTTGGATTTTCATGGTAGTGTCTCACTCTAGCCCAGGCTGACCCTGGAATTCACTATATAGTCTCAGGGTGGCCTTGAACTCATGGCGATCCTCCTACGTCTGCCTCCCGAGTGCTGGGATGAAAGGCGTGTGCCACAGTGCGTGGCTGATTTAGTGACTTTAAACATGTATTCCATTTCTTTAATCCCCTCTGACCCAATTTGGGCCCAGCTTCGGAGGTACATGACTTATCACACCAACGTGTGCCTACGCTTGGAGAGATGGTTGGCGAGGTGAAGGAAATGTCAGCTCAGACAAGGCTGCACTGTAGCTAGTGAGCTCTGATGTGAAGTAGATGTTCGGCAGGAGGGAGGCCGGAGTAGATCAACTTAGGCAGTTGGAGGGCTGAAAGTGGCCTGGAGCATCCCAGGATGCCTCTGGATACCCCGAGCTTTGGGCCCTGTGGTAGTTTGAATGGATGTCCCCCAACAGACACAGGGGTTTATTAAAGCCTGTGACTTGGCTGTTTGAGGTGTTACTGGGGGCGGATCTGAATTGCAGCCTAAGATATGCAGAGTACCTGAGCTTCACCTGGACCAGAGTGAGACCCTACCTTGGGGAAAAAAAAAAAATGAGAGAATGAGCACATCAGTGTAGGAATTAAATGAACATTTCTTAAGTGCATAGCAAATATTAACTATTCAATGGAAAAATTTAGTCTCACTTCATACCACCTGTCAATAATAAACATTGGAAAAGACTCAAACGCTAAATGGGTAGTTGTGCTCTGAGCAGAAACTGCACATTGCCAGCATTCAGTTTGTAAACATTATTATATTCAATCACAAAACACAAACATTCAGCACTCAAAAATCTAACACAATGAGCTGGGCGTGGTGGCGCACGCCTTTAATCCCCACACTCGGAGGCAGGCGTAGGAGGATCGCCTTGAGTTCGAGGCCACCCTGAGACTACATAGTGAAATCCAGGTCAGTCTGAGCTAGAGTGAAACCCTACCTCAGAAAGCAGCAACAAATCTAATACAATGAATGCACTTCAACCTGCTGATGACCTCCAGCAGTTATAAGTGCCTCTCTCCCCCTTTATTCCACATTTCATTTCTTATCCAATAGCTCTTTCTCTGCTAGTCTGTAAGCTTGACAGAAAAGACATCTCTATCTTCCCAGTGGACACATCAAGTTGAAAGTCATAGAACTTAGTAAGGATGAAATTCGGTAAAGACTTCAGGCTGAAAAAAAGGGAAAGGTTTTACTTTCCAATAATGACAAATGGTGAAGTAACTTATCAAACACTTATGATATCTATAAAAATGATGCATACAAAAATTTTCTGTATAGCATTCCAAAATATTCATATTTTGATATAAAGGGATAAAAGAATGTGACTCTGATCTAGAGAATACCTTCAATATGTAAGTGTAGAAAAAATTGTCTCCATACATATATATTTTCTAAATAGCCAGGCGTGGTGGCACACACCTTTTTAAAATATTTATTTTTATTTATTTATTTACTTATTTGACAGAGGGAGAAAGGGAGAGAGAGAGAGAATGGGCGGGCCTCCAGCCACTGCAAATGAACTCCAAACACATGTGCCCCCTTGTGCATCTGGCTAACATAGGACCTACGGAATCGAACCTGGATCCTTTGGCTTTGCAGGCAAACGCCTTAACCACTAAGCCATTCCTCCAGCCCTGTCTTAATATTTTTATCCATTTATCTATTTATTTTAAAGAAAGAGAAAGAGCAGCTGGGCATGGTAGCACATGCCTTTAATCCCAGCACTCAGGAGGCAGAGGAAGGAGGATCACCATGAGTTCAAGGCCACCCTGAGACTACATAGTTAATTCCAGGTCAGCCTGGACCAGAGTGAGAACCTACCTCGAAAAGAAAAAAAGACAGAAAGAAAGAAGGAAGGAAGGAAAGAAAGAAAAAGAGAATGAGTACACCAGGGCCTCTAGCCACTGCAAATGAACTCCAGATGCGTGAGCCACCTTGTGCATCTGGTTTACATGGGCACTGAAGAATCAAGCCTGGGTCCTTAGGCTTTGCAGGCAAGTGCTTCAACCACTAAGCCATCTCTCCAGCCTGAGAAATTTATGTTGGCATGCCAGTAAGAATAAAAAGTGTAATGTGGGCATACTGGCGCACACCTTTAATCCCAGCACTCAGGAGGCAGACGTAAGTGGATTGTTGTGGGTTTGAGGCCACCCTGAGACTACATTGTGAATTCCAGGTCAGCCAGGGCTACAGTGAGGCCCTACCTTGAAAAACCAAAACAAATAACTAAATAAGTAGTGTTCAAGACAGGGAGAGTAGGATCCCAGTATAAAATGATGGCGCTGGGCGTTGTGGCGCACACTTTTAATCCCAGCACTCGGGAGGCAGAGGTAGGAGGATCGCTGTGAGTTGGAGGCCACCCTGAATTCCAGGTCAGCCTGAGATAGAGTGAGACCCTACCTTGAAAAAGAAAAAAAAAAAAAAAAGATGGTAAACCAAGGGGTCAGGTAAGAAGACTGCATCTTGCATCTCAACTTTCTCACCCAGAAGAGGAGGAAAAACCTCACCTAAGAATTTGAATTATAAGCCCGTAAGTATTAAAGTTTGCTCTTTGAATTCACTCTTGTAGTGCTGTCCAAGAAATCTTGAGCAGAGATTCCACTCAAATTAGTCTCAGGTTGGTGGCTGACCAAAAAGCAGCAACTAACAAAACTCATGACAAGACTTGACTCACCTCTTGTTTGTTTGTTTGTTTTAAGGGTCTTGCTGTAGCCCGGGCTGGCTTGGCACTCACTCTGTAGTCCCAGGGGCTGGCCTTGAACTCACCTACCTCTCCTATCTCTGCTTCCCGAGTGCTGGAATTAAAGGCCTGTGCCTCCACACCAGGCATGACAAGACTTCACAGCGGCCAGGTATGGAGGCACAGGCCTTTAATACCAGCACTCTGGAGGCAGAAGTAGGAGGATCTGCTGTGATTTTGAGGCTACCCAGGGATTACATAGTGAATTCCAGGTCAGCCTGGGCTAGAGTGAGACCTTACCTCGAAAAAAAAAAAAAAAAAAAAAAAAAATAAGAGGGGCCCACAGTTGCTAGTCAAGGAAGCAAGGTGAAAAACAGAAGCAATTTGCATCCTAGAACTAATGAAACAGAACAACTAAAATCTTCACAATGGCCATCAAAACAATGAGGTCATGGATCAAAATTACTTTCCTGAAGTTATAAAATATATATATTTAATATGTAAGAAAGTAAAAATAAATTTATTTTAAAATTTAGACATCACATTTTAGGTAGACCCATTTTTGAAACAGTACATCAACCTAGGGTCTTGAAAAATCACTGATCTTTCTCTCTTCTTGCCTTCCATTCTTGTTCTGCAGCGAGATACCCTAAATTCATATAGCTCCCTACCATCTTGGGACACTCAGTTGACACAGAGATTAATATGATGGTCAAGTACCAAGCCTCCTTCAGACTGTGAATGGTGTCCTAACCACCATTAACATTTTAGCACCTACTATGTGCAAGATACTAGATAAGGCCTGGCAAGAGGGCCCTGTGGTACAGAAATATTTCTTTCTTGCATGCATTTACTGAATTTGACAGTTATCAGCTGAACACCTCCAATGCAAGGAATATAAAAGGGCACGTGGTTGGTGAGCTAGAATGTACTGTAACTATAAATGAAGACTGGACCTAGGAGAGAGGGGGAGGTGACTAGTTCACTCCCTGACACATACACAGCCCCAGGGTATTAAATGAGGAGGTGCTGGGACATTTAAGAGAGGAAATATTTCCACAAGAGATCAGGAAATTACCTTTCTCCAGGGAGAAAGAGAAAGCCCACTTGCCCTAATACTGATGGCCTTGGAAAGCACCTTAAGGATTTTTCTCCCAACCTAAACTCTTACATGTTTCCACCTCAGAAGTTTTGGCTGTGACCCCACCTTTTAAAGTAGTGGGCTTTGGTGTCTGGTCTGGAGAGCTGTGCTTAGCCTAGCCCGCCAAGACTTTGAAGGAACTGGACAGGGCCGTTAGATTAGGTTACCTGCCCCTCCATTTCAGGGACTGTGCATTCCATTGACTGGAGTCTCATATTTGCCCTTAGGGGATGGAAGTCAGATGGAACTAAATAAACGAATGATGAAAGCAGTCTGAGTTTTGTTTTAGGCTAAATTGTTTTGTTTTTATAATGCAGCTCACAAAATCACTGGGACTAGAAGTAGCAGCCAGGGACAGTCATGGCTGATTTCCTTGGGAACAGGATTCAGTCACTCCTTGCAGCTCTGGCATGATCAGTGTTGGATCTTCACAAGTCTCACCTGGTGTCACAGGTGATATGTGAACTAACACATAAATCCACTGGGTCCTGGTCATCTGGCCTTCCTGAATGGTTAGGTGAATTGTGTATGTCAGTACTTCTCTCTTGTCATCTCATTTCTTCCCCTGAATTTAATGGATATTTCTTAAGCTTATTTCCTCCTAGTTACTTAGCCACCAGATTAACCCCCAAGAGTCGAGATACTCTAAAATTTATTTTGAAATATATAAAAAGGGTTCATGGGGCTGGAGGGATGACCTTGTGGCTAAGGTGTTTGCCTGTGAAGCCTAAGGACCTAGGTTTGATTCCCTTTTACACACGTAAGCCAGATGCATCAGGTAGCCCATGCACCTGGAGTTCGTCTGCAGTGGCTGGAGGCCCTGGACCACCCATTTTCTCTCTCAAATAAATAAAAGTTAAAAATTAAAAAAAAAACACAACCTATTTTAAAAAGGGTTCATGAAAATATTCAATTTCCAAAGCCATAAGCCTTGGGCCTTTCTTCTTACTACTCCAAGCAACTTCTTTTTCCTGAACACCCCTCCTCCACCAAACCCCAGCACCTCCCAGTTTAATATCCTCAGGTTGGTTGTACATACACCCAGAGATCCATCCAAAATGCCACCCCGTCCACTTCACTGCGTGAAGAGCGAAAATCGCCAGTCCCCTTCCAGTCTTCAGGTCTGTTGACATTCACCTTGCAGGGGCTCACAGCTTTCCAAGATTTCAGGATTATATAATACATGTGTCATGGGTCCTTGTGACCACGGGACTTAAAAAAAATAAAATAGACCAGGTGCCGGATACACAAATTCGCAGAGGTAATAGTTTGCCCCCCCACCCCCCGATCCTAAGTGGGAAGGCGCCTCAACCCACTCGCAGGTGGACGGACAGACAGACCCAGGGATGCGATGTGCGTCCCGCCCCTCGCGCTGCCCATCGCGAGCACCCACGGTGCATGCCATGCAGGACTGAAGCCAGCCCTCCGAGCCAGGCCCTGGGGGCGCCCACCCTGCGCGGGGCGTGGTGGGTGGGTGGTGGGTGGGTGGGGGGCGCCTTCTCGAGGTTCCCGGGGTGGAGGGGAGGGACGGCGGCGAGGGATCTCGGTGGGAACCGGGTCCCGGGCCGGGCGGGGAGGGAGGAGCGGAGAGGGAGGAGGAGGGGAGGGAGGAGGGGGAGCGCCCGCGCGCCCCGCCCCGCCCCGCGCCGCGCGCCCGCCCGCCCGCCCGCGGCTCCTCCTCGCCTCGCCATGGTGGAGCAGGGAGACGCGGCGCCGCTGCTGCGCTGGGCCGAGGGCCCCGCCGTCTCCCTGCCGCAGGCCCCGGAGCTGCCGGCGGGAGGCTGGGCCCGGGGCGGCGGCGTCCGTCCGTCCGGGGAACCTCTGCGCCGCAGGGAGCCCGAGGCACCGAGCCCCTCCGAAGTGCTGCTGCAGCCGGGGCGCCTGGAGCTGGGCGACGTGGAGGAGGACCAGGTGGTGGCCGTGTTTGTGGTCACCTTCGATCCCCGCTCCGGTGAGCCTCTCGCCGCTCGGGGATGAGGGGCGGGGAGAGGGTCAGGGACGCGGGGGGGTGTGTGTGGGTGTGGGAGGAGGGGGAGGACGAGGAAGGACTGGCTGCGCGCGCACTCGCACCCACACACCTGCATCCTCACCGCCCCCCATCTCCCGCTCGCTGCTGGTGGTGGTGGGGGGTGGTCCCAGGCTCCGGGACCCCCAGATCTCGCCTGCAAAGCGGAGTCCCCGGGGCGGTGTGTGTGTGTGGGGGGGGGTTCGCCGGGATGGGGGAGCGTCTCCTTGGGATGGACCCCGGGGTGGGGGCTTTGTTCCCCGCCTCGTCCCGCCGCTGCGCTCGGCTCCCCGGTGGGTGTCTGGTCGGTTCGCTGAGCTCCGCTGGTGGACGATCGGGTTGGGGAAGCGGGGGCGGGGGGGTGTTGGCCTCCGCGGGCACGTTGGCTTTTGTTTTCTTTCGTTTCTTGCTGGACTGGAAGGCTTTTTAAATTTATTTTTATTTATTTATTTTTGGAGGTTGGGATGCAGAAAGCCCTCCCTCTCTCTCTCTCTCCTCCCCCCCACGCCCCCCCGTGGAACCCCTAAGCTCCCCTGCCCGCCCCGGTTTCCTGCCTGCTCCATCGTAACTTTCCTAGAGGCCAAGTTCACTTTCGGGGCCCGGCCGGCGCGATGTGCAGGAATGCTGGGCGAGAGCATTCAGGACTGGATCTGGGGATTCCGGGGAAGTGAGCTTGCAAGAGCATCTCCCCTCAGCTGGCTGTCTTTCTACAATTGCTAGTCCCCTCGTCACCCTTACCCTAACCCCCCACCGTGTGTGTGTGTGTGTGTGCGCGGAGGGGGGTATGCATTATAATGCTGAGCGATTCCGTGGGGGCTAAGAAGTAAAAGGATGGAGATGGCCCTCTCTCTGAGAGCTCTGGAGGTCCTGGGGTGGGGGGCATCTACATCAGAGAGCTGTTCGCTTGCTCAGTGTTGGTGCCGAGGGGTGACTTGAGGGGCTTAGAGACACCCCCACCCCCGCCCCGAGAGCCCTTCGCCTGCCTAGTGCGGCCCCTGGAGGGAGAGGAGCTGGTGTCTGTCGGGTGAAGTACTGACTTTTTTTCTGGGAGCTCCCTCCTGCTTCTCCAGCTCCCAGGGTAAGGTTGGGGAGGGGAGGAGCAAAGGATAGGATCTGGAGTAGGGGGTCCGGATGTCATAGCAGCTGGTGGCTTCCAGGCAGGGTGACTTCACTCTGACCTAGGATGCTGAGCAGGCATGTAGAAAGTAGACCGAGGTTAAGCCTCTCTTTGGGCGGGAGGGCCGGTCTGTGGGGGCAAGAACTCTGGCCTTTTCTGAACCTTGTCTGTTGCTTTGCCCCATGCCAGTGACTGTCAAACTGTTTTGGCTGATCCACCATATGAAATTAACGTTACATCATAACCAATGCATTCACATCATATGTACTTCAGTACCCAAACGACACCAAAGTCTCATGAAATAGTACTCATTCCTTGTGACTCCTTCCTACACATGGATCCTTTTTAAAATATTGGTTTTAGAGCCAGGCATGGTGGCATACGTCTTTAATCCCAGCACTCAGGAGGCAGAGGTAGGAAGATTGCTGTGAGTTCAAGGCCAGCCTGGGACTACAGAGTGAATTCCAGGTCAGCCTGGGCTAGAATGAGACCCTACCTTGAAAAACAACAGAAGATTGGTCTTTTATCTGCTCAGTATTGGGCCCGCTAACGTTCTGTTGTGGATGGTAGAGGAGAGCAAAAACCAAAAGACATGAAAGTGGAGGAGGGACTTGTTGGAAAGAAGTTCACTGGAAGGGGGTACAGAAAGGGCTCAAGAAGAGGTATCTTAAAAAATTAAACAAGAAAACAATAAAGAAGACATTGGTCTTTTAGACCAAAGTAACTCTTCTTGCTAAACAGAAACATATACTTTCTAACTAACTCTATTTCCTATGCCCTACTCCATCAATCGGGTAAATAGATGCAAGCTTTTCACTCTGGGATATATTTGATATCTCTCTCTCTCTCTCTCTCTCTCTCTCTATATATATATATATATATATGAGATATATTTAAAAGTCACTGAAGAAAGGAATGGAAACATTACTGGGGGGGGGGTCTGATGCATACCAATAGTTCACTGGTGATAATCTAGGGAAGGAAGGAAGGAAGGAAGGAAGGAAGGAAGGAAGGAAGGAAAAAAATTACCTAGAAGTCAAAAGTGATCATTGATCAGTTACTGATATTACTCAATTATTGATACTGACCAGTGAATATTTTTTATTACTTTATCTTTTATTTACTTGAGAGAGAGAGAAAGAGGCAGAGAGAGAGACTGATAGAATGGGTGCTCCAGGGCCTCTAGTTGCTGAAAATGAACTCCAGATGCATGCATCACCGTGTGCATGTGGATTTTACTTGGTACTAGGGAATTGAACCTGGGTCATTAGGCTTCGTAGGCAAGCTCCTTAACAGCTAAGCCATATCTCCAGGCCACCCACTTCTTACTAGAGAGAGAATGGGGGCATCAGGGCCTTCAGCTACTGCAAACAATGTCCAGACTCATGCACCACCTTGTGCATCTAGCTTCATGGGTCCTGGGGAATTGAATCTGCATCCTTAGGCTTTGTAGGCTATCACCTTAATGGCTAAGCCACCCCTCCAGCCCTTTTAACAATTTTTTTTTTTTTTTTAGTTACATGAGAGAGAGAAAGAAAGAGGCAGAAAGAGAGAGAGAGTGAGAGAATGGACGTGGTTGATAAATTGATCTTGATCAATTCACAAAAACATCCAAAGATCTGGGACCTTTCCCTACATCTTATCAGTCACTGCTGGGGAGCATAGCTTTGCTTGCTTGTGGAGCTGTCATGTATTTGTCTGAAATGGTTTTTAGACTAAGGCTAGTGTAGAAAGAAGGCAATACCACTAATCTTATAACAATTTGTTAAGGCATTTTACTATAATCCTGTTTGATTTAGTTATAGAGTTTGATAAAACAAATTTGCTGATTGCTTACACCCAATTTGTTCTTGAGGAAATTCACCAAAGATGGACAAGTGTTTGGGAACTGTTACCTAGCCAGTCTAGGTGTCTTTCTGGCACACTGCACTGCAGGAACCTTTATTCTGTAACTTTTCATTCCTTAGCTAGAATCTGGATGGAGGGAGAGAAGGGAGATATGTATCCTGGGTGAATCTTATTAACTTTGGTTAGGTTGGAGGGAGAAGCAGTTATTTTGTGTCCATAAAACTTGTTTCTTGGGGCTGGAGAGATGGCTTAGTGGTTAAGGCATTTGCCTATAAAGCCACCAGACCCAGGTGTGATTCTCCAGGACTCACATAAGCCAGATGCACAAGGGGGCACATGTATCTGGAGTTGGATTGTGGAGGCTGGAAGCCCTGGTATGCCAGTTCTCCAACTTGTCTCTTTTTTTAAAAAAAAATATTTTTTGTTAATTTTTTAAAATTAATTAATTTATTTATTTGAAAGCGACAGACACAGAGAGAAAGACAGATAGAGGGAGAGAGAGAGAATGGGCACACCAGGGCTTCCAGCCTCTGCAAACGAACTCCAGACGCGTGCGCCCCCTTGTGCATCTGGCTAACGTGGGACCTGGGGAACCGAGCCTCGAACCGGGGTCCTTAGGCTTCACAGGCAAGCGCTTAACCGCTAAGCCATCTCTCCAGCCCTGTTAATTTTTATTTATTTGAGAGCAACAGAGAGAGAAAGAGGCAGATAGAGAGAGAGAATGGACGCGCCAGGATTTCCAGCCACTGCAAACAAACTCCAGATGCATGCGCCCCCTTGTGCATCTGGCTAACGTGGGACCTGGGGAACCGAGCCTCGAACCGTGGTCCTTAGGCTTCACAGGCAAGCGCTTAGCCGCTAAGCCATCTCTCCAGCCCCAACTTGTCTCTTTCACCATCGATTTCAGTCCTAATTAGCATTTTTTTCATGTAAAAACATGCTGGTAGTGCTTGTGTAGAATAAAATTGTATGGCACCTCTCTTATAAGTAGGGGTGAATGAATGCTGCTGGGGTGCCCTGGGCCTCAACGGTTAGCTTCAAGATAAAGACCCTCAAAGCACCCGGTGTGCCCTCGCGCAGTGGCTGAGAAAGTCACGTTCAGCAGCGAGAGGAGAGGAGAGGTGAGGCCCGCGGTTGCCTTGCAAACTGGCAGGGTCATAGGGGCCAGAATGGTGTCTCCTGATTTGAGTGCAGGATCCTCCGTGCTGTTCTGATTCCATCCGCCCTGTGTTCCTTACATGTTGCTAATTACGTTCGTCCTCTCAGACTTCTCCCTCCTTAGCCTGAATTGCTAAAAGTAGCATGGTAAGGACTGCTTAGTACACTTCACCAAAATCCCAGCGTATGATTGGAGTTACTAAGTGGGAGGGGCTTCATCTCGTGTCTCTCCCTGGTCTACCTCCTTAGCCAGTCCCAGTGCCTCTCTCTCTGTCCTCAGTTGTCATTCCTAGGAGCTACCTTAGGCCCAGTCGCTTTCCGCACAGACCATGGGCATCCATGCCGCCTTTCAGCAGGCGTGGGTTACTGCTGGCTCGGGGTTCAAGTCAGCGGGAGGGGCATAAGAGAGAGAACTGGAGAGAATGAACAGTAGCCTGTCTATGTGGAAGTGGATGTGGGAAGATGTCCTGGTTACTTTTGTAGTTGCTGGGACAGAAATCCCTGGCAAAAGCCACTTCAGGATGGAGGGGTTTGTTTTGGCTCGTGGTTTGCAGGGCAAAGTCCGTCGTGGCTGGGGAAGGCGTGGTGGCGGGTGCCCGAGGGAGCTCGTCACATTGTGTCCATAGTTAGGACCACGACTGTAGGAAGAACGTGAGCGCTCAGCTTGCTTCCTTCTCTTTTCCTATTTTTAAAAAGTATTGTATTTTTATTTATTTATTTATTTGACAGAGAAAGAGGGGAAGAGAGAGAGAGAGAGAGAGAATGGGCACACCAGGGCCTTCAGCCACTGCAAACGAACTCCAGATGCGTGTGTACCCTTGTGCATCTGGATAACATGGGTCCTGGGGAATCAAACCTGGGTCCTTTGGCTTTGCAATCAAATGCCTTAACTGCTGAGCCATCCCTCCAGCCCTTCTTTTCCTAGTTTAAAATATTTTTATTTATTTGCAGGCAAACAAAGTGAGACATAGAGAGAAATGGAGAGAGAGAGAGACAGAGAGAGAGACAGACAGAGAGAGAATGTGCGTGGTCATGCTAGGGCCTCTAGAGTCTGTGAACAAACTCCAGATGCATGCGGCACTTTGTACATCTGGGTTTACTGGGGAATTGAACTAGGTTGTTAGGCTTAAGTGTCTTAACTGCTGAGCCATCTCTCCAGTTCCTTTTTATTCAGTCCTATTCCCTAGCCCTGGGCCAATGCCACCCACATTCAGAGTAGGGCTTCCCTACTTAGTTACAGTCTCTGGAAGCACCTTCATAGACACATTCAGAGGTATGTTTTCTAGGTGATTCTAAATCCAGTCAAGATGACAATGAACATTAAACCATTACCACAGAAGGAATATAAGGGAGGAGTGGATCCTTGTTAGAATGTGTGTGTTTGGATTAGGGCAGGAATGTGTTCCATGGTTTTCTGATAAATAAGGGAATAATTCCTTGACGCTGTTAAATACCACCCTTGGAAAGCTGTGTTGGGAACCTGTAGGAAAATTCAAGAAGAAGGTAGAGACATGAAGATTATTTCCAGTGGATTCATGGCTTGACAATTATGGAGGTTGGATCTCCACATGACTGGAAGACTGCGGCTTCAGGTTCAAGGTGAGGCATGCACATGAATACACAGAGCCTTTATTGGGGCAGGGCAGGGAGCTGTAGAGGGGGCATTGGCCGTCTGGGTTACAAAGCTGCCATTGAAACCAGGCCCAGATGCTAACTCTGCATGCTAGCCAAAAGATTGCTTTTTTTTCATTGTGTTCAAGCCCATGATGTAAGGCTCTGTTTTTAATTTTAGTTTTTTTTGTTGTTGTTGAGTTTCTAGTAAAGCTTTCTTTTCTCTGTTTCATTAAGAAAAAAAAGATATCCTCACACTTCTGACATGCCCTGGTGGTAGCTGGAGCTCTCTCTTCAAAGTAATGAGGCTGATGAAACATTGGACTTTCAATGATCATTTATGAATCTGACTCATTATACCATTTCTTGTTGCGATTCATATTACACTGTTGAGTTTCATCCAGGATTATTGTGTGGGTACCTGGGGCAATTCTTATGTGGTGTGTTTGCAGTGGGGTGGCTTGAAAAAGGAATGGCAGTGAGCACAGTCCTTATCACCTGCTGCATGTATATGCTGTCTTGTGTATGTGAAATGGGTATATGTAAAACTATCACTCATGGAGCTTCCAGGTGTGGCGGTGCACACCTGTATTCCCAGCACCTGGAAGGCAGATGCACAAGTATTGAAAGTTCAAGACCTGTCTGGACTATATAGCAAGACCTTGTCTCAAAAATAAAATAATGGGGCTGGAGAGATGGCTTAGTGGTTAAGCGCTTGCCTGTGAAGCCTAAGGACCTGGTTCGAGGCTCAGTTCCCCAGGTCCCATGTTAGCCAGATGCACAAGGGGGCGCACGCGTCTGGAGTTTGTTTGCAGAGGCTGGAAGCCCTGGTGCGCCCATTCCCTCTCTCTCTTCCTCTATCTGTCTTTCTTTCTGTGTCTGTCACTCTCAAATAAATAAATTAAAAATAAAATAAAATAAGGGCTGGAGTGATAGCTTAGCAGTTAAGTGCTTGCCTGGGAAGCCTAAGGACCCCGATTCAAGGCTCAATTCCCCAGGACTCACGTTAGCCAGATGCACAAGGGTGTGCACATGTCTGGAGTTCATTTGCAGTGGCTGGAGGCCCTGTTGTGCCCATTCTCTGTCTCCCTCTCTTTCTCTGTCTCTCTGCCTTTCTTGCTCTGTCTGTCGCTCTCACATTAATTAATTAATTAAAATAAAAAGAAGCCAGGTGTGGTGGCTCACACCTTTAATCCCAGCACTCGGGAGGCTGAGATAGAAGGATCACTTTGAGTTCGAGGCCAGCCTGAGACTACATAGTGAACTCTAGGCCAGCCTGGGCTAGAGCAAGACCCTACCTTAAGGAACCAATACACAAATAAATAGAAAGTTATTTGCAATTCTGATTTTGATCTGTTCAGTCACTGAATTATAAGCAGAGCAGATGGAAAGGCACAGTGAGATTAGGGCTAGGTCTGGGTGTCTGATGTATACATTGGAGCGCTGCCCAGGTCAGCTGACTCCTTGCAGATAATAGATGGCCCGAGCAATGGGAGGGCGTGACCAGATGAAATGTGAATGGAAAATTTGGAAATGCAAGAGCAGCCCTGAGAATGGGCAGCTCACAGAGAGCAGGGCAAAAGCCAGTTGTGATATCCAACAGGAAAGTCTCATAGGGGATGAGCTCTGTCAGTGTCCTTTCTCTGTGTTTCCCGTCACCTGCTAGCGGCCTGTAACTGTGGTTGATTGGAATCCAATTGTGGTTATTTGATTAATGCCACTCTGGCAGAGGCTTTCCCCGGCTGCTGGTGATTCACCTGTTCTGTGGTTTTTAGGGCGAAGTCAGTTTGTGACCATCTGTTGTGAATTCAGTTTCTTCTCTTGAAAATCGACAGACAGAAAAGTAGGGTGGGTTGTGATAACACCCACCACTCCATCTTGTGCCAGCTCGGTTCCCAGGAACTATGTGTTAGGGCTCAAGGACCTTGCCTCTGAACCCCACCCTCAACCATCTTCACGGGAAAAGCCCCGGAGACCTAGAGCCGTGAAGTCAGCGAGGCAGCGCCAGAGGCACCGTGAACTGGAAGGGTTTTTCTCTGTAAAATTAGAGCACTGGGATTCAGCCATGGCCTGACATATGGCTGACGTGAAGTTGCCAGGATGGATTTCTGCCTGACTCAAGGCACGTCATACTGTCTCCTCCTGTTGTTTTGGCTGTGCTTTCATTTGGGGATTTGAGGTGGCTTCAAACCACATAGGACGAAAAGTCAGTTGATGCCAGCTAAGGTTAGGGTCTGGACCAAATACTTTGAAGTTTCTTCCCTTTCTGGGATCTGAGGGCTCACTAAAGAGGTGGTTAGGGCTGGAGAGATGGCTTAGTGGTTAAGGCACTTGTCTGCAAGGCCAAAGGATCCAGGTTCAATTCCCCAGGACGCATGTAAGCCAGATGCACAAGGGGGCACATGCATCGGGAGTTCATTTGCAGTGGCTGGAAGCCCTGATGCGCCCGTTCTCATTCTCTCTGTCTCTCCTTCTCTCTGCCTCTTTCAAATAGATAAATAAAAATAAAATATTTTAAAATAAAAGAGGTGATTAAAATATGTTGTTGGGACTAAGTGTTCCTTTTTCCCTCCCTCTCTTCCTCCCTCCCTGCCTCCCTTCCTTCTTTGCTTTTGTTTGCTGGTTTTGTGTTTTGCTCTTGCTCTGTATTTGAGACAGGAGTTCCCTCTGCAGCCCAGGCTAACCAGGAAGCCACTCTGTCATGCATACTGGTCTCAAACTCACAATTATACCTCCACCTTGGTCCGCAGAATGCCAGGATTACAGGCACAAGCCTCTGCATTCACCTGGTTCTTGGCTTAATTTCTGATGCCAGATTTCCTTCTCTCTTGGTTGGAATTAGGGAACCTGTGTAGGGGAGGAAGCTGGTGGAAGGAAGAAAAGTCAAGGCACAGGCTGAAGGGAAACAAGTTGCATCTTCACCCACCTGGAGGAGCCATAGGAGGATCCCAGCTAGGACAGTCACCAGCCAGATCAGGAAGCAGGCAATCAGAAGGGCTTGACCAGATCCACCCAGTAGAGGGGTGGGAGGGCTCTTTTCCCAAGAGATTTTTTTGGTTAAGATCATTGTCTTCTCTGCTTTAATTATTTTTTAATTATTTACTTATTTGAGAGACAGACAGACAGAGAAAGAGGCAGATAAAAAGAGAGAGAGAATGGGTACGCTAAGGGCTCCAGCCACTGCAAATGAACTCCAGACACGTGCGCTCCTTGTGCATCTGGCTAACGTGGGTCCTGGGGAATCGAGTCTCGAACTGGTGTCTTTAGGCTTCACAGGCAAGTGCTTAACCATCTCCCCAGTCCCTACTTTAACTATTTTGAGTTTGACTTTTAAATGGTTAGCTGTGGCAGCAGCCCAGGCATTTAAGGATGAGCATTGAATGGACACGATAGGCCCGGTGCCTGGGGTTAAGGTCATTTCACATGAAAGTAAAACAGTTGGAAGACAGAGGCAGCCTTGTGTAAAAAGGGGACAACCTATGTCTTGTGAGCTTTGCTTGTTTTTGCAGTACTGGGAAAAGCCTCACCTGTGTTAGGCAAGTGCTCTTCCACTGAACTGTAGCACACTTTGGACAGTTACGTGTTGCCTAGCCCTGGAGCTTTTTTGTTTTTAACATTTATTTATATAAGAGAGAGAGGGGCAGATAGAGAGAAGGGGCATGCAAGGCCTCCAGCCACTGCAGATGAACTCCAGACCCATACTTCACCTTGTGCATCTGCCATTACTTGGGTACTGGGGAATCAACCTTGGGTTCTTAGGCAAGCAGCATAACCACTGAGCAATCTCTCCAGCCCCCAGAGCTTCTGAAACAGCAGCTCAGGTGGCTCTTAAATGCCACCCCTAGGCTGATCCTAGGAGCAATGGGGTGGCAGAGTTCAGGCCATCTTATCCACATGCCTGTTGGCGTCCCTTAGCAACCTGAGCTGCTAGTCCTGGTTCCTTTAAACAAGGTCATGTTTGCCTTTGCATGAGCTCAGCACCTGGCCCTGCACCTATAAATATAAATAAGACTCCACCTATATTGATCGAAGGACCTGCTGAATTATACACAGTACAGGTGCCACATTTGATCCTCCTGTGGTTATGTGAACTCCTCCTCCTCAGTTGTCTTTGCAGGAAACGGCAGACAGCCCACCGATCTCTGTGACAGTTCCAATGTGGCCCGAGGTGTGGGAGGCTATGCAGCTTGAAGGAGAGAAAGGAGCATCTTGCATATATTAAATGGATAAGAAATCCATAAATGACGAATGGGGACACTCAAAACACGTAGTGTACCAAGAAGTGACAGTGGGAGTGTTCCGCGCTGAATGAGACATCTCTAGCATTCCTTCAAGACTTAGGGACCATTGAGGAAGAGGTGGCAGAAAGAATGTAAGAGCCAAAGGAAGGGGAGGCGTGCTTTGGAACGCTGTCCTCCAGACCCACAGTGATCATTGTATTCATGATCTCACAGAGGCTGTTGCTATCTGCACAAGACCTGTGTAACATTGGGCCCATCAACATGTTGACTTGGATGATGGAAGAGGGCAAAAGCAAGGCATCAAAATAGCAGAGGGAATAGTTGGAAAGGTGAAGGGATTCAGTGGGGATAGGCCCTCAAGAAGAGTAATGGAAGGGAATCATGAATGTTTTAATAAGGTTTTTTTTTTAATTTAAAAAGAAATATATAAATACTAAAGATGGAACCTTCCCTCAAAAAACCTGAAGTTTTCTAAGGAGGTGAGTGTTGGAGGGTTGTTTATAAGCTGTAGTGAAAAGGTGCAAGGGAGAGCTGTCTGAAGCCACATGGGGCATTGCGACACTAGAAGTGTGTCACAAAGGCCCACGGCGCACACAGCAGTCCACACTGCAGATTAAGGAGACTGGATGTAGTGTGTTTATTCATAACTTGATTAAGCTGTGTTTGGTTTCCTGCACTCTTTTTTTTTTTTTCTCATGATTGACATCATGTGTAAGCAAATTTGAAGTTCTATATGGTAAAGGTGTCTTGCTCTAGCCCAGGCTGGCCTAGAATTCACTATGTAGTCTCAGGGTGGTCTTGAACTCATCGTGATCCTCCTATCTCTGCCTCCCAAGTGCTGGGACTAAAAATGTGTGTGCCACCATGTCCGACCCTTAGCCTCCCATCTTTAGCCTTCAGAATTTTGTTGGGTCATTTGGTCTTGTTTGTTTGTTTTGGCCTTTCTATATAAACTTTAAAATTAATTTGCCAATATTCATTAAATCACTTGCTGGGCTGGCTTTTTAAGTTTTTTTTTTTGCAGGGAGGGAAAGAGAGAATATGAACATGGGTGGGCCGGGGCCACCTGCCACTGCAAACAAATGCTTGCTTTACGTGGGTCCTGGGGAATCAAACCTAGGACATCGGAATTTGCAAGCAAGTGCCTTTCACCAACGAACCAGCTCTCTAGCCCCCCCTTTCCAAATTGGGATTTCATTGAATCTCTGTAATGGCATAAGCCATTGTGAAATTTTTTGTGCTCAGATTGTTTCCTAATATAAGCCGCTGCATTAACACAAATTGGGCACTTGTAAATAAAGGGCACTGATCGTATGAAGGTTCACATACACATTTTCCCTCCCTGAGCTATCTGAAGGCTGTCGATATAAAATCCACTCAATGTCTGAGAATGAACACATCCTCAGAATCTGACTGTCTTCCTACATAACCGTATCATGACCACTTCTAGGATCACTAGCTCTTAAGTCATCTGTTAGCTTTTGGAGAACTTGCCTTTCCTTAAGAAAGTTGGGGTTGTTGTGTTGTTTTTGTTTGTTTGCTTTGAATAGCCTTCCTGTCTTGTCGTAGGCACCATGCGATATTGGGATGAGAGGATGAATGGGAAAAACTGCCTCACAGAGGCTCCGAGTCCTGGGGAGCCAGGCAATGCCATAGGCTGGGATAAGAGCCATGGTAGCTGTGGGCACTTTTCTTTCCTTGAAGGAGCCAGTCAGCAGAAATGCACCTCCCATGGCGTGAAGATCACGTTCCCAGAGCGGCCTTCTGGCCTCTTTGCCCTACTCCATGACTGACTTGCCATTCTGGTTTTAATGTCTATTCTTCCCAACTCTAGCAGACAACTCCAGGTTCGCTGAGATGAACTTCCAGACCAGTCATCATTATGGAGGAAGGGATAGTTATTGAAGCTGACAGAACCTGGGGAACTTCCATACTGGCAGAGGAAGCTGGCCTGCCTTCACAGGACCAAACACAGAGAAGCGCAAGCCTAAAGCCAAAAGTCACACAGCACAGCACACTTCAGGAACTCCAGCTAGATGTACTTTGCATATCTTTAGATTGAAATCTCAAATCCACCATGATACCTTAAGATCCACCCAGTGCCCAGTGACACTGCCTCCAGCCAAGTGGCTGCAGATGAAAACTACAAACTAATAAAACATTGAATACTCTCTCTCTCTCAGCTCTTCCTCTTTCCTGCTCTCAAATAAATAAGTAAAAATAAAATATTTTTAAAAACTGAATATATTGGGGGCCATGTATTCAATCTACCACACCAACCCAGCAGAGCTTGTTTCCATCTACAAGCGAGGGATATAACAGGCAGGCTGCCTTTCCCTCCCTCTGAAACCTGCTGTTTCTGCGGTGAGGATTGGCCAGGCACAGAGGAGCAATGCAATGGCCTTTGGGAACCAGGCTAACGAATGGGGGCTTGGTCCTCTAGGTTTGTTCAGTAGGACATGGGTCTGGCATGGGTGCCAAGGATCCAGGTGATCTGTGGCTCAGTCAGTCAAGGTGGATACTTGTTTCTTTTTCATGTAACAGTCCAGAGACAGCTTGCCAAGGATTGAAATGCTGCTCAGATCCTTAGGGCCGTCCATTGACTGAGTTCGTGGGTTCGGGGTGGTTGATGGCTCCATCACCCCTCATAGGAAGTTACCACATCTGTGTTCTAGGCAGTAGGACGGAGAAAGGGGCAGCATGTTTATTCCCTATGGGGCACATTTTGGAAACCGCACGTCTCACTTCTGTCCACGTTTCACACCTACCTGCAGGAAGGTACAGGGAGCCACGGTCTTCATGAGGAAGGGAAGGTGTCAAGCTAAGCATTCCAGATTCGGGGCTGGGGAGACAAGTTAGTGGAGTACTGGCTGAAGCCTGAGAGCCCAAGGGGGTCTGAGATGACCTGAGTTCTGCACCCACAAAAACAGTTGGGCTTGGCCATGCATACCTGTGAGCCCAGTCATGTGGGGAACAAAGACAGAAAAATCCCTGAGGCTTCCTGATCAGCCAGTGTGACCAAACAAACAAACAAACAAACAAACAAAACCCAATCCCAGAAAAACAAAAACAACAACCAAAACAAACAGTGGTTCCACGTTCAGTGAGAGACTGTATCAGAGAAACACACAGATGAACATTTGAAGAGAATACCTGACTTTTAGCTCTGGCCTCTGCATGCACACTAGACATGTATGTGCACACACCTGTGCATACACCATACACACAACATACCACACGTGTCCCACGTGTGCAAAGAAAGCAAGCTGGCAGATTCTAGTTCATGTGAAGGGAGCAGCGCAAGGTAGAAGATGACCCAGAAGAAAAAGCTGTTGTGTGCTGTGCAGGCCTGAGCACCTGCGTTCAGACCCTAGAACCTTCGCAGAGCCACACTGGGCATCTGTGATCCTAGCCCACCTGTGGAGACAGGAGAATCCCCCAGAAGCTGTAGGCCAGCTAGCCTGGCAAACACAGCATTGCATGAGAGACCCTGCCTCAAACAGGGTGGGAAGCAAGGGCCACCCAAGTTTTCTTCTGAACTTCACACCCATGCCTGCACTTGAACATGCTCACATACTCACTCATCCCCCCCCCCAAAAGATTAAATAAAGAAGAGAAGAGTGGATATTGAGGGTAGCCTAGTATATCAGCATGCCTTTAAACACCAAAAATGCCTTCTATAAAACTAATCACTCAAAGCGCTTCTTAAGAATAGATGAACCGCCAGCTGTGGTGGCTCATGTCTATAAACACAGTAGTTGTGAGACTGAGACAGGAGGATTGTCAGTTGGAAGTTGGAAGCCAGTCTGGACTACATAGTGAATTCTTGGTCAGCCTGGGCTATAATGTGAGACCTTGCCTGTAAAAATCAAAACAAAACAGAACCAAAAACCAACCAACCAACCAATCAACCAAGAAATGCCAACAACAAAAAGAACCCAAGTCACCAACAGCATAAAACCCTAGATGAATGCTTCTGGAAAACATTCAGCACTGTATTGATCTTGTTGAGATCCACAGGGCCCACTGGCGGCTCTGTAAAGCCCTGCGACAGAAGAATGTATCTCTC
The DNA here is from genome assembly GCF_020740685.1 of Jaculus jaculus. Lineage (NCBI taxonomy): Eukaryota > Metazoa > Chordata > Mammalia > Rodentia > Dipodidae > Jaculus > Jaculus jaculus. The sequence continues at coordinate 102,655,071 of NC_059111.1, read as the reverse complement.
TTTGCTTGATCTAAACCACTGATCAGAGACCCACTTCACCACCCCGTTCATTTCTCTCTCAGAAGTCCCATTGTTAACAAAAAAAGAAAATTACAGACCAATCTCCCTCAGGAACATAGATGCAAAAATTCTCAACAAACAGAATACAAGAGTACATCAAAAAGGTCATTCACCCTGACCAAGAAGGCTTTATCCCAGAGATGCAGGGATGGTTCAATATACAGAAATCTATAAATGTAATATATTATATAAATGGGTTGAAGCACAAAAATCACATGATCATCTCATTGGACGCAGAGAAAGCATTTGACAAAATCCAACATCCCTTCATGATAAAAGTCCTACAGAGACTGGGAATAAAAGGAACATATCTCAATATAATAAAAGCTATTTATGACAAGCCTACAGCCAACATATTACTAAATGGGGAAAAACTGAAAGCTTTTCCACTAAAATCATGAACAAGACAAGGGTGTCCACTGTCCCCACTTTTATTTAATATAGTTCTGGAAGTCTTAGCCATAGCATTAAGGCAAGAGACACACATAAAAGGGATACAAATTGGAAAGGAAGAGATCAAGTTATCATTATTTGCAGATGACATGATTCTAAACATAAAGGACCCTAAAAACTCTACTAGCAAACTGTTAGAACTGATCAAAACCTACAGCCATGTAGCAGGAAACAAAATAAATACACAGAAATCAGTAGCCTTTATATATGCTTACAACAAACACACAGAGAATGAAATCAGAGAATCACTCCCATTCACAATTGCATCAAAAAAAAAATAATAAAGTACCTTGGAATAAACCTAACCAAGGAAGTAAAGAATCTCTACAATGAGAACTTTAAAACACTCAAGCAAGAAATTGCAGAAGACACTAGAAAGTGGAGAAATATCCCCTGTTCCTGGATTGGAAGAATCAATATTGTGAAAATGGCAATCTTACCAAAAGCAATCTACACATTTAATGCAATCCCTATCAAAATTCCAAAGGCATTCTTCATGGAAATAGAAAAAAAAAATCCAAAAATTCATTTGGAATCACAAAAAGCCTCAAATATCTAAAATAATACTGAGCAACAAAAATAAGGCTGGTGGTATCACCATACCTGATTTTAACCTATACTACAGAGCCATAGTAACAAAAACAGCATGGTACTGGCACAAAAACAGACATGTAGATCAGTGGAACAGAATGGAGGACCCAGATGTAAGCCCAAGTAGCTATAGCCACCTGATATTTGATAAAAATGCCCAAAATACTCATTGGAGAAAAGACAGCCTCTTCAGCAAATGGTGTTGGGAAAACTGGATATATATCTGCAGAAGGATGAAAATAGATTCTTCTCTCTCACCATGCACAAGAATTAAGTCCAAATGGATTAAAGACCTTAACATCAGACCTGAAACTCTGAAACTGCTAGAGGAAAAAATAAGGGAAACTCTTCAACATATTGGTCTTGGCAAAGACTTTCTGAATACAACCCCAATTGCTCAGGCAATAAAACCACAGATTAATCACTGGGACCTCATGAAATTACAAAGAAGTCCCATTGTTTAGCAATAGCCGTGGAAGCACTGCAGCTCCTGAGGGTGCAGCGACACAGAAACATGTAGGCATTGTATCAGTCAAGGTTCAGTGAGAGAAGCAGAAGAGTCAGGAGGCAATAAAGGGATCTGCTCCAGTCTCGATCTTAGGTAGCTGGGGGCTAGTTAGACGGGTCATGTAAGACGCTTGTCTTGGTGATGTGGGTCCTCTATGGAATTGAACACACGTCAGTCTTAGGACTTGCGGGAGCTAAAGGAAGATACAGGGCTCCAGCATGGGCAGGCCTGGCTGCTTCCCCATCTCCATGTTCAGCTTGTGGATCAGCAACAGTGTGACGGGGGGTCTGCCTCTTGCCCCAGTGCCAACCATGGAAACCTGACATTCAGCACTATATTGCTGTTGCTGAGATCCACAGTGCCTACTAAAGCCTCTGTGAAGTCGTATGACAGAACAGTCTATCTATCTTTGCTTAGTCTAAACTACTGATCAGAGACCCATTTCACAGCCCTGTTCATTTCTCTCTCAGAAGTCCCATTGCTGGCATCGGAAGCGCTGCATTCCTCGGGGTGCAGTGACGTAACAGAAACGTGCAGGGGTCTACACCACATCCACAGCAGCAGAAGTGATCTGGAGAGAGTCTTGTCTGTTTCGCTCGGGTTGCCAGTTATCGAGCCCAGGGTCCTGAACCACGCCACACCCACTTTCCAAATTTTAACCTGAAACGCCACGGAAAGGGAATTTTGAGCACCGTAGTCTAGCCTCACAGGTCGGCGCTTTATGGAGCCACTGCGCCAGATGGCAGCCCGGAATTGTTCACAGTCACTCTAGATCGAGTAGCTTTAAATCGGAGCTAACCTCAGGGAGCGCTGGCGGTGAGGTATGGGTAATGTGTGACATGCATGTGGGAAGAAGGGACATACGAACAGATGTTTCGCATGCATCAGCACGGATGAATCTCATGGAAATATTGAGCAGGAGCAAATAACGCTATTACTGCTTTTATAGAATTTCAACAGGGCAAAGTAATCCATGAAGCTGGGAGTGAGGGTCACAGTTACTCTTGAGAAGGCAGTGACTTGGGGGGCTTGGAAGGGGACTCTAATGGGCACACAGTGCTCTTTCTGCTCCTTGATCTTTCCGCCTGGCGGCACAGTTCAGTTCTCTTTGGGAAGTTATGTTCAGTACAGAGCATAGGTACATTAAAGTTCTCACAAGTCATTGAGTAATTATGGGCTGAAAGAAACTTTTTTTTAGAGCTGGTTGAACCCCACAAGGAATGGGGTGCAAGCTGGGGAGGTAGCTCAGTTGGCAGAATGCTTGTTTAGTATGCACGAGCCCCTGAGTTCCATCCCCAGCACCTCATGAAGGAGGCATGGAGGTGCACACCTGAGATCCCAGCACTGCCAAGTAGAGGCAGGAGGATCAGAAGCTCACAGTCACTCTCAGCTACCTAGTGATTCGAGGTCAATTTGAGTCCAGCCTGAGCTATGTGAGATCCTGTCTCAAAAAAAAAATTTTTTTTTTTTTTCAAGAATGGTAGACACAGCTTGGTTGAATGAGGAGAGGAAAACCTACTAAGGGTTATTTGGTTCTGTCCCAGGTGTGCCTTTTCCCTGCTGGCCACATGTGGTCATTAGGGTGGTATGGGGCCGTGTGCACAGAAGCCCATTCCCGGGCCCTTGCCTTGTTACCTGTTAGAAGAACCGCCTGTGTGGCTGAGAGGACACTGTGGTTCTGTAGGCCCCAGGGTAGGGGCTCAGATGCAGCTCAGTTGTAGCGCACAGGACGCTGGGTTCAGTACCCGGCATCCCAAGCCAAACAAAGCTCTCTCCAGATCACTTCTGCTGTTGTAGACGTGGTGTAGGCCCCTGGCACCTTGACGTGATCTGTAGCTGTCCTGATTTATTCCCCCAGGAAAAGAACCCACTGGACTGTGAGTGGATGTGCACATGTGGGAAGAAGCACTGAGCTTTATTCCCAAGCTCAGTGCATTTTCTGGGAACCCCTTCTTGTCTTTAACCTGATAAGCAGAGTGCCATTCTAGCCTTTCTGTCTACAAGTTTTCTAACCCCCTTTCGTGCTTGTTTTTTTGTTTTTGTTTCAGTGAATTCATTGCTTGATTGGTTGATTGTGATACTTTCCTCAAAAGAAAGAAATCATTTAAAAACGTCTTGGGCTGTTGAGTGGGGATTAAATAATCCTCTGTAATTGCTGTGTCACAAGAGTGCATTGTGTCATTGATGTCACTGAACATTTATCTGAAAGCGCTAGTGGCTGGAGTTATTGATGGTCTTTTTAATGCCCAGAGAACTAGGATTTGGAGTGGTAATGAGTTGGTTCAAAAATGAATTCTCACAAGTGGCTTAGTCTTTCATTTATAAAAAAGTTGAATCAACACGAATACAAGGCCACTGTATTCGTCCTCTCTGCCTGTAGCTCACACTGCTATTATGCAATGCTCTGACCCCCTCAATCTGCCCATGGCTGGATTCGAAAATTCCGCTTTCGGACGTAGCATTTTCCCCAGTGAACTGTAACTGCTGGCCTTTCCTCCGCTGTGTTCATTTCTTTGTGGTCCAGCACTGTGCCTTACTTTACTCTGCGTCTCCAACATCTACCTCAGTTGACACTCAGAACCTAATAAGTGAATGAGTCTCTTAATTCCTCAAGCAAAGAACTGACAGTTCACCCTGGAAGAGGGCTGCCCTGGAGGAGAGATGAAAAACAGGTTACACTGGTCAGAGAAGTCAGAAGAGACCTGCCATAGCATCCTGCCAGGGAAACCAAGGAGACAGAAGAGAACGTTTTGATGAATTAGAAACATCACAAAGGTCAATGAAAAATGAGGATTTTTTTTTAAATGAATTTTTGGATTTCTCAATGTCATTGGTAGCTGTAGAAGGTCAGATTAGAAACAGTATTCAAGGGATTAAGGAAAGCATGAGACATGAACAAGTGGAAGAGAAAGTGAAACGCAGACCTTCACTCAGAGGCGAGGAAGACTCAGGAGCGGCTGAACGGGAGGCAGAACTAGACAGTCCACACTGAAGCAGGGGTCGGGTCCCCAGGCTGCCTCCTGTCCCTGTCCCTGGTCCTCGGGAGTAACTCATCAGGTGGGGGAGACGAGCCCAGGAGCATCTCACTGGTCCTGAATAGACTGAATCAGCATCACGCTGGAGAAGCCGTGTGTGCTGACAATTCAGCTCTTCCCCTCGGATCCTTTTGTTTCTTTTCTTTTTTTTAATTTTAATTAATTAATTATTATCAGTTTTGTACACAGTGTGTAAACAGCCATGTTGGTACCATTGTTAGCCTCCTCCCTGTCCTCCCCCTTCCGCAGGGACTTTCCTCGTTGGGGAATGTGGGTCGTACATTGTGGGGTAGCCATCAGTTACAGGGGAGGAGGCAATGTCTCTGTGCATAATGTCCCAACGTGTGGCTCTAACAATCTTTCCGCCCCTCTTCTGTGGAGTTCCCTGAGCCATGTTGGGTTCGTTTTAGGTTTACTTCAGTGATGAGGTCTTGGGAGCCTCTGTGTCTCCGGATCTCTGGTTTGGTAGGAGTTGAGTGTTCTCTGTGTCTATCTCCTTCACCCTTGTGCTGGTACCAGGTTCACCAACAAAGCAGCACTCTTGCTCATTTCCCTAATTCCTCTGTGGTTTCAGCTTTCCTTCTCACGTGTATCCTGCTGTGCCCACAGGAAACATGGTGGAATGGTGCTTACCTCAAGATATTGACCTGGAAGGTGTGGAGTTCAAGTCTATGGCCAGTGGGTCCCATAAAATTCAATCTGACTTCATGTAAGTACTTCGGAACTTGTCTTCCTGTATGCCTTCAATTCCTTTTCCCCCACATTCTCCCGAGCATCCTATCAGGGGTCTTTAGAATGTGTGTATAAATGCTCTGAAAACAAATATAATTCCCTGTAATTGATGTATTAGGGATTTTTGTGAGCAGGAGTCAATGGAAGTAATTGAAGTAATTTGGTAGACTTAATCTTCTCATTGGGCCCAAACCATAACTGATAACAAGTCTGAGAAAGTGGAAGGAAATAAAACGACAGCTATATTGAAAATATCAGAGGCTGAAGAAGTAAGAGAAGAATCAAGGTTTGTGTTGAAAAATAGACTGATCGTTCAGAGGAACCAAAAGGTCAACTTTGACTGTCTTGCCTACGCCATTAGCTGTGGAGGAGAGGAGGAGGACAGGGTCTCCTCTGGTCTCCAGCGTTTGAACAGCAAGCTTGCCTGAGACCACTTGCTGACTCCAGCCCGTGACCCTCAGCCGCCAAGGTCTTTTGAGCCTCAACTGTCTTCCCTGTGACATTGAGTGACCTGTTTTAAAGCTTTGAACTTGTTTGAATTGTATTTGGAGCTCTGGGCATAATTACATTCTGTGGTTTGGGATTGCATTATAAAGAAAGAAACCAAACAAGACAAAAAATGTCCATTTGGAGCCACACTACTTACTTGATCTATTTTAGCTATTTTCGAAAGGGGCCCTTCTTTGGCCTGGCCTGCTTCGCCAACATGCCCGTGGAGAGCGAGCTGGAGCGTGGCGCACGGATGAAGTCAGTGGGCATCCTGTCTCCTTCCTACACCCTGCTGTACCGCTACATGCACTTCTTGGAGAACCAGGTCCGGTACGTGGCTTCCACGTGTGAATGTGAGCTGAGGGCGGAGACGGCTGCGGGACCGGCCAGCCGAGGCCTGTGTTAGGAGCCGCGGAGACAGAGCCACAGGTGTCTTTCCAAGGGCATCTGTGGCACCTGGGCAAGCCTCAGGTGCTGGTCCTCTTTTTTTTTTTCTTTTACCAAAGTCCTGTGAAATAATTCTTCATCCTATAATGAAAGCTGGGACATTTTACTGTCAGTTTATATTATATTAATATTTTCATTACTTAGTTTAAACAAGCTTCTTTCAATCAGACCTGTTTATTCTAAGCCACTATAATTACCTCTTAGCCCCAGGTAAAAGGAGGTAGATTTTTAAGATGTCTTTATGCCTGGTAATTTACTATTTAGGATAATAAGAAGATAATTTTTCACAGAAGCAGTAAAGTTATAAGTTATACGTATAGTTTTTCATTATTCAAGTACTCTAATTCACTTCAAAATTTGAAGTCGAGACCTTTAATCCTGAAGGTACTGTTATAATTTAGCCCCTTTTTTTTTTTTTTATTTGTTTGAGAACGACATACACAGAGAGAAAGACAGATAGAGGGAGAGAGAGAGAATGGGCGCGCCAGGGCTTCCAGCCTCTGCAAACGAACTCCAGACGCGTGCGCCCCCTTGTGCATCTGGCTAACGTGGGACCTGGGGAACCGAGCCTCGAACCGGGGTCCTTAGGCTTCACAGGCAAGCGCTTAACCGCTAAGCCATCTCTCCAGCCCTAGCCTCTTTTTTTAAACATTTTTTTATATTTTATTTTTATCTATTTAACAGAGAAAGAGAGAAAATGAGAATGTGAATGGGCATGCCAGGGCCTCCAGCCACTGCAAATGAACTCCAGATGCATGTGCCCCCTTGTGTATCTGGCTAACGTGGGTCCTGGGGAATCGAACCTGGGTCTTTTGGCTTTGCAGGCAAATGCCTTAGCCACTAAGCCATCCCTTTAGCCCTCTTTTTTTGATATGTATGCTTCTATACTTTTAAAAAATATTCTTGGAAGCTCGGCATGGTGGTGTTTTAGCACAAGAATTCAAGATTTTTAGTTTACATTAAATAGCAATGTAACAAGACACACACACACATTCTCTCTTTCTCTCTCTCATAGTATATAAACATTGTATGTGTGTATACATTAATTAATCTATATATAGACTCTTGCATCTTATTTATTTAGTCATTTATTTTTAGACAGGGTTTTGCTTTGTAGTCCAGGCTGGCCTTGCACTTGGAATCCTTTCACCTTGGCCTTCTGAGTGCTGAGATTACAGATTTGTGTCACTGTTATGCTCAGTTTTTATCATGATTTAATTTTTTATAAAACAAAATATCCTGATCATCCTTGAAAGAACATAAAATTGATTCTTTGTGGAAAATATGTATTATTTTTAAGTTTTACATTAAAGAATAAAAAATTCATGCCAAACATTAACAGTCATAGATCCATTGTCCATACCAGTGAATATCCTCCTTGAATAGAAATTACTTTAAAAACTAAAATAAAAAAATTCATAAAGATTTGCTTCTTTGAATAGACTAAGGAGCTATATTAAATATAGTTTTACGTACATAGATCAGAAGAAGGGCTGGAACCTCACGAGAGTGCTCTCATTCCTTGTGGTTGAATATCCCTCAGCCTGTTTCTCTTTCTTGCTTCTCTCTCCCTCCCTACCTTCTATTTTATTTCTCTCTCTCTCTCTCTCTCTCTCTCTCTCTGTTTTTCTCCATCTCCTTCTTTCTTTCTTCGTTAGGGTTGGCCTTGAATTCTCTATGTAACCAAAACCTAAACTCCTTCCTCCACTGCCCAGATTTTTGGCTTACAGTGTGTGCTGCCACACCTGGCCTTTAATCTTTTTCTCTATATGAGATTTTCCCAATTCTGTATCTCAGAAGTAATCTTAGAGAGTTTAACATAACAGTTTTTTTATTTTTTTGGTTTTTTGAGGTAGGGTCTCTCTCTAGCCCAGGCTGACCTGGAATTCACTGTGGAGTCTCCTTGAACTCACGACAATCCTCCTACCTCTGCTGAGATTAAAGGCGTGCGCCACCACGCCCGGCTTAACACAACATTTTTAGTATGATCCTGATGTTTTTAAAATGATGCCTTCGTTTCCCAAATAGATAATACATTTGCATGGTTTAATAAACCTAAATTATAAGTGTGGATTATGTTGGTTAAAATCTGAGCTAATAGTAGAGGCTGAGGCCCCTGAGTATGATTGCTTCGTTCAGACAGAAGATTCTTGCGTAGGAATAGTCTAGAGATAAACAGTGGTTGAAGTGGGCAGCCTGCTGTGCTCTATGTAACTGTCCAAGGACCTCACTGTACTCTGTTATTATGTCTCCACATCCTAAGAGTGTTTGCCTGTATTCTAAAGTCTCCTTGTCCAACTGGTCACAGCTGCTCGCTGTTACTTACGTCTGAATTCTAGCCCACAAGGAAGAGGGAAACAATCAAAGTTGTATACATTTCTTATCTTACTCCATTGTCAAGTTCTCAGTCATGAGACATATAGACTGGGGAAATATCTATAGATATATAGGTGACTCCATAACCACTTAACATGTCTGGGACTCTGGTAATAAACAGGAAGAGGCAAGAACAGATTCTGAGGAAAAGCCTCTGCTTCAAGCGGAGGCCACTCAACAGTCCTGTATGCTCTTTTGTCCACTTAGGGACCATTCCTTCCACTTAAGGGAGTGTCACTGTCTCCTGGTGACGCCCCCCATCTAAAATCCAGGGCTCCTGTGCGCTATTCTGCAGTTTTTTGGCATTGGATAAGGACATAGCCTTAATGATACTGACTACAGACAAGGTTCCCTCCCTGTCTTCTAAAGGCAGAGTAGAAGGCTGAGTAGCAACTGCATCACACGCTCTTATTTGGAAAAGGGAAGGAGCACTATAGCCGTCATTTGTCCGTCGCAGTAATGAAGCTCTGCCACGTGGGAATGGTCAGGACTCTGTCCCAGCAGAGCAGCGTGTTGCTGTGTAGAATGTTGCGTCCATTGTCCCCTGTGGCTCCTGAGCCTTGAAGAGAATCTCTGTGTTCCCCCATAAATGCATCTGAGGCAGACCCTGTAGAGCAAGTCCTGAGGCAGCGTAGCTCTGGAACATATCCATACTGGTGTGGATATTGGAGTCTGGTGATTTCTTTAGGAGTTGCCAAGTCACTGGCTGTTATAGGCCAGGTGTGTGGCAATGCGTGTTTCCCAGAATCTAAATAGGACAGCTTAGTGTTTGCTTCATGTCATTTCCAGGTTCCCAGTGCCAAAGATCTCTTCTGGGTTATGTTTTTTTTCTTTAATTTATTTTTATTTTTATTTATTTATTTTAAAGTGACAGACAGAGAGAGAAAGAGGCAGATAGAGAGAGAATGGGCATGCTAGGGCCTCCAGCCACTGCAAACAAACTCCAGATGCATGTGCCCCCTTGTGCATCTGGCTTATGTGGGACCTGGGGAATTGAGCCTTGAACCGGGATCCTTAGGCTTCACAGGCAAGTGCTTAACCGCTAAGCCATCTCTCCAGCCCTGGGTTATGGTTTTTAAATTGCTGAGTTCTGCAGTAGACTATATTCCTTCCTCATCCCTCCCCCTCTCACTTTCATTGTGACTTCTGGGGGGGGTGTGTAGGGGTGTATTCTAAATTTGATCTTTCCAAATCTGCACAGGAGTACTTTGAAATCGTGAGACAGACTCTTTTGCTTTTGAGCACAGAGGAATTATCATTTCTAGCCTTATGGAACCTAAATTATTAAAGCCTTGGTTGATATACATTGCAAAATTCAGAACACACAATTTTGCTAAGCTCCATCACCTTCTGTTTCTGCTTAGAAACTGGCCAGTTCTTATGTGTTTTTATTTTATTCATGAGGAGCACAAAGAAATTGCCAGCATGTATCAGTGCTTCATTTCTTTTTTCCCCTCTACGTTTTTAGTTTGTTAAGTGTGAAATATAAATATATAGTATCAATGTGCCCCTGTAAACTTCGATCAATTGTATGGTCTGGGAATTTTCAAAGAACAATTTTTTAAACTCTGGGTGTTATCAGTGGAACAGTAGTGAATGTGCATGTAATTTACAAAACGCCATCATAGGCACATCGAGACTACAAACTCAGATGACACAGGGCCTGTCTTCTAACTCACGAAGTTTCAGCCAAGGTTGTGCTACATTTAAATACCGTTTAGCTGTTTCCTCATGTGCATAGCTACCTTTTCATCACCGTCCTCTTCAAGCTACAAAGCCATTCCACAGTGTAGTTTTTGATATTGTGCTAGCTCGTTTCTAGATACCAACTTCTGCTATAGCTAAGTTAGAAACTGTGTTACCATAACAAACAAGCAACAACAACAACAAAACCCCCCAATACAGCAAATCTAATAAGGCGCAAGTCCCAGTTTTCTAACAATCCAAGAGGGAGAGGTGCATTCCAGCATGGGCGGTGGCTGGTATGCACGCAGGCTACAACCCAAATCCTTGTGTCTTGTGCCATCTCCTAGCATGACGTCTTCATCCATGCGGTAGGAGCTTCTCACGATGATCATGTCATGTTCCAACTAGTGAGAAGGGGGGAATGACACAGAAGTCATAGGACTTGAACACGTCACCTCCACCCACATTCTGTTGGCCACCTGTAGCAAGAATGGAGTCTGGGAAATGTAGTCTTGAGGGGATGTGCCATCTAAAATCTGGAAGATTCTACACCCAAAAAAGAGAGCAGCAGTCTCTGTCATTGTCATAAAATGTAAAGTCTTCACCTTGTTCCCACTTCTGTCCAACAACATCAGTGATCACTATTAATTTCTCAGGTATTCCCCCCCAATTTATTGTGAATGTATACACAAATACAAATGTATCTTCTCATTTCTCCCTTTCATATAAAAGGAAACATTATACATGTTTGCACTTTGCCTTTTTAGGAGGTCTCACGTGGGTGCATTGAGAATGTCTTCAGTATTTATTTATTTATTTGGTTTTTCGAGGCAGGGTCTCACTCTAGCCCAGGCTGACCTGGAATTCACTATGTCGTCTCAGGGTGGCTTCGAACTCCTCTGCCTCCCTAGTGCTGGGATTAAAGGCGTGTGCTACCACACCTGGCAATGTCCTCAGTGTTTTTTACAGCCCTATTAAATGCCCTGTATAGAGAAATGATGCTTTATTAATCCGGTGCTGATAGAGATTTTTTCTTCCCAATCTTTTTCTCGTATATCTACACACACACACACACACACACACACACACACACAGAAAGAGAGAGAGAGAGAGAGAGGAAGAAGAGGAGGGGGGAGAGAGGGAGAGAGAACAGTTTTAATTTGCATTTTTTCTTATTACAAGGGACACTGAGTACCTTTATACATGCTTGGGTCCTTTGTGTTTCTTTTTCTATGGATGATTTCTGCCTTGCCATATTTGGTAGCTCTCATTGGCCATTTCCCATTAATTTCCGAGTTTGATGTATAAAAGGGAAATTTGTGGGCTGGAGAGATGGCTTAGCGGTTAAGCGCTTGCCTGTGAAGCCTAAGGACCCCAGTTTGAGGCTCGATTCCCCAGGACCCACGTTAGCCAGATGCACAAAAGTGGGCGCACACATCTGGAATTTGTCTGCAGTGGCTGGAAGCCCTGGTGCACCCATTCTCTCTCTCTCTCTCTCTGCCTCTTTCTCTGTCACTCTCAAATAAATAAATAAAAATAAACAAAAAAATTTTTTTTAAAAAGGGAAATTTGTTCTTTGCGATATAAATTAAAATATCCCCCCCCACTTTGTCATTTGTCCTTTAACATTACTTTTCTGTAGATATTTTTCTTCTTTGAATTAACTAACCTTTTAATGACCTCTAGATTTGAAGTTAATAGCTGAAAAAGGGTTCTCAGCTCGGTGATTAAAGAGGACTCGAGGTAACCGAGAAGAGGCTGGCAGGACAGCACGGGGAAGACGAAGGATTGGCTCTAGGCAGGGGTGGCACTGTGCCCAAGCAGAGCCATTGGTCCTGTTCTTTCATTGGGTGCATGGCGCCAGGGAATGGGAAGAACAGCGGACACTTAGGGCTCGTAGTTCCAGAGATGAGAAGCCCAAGTCAAGGGGTGAATGCCAGTAGGGTGGGGTCCCATGTCCTTCCCTGGCTCTGGTGGCTTGCTGGTAATTTGGGGGGGGGGTTCCTTGGGCTTGCAGATGGATCACCACAGTGTCTGCCTTCATTTTCCTATGGTTTGCATTCTCTCAGAATCTCTCTTTCAGCATCTCTCCCTTGCTCTCTCTTCTTTTTCTCTCCATCTTCCGTTTGTCTCCAAATTTCTCCTATTGAAGTCGTGCTGGAGTAGGGCTCACTCAAAGGACCTTGCTTTGACCTGATGGCCTATGTAAAGACCCGTCCACATTCTGAGGGGCTGAGGATAAGGAGTCTTGCTTATCTTTCTCATAGGAACAAAATTCAACCTCTGTCATTCTCATTACAGTGTTTTGGCTTAGAGGCAGGATTGTTGCATTATCCAAATGATCTAGGGACTCAATATTATGCTCTTGATCTGAGGGTCAGTTGACAAGGCTTTTGACCCAATGAACAGAGGGTGAGATCAGTGTGGAAGAAGACATGCTGGTGCATTAGATTTCTTTATCACTTGGTGAGAAATTATGAGCCCTCAGTGACCTCCAGTCATGCGTCTGCTCATATAATTGCTGCTGCAAAACAAACTCTGGATGCACGCACCATCTTGTGCACCTGCCTTTAAGTGGATACCGGGGAATCGAACACAAGCCAGCAGGCTTTGCTAGCGAGTACTTTGAACCACTGAGCCATCTTCTAGCCCTATTTCCCCTATCAGGGACACTGAGGGGTAAGCTCCTCTCTGATCCTTCGTCCTTCGTAACATCAAGGAGAATGAGCATGCGTGCTATACAAGGAACAGCTTTAGGCAGAGCGTGCATAGTCTTCCAGGTATTCTTCTCACAATAAGCAGCCTTTCTCTGGGAGACACGTAGGATCTCTAGTGTCCACCCTAGTGGACACTGTAGCAGTTACTTTCTCATTGCTGGGACAAAATACCCGGCCAGAAGCAGCCTGTGGGAGGAAAGGGTTTGTTTCACCTTTCAGTTTCGAGTGGACATTTCTTCCCGGTAGGGAAGGCATGGATGAGTGGCGTCACGCCCACTTCTTCATACACCAGCAGAGCGGTGTGGCAGGAATAGCGAGAGTGAGCCAGCTCGGAACACCCAATGTCCCCGGTGACACATTTTCCAAAGGCTCCAGCAGCTGGGGACTAAGTAGGAGGCTTAATCACAAACACCTGAGGCTACAGGGAACATTTTTATTCAAGTAATCGCACATACATTGCTCAAGAGCCATAGACGTTAATCACAAAGTCTATTCACTCTATTTTCTTTCTTTCTTTTTCTCCAAGGTAGGGTTTCACTCTAGTCCAGGCTCACCTGGATTTCACTATGTCGTCTCAGCATGCCCTTGAACTCATGATGATCCTCCTACCGCTGCCTGCCGAGTGCTGGGATTAAAGGCGTGTACCCCCATGCCCAGCTTTTATTAACTCTATAAGAAAGGAAACGTGTTAAGTGGTGCTGTCAAGGAGTTTCAGGCCCTATGTTTGAGTTTTTCCTAAGGGTCTTATGACACCAAAGGAGGCTTTGGTGCAAATCTGCTGCGTGTATCTGAGCCTTTAACCTTTGTGGGTGAGTGAGCTGAATGCTGTTCTCACTGTGTGCGTGTGTGTTATGCAGGCACCAGTTGGAGATGCCAGGACATTACTCTCACCTGGCTGCATTCTATGAGGACAAGAAAGGGGTACTCCATGCTGGCCCTGGCAGAGGAGGCAGCCTGCCCCCTGTTTACTGGCTGCCCTCCATCCATCGCTACATGTACCCTGAGATGAAGGTAAGGTCGGCCATTCTCTCACATGACACTGGAGTGGACAGTAGTGGTGGATTTTTAATTGATTAGGGAATTATGTCTTGAAAATATCTGCTCTCGATAGAATTGGGTTTAACATAAGTATTTGGCTTCACTTGAAAATAAAGCAAAGTTGCCAGGTATGGTGGTGCATGTCTTTAGCCTCAGTACTTGGGAAGCTGAAGAAGGCTCATTGCCATGAGTTCAAAGCTAATCTGGAGCTACACAGTGAGTTCCAGATTAGCCTGGGCTAGAGTGAGACCCTGCCTCAAAAAAAAAAAAAAAAAAATTGCTGGGTGTGGTGGCACACACCTTTAATCTCAGCACTTGGGAGGCAGAGGTAGGAAGATCACCGTGAGTTTGAGGCCACCCTGAGGTTACATAGTGAATTCCAGGTCAGCCTGGGCTAGAGTGAAATCCTACCTCGAAAACAACAACAACAAAAAGGCAAATTATCTTGAGCAATATGCCTTATAGACACTTCTATAACCCTAGTGCAAAGCCGCACATTCTTTGCTATGTGTGATGGACTCACAGGAGGAAAAAGATGCATTTGATTTTTAATGGTCGGTTCCAGTGCTGCAAAGCCAAACATTTGCAATCAAGCTCCTTTAACTGTGGAGACGTCTGCTCAGCCCACAGAGTCAAACATTTGAACTAAAAGTTGGATGGGCAGCAGACATGGTATTTCTAAGTTATGATCTGTTTGGCATAATGCCATTTCTACATTGCTTTGCTTTTATACCAGTATGGTTGTGTGAAGCAATCAAAAGCGCCCAGCCTTGCATCAGGTGTTGGGAAGATAGAAAAGCAGCATGAGAACATGAATCTCTGCTCTCTCTTCCCCCTGTGGCTGGTCACAAGATACTTCAATGGAAACCTAGGGCTCCCCTTGCAAAGAAATAATGCATGAGCGTAAGGGAGGAAGCGTCTTGGAACAGGAGTCAGCCCCTGAGGCACTGGCTGTATAGACAGGGAGGTGTGCTAATTCCAGACTGGGAGGAAGCGTGCGCAGTCGCGACAGCCTTCACATCTTCTACATCTCAGCACATCTGTGACTTAGGCCTTATGCTAGCTAGTTATCAATACCTGTTGCAGCATTCTTCTTCTTCTTTTTTTTTTATCCTTTTTCAGGTAAAGCAATTGAGGCTTATTAATGCTTCAGGCCTTATAGCTGGCAGGATACAGGGCCAGAATTAAAACACAGGTCATGTGTCACAGCCAATGCCCACACCTTGCCCTTCTCCATGGACCCAGTTTCTGGGTCATGAGCAAATTATTTGAGAATGGATTTTTATGTCAATGTGGTCATAAGGGACAAAAAGGGAAGTAATAGGAAAACAGGCACTAATTCAAACTAATGCAAGATAAGGATTCTAAAGAAGTTAGAAGACTGAAGGAAGCAGAGGACAGTATGACTCCATAGTTAGGGCGATTACAGCCAGCGATCTCTGCCCTGCGCTAGCCACCTACTGCTGCCTGGCAAACTCCCCCAGGATTAAAAGCATAGAGCGGTGCATCCGTATGACCCCACACTTTCTGTGGGTCAGGAGTCCGGCTTCATGGCCTTCTGTCCGTGTAGCTGTGGTTTCAGCCAGGGTCAGAGGCTCAGGTTGAGTGGGGAAGTAGGCCCTTTTCTAAGCATCTGTAGTTGTTGGCAGGATCAGTTTTCCTAAGGTGTGCTGAACTGAGGGCCTCCGTAGCTTGCTACCTCCTGGAGGATGCCCTCACCGTCAGTTCTTAGCCGTGTGGGTCACTCTAGCTTGGCAGCTTGCTTCACAAAGCCAGCAAAAACAGCTTGTGAGCAAGGCAGGGTCAGACTTCTTTGCAACCTCATCATGGGCATGAAAGTCCTCTCATGTAGCCGTACACTGCTGATTAGACGCGAGTTCCTCAAGAGGAGGCTAAGATTTCATAAAGCTGTCAATGCCAAGTTGGTGGAACATGGAGGCTACTTGAGAGGCTGCCTGCCACATGCAGGGTGGGGGCCCGGGGGTACAGGCATCATTATCAGGGACTTGAAGGAAGGTCTTTGCACAGCCTATGTTCAATACCTGAGGGAAGCGTAGTGTTCTGCTACTTGCATAGCTTGACTTGTGCTGGAAGCTAGAGTCAGGCGCCCTCTGATGCTGTGAAAATACTAAAGGGAGCTAAAAACCAAAGAGAAATCGTTCTCCCTTCCTTCCACCTTCAGCCTCTAGTCAAGGCCTCCTACTGGGAGAATGTTAATAGGAAGCCAGCGGGCCTGGGAGTCCAGGAAGGGTAATTTGCAAATTTCCAAACCTCATAACACGGCTGAGGCTCCTCAGGGGGTTCTGGGAATGTAATGGTCTGAACTCCGCTCTCTTTCCGTCGGCTCCTAGCTTCTTCTTGGGGCTTTCTCCATACTTAAAGGGACACAGCCACCGCCTGACCTGCATGGTCCTGGTGCCCAGCCATGAAGCAGAGGAACAAAGGAGGAGAAAACTGTCATGTGCTTTTGTACTACTGAGGACACCTTGTCAGCATGCCTCTTAGACGCTACCAGAAGCAGGGGCAAGGGCCCTGGAATAGGCCGCAGAGACAGACAGACAGATGGGGCGTTCTGAAAAGAGCATGCCACATTTCAGCAGCCCCACTCCTCAGGGGGGCAGTCCTGGAAGAAGGTGTGGATATGACTTCACCATTCAGCATGGTTCAGAGTGGTAGAAAACTACACTTTCTGTTGTGAAGAATGAGTTAGCGCCCAAGAAGATGACAGGAAAGGTCCACCAGGTCTGTTTTCTTTGAGAGGAGCAAGGGCAGAAAACCGCAAGATGATACGATTTGTCACTTTTGTCAAATTATCAGTCTCAGGTATAAAAATGTGAACCATGCGTACATGAACATAGTAAAACACAGATAAATTACACTAGGTTATTAACACACATATGACCCAGGAGTGAGGAAAAGTATGGAACAGAGAGAACAGCACTTACATGTATAAAAAGCAGGAAGGCTGAAGGGAAATGACAGCATTAGAAGGAGTCACGTATAGCTTAGCTTTCCATGTTTGTGGGTTCAAGATCTGCAGATTCAACCAACACCTGGACACGCGCAGATGTTTTCTGGTTGTTTTGCCCACAGTACTGTCCAACAGCTGTTTACACAGCATCTACGTTATATGAGGTGTTATTAGTAAGCCAGAGATGATTTAAAGAATAAGGAAGGTGTGTGTAAGCATGCCGATACCATACCCATTTTATGTATGGCGTTGAATGTATACAGAGTTGGTTATCCTGGAGAGTGGATCTTGGAACCAATCCTCTGTGGATACTAAGGGACTACTGTGGATGATATGACTGTTATTTATGGAGAATCACGTATGTGTTCATACTAAGAATTTCTGTTCTCGGTTAAAGGCCACAGAGGACTAGGCTGAGGAAACGGAAATAGAAAATGGAAGCAGAAATGTGGCTCCTTGTGTGGCCTAGCTGGGTGACGTGAAGAGGGGATGAGTTCTCTGTGGCCAGGCGTCAGAAAAGAGGAAGCCTGGCTCCCCAGCACTCCCTGACACAGGCCTGCACGGGGCACCTGAGCCGTTGTTGGCAGTTAGCTGGAAATAGCAGGCCAATGCGCGTACGCATCCCTCTGCCAAAGGAGAATCCCTCGGATTCATCCTTTACACGGAAGCTTAGACATCACTTCCTCCAGGAAGCTTTCTCCGTCTCTGCTAGAGAGTAATCAGGCGTCTTTCTGTGTTCTCTCCAACAGCTTCCGTCCTTCCCTCCACGCCCTCTCCTCCCACTGTAGACTAAGGGCTTTCTTTCCTGCCTTTTCCCACCAGCCTGTGAGTTGTCCAGGAGGACCTAGTTCTTTTCTGTGCACTGTTTGTACTGGAAAACTTAGCGCTTTGGCACAGTGTGAGCACTTAGGAGCTATTTCTTGAATGCATGCATGCATGCATGCATGATGAACTGATTATTCCAGGATACACTTGCACAATCCCTCCCAGACCCTCGGGCCATGCAAACATACGTCGGGGGCCTGAAGACAGCAACAGGAATGGGGAGACTGGGTTGTGCTCTGGCTCCTTCTTGTCTGCCTGCTGTCTGGCTTGATGGAAGACAGTGTCTGCAGGGGTCGGACCAGACTGCCTTGGCTGTAACCTCTTTTCCTGGTGGTTTTTGAGGTAGGGTCTCACTCTAGCTCAGGCTGACCCGGAATTCACTATGGAGTCTCAGGGTGGCTTCGAACTCATGGCGATCCTCCTACCTCTGCCTCCCAAGTGCTGGGATGAAAGGCGGGCGCCGCCATGCCCAGCTTTCCTGGTGGTTTTGAATGAGGTGGCAGAAGAGTAGGCAGAGGCCGGGTAGGCATGCTCAGTGCAAGGTGGCCCTGCATGCAGCAGCGTGGGGCAGGTAAATGGTGTGGAGGCAAGAAGTTGGCGGCGCCTTGGGAAGGGAAGTCCTCCCCCAGGTAGCCCAGGCACGGCTTTGGAGTTGAGGGCACTCCTCGTTTGGCCTGGCAGACTGCAGGGCCTGCCTCTGGGCTGGTTCAGGGTTTGGGTTCTCCACGGCCATTCAACTCAGCATGCTCCTTGGCATGGCTGGCTTCAGGACTGCTCTGACCTGCCTCTTAATGGAAATAAATATTCTTTTTTTTAAAAAATTATTTATTTATTGGAGAGAGACTGGGGGAAGGAGAGAGAAGGGGATGGAGAGGGAGGAAGCAGCAGATAGAGAGAATGGGCATGCCAGAGCCAGCAGCCACTGCAAATGAACTCCAGATATATGTGCCAACTTGTGCATCTGGCCTAAGTGGGTACTGGGGAGTTAAACCTGGGTCCTTAGGCTTGGCAGGCAAGAGCCTTAACCACTAAGCTATCTTTCCAGCCCAGGAAATGAATATTCTTATTTCTGACATCTAAGCATTTGTGACTTTCTGAAGCATTCACAGGCAACTGGTTTGAAGCCTTTGTTCTGCCAATAATAATATGGCTGCCCTTAACTGCAAGTCCTTCATGTTTTGTCTCAGGTGCTCCTTAGAGCCGCCCAAGATAAGTGATGGTCTCTGTGTTTTATAGATGAGGAATATGAGGAAACATGAGTTTGCTTTCCCCACTGGTGACTGGCAAAGCCAGGAGTGGGATTCCTCAGGCTTATTCTCTGCACCCCCAGGGTGTTCCTTCTAGAAGGCAGCCCCGAAGGAGGAGCAGCTCCCTGCAGTCAGCACACAAAGGAAATTGGTCAGAGATTTTACATCCTTCAATTTCCATATGTCAGGGGAGCTATTGAACCCTACAGTTTATAAAGTAAAACCTTCCCAGTGGCAAATACCCTAGAGTTCAGTGGGACTTGGAAGTTTTGAGGGGAGGACGTTTATCACTGTGCCTCTAACGAGCTGTTCCCTGCTCCTTTCATTTTTCCAGATCACACACCCAGCGGGTTGCATGTCTCAGTTTATCAAGTTCTTCGGAGAGCAGATCCTCATCCTGTGGAAGTTTGCCTTACTCCGAAAGCGCATTTTAATATTTTCTCCTCCACCTGTGGGTGTAGTATGCTACAGAGGTAACTAGAAGCCCAAGTCAGGGACTCTTCCTAAGTGCCCAGAAGAGATGCCCATCTTTCCTTCTTGTCCAAATTCAGAAGACTTTAGGCTGTATCAGTGGCACCAAGGATTTCAGCTAGGAGTGACCCTGCTAGATTTGTACTTTAGAACGTGGAGGCTGGAGGCAATGAGTCACATGGATGGGATAGCATTTCAGTAGCCTGGGAGATGATGACAGTCTGAATTAAAGCAGAGAAGGTGGGTTTTAGGCATGTTGAAGAAATGAACTTGGGGGCTGGAGAGATGGCTTAGTGGTTAAGCACTTGCCTGTGAAGCCTAAGGACCCTGGTTCAAGGCTTGATTCCCCAGGACCCACGTTAGCCAGATGCACAAGAGGGTGCACGCGTCTGGAGTTCGTTTGCAGTGGCTGGAGGCCCTGGCGCGCCCATTTTCTCTCTCTGTCTGCCTCTTTCTCTCTCTGTCTGTTGCTCTCAAATAAATAAATAAAATTTAAAAAAATATTTAAACAAAAGAAATAAACTTGGGGCTGGGGACATGGTTCAGTGGTTAAGGTGCTGGCTTGTAAAACCTGCTGGCCTGAGATTCAGTTTCCCCAGTACTCACATTTAGCCAGATGAACAAAGTGGCACACGTGTCTGGAATTTATGTGTGCAGCAAAAAGAGGCTCGGGCACCCCCATTGTCTGTCTCTGCTAACGAGTGAAACATAAATTCAGAAATACGTAATTTGTATTGGGTTATCTGGCCGGGTTGTCAGGTCTTGACATGTGAAAGGTATAATAGGGGAAGAGTCTAAGATGACAAGGATGATGGAATCACCATCCTAGGAGACAGAGGAGGACTGGGTTTGGTAAGTAGGGTTAACTTGGGACATGCTGGATGTGGGCTGCCTGGAACTTTCCCAGGAAGATGTGCCTCAGGAACATGTGCAGTTGGGTCGGGGCCACTGGGAGATAGTGGGGCTAGAGATGAAGGTGTGAGACTGTCCTGACACCTCTGGAAAGGATGTCATGACCTAGAGAGAGAGAGAGAGAGTGAGAGAGGAGGGCCTGTGCCAGGCTCAGGAAGCAGACCAGCAATGGTAGCAGGGCACAGGAAGCGGAGCAAGAACTTTCGGGAGGAAGAGCACCAGTGGAGGCAAGGTTTTGGTGGGCCAGAACCTTGAGAAGGATGCCCCTCTGTCTCCCCTTCCTCCAGTGTACTGCTGCTGCTGCCTGGCCAATGTCTCCCTGCCTGGCATCGGGGGCACCGTCCCTGAATCCAAGCCCTTCTTCTATGTGAACGTGGCTGACATTGAGAGCCTGGAAGTAGAGGTGTCCTACGTGGCCTGTGAGTGTGAAGCGCCACTCTCGTCTTGTCCCCCCCCCCCCCACAAAGGGACTCTGTTTGCCTTGGTTGGGTTGGATTGACGGCTTCACTATGCCCGGAAGGTTCTCCTACCTTCTTAACCCTGGCTCCTTCAGGCACCACGGAGAAGATATTCGAGGAGAAGCGGGAGCTGTACGATGTCTATGTGGATAACCAGAACGTGAAGACGCACCACGACCACCTCCAGCCGCTGCTCAAGATCAACAGTGCTGACCGGGAGAAGTACCGGAGGCTCAATGAGCAGAGGTGAGGCAGCGGGGTGCCGGGCTCAAATACCGTCTCTACAGCATGGGTGCCGGGGGCGCAGGTCTGGGGGCTCCACTCTTCTCAGGATAGCTCTGGGGGGAGTCTCTGCAAGGCCCATCTCACCGTCCCCTCCCTCGCGGAGCTGTCCTATCAGCGTGCCTGTGCTTGGGGACACAGGAGGAAGCAGATACACATGCATAGTTTCTTTCTGATGGGCTTTGGAATCTGCAAAGCTTCCAGAAACTCCCCCAAATAACCTCGTTTAGATTTGCCTGTGTGTTTAGCCATTGTCTCTGCTGTGTGGATACATATTAGAAACTTGCTTTTGCATTGTCTCAGGCAACTCTTTTTTTCTAAATTTTTAAATTTTTATTTATTTATTTGACAGCGAGAGAGAGAGAGGAAGAGGCAGATAGAGAGAGAGAGAGAGAGAGAATGGGTGCGCCAGGGCTTCCAGCCACTGCAAAGGAACTCTAGATGCATGCGTCCCCTTGTGCATCTGGCTAACGTGGGTCCTGGAGAATTGGGCCTCGAACCGGGGTCCTTAGGCTTCACAGGCAAGTGCATAACCACTAAGCCGTCTCTCCAGCCCAACTCTTTTTTTTAAAGATATTTTGTTGATTTTTATTAGGTTGGTTTTTATCTTATTTTTATTTATTTATTTGACAGAGAAGTGGGGAAGAGAGAGACAGAATGGATGAGCCAGGGTCTCTAACCACTGCAAACAAACTCCAGATGCATGCATACCCTGCGCATTTGGCTGACATGGGTCTTGGGGCATTGAACCTAGGTCCTTTGGCTTTGAAGGCATACACCTTAACCATTAAGCCATCCCTACAGCCCAGGCAACTCTTTTTTAAAAAAGTTTTTTGTTCATTTTTATTTATTTGAGAGTGACAGAGAGAGAGAGAGATTAAGACACACACACACACACACAGAGAGAGAGAGAGAGAGAGAGAGAGAGACAGAGAGAGAGAGGGGGGGGGGAGGGAGGGAGGGAGAGAGAGGGCGCGCCAGGGCTTCCTAACCACTGCAAACCAACTCCAGACACATGCGCCCCCTTGTGCATCTGGCTAACATGGGTCCTGGGGAACCGAGCCTCGAACCAGAGTCTTTAGGCTTCACAGGCAAGCGCTCAACCGCTAAGCCATCTCTGCAGCCCTGTCTCCGGCAACTCTTGGTACTGTGAAGTCCTCCATGCTATTGCTGCCATCTCCATCCAGTAGACAGTTAGGAAGAAAACCACGGCAGCGAAACTGGCTATGGGCCCTGGGGTTGAGTCAGATCCCCATTTCTTCCTTTCCTGTCTGGGGCCTACTCCAGCCAGTGTTGCTCCAGGGAGATGTGGCATTGGGAGTGCATGCAGCTTCCAGTGTCTGATGGCATTCTCTGTCCCCACAGGCAGATGCTGCTGTACTCCCAGGAAGTCGAAGGGGACTACAACCCTTGTGAAGAGGACCTCTTTGTGCTGTGAGTCAGCCTGGGAATCGCCCCGTGGAGGGACCTGGGGACCCTCCCAGCACCTCATTGAACATCCTTCCTCATGTCACCCACAGGCTCAGGATGTCCTTTGTTAGCGTCCAGGGCTCTTAGAATCGGGCTCCTTATAGAGGTGGTCTGAGCCCTGCCAAGCTATTAAGGGGAACCCACCAACTCAGAAGGGAGGCAGGGGCAGGTCACAGAGAAGTCAGGGTCCTCGGGCGTGAAGGTTGAACATTTACGCCCAGGACGTCACCACATAGTTCTCGGTCTGTCATTTGGGGCTCGGAATCCTCTTGTTCATTACTTCCCGTGAACGGAGCATTCCTTGTGCTGTTATGAGGTTATTTGAATGTTCACCTCTTGAGTTGAGTGGACTCTCTTCCCCTTGGATCTGCTGGTGGCCGGGGGGCCTGGCCATCACTTCTTGCAGCACACCTGATTCCATTCAGCCATGGGAAGTCATATTCCAGTCCAGGACCAGGGTTCTAATTAAAATGGAAACAAACAAACATACAAAAAAAGACCTCCCAGCTTCCAGCCAGTGTGATGGGATGGACCAAGGGAACACTTGCAGTCAGCAGACTCCTTGACTCGGATGGGGAAACACGGCGACATTCCCACAAAGGTTCAGCTCCTGGTTATCAGTGGACTTTGTAAGGTACACCCGCTGTGTGTCCACTCAGCAGGTCTTCAGAAACTTGGTAAGCGCGGTTTTGTCAAGGCGGGACACACGCCGTGGAGCCAAACCCTAAGTGTTCCCGGCTGCTTTGATACTTCTGCCCACCCAGCTCCGAGCCGCACACGGAACTAAGGCCTTCTGAACCCTGCTGCTTTATTCAGGCAGCAATGCTGTAAAGACGTGGCTTTTAAATCGTGCTTGTGTAAAATCCCGCTCCCCCTTCCACAAAGGAATGCAAGAAGAGCCAGCGCCCAGGGGTGCTGTGGGCTGCCCCAGTCTCAGCACCTAGTCTCACCTGCCCTTTCTTTGTCACCTCCTTCCAGTGTTGCCCCAGAGCCTCCGGGCTCCTCCTCTCTTGCCTGCAGAGCCAGCTATGGGCTTTGTGCAGAGCCGGTCAGAGCCCTCTGTTCTCCAGCGAGGCTCCTTAGCTGCCAACTCTAGAGGCTGAGCCGGGGCTTTGAAAAAGGTGCATTGCGGTCACTCCCTTGAAGTCTGGGACTCAGGCCTGCGTTACTAAGCTGTTTTCAGTTCTCTTCCCCTGGTGACTAGGCAGAGGGAGAAAAAGCAATGTATGAGCCTGACCCATAAGCACTGTCGGCAGTTAAGCCATCACCCACTCATGTTTCTCCATCATACTGTCATTTTTGCCCTTGCTAATCTGGGCTCTATACATGTACGTTATCTGGTAAGGTGTTTTTGTTGGTGGTGGTGGTTTTTTTTTTTTTTGTGTGTGTGTGTCTCATTTTCTCCCTTTCCTATGATGCAAATGCAGGTTTTTCCTGGAGCAAAACAACCGGATTTTTCAGACTTTGCTGGAGGTATCGGCCAGTCAGGACAAAACTCTGACAGCTGAGCATGCACGAGGCATGGGCCTGGACCCGCAGGGAGACAGGAGCTTCCTCATGGACCTGCTGGAGGCCTATGGCATTGATGTCATGCTGGTTATTGACAACCCTTGTTGTCCATAGGAAGAGTGACATGGGACTGGTGAGCAATTCACGTGGGGTGACAGGAGCCTGGAGCATACCTTAGGCCCCTAACGGCTTCCCATTTTTTAAAAACTGACACAAAGGAAGATTGTTTATACTTTCCAACACATGTAATTTTTGCAATGTCCCTGGCAGGTGACTTAAGATGGCCTTGGTTTTGCATCCCACTTTGGTAGGCCACCGGAATTATCACTGTCTTCTAGGGCTATTGGTTCTTTGGTTTCACCATAGCAGTTCTGCCAGCAGGAGTGAGGTGAGCTCTGTCAATACTGGAACGAACTGCTCAGGAAGCCTCTGTCTTTGTCCCTTGGAGGCAACCATCTGCCTGGAAGCAGAAACTAAGCAGATGACCAGGTCCTAGGAGTCAGAAATGCTGGGGTCATATCCTCTCTCCTGTTCATTTGGGCGAGTCTCTGTCTTCTGCACTCACGTCTTGAGCAGCGACCACAGAGAGGGACTGAGGATTTTTCTGACACTAAATGTGAGCTTCTCACGGATGGGACAGTGGGGAGAGGTTGCTTAGTGGTCAGCTGTCAGCTAAAATTATGTAACAGTACCTTGAAATCTTTCCTAAAGTAAGTGCCACTCAGTGTAATGCTTTCTTGTTCGTAAATTCTCCCCTGCCCACCTTGGCATGGCTTGGTGAATTCCCAAGATTGGTGCCAGCCCTGGAACTTGCAAGAAAACTCATTTGACATTTTAGTTTCTTTTAAGGGCTGGACATCTTCTTGGAATAACTTGGATGTTTTTGAAGGGTGTGGTGGTGGGTACTAGAGCAAGTGAGGGAAGAAGGTATCTGGTCCTCTGTTCTTCTGGAATGTTCATTGGAGACATACCCAGAAGCAGAATAAATCAGTAGATTCTAAGATGTAGCCAAGAACCCCAGCTGGTTGACTCAGAGGTGAACATGGTATTAACAAGACTGTTTACTGGTCTGGAGCCACACAAACTGCAGTTGGGTCCAGACACCTAACAGATTTGACAGAGGAGTATGACAGTGCCTTCCCCCAGGAGAATGGCCGGAGTCCCTGACAGTGACAGACATTCTTGCTTCCTTTGATGGGTCCTGTGGTCACCTGCTTGTTTGGGCTTGAATTACTTACAGCTGCCAGCTTCGGTGACAGAGCAGTTAGGAAGCCGCTCGTTCAGGACTTGGCTGAGACGCAGAGCTCAGCTTCCCCTGCCCTTCTCTTGCCTGGCTTTGTTGTGGGAACAGCTAGCCATCAAGCACCCGCGTGTGAGGCCATGCCTAATGTCCACAGCAGGCACACATAACTTCAGGTGGATGCGACATGCCTTTTACCTCAAGTCTAAGTTCCTGGGGCCTGTTGCTCTTCTCAGAAGTATTTTTCTGTATTTCCTTCATATGGAAATCAAAAGTGAAGAGATTCATGTGTGTGGAAATGCAAACAGACACTAATGGATCAAGGTAGCATCTGTTAGGTACATAAGTAAGCTTGGGCATTGGCCTGCAAACCATAAAACTAATAGATTTTCCTCCTCTGCAGTGTGGGTGTAGCTGTATCATTCTAGTAACTTCTGTGTTCAGCAGTCCACTTCCTCTTTATGGCTGTCTTCTCTTCATGCTTGCAAGGCTGAGAAAGGACCTTCTGGCTTGGGTCAACTAAGGTTTCTTCCAGTGGTCTCCAAGAGCTTGGGGCTTGCTAAGTTGGCAGTGGGTAGCCAGAGATAGGCACGGGAGTGAAAGGAAAGGTCTGCTTCTCCTGGGGAACCCAGCTAGATCTTCTCTCTCTGGAATTGAATGAGTTCCTGGACGCAGTTCCTGAGACCTTCTCCCAGAGCCTTCGGCCTTCAGCCACTGTTGCTTCCTGTGCTGTGGTAACTTCAAAGCTCAGAAACACACATGCAAAGACAGCAAGGGTGACAGAAAGGTTCCTGAGCTGTCCCTTGGTGAGCCGGGGCTTTGGCTTCTCTCAGCTAGGTAGCTATCTTTCTGGCATCTCCTGTTTTCCCCACCACCACCACCATACTGATGCCGGGCCGGGGTACAGGTGGTCCCAGAGGGGAGCACACGCATGGGGTGGTGCCATGTTGTAGGTCACAGGGCCTGGGCTCAACTGATGCCAAAGCAAAACTTCTTGTGTAACATCTCCCTTAGTCCTTCCTTACCTTGCCAAGCTTCTTCTGGGGCCAGTAATTGGGCACAGAGCCTCTGCTGGGCTGAACAGCTTGTATGTTAGCTCCTCAGAGAATGTCCTGGGAAGTGAAGCCTTGCTTAGGACCAGACGGCTCCTTGTGGTGGAGGTTAGCAGGTGCAAGCCAGCGTCGCGTGCTGCTCACTCCCTGTAAGGTAAGGGCTCTGTGACGTCCTAAGCAGGAGTCCCTCTTCACTGGTAGAAGAAGCCACATGGAACCGCTCTTAAGCTGTTCCCGAATTATTTTGAGAAGCCCTCTGTTTTTGCTTGGAGGATGTTGGTACACAGTCTCCAAGCCTTGCAGGTCAGAGAGCTCCGCTGGTAGCGTTTGCCTAAGCCGACGGAGCCCTTCCGGGAGGACTGGGCCTGCTGGGCCACACTGAGCCACGTGCTGACGTGGAACTCCTCGCTGACCTTTCATGCCGGGCTGCCTGATCGTTCAACAAGCATTTCCTGGCGGCCACACTTCTCGTGGGGAGTAGCACCTAGGTTTTAGATTTGTTAACGTCCACATTAAGTATGACAAAAGCCTATCAAAGTAGATGTTTCCAGTTTTATAGGCATAACCGTTGGTAATGAATACTCAGGATTTGAGACAGTGATGCCTGGTCCAGGAGGCCTTAGCTTTGGGTTAGACATGCAGCTTCCCATGTGCCTGCTGTGGATCCATTGTAACAGTCTCTCACCTGCACTCCGTGCAGTCCTGTCGGTTATGAACACAATGAGGCAGGAGTCATCTGCTTCCTCACCCACCCATGCATTCTGGCTCTCTTCTTCCATCTGGCTGAAGAGGGGCAGCTCAGTTCATCCAGGACACACAGAAGTTTCCCCGGGAACTTTTTCCTGTAACTTAACTTGCTGTGAAACACAGTGGAAATCACAGAAGTTAACAGCACCACTCAGATCTAGTAGTGGCAGATGCTATCCATGAAGGCTCACTTATTTACTTACTTAAGATAGTTTAGCCTGACAAGAAAGGTAAGTGCAATCACAGAGAAAAAGCTGTCTTCACGCTGGTGGCTAGAAGGGTGAACCAGCTAATTCTCTTGATGAACTGAAAGCCCATCAAGCACAATAAAAAGGTGAAGTTACTCAGCTTTCCCCTGAACATTTCAGTGGACCTTGTATAAAGAGTGGCAGTGAATTCACCTTCCCATGGCAGACGTCAACCTCTTCAAAGAGGCAGGGACCTCAGGAGCCGCCGCACCCCCCGTTTGATACTGCATAGCCCAGAGAATGGATTGAGAGGATTTCTCTAGGCTCAGTGTTGATCATCCTTAGAGGGGATCAAGAAGGAAATAGGGGATGTGGATGAATAAAATTACAAGATAACGCTCAGCTTGGCAGTGAGTTTGCCTTAGCGTGAGAACAGTTCCAAAGTGGGCAAGAAAATTAATATGGAGGTCAACAGGTCTTCCGTGGGCTGCTGTCTCACCTAATTTGGGGCCAGGCTGGTAGGCTATGAATCTGAGAGCTGTCCAGCCCTCCCGTCTCCTTCCCGTACCTTATAGTTACATCCTGTGGTGAGCCTCCCAGACTTAGCTCCGCAGGCCCAGTTTTACCCCTTCTCATGTCAGGAAAACCCTTCTCTGACTCAGGTAGAGGGAAGAGGAGGAGGTAAGTTTCCTTTTAAACCCGTGTCATGGGTTTTTACTGATCCATTTTTATTACTGATATACCTCTGCGCTGTGCCCAGGAGCTATGGGAGTATTAAATGTTATGGGAAAAGGCTAACTGTGAATTATGTTAATGTTTTTCTTATGAGAAATGGAAGTTTTATTTTTATATCAATGTTACTGTGTGACGAACTGAGTACAAAGATGTTGAAATGGAAGGAAATTTCAAAAGTATAATCCAAGGAGAAATGGGTATTATTGTAATTTAGTAGCAGCTGGGACCTTGGACACTTCAGAGTGAACAAGGGCATCGCGCTGTGAGATCTCGACACCACTCCCTTCAGAGAACACTGACTGGCCCTGGAACCACACCCTGGAGGGAAACGCCAGGGTAGATGGGGGTAAAGGTGATCTTCTGGTGACGTGGGAATGAAATGGGAAGTAGTTTTGTAACTGGCACTTTAATTCACTTTAGCAGGCTGGAATTTATAGAGTCAGAGTGACAGAAATTTGGAAAGAGATTAGGATTTTTTTTTTTGGGGGGGTGCTATATAGGGAAATGAAGGTGGATAAATAAAGCCCTGCTTTCACCATTTTAGAATTATTCTAGAGTTTTAGCATAGCACCAAATTTTAGAGCTTTGATGACCCAAATTGAGAAAGTTTATTTAACATCATAGGATAGGTGTGAATTGCTTTACATTTTCAGTAGAACGCTTACTCAGAACAGTGATGAGTTTATCTTGCTTTCTGAGGACTGTTGGGGCCCATGGGGTAAAGTAGGGTTTTATAAACTGGGCATAGATTGATATAAAAAAATGAAAAACTCACAGGTCAAGTTAGCTGGTTGCAATTGATACTGATATTAAAATGAAAACTCCTTCCTTTGGGCAAATTACAGCAAAGCTAAATTATATAAGCATTCAAAAGGGAAGGTTTGGGTCTGCATGTCTGTCAACAATGGTGGCTTCTGTGTTCTGGAACAGAACAGGACTTCAGGGTGAACACAGTGGCAACCAAAAGGAACCTCCTTTAATTGCCCAAAACTTGTTGGCTAAATTTTTGTATAGATCTGGAATAACCAACCTTTCCTTAAAAAGGACTAGTTGTTACCTTGGAAACCCATTTTCCTATTTTTTTTTTCTTTCAAATTAGGATCAGCATAGTGTCCCTGTTGCCTTAAATGTACACACCTATTTTGAGTAATAACCACAGCCCAAGAGTCCTAGCAATAAGAAAAACTGAATCTATTTTCATTTCAAGTGTTTACCTCATAGGACATCAGAAACACACTTCCTGAGTTTTGCTCCACTACTGCTGTAGACACGTGTGGAACTCTCACTTGCTCTCTCTCTCTTCAATTGTGATCATTTAAAAGGCCTGAAGAAAGTTGGGGTTAATACTGATGTTGCTTGAATTAACTCTGTTCTGTGATACAAATAACATCTGTGTATATCATATCTGTATATATTTGAACCAGGTTGTGTGCAGAGAAGTTGATATAACTATATTTACAGAAAGAAATTTTTACAATTAAAGCTTACATTTTAACATGAGCCTCTGTGCTGTGATCTTCACGTAGCCCAGGAATGTGGTTTGTGGTAAGGAGGAGTAATCATGGCCCAGTTTGTGAGCTGAGCCGATGGGCTGAGCGTTGCCTTCGTTTACAGTGATGAGGAGACACCAGGGAGCTGCTGCTGGTCCTTCAGGAGGTTTCATGAAGATCGACACACATAAGGCAGCAGAAACTGAAGTGGAGGTGCCTGGGCTGTCCACTCAGCACATGGCGCTTCTAGAAGAGACCCTATCAAAGTTACATTTAAAATAAGTCTCGGTGTTGGTATATCTATGAATGTGTGTATACTTATTCAAAACTTTTTGCTTTGTTTTTTGAGGCAGGGTCTCACTGTAGCTCAGGCTGACCTTGGAATTCACTATGTAGTCTCAGGGTGGCCTTGAACTCATGGTGATCCTCTTACCTCTGCCTCCCGAGTGTTGGGATTAAAGGCGTGCACCACCACACCTGGCTTATTCAAAACTTATTTCATTGTTAGCTTTGGAGGGGTTATTTTAAACCAGCATAGAGTGAATTATTGGTCACAAAGACTGAGTGAAGCAGGCACTATGCAAACTGATAGGAGTTGTCGAGGCACTTGGTAATTACAGAGCAAAGAAGAATGTTTTGGGTTGAGTTATTTTTACAGAAAGCACCTACTGTATTTTAATATTTAAAAGCATTGATGAAGTTAATTCACAGAAGGGACTGTACTAAACAGGAGGGGCACCCAGATTCTCCTTCACAGAGCTCACATTCCAGCTTTGGCTGTCAAGGATTGTTCTTGTTAAGCTGCACTGTTAAATCTTTTTAAACTTTTTCCACCTTATTTTATTTGTGTGTATGTGTGGATGTGTGTGACGTAAGAATGTATGGGTGCATGTGTCATGGAGGTCAGAAGACAACCTCCACCTGTTTACCCTCTCCCTCTGCCTTTGAGACAGGGTCAGTCTCTGTTTACCACAATGCTTGACCTAGCATAGTTGGCCTGTGAGCTTCCAGATTCTTCTGGCTTTATCTTCCACTGCCACAGGCAAGCTGGGATAACAGATGTATGTACCACTTTGCTTTTGGCTTTACATGGATGCTGGGAAACTGAATTCAAGCCAGCAGGATTGAGAACATGCCCCTACCTGCTGAGCCATCTCTCCGGCCCCCAGTGTCTTTCCTTGAATGGTATTATCTACAAGACAGTGCAAAGAACTAAGCAGTAGATGATGAGAAGACCAGAGACCCCACAGAAAGTAAGTGTGAATAACAAGGACAAAATGTGAAACCAAGCATTTAGGCATTGAACAGTGCGTAAAATTCATAATGCGGGTTCGATACCCTTCCCCAGCTGTACGGACCATCCTGGTTATGACTGATAAACACACGTAGGTGGTACTTCAAAGAAGAGACAGGGAGACTCTATATCAGTCGACACTGTCACAGAACCAAACTATGCTACTTTTCTTCCTCCACAGCATCCCCTTTTCCCTCTACAGGTAGCGTGACCTAAATGATTTATGGGTATCTTTGGACACATCTGTTATTTTTTGCTAAAGCAGAACTTTTTACCACACTGTAAGCAGTGCTAAGTAGGTGAGGCCTTATTTTTTCTGGTCTTTATTGCATTCAAGCACTGGCCTTTACTCTCCACACTCATAAGTGTATTATCTGTCTTTATTCAGCTTTCTGGGGCCCCTGCAGCTAATGTCTGTCAGCAATTCTTCCTCATTTTACCCTTCATAACGGTCATTCTTTACAACAAGAAAGGCACGCGCCTCATCCACTTTACCGCAGCTCGGGCCCAAGCACTGTGGTGGGGAGCAAAGGAAACACCCATGGTAGTATCAAAGTAAATGGAACTAATGACTTGTTAACGACTCCTTAGTGATTCAAGCAGGTTTTGGTTCCCTGCCTTCAACACACTAAAGGAAAAGCTAATCAAATGTTAACTGAATATTTAAATTTCTGATAAAGTACACTTTCACACTTGTATAGGATGCATTTTGGTTGTATCCCATTCAAATAAAGCTGTCTTCCTAAGTAATCCCCATCCTAGTTTGGGTGTTTTTTCATTTTAATTTTTTTATTTTTGTCTTTGATCCAGTAAGTTAAATTAGGGCTGCCTTCACGAGTACGGGTAGGAGGCTACTTAGTGGAGATGAGCAAATGCCCAGTGGCCACTCACTGCAAATGACTTCTCCCCCAGCATCTAGGAATTACACTGGAGGGGGGGGGGCGTGAGGTCTTAAAACCCTTTCCCGATATGGGATGATGTAATGACAGACTCGATCTTGGGGCACTATGCTTTTGCCATTAACTTCAAGTAAAAGAACTACAGGACATTGTCATAATTCTTATTCCCATGTACCTTCTTATTAACATTAAAAAATGGAACACAGAATTAACTGATGCTGGATCTCCTTGTCCTGCTACAAATAACATTTATACACTGGGTAAATTAATTAGGATAGAGAACATTCTAACATAATTTTTATTGCTAAAAATTAATACTGTTCTCATCAAGCCTACTAATAATTATGAAGACATTTGTTTTATAGTTTCTATCTTTTTTGTTGTTGTTGTTGATGAGAAATAACTGATGCAGAAGATCAAGCAGAAAGCTGGGGATGCTCAGTAAATAAAGCACCTGCCATGCAAGAGCAAATACCTGAGCATGGATGTTCAGAGCCCATGTGGAGCCAGCTGCTATGGCACCAGCATCTACAGTACCAGAGCCCACAGCAGGAAGGGGCGTGGAGATAGGACAATCTCCTAGAGGTTCGTGAGCCAGCTAGCCTGGCAAATGTGAACAGCGTGACCCTGCCAAAAACAAGGCAGAAGATAAGGACCGACTCCCACAGTTGTCCCCTGACCTCCACCCTCACACACACTCACATGCACACACCTGCACACACCACAGAAAGCAAAAAGAATATCAAGCCTAAAAAGTAGGCTACACTATGATAAGATCTTTTTTGCTGGCAGTGGTATGGAAATATACCCATAGGGGAAAAAAATAATGTAAAATTTCAACTGCTGAGCAGCTAGTTAATTTATTTTTATAAATGAATGAGAGATGTCAAGCAGGTATGGTATTTAAATTACAATTGATATGTTTAAAATTGATGTAACAGTTTTTTTTTAATTTTATTTATTCGAGAGTGACAGACAGAGAGAAAGGGGCAGATAGAGAGAGAATGGGCATGCAAGGGCCTCCAGCCACTGCAAACGAACTCTAGATGCATGTGCCCCCTTGTGCATCTGGCTAACATGGGTCCTAGGGAATCGAGCCTCGAACTGGGGTCCTTAGGCTTTACAGGCAAGCCCTTAACCTTCACAGGCAAGTGCTTAACCGCTAAGCCATCTCTCCAGCTCACAGTTTTTCTTTTTAAACATCAGTATTTACATGACACTAGAAAGTACACTGGCAACTGTTTAACTTTCTATGAAAAATTTTAGATGCTGATATGAAGGGTTAGATGATTTTTGACAATACTTTTGGTGAAAACAGAATAGTCTCTGGAATACTGTTTTCAAAGACCATTTTTCTATGGAAGGCCGAGGGGAGGCTCACAGACTATCTGTGAAAGCAGATCTCTGGGCCTCAGCCACACGGCGGAAACAGGTGTGTGGTGAGCCCCAGGTGGGATGCGAGTAGACCAGCAATGAAGAAGCACTACTTTAAAAAATCATTTACAATATTTTAGTCACGGTTGAAGAAGGCAATTACCTCACATTTGCTTTTGGATGGAGGAAACAAGAGCTCACAATGTAGCAGCACCCGTGGAGAAGCCCAGAAACAGGGAGGTACCTAGAGATGCCAGCTGCTTCCCTAAGTCCCTAGGATGGCCAGTGAACAGAACAGGAAGAGCTGAGACAGTCTGAAGACCCTGGTCTCCCCTGTGGGCACATCTGGAAAAGTCGCCACATTCCATCCCTTTTGCACCTACTGGGAGAACTTCCTTGAGGCAGCCCAAGGAAACTCTATGTAGAAGGGACTCTGTCATACCACAGAGCAGGCAGGCGCTAACAGAACGCTGATCACGGTGGGTGATCACGGTGGGTGATGGGGTGTGCTCTGCGCATTGCAGGGAGGGGAGAAGGGACTGGCCATGAAAGTGCCATTGTGATCCTCTGACAATGTGAGGACAGAGAAGCACCTGTTTCCTTTTGTTCCCATTGGTGGCCTAAGGTATGGTCTCAGAGCACCCCTTGGCGGCCTGGTCACTGGGCTGCGTTCTGCAGCATCTGTTCTCTCCTCCTGGGATCACAGAAGAACTGCAGTTTTCTGGGCAGCAGCTTCACTTCCACAGGCATCGCTTCATACTCTTCGCTGTCGATGCTGAAAGAGCCGCCCGTTCCCTGGGGAAGAGAGGGTGGAGAATGGCTCACATGCACCTCAGTGGCCCACCACCACAACGGCACCACAGTAGGGTAGGCAACATCTCTGCCCAGAGCTTATTCTTCCATTCCCACAAACGATTTCACTGCTGAATAAGGTACTGACAGTATTGTTCTGGAAGCATTCCAATTCAACTATCCATGAAAAAGGATTTATTTTCATTTTAAACCTCTATCCCACAAAGCATGTTGAAACTTAAACAAGGCTAAAATTTTCAAATATTTATTGAGAGGCAAGGGTCCTATCAAATCTTTATGAAATTTATAAACATAATCTGTAGTCCTTGACCCTAATCTTCCTTAAAAGTATAAAAGCTGACTCTTGTGAAAGCCATTGTGTCTACAGAATCATTGTCATCCTGTAAGATCCGCTAAGCTTCGTGCTTAAGTGGTCAACGTCGGTGCCATATAGACTCTCCAACGTCCTTTCATGACTCATGCATTTAATCCAACACTTGCTGAGAACTACGGGGTCAGTCATGTTTGGACACCTCAGTGCAGCTGCATCACGGTCAAGGCTCCAGAAGCCTCTGATAAGTTTTTCCTGTAGCAGTAGCAAATTATTTTATAATTCATATATTTTCAACTTTTATGGGTTACTCTTTAGAGCATGTGTTGTGGTTTGAATGTAAGAAAGTCCCCCACAAGCTTGTATGTTTTCAGATTTGGTCTCCAGCTATTGGCACTGTTAGGAAAGGCGGTGGGACCTTTAGGAGGTGTAGCCTTGCTGGAGGAAATGGAGGGGGGGGCTCGGGGGTTTACAGCCCTGTTACTGCTCTGGACTAGTCCTGCTGTGACCAGCAGGCTTCCCACTCTGGCCACCATGATGAAGTGTATCCCCTCCAAACCATAACCCCAGAATAATCTCGTTCCTTCCTTACTTAAATTGCCTCTGATCAGGTATGTATTCACAACAGTAAGAAAGTAATTAACACAACCTGGCATTTCACACCACAGAAGAATTTAGTGCAGAACTGAAAACTGCTCCCAAATTCTTTACATAAAATGTTAAAATCAAGCCCACTTTTCACCAGCTGGGTAGATTTGCACATTTTATACTATCACAGAAACCATTTGCATTATTGATATGAAAAAGGTGAATGCTCAGGAAAACTAACTACCACTTTAAGGGAAACCAGTGGCTTGAAGAGTAGAAGTCTTCAGGTAGCCACCTCTGAACTGGTAACTGAGGTGGATTCTGCCTTTCTTTTCTGGCCTCCCTAAGGCCTTTGTGTTGCTGGGACAGAGCACCCGGCCACAAGCACCTGGCGAGGTGCCTAAAGGTCAATTAGCAGGGAGAGGGAGGAGACAAAAGCAGAGAGGAAGGCAGACCGACCAAGAACCTCACAGCTGTGGGCTCTGCCCACCTTACCCACCTCAGGAAGTAGCAGAGTGCAGCGACTGGCTTGGAGACACTCGGTGCCAGCAGCGTGCAGCTCGGGGTCTCTCATCTTCTTACTTCTGTTGGCACAGACAGAAGCCAGCTTGGAAACCAGTGGTGGCTACTGCACTAGACTGCAGACCCAGCAAGCAAGCTCCTCCCCTCCTCTTACACGCGCAGATAAGTGGCCAGAGACCACGAAGACGCGCATTTCTGCGGATAATTTTTCCTGCAATGATTCCTGCTCAGTGTTGTGATGTATTCTAAATGGCGAGGATGCACTTGCTGTATACAACTGCACAAAAAATTGAGACAAAATCTCTTTGTCTGCAGTGTTATTTAATTTGAAATTGTTCCACATAATTCTTAGTCTGGTCATCTCAAAATTAGCATGTAAGTAAATTCTTTGGGAAAAACTAAACTTCTGTTGTTTGGTCCTTCTTGTGATTCTTATTACTTGAATAAAAAGATTTTTTTTGGTTTTTCGAGGTAGGGTCTCACTCTAGCTCAGGCTGACCTGGAATTCGCTATGGAGTCTCAGGGTGGCCTCGAACTCATGGTGATCCTCCTACCTCTGCCTCCCGAGTGCTAGGATTAAAGGCGTGAGCTACCAAACCAGCAAAAAAGATATTTTTATTGTAATTAAAGATAGGTATTTCTTTAATATATATGAGCTAGTCTTAAGACATTCTCTGATAATTATCTACATATTTACAGCTTACTTAGCACATTATAACAAGTGGAGTGAAACTATCACATATACAATGCGTGCGCACGCGCACGCAAACACACACACACGCCCTTGACCTAATGCACATGGCTAGACATGGTATGTGAAAAGAGAAGGCGTAGAGGCAGGAGGATCAGAAGTTCAAAGCCAGCGACGGCTACTTAGCATTACGTTCACTGTCAGTTGTTACTTGGCAACAGCAGCTCTTTAGTATGAAACTGTCGTCAGGGTTTTAAAAGCAGCTTCCCCATATTCAGTGGACACACTTCACACAATTTTACTCCTGCAAGGACCAAAAGGACATGCTGCTGCTGCTGACAAGAGTGAGGAACATAATGGCACCACCCGGCTTCAGCAAGGTGGTCGGGTGTTCTTTCTGTTTTGGACCCATTTTATAAAGGGGAGACCTCTGGCCCGGCTCTCAGGGACGAGGGTGTGTGCTTTCTGGACACCGTGGGAGGAGTACCAGGCTTCTCCTTACATGCACTTCAGATGCAGAAAGACACATCAAAGGCCTTTGGAAGGAGCCGTCTGAAGAATCTGTTCTAAAGGCAAGGACAACATAAACTGAGGAAAGCCATTCTCCACCAGGGCTAGTGGAAATAATGACGTAGCCATGGAGACACAGCCGCCAGCGCAGCAATGCTCCATCCCTGAACGGTCACGAGAGGGAGCACCGAGACAAAGCGTAGAAAGAACGCTGAGCAGCCTGCCCGTTGACATGGGAACAGGCCAACTCCTCGGATGCTCTGAAGATGGCTAGAGGGCTTACAGTGTTCTCAGCCAATGAAATTCTGGCAGAAGGAGTGCTTAACAAATCAGGATTTGGAATGAAGGGTACGTTGTATTGGGAAGGGAAAGAAGCCTGGGAAATGTCCAGGATGTTCAGTATCTTTTCAGGTTTTCCATTAGTGACTTGGGAACAGGAAAACAAGGTGAACTGACACGCACAGGGAAAGAGACTGTGAGGTGCTGCACAGTTTAAAGACTCATGACTGGCCAGCAGTCTTGAGATCAGCAGATACGATTATGTTCTTGCACTTTAAAGATGAGGAAGGATTCAGGAAAGTTAAATGTCCTTAATCATGACACAAGTATGTGAAAGAATCAAGACTTACGATCAGCTCTTTGAAACCAGAGTTCCTGACTTTGCCATGAAACCCTGAATTCTCTAATTTCAATAGGAAGGCAGACTTCTTTCTGATCTTCCCAAAATGAGCAAGGAGGCCCAAAGTACTAGACGGGTCCTATATATGCCAGCCCATTGTGAAAAAGAATGTCAGCTGTCCTAGACAAGACACAGCCTCTGCTGGGTCTAATCTTGCTTAGACTTCATGGCCCAATGAGAACAGTAAGGCTTGAGAACATCAGCTACTTACCCTATGGTTATGAAATCACCTTTGCTGACAGTGTCAGGTTCAATGGAAATGTTCATGAAGTCCTCTTTGCTCTAGAAGGTTAAGAGCACAAACGTTACTATGTAAAGGTTTGCTCACACTGCGTCATGTCATCCTTCGCCTTATGTTGGAATCTGAAGAATTTGTAACAAAGAGCAATAAAACATGTGCATTGTTTTCTTTGAACAGTTCAATCCTAAATACATTCTGTTTATCTTTCTCTGAGTATTTTTGTACTGTAGCTAATATAAAATTCATCTCCTTCTTAGTTTACTTTGTATTGTTTATGACAAAAGCAAAGTAAAAACTCAAAGTAGATTTTTGAAGTTCTGTTACCCCCTGACAGTCATAGATGTTAAAGTTCCTAGGAGTCCTTCTTTCTCCTGCAGGCCAGTCTTTCAACCTGTCCATCTCGGCACTTCTCATTCCTCGTTGTACGTGAGCATCTCACCAAACCACACGAGAGACTTGGTGTGTACAGCCCAGGGGTCAGTGTTCACCCAAATGTTCTATATGAAAATGTGGCATGTCACCAGAGGTGAAAACAGCTGTTTATTCCCTGATAACAGCTGCCAAACTAGGCTATGAAGAGACATCGGGCTTCTGTACAAGCCAAGTCAGCAGCTAGCGATGTTAGCCGAGCCTTTCCCAGCAATCCCAGCACAGCCATGTCGGTTCAAAATGGGCAGGCTAGGCTAATGCACAGACCACTGAGAGCCTGAAGTGTCTGTCAGGTTCAAGGGTACCACCAAGTATGGCATCTCTCACCCAGGACTTATACAACAAAGGGGCTCGTATTGCGGTATGAGCACGCCTGCTGTGCATGTGTATTCATACGTGGGGAAGCGTGTGTTTGTAGAGGCCAGAGACTGACACTGGGTACCTTCCTCAATTACTTCACCTTATTTACTGAGCTAATGTCTCTTACTTGAGCCCATGGCTTGCAGACTGGATTAGCCTAGCTAGCCAGCTTTCCCTGAGGATCCTGGCCCCACCTCCTGAACGCTAACATGACAGACAGGCCCCTTTGCCCACCAGCATGTACTTGAGTGCGGGGGATCTGAACTTTGCTCCCCACGCTTGTAAGCACTTTATCCACTGAGCCATCTCCATAGCCTCGGCAGTGTGTGAACATGAAGTGTGACTCCTTTGCTACTCAACTTTCAACTACTACTGAATGCCAATGGTGAACCACCAACTCTTCAGACGTGGTTGCAGCAATGAATAAAACGAACAGGAGGTTCCAGCCACAAAGATGGAATGGACAAAGCATAATAAAACAGTAGATTGCTGGGTACAGGGTATCGCACAGTAGAAGTCTATCAGAGCATATTATGAAGTGGCAGACAAGAAGCACACCTAGCAAGGAGCCTGAGGTGGCACTGTGGGCAGTGACCACACCTTAAAGAGAAGTCCAAGTGAAGAGGTGACCTCTGACAGAAAGTTGCAGGAGGGGAGGCAAGTAGCCTGTGTTTATCTGGGGCTGCAGCAATTCTTGAGTGTCAGCGAGTATCCCTGGAGAGCTGATTACACTGGGGTGCTGCTTTGTATTTGTTTGTTAATTTAAAAATAGCCCCAGACTCAGATCCCATGCTCAGAGAAGCCCAAGAATCTTCATTGCAATTTCCAGGTGATCTGATGCAACTAATCTGAAAACTATGCTTAGGGATGACTTAGGGATGGATGAGCCATCATGTAGAGGAAGGGGGTACATATGCCAGAGAGGGGCAAGGACCAGGAAGGAAGAGAAGTAGAAAATGGAGAGGAAAGAGGAGAGCTTGATGAGCAGAGCTTTGACCACTACATGGAACTTTTAAGCTAAGTGACACGGACAGCTACTGAAAGGCTCCAAGGAGGGAAATGCTCTGGGTTTGCTGCAATAGAATCATTGTGCTGAGTAATTAAGACAGGGATCTTAGTGCAGAGGCAGCCAGCCAGGAAACACCATCACAAGGAAAGTGAGTAGGAGCAGCCCATGGCTCAGTAGATGTCAGGAAAATAAGGTCTAAGGATAGGACAATGAAAACTTGGGCAGGGGAGGGGCCAGAAGAGAAGTTTAAAGTCATAATGAGCAGTTAGGAGGAAAGCTATCCAGTTTGTACAAGGGGCAAGGGGAAGAAAATGACCATTATTTAAGTCTGCTGTGAGGCCACAGAGCCATGTCCCCCTCAGAACAGACAGTGGCAAATGTTTTCAGCTAAGGGCTAGAGAGGAATAATTTTAACTTGCAGACCATAATGTCCCCATGATGGCCACTCAATTCTTCTATGGTCTTATGAAAGCAGCCACACAGCATATAAATGGGTTAATGTGAGTTTCAATAAAATCCTACAGGCACAGAAATTTGAATTTCATGTAATATCCACATTTAACAAAATAACACTCCTAAATTATTCTCCAAGGATTTGCGAACGTAATGACCATTCTTCACTTGAGGGCAGCAGGAGTAGGGCACGTGGTTGTCCTCTCCTGACCCCTGTTCTTTAGCAATGTTTTAGAGGTACAATTAAGTTACGCGGAAACCACGGTTTCCCACATGGTTAGCCTTTAAGCTTTGATACACATAACAAGCAGCTTAGAACCTATGAGGGATTTTGTCCCCTACTGAAGAAATGCCTTTCTAAGAACACTACTCAACACCCCTGGATTGACAATTTTCAGTTCTCACTGGTGGAAACGCTCTTCCTGGCACTAGGATGTGACTGGGCCTGTTCCTTGCTGGAATTCTTCCTCCAGCTCCCGTGGCTTCTGTGTGCACATGTCATCAGTCAGTTCTCAGCTCAACACCGCACAGGGGGCTGGAGAGATGACGCAGTAGTTAAGGCACTTGCTTGCATAGCCTGATGGCCTGGCTTCAATTACTCACATGAAGTCAGATGCACAAAGTGGCCCTAGTATATCCATTCTCTCTCTCTCTCTCTCTCTCTCTCTCAAATAAATAAATAGATACTGCAGAGGTCTGAGGATCTCTGACATGCTTCTCAGGGCAGTGGTCCTTTACTTTGCGCTGTAATTCTAGCTGCCCTTATGTGGTGGCTTGAATCAGGTATCTCCCATAAATGTATGTTTTCAATGCTTGGTCCACAGGAGATGGCAATTTGGAAGGTGGAGCCTTGCTGGAGATGTGTGGCTGGGGGTGGACTTAGGGGTCTTATGGTCCGCTCCCCCTTGCCAGAGTTCAGCTCACTCTCCTGCTGCTGTTTCCCCACCTCCTATGGCAGAAGTGATGTCATCAACAATTAAGATAACCAGGAATATATCCAGCAGAAGAAAGAATGCTGCAGAGAAAACAATGAAGCCTCATAGAAGCACCAAAGTCCTAAATAAACGAAGAGATACATCACATTCATATGCCAGAAGTGTCAATATTGTTGAAATGTCATTTCTCCTCAAATTGATCTATGGAATCAATTCAACCCAGGCCAATATTATAAAACTTTTATGAGGAATTTAATAAAATAAGGTTCTAAAATATTTATGGAAAACAAGAGGCAAAAAGAGCCAAGAGACTCTAACAACAAGAAAACAGAAGAACTGAACACCACTATGAAAACATTTACATGTTTACAGACACTTGCTAGATAGCAATGACTTTGTGAAGTCAATGGAGAAAAATATATAAGAGAAATTGTATCTTCCTTTAAAAACTCCTCTAGTGGGCTGGAGAGATGGCTCAGCAGTTAAGGCACTTGTTTGCAAAGCCTAACTGCCCAAGTTCAATTTCCCAGTACCCATGTAAAGCCAGATGCATAAAGTGGCTCATATATCTGGAATTCATTTGCAAAGGCCAGAGGCCCTAGCACACCCATTCTTTCTGTCTCTCTCTCTCCTTGCATATAAATAAATAAATAATCATTTAAAAGTTCTTCTGTATCAGAATTTTTTAAGCATTCATTCACTCACTTTTACAAAGTTTTCAGAATTCTATTGTGTAAGTACACACAGATTACCTAACCTCCATTTTATATTTACCAGGTGATTTCCATAAGATAAATTCCTCCACTAACTAGAGCAAGAGGCATGCAGGCATTTTAGACATTTCATACAAACTACCAAACTTCCATCAAGAAGGGGTGTTATAATTTATATTCCCATGAACAATATGACTCAGCTTCCCACACATAACAGCATCGTGTACCAGCATGCTTTTTAATGTATTATACTTCAGTGGTTACTATTTTAATTTACATTAACATTGAGTACTTGTTCTGTACCCTTATCTAGAAAAGTAGACAAAAGTCCTAACTGACAGTATAGGTATGAGGATTAAGTAAATTAATATGTACATGTGAACACATAACACATAATGTGTATATGTTAATATGGACACTGACTGTATGTAGCCAATACTCAACAAATATGAGCTACTTTCTAAAATTTTATTCCTTTCTATTTCTATTCCTGAGTTTTCTATTTTCCTTTATGTCCATTTTTTTAAAATATTAGTCCTTTCTTTACATCTTATTGATTTATTCTGGGAGTTGAGATAAAGGAAGCTATTAACTTCTGGTCTAGCACATCCCAAGATTTTCTCCAACTGTCATTGGAAGGATTATTTATAATGTCTTTTTAAAATAAGTAGATGAGGAATGGAAAGGTTAAGGTGCTTGCCCGAAAGCCAAAAGACCCAGGTTCAAATCCTCAGGACCCTCATAAGCCAGATGCACAAGGTGGCACATGCAACTGGAGTTCGTTTGCAGCAGCTGGAGGGCCTGGCATGCCCATTCCTTCTCTCTCTCAAAAAAGTGAATAAGTAAAAATTTAAAAGAATAAGTAGGTGAGTGCACCCATATGAATTTTTCTTTATGTATTATGCTTAGAAACCCTTTGTGTCCTCTCCAAGTTTACAGGGATAATGACATAGACTTAAATGCTTTAGTAGTTTATTGTTTTGAATGTAGATCTTTAATTGAACTGGAATTATTTTAGAAGGTAAAGGAGGCTGACGAGATGGCTCAGTGGTTAAGAGTGACTGCACTATAACATAACATAACATAACATAACATAACATAACATAACATAACATAACATAACATAACATAACATAACATAACATAACATAACATAACATAACATGAGGACCTGAGATCAGCCCCCAGCACCCACATAAAAATCTAGGCCTGGCTGTGCTTGCCTACAGTCCCAGCCAAGAGTGGAGGAACAAAGACAGGAGGGTCACTGGCACTCCCAGGCCAGCCAGCACAAGGAGAAATGGAGCACGCCAGTGAACGAGAGACTCTGTCTCAGGCAAATAGGGCAGAAGAGCAGTAGAGGACACTCAGTGTCTTCCTCTGGCCTCCACAGCATGTGTACGGGGCACGCGCATCTGCATGTACATGTGCACACACAGTCTCATAAGGTGAAGGGAACCATATTTGCTCCCTTTTGTAAGTAGAAAAACAACTCAATACTCTTAAATATTAATATTAGAATCAAACTTCTCTCTACTTTACAATTCCATATGCTAGTTTTTTGATTAGCCAGACAGCAGTGATCACGGAAGTTTGATTTGTATGAAAGCTGCCTACAGTAATCCACAGTTCACAATGACCCATCAACTCTCACTTCTCACTTACAAATACAACTAAGCTTTTCTTCAAAAGAGGGTCAATAAACTTCCTAAAAATGTTCAAATGCTAAATGTTTAAGGCCTTTGGGCCATAGCATCTCTGTCACAACTACTCTGTTCCACTGGTGTTGTGCAAGGGCAGCCACAGACTATACATGTAGAAATAAAAGTGGCTGTTAACAATAATGCTCTGTCTGTAGATACTGAAATGTGAATTTCACATTCCTTTCAAGTGCCACAAAATATCATTCTTTTGACTTTCCATCATTTAAAATTAGAAAATTTACTCTTTGCTTATAGGCTATAAAAAAACAGCTGGCGGGCTAGAGAGATGGCTTAGTGGTTAAGCGCTTGCCTGTGAAGCCTAAGGACCCTGGTTCGAGGCTCGGTTCCCCAGGTCCCACGTTAGCCAGATGCACAAGGGGGCGCACGTGTCTGGAGTTCGTTTGCAGTGGCTGGAAGCCCTGGCGCGCCCATTCTCTCTCTCTCTCTCCATCTGTCTTTCTCTCTATGTCTGTCGCTCTCAAATAAATAAATAAAAAATGAACAAAAAAATTAAAAAAAAAAAACAGCTGGCAGTCACAGCTTGCTTTATCTCACCTTTTTTTTTTTTTTTTAAAGTGTGTTGTCTATTCCAGCATTATCCAGTAAAATTTTCTGATGATGTAAATGCTTTACTTCTGGGCTTGCAGTATATCAGCTGCTAGCTGCATACATCTATCCAGCACTTGAAATGTGGCTAGCATGACTGAGGAGCTGCATGTTAACTTTATTTTAACCCTCAACCACTTCAACAGCCACACGAGGCTGGTGACTTCTGCACTGAGTAATGCACGTCTATGCCAACATTAAATCCACGTGGAAGCCTGCGTGTGGTGGAGCACACCTGTAATTCCAGCATTCAGGAGGCTAACGCAGGAAGATCAGAGGATAAAGGCAGTCAACTACATAGCAAGGGCCTGTCTCAAATACAAAAACAAAACAAAACAAAACTGCTGATCTAGATAGAGGTCTGTACTTCTAGGGATCTGAATTCACATATTTAATATTCACAAAACATGTATATTTGCTGAAGCAAAAGTTCAACAATTTTTTATTCTAATGACTAGAAGAGTAGCTAGTTTTACACTTTTTGTTTGTTTGGTTTGGTCTGAGGTAGGATCGTGCTGTAGCCCAGGCTGACCTGGAATTAGTCTCAGGCTGGCCTCAAACTCACAGCAATCCTCCTACCTGAGGCTTCTGAGTGCTGGGATTAAAGGCGTGCACCACCACATCTGGC
The DNA here is from genome assembly GCF_020740685.1 of Jaculus jaculus. NCBI lineage: Eukaryota > Metazoa > Chordata > Mammalia > Rodentia > Dipodidae > Jaculus > Jaculus jaculus. The sequence continues at coordinate 102,610,585 of NC_059111.1, read as the reverse complement.
CTACTTTTCCTTTTGTTTTTGTTTTGTTTTTCGAGGTAGGGTCTCACTCTGGCTCAGGCTAACCTGGAATTCAGTATGTAGGGTCAGGGTGGCCTTGAACTCACAGGAGATCCTCCTGCCTCTGCCTTCCCAGGGCTGGGATTAAAGGCGTGGGCCACCACAAAGGCATTTGTCCTAAACCCTTTGAAGGCTAACCACCCATGATCATGACACTTCTCCAAGTTCTATGCCACAAATGCCCTCAGGGGCTGCTTCTCCTTGCTACTACTCCTTTTTTTTTTTTTAATTATTTATTTATTTATTTGAGAGCGACAGACATAGAGAGAAAGACCAAGAGGCAGAGAGAGAGAATGGGCGCGCCAGGGCTTCCAGCCTCTGCAAACGAACTCCAGACGCTTGCGCCCCCTTGTGCTAACGTGGGACCTGGGGAACCGAGCCTTGAACTGGGGTCCTTAGGCTTCATAGGCAAGCGCTTAATCGCTAAACCATCTCTCCAGCCCATCCTTGCTACTCCTTCTTAAAGGCACACTACATCCTCTTTTTTTTTTTTTAATCTTTTCATCTTTATACCCTCAGAATAAAAACAAAATATGCTGAATCAGTGCCTGAAAAGTGTGTGCCTTTTTTCCAAAATGAATGCTTTTCAAGAAAACGAGCACTTACCATCAGATCAAGATGGCTGTTCCGGGTCATGATGGACAGTTCAATGGTAGACAGCTGTACATCTTTCCAGACCTCTGGACTCATCTCTCGAGAGCGCGCTGTGGGAACCCATCAAACACAGAACTGTTTTCCAGTGACATTTTATCCACTGCCCTATTGAGCTGTCAGTGACTCTGCTGAGCAGCCCAAGGCCTTCTTCTACTTCTACCTCAGCTTTCTTCTATCCTTACGCACAAAGGAAAAAGTCCAGGTTCAAAACAGGATCTTGATGCCTTAAGCATCCTTAACGAAAGCAGCCTGACAGCACAAATGCCAATGACAAAAAGAGGGGGCACAGAAGCTACTGTGCCCATCATAAGACACTGGGCTCTGCTCTGGTGGAACCCAGAAGACTGAATTTAGTGAGGCTAGAATGCTCTTCCCGGGGTCTGCCTGAGGGCTCTTCTAAACTGGGTGGCACTTGCAAACTACAGCCTCCACACTGCTCACCGTCCTGTGGCTGCGCCCAGTAGGAGGCCAGCCTGCGTAATATTCTCCTGTACAGAGAAGGCCGGGGAGGGGTCTCGTCTGCCTCACTGGGAGGTCTCTCCGTAGGTCCAGTGTAGGAGATGGAGGCTTGATGAGTCTGAGGCCACTCCTGTCGAGTGGAAGAGAAAACTTCTGTCATGTTCATACACATCTCACTGCAAGTTTTGCTCTGCAAAGCTTAGAACTGTAGCAATCTAGTCATCTCCTCACGGGACAAAATGCTTGACACTTGGAGCATGGAATCCTCACACTTCTTTCCCTCTTACACCTCTGTGTTGAGAACCAAGGACATACTGACTCTAATGCTCTAACCCAACAGCCGAGAGAAACTAAGCGGAATGGCAAGCACTGCTTACACTAGTCCAAAACAACAGAGTCAGTATGGCCGGTCATGGAGTCGCTCCGTAATAACCTTACCTTTGGTTTGCACGTGACACAAAAGTGAAACTAATGAAATCTGGTTGCATTAAACATCTACTTCACTTCAGAAGATGTGGCCTGACTTCACAACCCAAATCCAGCCTAAGCCCTCTCATTTTTGCCTCAAGGTCACCATTCTTACACTAAATTTTTCCTACCACCCCAAGTCCAGTGTCATCCAGGATCTACGCACAAGAAAAGTTAAAATCATACCCTAGCCTCTCAGCCTGCGACATCACCTGTAGTTCACTACAGCCACCATTTCTATGACCTTTACCTGAACGTATGAACCCCATGGAATTTTTGTGTTCAGTATGCCTGTTGGAGGGGACTACTCCCTGTTGTCAAGTTTTCAGGGTGAGTTAGAGAATACTAACATATGCTTTCTCGGATTTATTCCTCCCAAGTACCAAAGGATCAATTCAGGCACCCAGCATGTCCCTGCCTGCTACCAGCCAGAGGCTGTCCTGAGATGCATTCACTGCTTCTGCCAGGGCAAGCTTACTGGGGTGGTCTCTGCCTGGAAGGGGCTGTTTTCGGTGGAAAAATGCAATGTGGAGCATTAGAAAATCGGACTGTGACCACATATCATGGTTATGTCCTTTACTTGTGCTGACATTTAGAAAGATGACATTTTTATCTCCAAATGTCTGGTTTCTGCAACTTAGTTCAAATTTATAAGAGACAGAGAATGGTATTTTTTGGATCCTAGGCATAACAAATTTTCAATCACATGGTGAACTCTGCATCTGACCACTGTGTTTTCCTTCACTATCAAGGTAAACTGATCTCTTTTCCCATTGCTTTTGCCCTTTTGTGTCTTTATTGTACAGAGTCCTGGTTCTGGATCAATTTTGTCTTGAGGTCTCTCTACTCTTGCAACCAGGGTTCAGAAAGAAACCAACATACACCTGGGCAGCGCTGACCAACCCCCCCCCCCCCCCCCCCCCCCCCGCGCAAGGAGCATATTAGTGTCACTACAACATGTCAGTCCCAGGGCCTCAATGCTACCTGACAATCCTAATTCTCCTGACTTTCATCTTCGCCTCTCCCACCACCGGCCTCATTCTCAGCACATCGCTTGGGAAGCTCCTCACTCTTCCTCCTGCCACTTTTACCTGGGCCTCTTCTCTCCTATCGCAGGGAGAGGACACCCCACCCCAGTCCTAGGACAATCCAGTACTCTGAACTCAAACCCTTTTGTCTGTGCTTGGGGTTTTGACAGCTTAGTCATCTTTGTCTTCTTTCTCATCACTTCTTCCCATTCTTCTTCCTTCTTCTTAAGGATGTGTGAACACATGGATATTTATCCAATGAAAAACACCAAAACTGTTTCAGCTTTTAACTTTCCTATCCCTTCTTCAACGTCAAGTTTCTTGAAGGAACAGTCTCCCCTCATCTAAAAAAAATTTTTTTATCTTGTTTTTTTGAGGTAAGGTCTCGCTCCAGTACAGGCTGACCTGGAACTCACTATGTAGTCTCAGGGTGGCCTCGAACTCACAGCAATCCTCCTACCTCTGCCTCCTGAGTGCTGGGAATAAAGGTGTGTGCCAAACGCCCAGCTCTACCCCCACTTCTTGACATCTCATTGATCCCTAATTTTCTTCAGTGTAGTCCACGTCCCTTTGATCTGGAGGTTGTCAAACTTTGGATAAATTCAGTGAACACTTTCTTGTCTTTATTTACACTCTTTGCTATTGCTTATTAAAATTCCTCTTCTATTTTCTGCTGTGTTTAGACTGTCTCCGAGAGTTTCTCTTAAAACTTTTCACTTACCTTTTCTAACTTTCTAAATATTTGTATTTCTTTATGCTCATCTGGGAATCAGTTTTCAATGCTAACTGTACCATGTCTAGTCACACATGACAGGTAAAGATAAAATTCTTCTGCATAGGCCTTACAGCTAAGTTCTAGAATTAATCACAGCTATTTCTCTGTGTATTTTTTTTTCTTTTTTTTTTTTAATTTTTATTTATTTATTTATTTGAGAGTGGCAGACACAGAGAGAAGGACAGATTGAGGGAGAGAGAGAGAATGGGCGCGCCAGGGCTTCCAGCCTCTGCAAACGAACTCCAGATGCGTGCGCCCCCTTGTGCATCTGGCTAACGTGGGACCTGGGGAACTGAGCCTCGAACCGGGGTCCTTAGGCTTCACAGGCAAGCGTTTAACCGCTAAGCCATCTCTCCAGCCCGTATTTTTTTTTTTTTTTTAACCACAGATGTGCTACACTTATGGAGCAAACTGAAATTTCATCCTTTTCCAAAATGTGGTCTTACTCCAATAACATCAGCATATGGATAATAGCTCACAAACCTCTAATCCCCCCAACCAGAAATCTGGTAGTCCAGTACCCTTCTGACTTTGAGGGGGGGTTGCCCCAATGGCCCTTTGACCTATCTGCCATTTTGACTACCCACTGCTAATAACTTAATCTATAACTCACCGCTTCCTCTTTTGCTAACACTATATTTTATTTCTTTAACAACTTTCTTTCCATTTGCTGTCCTTACCTTTAGCTCTTGTATTCAATCTCTCATACATACAGATGCTAAACAATTTTCCCGAAAATGTAAACTTGCTTATGTAAAAGTCTGTCCTAACCCATCCCTGCCCTGACCTTCTGCTTTTACTCACAGGCCCTCTACTACCAACTATAATTAATAGCCACGGCTCACCAGTGACTTCACACTGCCTTTCTCTGCAATCTAAATGCCCTTTATCTAGTCCTATAGATTTATAAATTTTGGGGCTGGAGAGATGGCTTAGCAGCTAAGCGCTTGCCTGTGAAGCCCAAGAACCCCAGTTTGAGGCTCAGTTCTCCAGGATCTACGTTAGCCAGATGCACAACGTGGAGCATGCATCTGGAGTTCATTTGCAGTAGCTGGAGGCCCTGGCATGCCCATTCTCTCTCAGTCTATCTTCTTCTTTCTCTCTCTGTCTGTCACTCTCAAATAAATAAATAAATAAAACAAAAAAAAATTTTAAATTTATAAATTTTGCACAAGTGTCACTTCCCCCAAAAAGACTTTCTAGCCTTCAGTCAAATTTAGGTGGCCTTGTTTTCTGCGCTGGTCCTGTCCTTTCACACCTCTCCTCCCACTATGAGACCAACGATCTACTCACTTCTCTCTGGCACATGAGTACTTCAGAAGGCTAGAAAGTCTATCTTCACTGACTTTATATGCTAGGCACATACCAGGAAGTACATACTGGATACAGTCATAACAGTTATGTCTCAGCAACTCCACCACTTAAGCAAAGAGCTACTGTTTATTTCTTTCTAAAAACATCTACTGCTCCACCAGTGTAATGACTGTCTTTTGTAACAGAATGTTTTTTACTAGTTAGTTTGTTTTAGGTATAAGAAGACCCTTCCTTAATTTTTAAATTATGTAGATTTACTTCTAGTACTTCACTGACTTTAGTTTTTACATGTCAGTTTTCAACCCAACTAGAATTTTTTTTAAAGGTTAGGGAGCTATTTTCCAAATGTTTACTAATGGGCATATATGACATTTAAAGTTAAGAGAATGCTGGGTAACTCTGAATATTAACATTGGAACCAATTTTCAGATTCGTAACCAAACTGTGGTCCTACCATTGTGTCTTGCATGAAAGTAGAACACAATTTATTGTTCAAAACTAAGAGTGACTTTTCTATTAGCACAGTCATTACTATACATTTTTAAGCTTCTTCGTTCTGTGCTAACATTTTTACAATGACTTTGTTTTAGTTTTGGGTAGTTTTGTTTTGGTTTCTCGCTGGGAATGAAGCCCATTGTCTTGTCTGCTAGGCAAGTACTCATCCACTGTAGTGTGTCTTCAGACCCTAAGTTTTTTGTTTGTTTGTTTATTGTTTTTGCAAAGTAGGGTTTCACTCTAGCTCAGGCTCTGCTGGAATTTACTATGTAGTCTCAGGGTGGCCTTGAATTCACGGCGATCCACCTGCCTCTGCCTCCCCTGTGCTGGGATTAAAGGTGTGTGCCACCATGCCCGGCTAAACCCTAAAAATTTTTAATGTTAGTATATGGAAGCATTTCCTAACAGAAGTATCTCTGATGAGGAAATGTTCTATACCTGTACTATTCAATACAGTACATATTACCCATATTTAACTAGTACAGTTTGAGAGAAAGCACCAAATCCTACCCAAGGAACATATATTTTGTAACCTATTGATATTATACACAAGCCTGTTCAATAATTTGATAAGTATATTCCAATACAAATCTTCAGTTCATTTCCAAGTAACACACACACACAACCATAGATATTCTGTCCACATTGTTCAGGTTTGTATGGACAGAGCAAATGGATTAATTAGATATGGGTTTGGCTATAGAGAGAAGGAATATACATAAATGAAGAGCGCTGGCTTATCAAAACAAGAATGCTTTCTATAATTATATAATCAAATATATACTATTTTTGTGTTGGAATCTATAGCAAGAAATTAAAAATTGTCTCATATATACCACAGAGAAACAACAAAACACAGGGCAAGATCTACATTATAAATTGCATTTACCTGAAGAGTGCTGAAAAAGTGAGCTGCTTTGATTTTTAGTGGCCCAAGAAACCAATACCTAAAAAACACCAAGATAAGAAATTGGTTAGAATGTTAAGAGTGATAGATACCACTCATGGCAGACAAATCTTAAGGTTCACTATGATTAGCTGCTTAAGGACTGTGGTTAACATAGAAGTAATACAAAACATTTTTTAAAATATATTTTATTTATTCCTGGTTGCATGGTCTGGTATGCATGGGTGCACCAGGGCCTCTAGCCCTAAATGAGCAGCAGATGCATGCACCACTTTGTGCATCTGGCTTTATGTGGGTATTGGGGAATTGAACTCAGGCCGTTAGGCATTGCAGGCAAGTGCCTTAACCACTGAATCATCTCTCTAGCCCTGAAAAGATTTTTAATTAATATTTCAATAGCACATCCAACATTATGCAACTAGATAATGGAAAGATTCTTGCAGTTCATAAGCAACATCTAACCGGAGTCTCCTTAAGGCCCTACATTCAGAAGTGTTTCTACAATGGAGACTTTCAACCCCAGAATACAGGGTGCAGTGAAGACAGCCATGAGAGGCAATGAAGCCACATGGAAAGAAAGCAGACGCTGATCCAGCGCTACGAGCTCCAGACTGGGTCCTGCACCTCGTCCTCTCTCGTAATGCATGCACCTAACACATGTTCAAATTACTCATGTCATCCAACTTTAGTGTGGCAAATGTCAAGTCTGGGAGGGAAGAGGAATCACTGCATATTGTTATATGCATAAAAACTACTGGAGAGAGACAGATGCTTAGCTGAAGTCATAAAGTGGCATAAAATAGATTCCTCTTTGAAGACATGTCTGTTACCAACTATGCCATTTTACTGTTTCCCATTTATTCTAATCAAAATGCTTTTGTTTAGCTCCTATGTATACACGTGGAGAAAAAAAAAAACATGCACTCTAAACTTCCCTTTTGGAGCTTATTACTTGAAAAGTGAAGACCCTCAAAATGAATAGAATATAATGAATGACTACACACACACACACACACACACACACACACACACACACACAATGTCATAGTATAAACTGATCACCATTTATTGGTAAGAGGAGTCAAGAACAGACAAAAATCATTAAGGGCCTAAAATCACTGGAGTAGCCAGGCTTGTAAAATGAATGCCACAGCCAGGAATGTACTGAATTTAGATCCAAGAAAGAGGGAAAAAAATCATTCTAGGAAAGAGAGGAGCAAAGAACTAAAAATAATGAACATAGCAGACACAGAAAGAGAAAAGGCTTAAAAATAAGGATGCATTAGATATAGTAATTAAGGGTGGTGACAGAATAAAATGGATATATATTAAAGAACAGGGAGGGTTGGAGAGATGGTTTAGTGGTTAAGGCGCTTGCCTGCAAAGCCTAAGGACCTAGGTTCGGCTCCCCAGAACCTATATGAGCCAGATGCACAAAGTGAAACATGTGCACAAGACAGTACATGTGTTGAGTTTGATTGCAGTGGTGGAGGACTTGGTATGCCAACTCTCTCTCTCATAAATGACATAAAGAATAAGGAGGTTAGATATAATCCAATGGGCAATGGGGAATCATTCAATTATTATTCAACTTAGTATTGTGAGACTACTAATCAGGGCTTTGGATATCTTGGGTGTGTGCGTGCGTGCGTGCGTGCGTGCGTGCATGTGTGTGTGTGTGTGTGTGTTTAAGCTCACTGTATAGTTTGCTTCTTATCCCAGCTAGCCAAGTAGAAAAACATCCTGACTCAAGCAATTTATTTCTGAATTGTCAGCAGTTCCTTTCACCTCTACCGGTAGTAAATTCTGACACTATGCTCGCAGTCTTCCTATGGCCAGCCAGGGAATGATTTCTTATATCCCATCTGTTTCCTATTTCACACAAAAAGCAACCCAGTGGCCAGTCTTAGCCAAGGTATTATATAACCACCACTTAACTTGAAAATTCGCTTTTCAGAGACCAAAATGTGAGGCAAGTGTATGTGGTATTCCTAACTCAGCTGACCTGTGAGAGTGCTTAATTGTTGATTAGGTATTTTTGGAAAGTAACTTGTTCTATCCAGATGTCCTCAGAGAGCTAAGCAATTCTTCTTCATGAGCTGTGGGAACGTGAGATTACAGGCCAAACACAAGGTAACCTGTGGCATCAACAGAATCATGGCATACTTGCAGGTAAAATGATATGAAATATTTGACAACAGTGTGTGACATAAAATGTCTTCTGAAATTCTCCTGTCAGGAATTTCACTACCAGGAACCATACAGTGAAACATAAGAAAATTCTGTAAAGCAAGTTTGGCAGGCTGGCCTCCAAAGTACAAGCAGGTTTCTTGGTGAAGAAGCTGTGGGTAAGATCAGTTATAATTCAGCTAAACTATACTAAATCCATAACTCCTAGGCTTTAGGAAAAGAGTCCCCCTGCCAGGAATGAAGTGAAGCTCACACGCACATCCTTCAGAGCTGCCTCAGGAAGCCCTTGCCCGTACCACCTCTCCACACAGAACATGACACCTCTTCCCAACCAAGACTTGCATCCCATATAATGGAGTCTCCAAAAATAAGCAGTCCACGAAAGCCAACAGGAGCCCTCTAATCAGCTCCTCTGCAGGCCAGTTCTGCCCCATCGCAGCACAGCTGGGTGTCCCCTTTCCTTCCTTCGCTAAGGGGAGGGGCCTGTGGCCTCTCAACCCATGAGAACTTTAAACAACAAAAATCTCTCAGGAAGTCTTCTGACCAACTAGGACCGTGAGGGCTCTGCTGGGCTGAGCCCAGGTAGCACCTTCCTCTTTGTGCCTACGCTGCACGCTGCTGTAGGAGGAGCAGCTCCATTTTCCCCTCCATCTAGCCTGAGCCTAAGCCATGCTCAAATATCAGGTCTGAAAATAGAGAGGAACCCTTTTCTTTCGCTTTCACCAAGCTACTGCTGCAGAAACTGGGCTTTCCCTATCCTTTCTGCATGCAGCCTCCACTTTATTGTCTTACCCTGTAATCCACACACATCTCAACTTCGAGAACCAGCAGATCTATCTCCAGATCACTGTATTTAAAAACCTCAAAAGCAGGGAAAAAAGGTTTTGTTTTATTTTTTATTTTTAAAAAAGGCATGTATATCATCATAGTTATCTTTACTTGCTAACTTTGACGGCAGCATCTCTGAAAGATCCCCATCGGAGGCCAGTCACTGCAAACACAGGTTGTTCCTTTTCACCCTGGAAAGAAATACGTTTGATTTAGCTTCATGAGCACAATACCTCAGAGCTCTTATCTATAAATATCCAGCAAACAATCATGACCTATTTTTCACCAAACCAAAAAGTTTTAAAGTATGTTCACATAGTAAAACAACCCCATGAATTCACAGTAAGAGTAGTGAAGAATCCATGTTGTAAAACAGAAGTGATTTTTATATATTAGGTCTGAGAATCTGCTGCCAAGGTGGGGTGGTTTGAATGTAAGTGCCCCCTGTAGCGTCAAGTGTTTACGATTATGTTTCCAATAGTTCCAGCTGAGGGAAGATTCATGAGGGAGCCTTGCTAGAGGAAGTGAAGTATATTTCTGGTGGGATTTGGGGGTTGGTGAGTCCAGCCTTCTGTGTGTTCTGGGCAGCTCGCTTTTGCTGTTTTCTCTCCCTGCTGCAGATGTGTGATGAAGTAAGCTAGTTTCCTCTGCTACGATGAAGCTTCCCCCTAGAAACTGTAATCCAAAGTAAACCCTTTCCTCCCACAAGCTGCTTTTGGTCAGGTGTCTTTTCCCAAAGTGAGAAGGTTACCACTACATAAGAGTTATTAACTACAATTCTGGGCAGCTAAATTTCCAGAGCTGAAAACAGACACCAGGCATCCTCATATTCTAAAGGGAGCTACCAAAGAAGACAGGGCATAATGCTAGAGTTTGCTAAAAGGCAGAAGAACCAACCTGGATTGCCTCAAACCCTCACCTACCATGGCCATTACCAGCCAAGATTAAAACATTAGAATCCTTGGCATTGGAGGTTGCTAGCCCGGTACAATCATGCTGCCTCTTCTGTTCCTGGAACTGTTGGGATCACTCCTGTTCCCGCTACACTAAAGCCAAACACAGGGATTTGTAAGAGGACCACATACAAGCAGGAGAAGCTACCGAACCCGCACTATCCTTTGGTGTCTATCTGCTCATGCGCTAGATTGGTTTGCTACTCACTGTACTCATATAAGGAAGTGAAAAGGGAACTAGAGGGAGAGATGGCACAGCAAACAAACGAGTCATGGTGAGGCAACCTGCAGACTGGCACAGCAATGATGTGTTCGTCCGAGGAGTCCAGTGGACACTGTGGAGGACAGCAGGACTTTAAGTCACCTTGACAGTGTCTCATCTGCAGGTGGGTCAGGGCCATGGCACCTCAGTAACAAGAGCCTGAGAAGTGAAAGAGGAGCTAGAACAGATATCCAGCCTAGCAAACAGCATCTTGGGAAGGCATCTCAAAGAACTCCCATGCGAGCCCTTGAGTGAGCTAGCACTGAGATCACCAACCCCCAGGGACATGGAACACTGCCAAATGGATACAAAGAGTTCCCTCTAGTCCTGTGTATCCTCACACTGTGTAGAAACAGTGTGAAGAGGGAAGTCAGGAACAAGAAACATTCAAACACGTTGACGGGAGGGTAACTGCCAGTGGATGTAAGGACATGAGAGAAGATGCTGCTAACGAGTGACATCTGACAGACACATGGATCATACTTGAGCAATCCAGATAAAGCTAGATCGACCACACTGTATTTGGCTTGAAGGGCCTTTGAATGACTTTGGCTTTTATTGAGAGATGGGAACACTTTTGAAGTGTTTTAAGCAGAGAAGTAAAGTGGCCTAACAGGAGAGCACAGACATATTATTGAAAAAAAAAAAAAATCACAGGGAGCCAAGGAAAGAAGTGGAGGATCTGGCCACAAGATGCCATTGCCCAGGATGAGGGTGGGAACAAGAGAGTCAAGAAAGCTGCGAGACCCTGGATGCGTTCTGAAGACAGTGCTGACGTGGTTTCGTGCCCACCTGCTTATGGAGCATCAAGGACGAGTTCTCTGTGACAGAAACAATGGTCTTACCAGCACATATAGTGATCATAAAGATCATGTTATTTCTGAGGAACGTTACATCCTACCTTTAAGTCTACTCCTCACATCACACCTAAGGGATCTTAGGTGAGCACCTCTCTGCTGAACACCGGCTTCTACCCATGGAAAGCAGCTTCATCTTTTAGCTGACAGATTTCTCCGTATGGTAGCCTACAAGTATGCGAGCGATTAGTGCCACTGAATCCTTACTTCCAAGACACTGACCGGCAATGAGCAATGAGCAAAATTCATCCTCAAAAACTTCAACCAATAAAGAAGAAAAATTACTATTGTTAATTACCTTGAAAATCATTTACAAGAATAAAAATATCTCTTCCTCTGCTATAATTTTCCACCCGTTAACTCTCAAGTATCTTAAGATAGATGTATCTTCATTCATTCAATACATGTTAATTGAACTCCTAGTCTAAGGCAGACCTTGTGCCAGAGGCAAAGGAACCCCAAGTATAAAAGGGGTTTGTAGAGACACATGCTAACAATAACACATAATGTAGGCAGTTTGGATAACAGACATAAAAGTAACAAAATATTGTGAAAGAAAGGGAGAAAAGAATGGATGGAGCAAACAAAGGTGATGGATGAATTTTAAAACATATCATACATTTTATTAACATTATATTAATTTATAAATCCTGTATATATATAAAATACACTGTGAACTTTTGATACAGGTGATGAAATAGAATGATTAAGCCAACTAATATACCCATCACTTTTCTTTTTTGTGGTAAAGCATGTGAGGTTTGCTCTGTAATGTAGAAATATGCATTGCAATTGATGGTAGTAACCACACAGTTGTACTTCAGGCTTCTTCCTGCTATCTAAGTACAACTTTGTATATTTTAACCAACATTTTAAAAATAAGAAAGCTGGTCTGGGAGTCGGGAGCGGGGAAGAAGCAGAGACAAGACAGCATCATCCCAGGGAGTCTCAGCGAGTGTGCAGTGCCCTCAGCAGCATTTCCCCGCACTCCCAAGATGGTAACAAGTGTCACTGATGATGGTGATGATGACAGCGACAAAAGGGTCAGGTGAGACAGGCTGGGACATATCAAGCTTATTTGGCTTGAAACAAGTTTGTGTTCATTGCAGTCCTTCTTGGAGTTGTTGCCTTATTAATCATAAATATATCATATCATATCATTAATCATAAAGTATAAATTTCCAAAAGGCTCAGAAGGGCCTGAGGGTCAGAAATGGAGATGAGTTTCTGCACATGCATGGTCAAATTGAGCATGGCCAAGGACAGACAGATAGAAGCCAATGGACACAGAATCACCAGACTCAGTGGCACACACCTCAAATCTCAACACTTGAGAGGTGTATGAGAAGAATCACATATTCAAGAAAAGCTGCAGCTACATCACAAGTCTGAGGCCAGCCTGGGTAATATAAGACTCTGTCTCACAAACAAATAAACAACATGCCATCTTATTCCAGTGAAGGTGAAGGTCTTGGCAGGTGGTCAGATTAAGACATGTCAATACACAGAACAGAAACAAAACCAGAAAGAGACACACTGCCAGACTGTCACAGGAAAGATGTGCTGCCCCAATTCACAGTCACCCCAGGCAGAGGAAATCTAAGAAAACAGCCTAGGGGTTTGTAAAGAAAATACTGGGCTGGAAAGATGGCTTAGTGGTTAAGGGGCTTGCCTTTAAAGCCAAAGGACCCACGTAAGCCAGATGCACAAGGTGGCACATGCATCTGGAGTTTGTTTACAGCAGCTAGAGGCCCTGGTGTGCTCATTCATTATCTCTCTCTCTCGCCCAAATAAAAAAATAATAAAAATTAAATACCTTGGAGAGTTGGCTTAAAGACAGTAGAAAGAAAACCATTCCTGTCAATGAGTAAGTTACATACCTAAGGAGAAAGACAAGGTGGAAAGAGCTCTGAAGCAGCTCCAAGCATCAGTAAGGAGAATGTCCAGAGATTCATCTAAAAAGAAAGGATCTAAGAAACTAGCTGTGAAGAAGAAAGAAGCAGCAGATATTCCAGCTCCCCACCTACAATGTTTGGTTTTGGGTTAACAAGGTCTATAAAGTTCATCTAGGGCTGGAGAGATGGCTTAGCAGTTAAGGCACTTGCCTGGGAAGCCTAAGGGTTCATGCTCAACTGTCCAGCTCCCACATCAGCCAAACGCACAAGAGCGCAAGGTCGCACATGCACACAAGGGGGAGCACATGTCTGGAGTTTGACTGCAGTGGCTGGAGGTCCTGGCATGCCAATTCTCTCTCTCTCTCATTAAAAAAAAACAAAAGTCAGTCTGTTGGCTTGCCAAAAAAAATAAAATAAAATAAAAGCCAGGTATGATGGCACACGCCTTTAACACCAGCACTCAGGAGGCAGTTAAAGGTCACCCTGAGACTACATAGTGAATTCCAGGTCACCCTGACTAAAGTGAGACCCTACCTGAAAAAAAACAAACAAAAAATGGCTAGAGAGATGGATTAGCGGCTAAGGTGTTTGCCTGCAAAGTCAAAGGACCTTGGTTCAATTCTAAGGACCCATGTCAGCCAGATACACAAGGGGGTGCATGCATCTGGAGTTCATTTCCAATGGCTGGAGGCCCTGGTGTGCCCATTCTCTCCCTCTGTCTCTCTTTCTCTCTGCCTCTCTTTCTCAAGTAACTAAATAAATTTATATATATATATATATATATATATATATATATATATATATATATACACACACACACACACACACACACATATATATATATATGAGCAAAAACAAAATTTTAAACTAGGAAGAATTCCATAAAATTTTCTGTAGTTTGTTTATAGCCAAGTACTGGGCATGACAGATGTCTACACTGGAAAACAGTGGCCTTTAAAGTCCTGGGACAGTGCCAGGTGTGACATCATCGTGAACTAGAAAAGCAGCAGATCATAACATAAAACTCTAGCTACTAGCTGTCCTCAGCACAATCCGTGATGCAGCCAGTGACTGTTTTTATATCCATCAAATGAAGATACTAATACACACGGTGACTTCCTCCTCAAATTGAAGTTCAACAGAGAGCTGCACACACACTGGCTATGGACAAGCCAACTATATTACTGCGTCTTCCAGGGACAAGCTCTTTTCCTTCAGAGATTCCTCAGGTCATGTTAATGGGCCTGGGTTGCTATCTGAAGAAAGGCTTTGGAGTCAGGCCTGGTCTGTAATGCTTATGCTATCAGGCTTTGTCTATAGTGATGTTCTCCATAGTCTGAAAGCAATTTCCAGAAATAAGGAGAGAAGAGGAAATAAATTAAACCTAGCCAGGTTCCTCAGAAACCAGAGCAGAAGCTGCTACACCACATTTTCGAGGAACTGACTTAAATGTCTTCTGTTTCCTGGGCTGGGCTATCACTACACAGAGCCTGGGGCAAATCTGACCAGTTTCATCAATTCACAAATTCGATATATCTGGGGGAAAAAAAGAATGTTGGGAGGCTGAGTGAAGGAGAGCAGAGACACTTCAAGACAAGCACAGCAAGGATTTCCAACTACATACACGTTACTCTGTCATTCCTCACTTCTAACACACATAACAAACACCAAAGGTCTCAGCTACTAAGACATATAAACTGACTCATCTTCTTCAGCAATAATCGTATTGTACAGTAATATCCGCATAGATAACAATACATAATACTTTTCCTTTAAGCACAGTCCCTTCATTCCGTGAAAACTATTTAGCTTTATTACATGTTAAAAGACCAAGAGCAGCTTAGATTATGACTAACGAGGTCATAGTGGAGAGTCTAGACATCACTGCATGAAAGCAGAAAAAGAATAAAAGGCAAAATTGCCTACTAGCTTATAGGTTCACCAACTGCAAATATGTACTAAACTCCATACAAATTAAACATCCCTTAGCTGAAACATTTGAGAATGGAAATGTTTCAGATTTTGGAGTTTTTCAAAATTGGAAATATTTTCAAAAACTTCATTAGTTGAGTATTTCCAACCTCAGGATCCAAAATCTTGTAACTGAAATGCTCCAAATTTTCAGATTCTAGAGCATTTGGGATTTGGGATCTTCTGATTTGGGATGCTCAAGCAGAATAATCACTGTTGGGGGAATAGAGTTTGGAATCCTGGCACAGTCCGAAGCAGCTTTTCCAAGTATCAGAAGTGGAAAGAAAATGTTCCGCCTAAATGGAGCTGTACTTTGTAAGCAACTCTCAGACGAGCACACAGAACTCTTTGTATGGTTTAACTTCATAGCTCTGCCTTCTGAGAAATTTGTTCTTTATTTTTTTTTAAGGAAAAAAAGAAAAAAAAAAAACAGGACCAATAGGTTAGATGACAAAGGAATAACTACTTAACTACAATCCAAATGAGAACATCTGTTTTCTAGGAATTAAATTCTTTTTTTAAGACAGAATCTTTCCCAAGAATTAGAAATAGCTACTGAACCTTCTTCCCCAACCTCAAATTTCATTTTAGAAAAATGCAAAACCAAAAAAATCTAAGTAGTACAATGAGCTGCATTTATACCACTCTCCTAAATTCACCACTACCAGCATCTACTCAATATTATCTATATTTGCATTTCTGGTAGTATTGTTAAATGTACAACCAATTTGTAGACTCACTTTATTCCCAAATATTTCAGCGTGTATCTCCTAAGAGCAAGGATATACATCAACACCACTCTCAAGAAATCTAACATTAACATACCTCTAAAATGCAGTTCATTTCAAAATATCTTTAAATATTCTAATAATATCCATAAAACATTGTTTCCACACCAAAAGGGGAAATCTACAGAACCGTAACTTCTCTTAAGGCCATTTGAGACCTGAGAATACAAGACAACCAAGCAACCTGAATTCCAAAAAAATTCCAAGAGAGCATGAGAAAGATTTCACCTTTGGCAGAATATGGGAGAAAGATGTGACAACCAAATAAACAGGTAGAGAAACCAATCACCATCCTACGCACTTTACACTTAGGGGCTCTTCTAATACTCAAAAGAAGCATCTGGGGTTAATGAATTTCTTATGGTCTAAAGGTAATCAGAAGAACCAAGAATACAATATATTCAGAAGAAATATAGAGGCATTCTTACATGTAACACAGCAGCCAAAAGATCTAAAACTAACACAACAAAAAGTGCACTTGGGGCTGAAGAAATGGCTTAGTGGTTAAGGCACTTGCCTGCAAAGCCAAAGAACCCAGATTCGATTTTCCAGGACCCATGTAAAGCCAGATGGACAAGGTGGTGCATGTGTCTGGAGTTCATTTGCAGTGGCTAGGGGCCCTGGTGCACACATTCTTATCTATTTTTCTCTTACTTTCTGTTTTTCAAATAAACAAATAAAAAGAAAACGTAAAATAGAAAGGTACCCTCATCTACTTGAAACTATTAAACAGTACACTTAAAATGATGATGAATTTTATATTATGTGATTATTTTTTCCTTAAATATGCAGTTCAGGCTGCCCTTGAACTCCGGATCCTCCGGCCTCCACCTCTTCAGCAATATCCTACCAGCGTGCGCCACCACAACCGGCATATGATGTGACTTTTATCACAGTGTTTTACTCATGTTTGTGAGGGCCTGAGAACTGAATCCAGGGTTCTACACATGTTAAGCACACACTCTAGACTGTACTATCAGTCTGCACCACTGTGGCTTTTTTTTACATTTTTGTTTGTTTGTTTATTTGAGAGAGACAAAGATAAAAAGAGGCAAAGAGAAAGAGAATGGATATATCAGCACCTCTTTCTCTAGCCACTGTAAACGAACTCCAATGCATGTGCCCCTTGTGAATCTGGCTTACATGGGGAATGGAGCCTCGAACCAGAATCCTTTGGCTTCACAGACAAGCGCTTTACTTCTGATCCATCCCTCCAGCCCCACTGTGTTTTTCAAAACCTATTTATTGATAACAGAACTACTGGTAATTTTTTCTTATGGGATTAATACTTGGAATAGGAACAAAAGAGGGGCCGTCATGTTCATTGTAATCTCATTGCAACTACTAAACTTTATTTTATTTAATTCATATTTAATACCTTGATAATTTGTTTTCAAAATCTGAAGAAAAGATTTGTACCTTGATTTGTAAGACATCCAGTGGGACTGTCTCTCCTTTCACAATGGCAAGTGTGGCATCCGTGATATGTCTGAAGGGAAAGGGACAGGAAAGGATCAAGCTCTAACAAACAAGCCCATCTCCCCACGGTGCGCAGCTTGCATGCTTGCATAAACACACTCTCACAGGCCCAGAACCCCTGTAGGGAGGTCAAGAAAAGAAAGAAAGAAAATCTCTTTCAAAATACTCCAAGAAAGGAGAACAAAGACATGTATAAGACTTTCTAGTACAAATATAGTAGTGTTCACCTACAGGCTCAAAGAGAAGGCTTTGGCAAGGACATGTTTGCACAAGGTATCAATCATTTACTTACTTAACACTTACTGAATCTCTCCACTGTGCCTATTGTTAGAAAATATGGCACTTAAATTATAACATAATGACTTTTCTTCATTGCAAGAACTTCAGGCACTTGAGGAAAACAGTATTTCTTTCTACTCAAGAATCCAGAAAGGTAACTAAGGGGCAAGATTTGTTGTAGCTATCTTAGCAAAATAAAATCCAAACCCAAGATATATTTCTCTTATTTTTCAGAATTACAAGGATATACTTCCTTTTAATTGCTTCTTTCTTCATTCAAAGACTCAAGATTATCCTTACCTACATTATCAAAAGGTATATACTGGACTGGAGGGATGGCTTAACAGTTAAGTCATTTGCCTGCAAAGCCAAAGGACCCAGGTTCTATTCCCCAGGACCCATGTTAGCCAGATGCACAAGGGGGTGCACGCGTCTGGAGTTCATCTGCAGTGGCTGGAAGCCCTGGCACGTCCATTATCTCTCTCTCTCTCTCTCTCCCTCCCTCCCTTTCTCTATCAAATAAATAAATAAGTAAATATATATTTTTTAAAAGGTATATACTATTCATATGGATTCAGGGCATGTGAAATTGAACCAGGCTTAGAAGCAACCCTAGAGTGTGTACTTTAGTTAGGTTCAGAGTTAGACAAACGTAAGTAACACAACAGTGAACAAAAGAAATCTGACACCCAATGACCAGACAAGAAAGCCGGCTCTCGGCTCTCGGCAGTGAGAGCAGGGCCGCTCCTGCAGCAGGCACTCGTCGGAATGCAGGTCCCGCCCACACCTCCTCTCACCAGGCACTCACGCTCACCGCGCACCTCATCCTGCCAATCCGGCTGGATAGTCACCCTCTCCAAGAGACCTCCTCCACCCAGCACAGAGGGGCCTCTGCTATACTGCTCTACCACTAAGCTTTCTGTCACTCCTTCTCTGACCACAATCTCACCATATATTTCTTTTATTTACTTCATCATCTGCCTTCTCCTGGTGACCTAATTTTCCACAAGGCTAGTGACAATCTATATTTCTCTACTGACCAATGGAAAACCTACACCTAGAACAGTGCACGACATATAGCAGGCATTCGATATCTCCTAAATGAGCTACTTTACTCTACAGAATTCCAAGTGCATAAAACTACAGTGAACTCCTTCATATTCTTTCCTCCACCTGGATCAAGGTCTTCCCTTTCCATGCCCTGTACTCCTGTATCAATGAAAGTAAATCTGGGATCTTAAAGACAGTTTATTACATATCTGCAAAAGATACACTTTAAGAGAAAACAAAACATCATACTTAAAATATTCATTCATGTACATCAACACATTGAGTCAATGTTCAAATTTTCCCAATTAGCATCTACTGAAATGCATATGACTTTATCCAAATCAAGATGAAATGAAACATGTACACTTCAATTGGCTTATGTCTTTCAAGTTGTTTCTAATCTACTTGTTTAGGATATAGGCTTTTTGTCTTACTGAGTTTCTGCAGATGTTTGCTTTACTGATTATATCCACATGGCATTAATATGCATCTGTAGTTCTTGTATTTTTTTTAAACATCTATATCTAGAAAAAACTCTATCAGGGCAGGAGAGATGGCTTAGTGGTTAAGTGCTTGCCTGTAAAGCCTAAGGATCCGGGGTTCAAGGCTCGATTCCCCAGGACCCATGCAAGGCAGATACACAAGGTGGCACATGTATCTGGAGTTCATTTGCAGTGGCTGGAGGCCCTGGTCTACCCATTCTCTCTTTATCTGCCTCTTTCTCTCTCTGTCTGTTGTTCTCAAATAAATAAATAAAAATAAACAAAAAATTAAAAAAAAAAACTCTATCAATTCAGCCTTTCAGTTTTAGCAAACCAATCCTTGTGTGGTACCATATACTTCCACCAGAAGGAATATCTGTTGTCTCTCTTTTTATAATGAAGGTAGCCACTGAAAGTCCATTGCCTGATTGTTGAGTTGTAAATTAGTGATTTTTCATGTTATTATTCCTTCTCATTAATGATCTGTTCTACAAAGAGAACCTTTCTCTCAACAATCGGGAGATCCTGCAATATAGATCATATAAGAAAGTCAGTATGAATCCTTAAGATTTTTTTTAAATTGTTTATTTATTTATTTGAGAGCAACAGACACAGAAAGAAAGACAGATAGAGTGAGAGAGAGAGAATGGGCGCGCCAGGGCTTCCAGCCTCTGCAAACGAACTCCAGATGCGTGCACCCCCTTGTGCATCTGGCTAACGTGGGACCTGGGGAACCGAGCCTCGAATCATGGTCCTTTGGCTTCACAGGCAAGCGCTTAACCGCTAAGCCATCTCTCCAGCCCAAATCCTTAAGTTTTTAAACTTTTACCAGTTCTCGAAATAACAAGTTAGCTCTCAATATTATCCAAATATGTCCAGGTTTTCATTTTCTTTTCTGACTATAACTAGGAAAGTAATCAAAGGTATATATCTGACATGTTTCAACGTATTATAGATATACACCTTACTGATAGTCAATTTGAAATGAACTTTAATGGTGGGGTGCAGGAGCATTATATAATTAGAAAGAGAAAAAATAGTATCCATAGAGATGTATGTTGATGTTAGCAAAACTGAGAAGCTAAGTGCTCTCCCTAATGCTTACTTAAGCAAGTAAAATCCACATAGATTGAAAGCACTACATTAATTTTTTTTTAAATTTATTTATTTGAGACAGAGACAGAGAGGAAGAGACAGAATGGGTGCGCCAGGGCCTCCAACCACTGCAAATGAACCCCAGACACATGTGCCACCTTGTACATCTGGCTTACATGGGTCATGGGGAATCAAACCTGGATCCTTAGGCTTCACAGGCAAGTGCCTTAGCTGCTAAGCTATCTCTCCAGCCCCACACGACACTAATTTTTAAGTGTGTGTGTATGTTTTGCTGGAGATCAAACCCAGTAAGCTTATATTTTTTTAATTTTTATTTGAGAAAGAATGAGTAGGTGCGACAGGGCCTCTAGCCACGGTAAACGAACTCCAGTTGCATGCCCCACTTTGTGTGTCTGGTTTATGTGGGCACTGGGGAATTGAAGGTGGACCCTTAGGCTTTGCAGGTAAGTACCTTAACTGCTAAGCCATCTCTCCAGCCCAGCTTATTTGTAAAAATATTTTATTCATTTATTTATTTGAGAGAGAGGGGAAAAGAAGGAAGGTGAGAGGAAGCAAGATAGATGATAGACAGACAGACAAACAGATAGATAGAATGGGTACGGCAGTTCCTCGAGCCACTGCAAACGAATTCCAGATGCATACACTGCTTTGTGCATCTGGCTTTACGTGGGGCCTCCAACCACTGCAAATGAACCCCATACACATGCGCCACCTTGTACATCTGGCTCACATGGGTCATGGGCAATCAAACCTGGATCCTTAGGTTTTGCAGGCAAGTACCTTAACTACTAAGCTCTCTCTCCAGCCCAGTAAGCTTATTTTTAAGTCTAGTCTTTTGGGTCCACCTTGAGGGCCACAAGAAAATGGAAGTCCAGATTTCCCTATATGTTCTCTACACACTAACACAAACATAGCCTCCTCCGTTACCACACCCTTTACCAGACTCACTGGGATGGCACCTCTGTCACAGATGAAGCACTCGTACTCGTCCACTGGTGTCACCCACAGTCCAGTCTTCATCAGCGTTAAGGGTTATGGACTTGGTCAAAGGTGTGATAACATACGCTCCAGTATTTACAGTGTAATTTGGTTGCCCTACAAAGCCTCTCTGCTGTGTCTTTTCAAAGCCCTCTGAACCCTAACAACCAACTCATCTTCTGACTACCTCATACCTTCACCTACTGGAGATCCCAGACAGCTGGAATCACACAATGCAGCACCTTCAGATTGGCTTCTTCCACTTAGCAATCTGCATTCAAGCCTCCTCCATCTCTGTTCATGGTTTCATAGCTTATTTCCCTTTAACCTAACTAGTATTTCAGTGTCTGCATACACCAGTGAATCATCCTGTTCATCTGTTATTTCTTCTTGTGTGTATTCAACTAAAGTGCCTTTGACAGAACCAGTCTATTTCATCAGGATTATCAAACCTGTGAGTCTAGAGTTATTCATACTATTTCTTTATTGTCCTTTCAGAATTAATAGGGTCTGTAGTGATGTCCTCTCTTTTTATTACCAAAAATAGTAATTTGTGTTCATTCCAGTATTTTTCTTGTTTAGGTTGGATAGAGATTTATCAATCCTATCATTTTTCAAAGACCAGCCTTCTACTGACTCTACTTTCAAGGTCATGGATTCCCACTCTAATTCTGATTTTTTTTTTCTGTTAAGTTTAGATTTAATTTGCTCTTCTTCCTCTTCTTCTTCTTTCTCCTTTTGTTTGTTTTGACTTTAGAAATAGAGTCAAAGTATGGAGCCAAGAGTGGTTTTCAACTCACAGTTCTCCTGTCTCAGCCTTCCAAATCGAGATTACAGTCATATACCACCAGGTCTAGCCTTAGTCTTTTTTTCTATATTTTCTATATTGGACATTCAGTGTGGTGAGTTTTCCTCTAAGCACTGTTTTCACTGTATTCCACACATTTTGGTAAGCTGTGTTTTTGCTTTCATTTAGTTCGACATTTTTAAATTACTCTCGAGATTGCTCCTTTATCTACATGTTCTTAAGAAGCATGTTATACAATCACTACAGATCTGAAAGCTTTCCAGTTTTTTTTTTTTTTTTCTGTTTTACCTTTTTCTATAGCCTTAAATTGGGGCAGGGTAGCTGGAACAGGCTGGAATTGGATATTTCCTTTCTCCCATGTGGAAGTTAGAGTTCAATAATTCCATTCCCCTAGGAGTGTTAATCTTGATACTATCCCAGCAGATTAGGCTGATTAACTAGTGTCTCCTTCAGGCAGGACTTGTGGGGAAGAACAGACTGCTTCAGAGTGCTAACAGTTCCCTTCCCCTAGCCAGGCCAGGAGCAAGGGGGAATTTTTCTCTGATACTTACCATGGGATCCTGGCCAAGCTTCTGGAGATAAAAATCCCAACATTGTGAGTAACTCTCTATGGCTGAGACCCCAGGAGGTTTGAACTCTCAAAGTTGACCATGAAACCTTAGCAATCGGTCAATGGCAGTTCAAGTTTTCCTATCCAGCATTGGAGCTTGAGTGGTTTCTACCCATGAATCTTTGCTCTGCTAAGCTGTGATTCCATGGGATCCCACATGTCTCCCCTGTCTTGGAAAGAACTGTCTTGTCTGCGTCCATTCCTTTCTCAGCTCCAAGAGCAGTTTGGGTTTTGTTTTGTTACTTTGTTTTGCTTTTCCATCATGGTGCTGGGGACTGAAGCCAGGTCCTTGCCCAAGATGACCTGGTTGGCTCTGTATTTGCTGTTACCTGAGTGCCAACTTCCAAGCTCCTCAAATGCACACCTGAAAACTGGAAGGTCAGCTTCTGTTTTAGAGTCAAGTCTTTTGAGGTATAATTCACACACAGTGAATTTTGTCCTTTTAGGCATATTGTTGTACACATTTTGACAAATGCATGCAGTCATGTAAACAACACCATGTCCAAGATATTTAACCTTTCTAACATCCTCTCAAATTCCTCATTAATCTTTATAGTCAATCCCCCGACACTCCCACCATCAGCTGCTGGCAGCTACCATGTCTACAATTGTGTCTTTCAAGAATGTCATGCAGATTTCCAAAAGCATCGAGCCTTTCAGCTTCAGCTAGTCAGCTTTTCTCTTAGCTCCAGCCTGAGCTCATTCGTTTGATTGACTATCAGTACCGTGACAGGTGGCTTCCCTTTACGCTTAAGTGGTAGTCAGCCACAATTTGTTTATCAGTCATGGACTGGTGGGCATTGGCACTATTTTCAGCTAGGAAGAATAGCTGAAAACCAATAGTTTATGTTTTTGAATGTGTGTACATCTTCATTTCTTTTAGAGTAAATGCCTAAAAGTATGATGGCTGCTTATATAGTGTATCTGTATTGACTCTCATAAGAAAATGCCACATTGTTTCCCACAGTAGCTTTCCCACTTGGCAAGCATTATCAGCAAAGCATTTATTTCAGTTGCTGACTATACTACTATTTAGTGCTATCTTTTGCTTTCTCTTTTTCTTTGTATAAGCCATTCTAACATCATAGTGGCTTTTCATTATAGATTTACTTTGCATTTATTAATAACTAAATGTTTATTCTAGAGGCTTTAGAAGTTTAGGTTTTTATACAGGCCTATGATCCATTTCACATTAACTTTTATATGATGAGATATGCATTATGGTTTCATATTTTTTGTATATGGTTGTCCAATTATTCTAATACCTACTTGTTAAAATAAATGTCCTTTCTCCACTGAACTACTGAAACTTATTGGACTACTGAAAGCCAATATTCTATATGTGTGTGGGTCTAATTCTCAACTCTTCTATTGATGTGTCTGTTTCTTCTTTTGCCAACACCACACTGCCCTGATGACTATAACTTTAGAGTAAATCCTGGAATCAGATATAGTAAGTTTTCAAAAGCTTTTATTTTTTATAAAAATTATTTTTGAACATTCTGGTATCTGAACATACAAATTGGCTTTGTACATGTATGTGTGTGTATACAAGGCCAGAGATTGACATATGGTGTCCTTCTCAACTGCTCCCCTCTTTATTTTTACTGAAGCAGGGTCTCTCTCTCTCTTGAGACCAGAGCTTGCCAATTCAGCTGGCCTAGCTAGCCAACTTGCCTGCGGGATCTCCTGTGCCCAGCCACGTGCTGGATTGTAGGTGGCTGCCATGCCCAGCCAGCACTGATGTGGCTGCTGTGGATCTGAACTCTGATTCTCAGGCTTCAACATTTGGCATTTTATCCCCTAAGTCTTCTCCCCAGATCCCTCCACATTAACTTTTTAACCAGTTTGTCAATTTTAACAAAAAGTTTTCTGGCACTTTGACTTGCTCAATTTACAGGTCCATTTGGAAAGAAGTGACACTTCAGTATCGAGTCTTATAATCCATGAACACAAATTTAGCTCTGCTCATTTGTTGTCTTGATGTCTTTCATCAATGATCTGTAATTTTCAGTTCATAAATCTTGTACAATTTGTTAGATTTATCCCTAAGCATTTAAAATTTTTTGTAAAGGGTTATAAATGTTAACATTTCACTGCATTTGTTTTTATATTTTCCTAAAACACAGTAATTATTAATATAGTAAAGTAATTACCACAGTAAGAGTTTATGCATAACCACAAGACAGGAGTCACTTAGAAACTATTTTAATTTCTATTCACAAAAACACAGTTTCTTTCCTAATGTGGTCCCTTTTAATCTGCTCTGCCTTATATAGACCTGATTGATAATGGGATTTTGGTTAAATAAAAAATAAAAGTAACCTTTCTCTGGCAACTGATTTTTTTCTATGCAAAACAGCAATAAAATAGAAAGTTATCTGGGTTGACTTATGTTTGCTTATAGGATCTGGAATCTCATGGTATAGTCATCTCATCTGTTACTGTTTGTCCCTCCCTAAATAAACTTCCAATAAATAAGTCTTTGATATATCCAGTACTTTACAAGGCATCACTACACTTACCAAACCTGTCCTAATTTTAACTTTTTAATAGTCTATTCAAATATCCCTGCACACTTGATAAACACGGGTGAAGAAACTGAGGTCTGGGGAGATAAATTCAATTCCTAAGATGATAAATCAAGCTTGTGCCAAAACACAATTTGGCTCTGGGTCCATCCAACCCCAGGAGAGCTCGTTCTTCACCCTGCGAAGCCACTCTGATGGAATTAACGAACTTCTGCAAATCCCCAAAGGGAAATCCCACGTCTAAAACCTGCATGCTTTTTCTGTCAACGTGGCCAGGCTTAAAATACATGGAAAGCCACACATCTACTTAAACCAATAGTTACACAAAGTTAGGCATAACTTAAAATACCTTAAAAATCCCCCAAACTATGCAGTAACTCAAATACATGGACTAAATTCTGGGTCCCCTGATAAATAAGATGCAATTATGCATTCTCATATATATCTAGGAATCCATTTTTTCCTTTCTAATATAGATGCTACTTGGGAGTAAGTAGCAATTTAAAACATGAGATTCTAGAAGCAAGATGTAGGCTCGTGGGTCTAGACTAACTTGGTACAACCATACCAGCTGTGAAAGAAGCCCTGTGGATGAGCCCAAAGCAACAGAGCCCAGAACACTAAGAGCTCAGACAGTGCCTGTTAAGAGAATGACCTCAAAACAACCAAGACTTTCGCAGTTCAAAATGACTTTTTATATTAAATTATTTTCTAAATGGTTGGCATAAGACAACTAACATGAACCTTACACTTTACCAGTCTCCAGTGATAAGAATATCCCAAAGATGAAATTTCAACTTTGCCAGTCTCAACCAAGGACATCCCAAATATGAAACTTTAATTTTACCATTCTCCAGCAATAACAACACCTCAAACACAGTAGCAGAGTAACGTGGCTCTTAGGATTATTTACCTACAACATCCCACATTCCAAGAAAAAGATTCTTCTTTTTTTTTTTCCTTTTGTAGTAATTATGGTACAAGAAATCTTGACAGCAGGGCACAAAGCAAGCCTTGTTCTTTTAAAATAGCCTCAGGCAACTGCCATGTTAAGAAATCTGCAAAATTCTGAACCTAGGAGAGTGTTACTTGTTTACCTAAGAGCCCTGGGGCATGCTTATAAATTAAGTCTTATAAATCTTTAAATTATAAATAAAAGCAGCAATAACAGTGGTTTAACAACAGGGGGAAATCAGCTCCTAAAACCAGAATGCTACCTAATATCCATAGGGCTGCTGGACTCTGCATAAATTGGCTTTTGGACAGGCAAGAGTTCCTCCAGAGAAAATAATCTATCTCTGATCACTGACATGTGCTATTTAGATATGTTGGTGAGAGCAGTTCAGATAGTCTCGACTGACACAAAGAAAAGACATGCTCTCTCATATAACTAGTCCCAAACCAGATAGGAGTTATCTCAGATCGGCAAAAGAAAAAAAAAGAAAGGAAAAAAAAAAAAGCTTGAGTGATTCACTTGTCAGTATCTATTGCCCTCAGAATTCTAAACTGTAAACAAAAAGTATGGCCAATGAAAAGGCCTTTCCAGTCAGCAGAACGGTTGGAGAATAACTGAGCAGTCCTGTTGTAAAGCATGAGAGAAGGGCTGTGACATATACCTCTGTATGTACCTAGCATTTTCTATATACACTCAGGCTTTCACAGAAAAGCATAAAATTATTAACAGGTACAACAGCTGACTCCTAAAACTACAACAGCAAAAACAGACCTACAGGAGCCAGTCTAAAAAAAACATTCCAAAGCAAGAAAAAAAAAAAAAATCCTTATCCAAACCAGAAAATCACTCAAGTATTATTATTATTGATTCTATAAGGTTATGGTATAAAACTTGTGAGAAAAAAATTTTAACTAATTCATTCAACACATATTTACTTACTGACTTCTTCCAACTTTCACATTAAATATGATGTAACTGTCAGTAATCTCTCCATCTTCATGGGTCCTTTGACAAGTTATTTGGGAACGATCACTGTGAAAGCCAGGCCTCAAATTCAAGATCCTGCTCAAGACTTGGACTTTGAACACACAGCATTCAAGAAACAGGAACAATTTGCTTGACTGCAGGTGACACTTAGACTCACAATGATTTAATTTAGATGTCAAGCCTACACTGCTTTCACTGTCTATTTAATCCATGCTGCCTACTACTTTGGGGAGTAACAAAGAGATGTGATGGTATTTAATTGTTTTACCTACTTATGCCATCAAGATAATGAAGCCAAGATTACGGCTGGCTCAGTTTCCAGGAGGGACCGACTATTTGTCATCATGTAAACTTAAAGGGAGCAAATCTGCCTTCACATTCAGGAAAGAATCTTGCAGTATGAAAACAGAAAAGCAGTTGTGATCAGAGACAACCAATCATATCAGACACAAGGATACAAGGCATTCACCTCCATACTTGACCTGGGGACTTACTATCCATATCTCAACAGCGAAACTCCCCTTTAACTAAAGGTTAAATCACGTATGTATGTAAGTGGGGACAATCACTTGAAGTTTCAGGATACCAAAACATAATCAATCAAGTAATCAATTAATCAGTCAATCAATCAAATCAATACAAATGTACAGCACATGTGCAAGTTTGCATTCCCAAGCTCAATCAACCACAAATGCAGGCATTCCACATGACAACCTACTGGACTTTGTTTCCACTTTCGGCAAAGAGGGTATGACTCAAACTACTGGTCTGTCCCAGCGGGATAAATCCAATAGGAATCTTACTGAAGGTAGCCTGGCAGGAAAAAAAAAGAGAGAAAATTTTTATTGTCATGTTCAGGCACAGAGAGGCTCAATGGAGGGACACAAGTGTACCCCTCTGACAAAGTAAGTGGCTCTGCATCTGTGCCCCCCCCAAGCTCCATCCCCCATCATAAGACCAGTAAACTAATAAGTAAGCAGTTTCTAAAATTAAGCCATCAATGGTAGCACAAGGACTTAGTATTTATAAGAAATATTTGGATACTCATTAAGGACAATTATTTGAAAGAAACTTGGGTAGGATAATGATGGTCTCACAACTGGTGGATCAATGCACTCGTGTGACAGACACTGTACCATGCTACCACATTATTTGAAAAAGATGCAGATTGGGAGGGATTTACCATGGGATATATTTTATAATCATGGAAAATGTTAATAAAAATTAAAAAAAAGAAAAAGATGCAGATAAAACTCAACTGAAGACATCTACTACCTCTATAGTAACCAATATAGTAACCAGTGACAGTGATTAAGTGTTTTATATTCTATCTAACTCAAGAACAAAGAAAGGAAAAAGACTAAAGAAATCATACAGCAGGAGGTAATGGTATAGCAGTTGACTAATTGACTGCCATAAATATAATAAATACTTGAAAGTTCTTAAAAAATATCCTGAGAAAAACTTTGCTGGTGTTTTCAATTAAATATTTTCATAATTCCTGATACATCCATCTTCCTGCAAATTTCTTAATTTCATTTTTCTTTGCTGCTCATTAAATTTTATTGTGCATAGTCGTTATCTGAGAGAAAGGACAGAGCATGGGCATACCAGAGCCTCTTGCCACTGCAAATAAACCCCAGATGCATGTGCCCACCATTTTCTGCATCTGGATTTACATGGGTAATGGGGAATTAAATCCAGGCCAGCAGGCTTTGCAAACAAGTGCCTTTTTCTGCTGAGCCATTTCCCCAGCCAAAGTACCACATTTTCATTATGCATTCACAAGTTGATGGACATCTAGATTGGTTCCACTTCCTTGCAACCCAACTGCATGCTCCCTCTCACACAGAGATTCTAGCTTATGACAGTTATATGTATGTATATAAATGGGGACAAACATGAGAAAGACCTAAGAAGCTAGGAAGAAGACCAAGCAGGGTAAAATGAGGCTGCAGGGTTAGGGGTAAAGGGGGCACACAGCAGGAAGGCAGAAGGGAGACGGGCTGGAGGTGACACAAGGAGGGGAAGGGGATGGGCAAGAGGAGGTGCGTAGGAGACACAACTAAAACTAATTGTTTTTGAAAATGCCATAATGACGCCTAATATTTTGTATGCTAATTAAAAATAACTTTTAAAATACTTTAGATTATGCTATAAAGTGACTGAGATCTTACAAATACCCACAACCTAGTATTAACAAATGTTAACATTTGCCGTTTTGCTTCTGATGCTTTAAGAAATGAAATGGTAGCAAGGCTCAATCTCAAAATTAAAAATAGGAACAAGTCCCTTGTAATCCTCTTCTCCTTTATCTTTTCCCAGAGGATATCATTATGATGGGTTGGTATGATTCCTTTTCAATTACACTGTTATTCTATTACTGCATACTTTAACAATTCATAGTGCTATGTTCTGAATTTTAAAACTACATAGAAATGCATAACATTCTTTGGTAACTTGTTTTATATTCAATATTTTTCAAAAATATAGATATTTAGAGTTCTAATTCATTCATCTAGTTGCTGTCTGTCCCCCCTTATGAACATAACATTATTTATTTATGAAGGAAGTTTTTGAAGAGAAGATCCTATAGGATAAAAGATTGTATATACCCTCTATGGTGGTTTGGATCAGGTGTCCCCCCTCTGAATGCTTGGTCCCCAGCTGATGGAAATTTGGAAGGTGATGCCTTGCTGGAGGAGGTATATTAATTGGGTCAGACTTAGGAGTGATACAGCTAGCTCCCCCTTGTCAGAACTCAGTTCACTCTCGTGCTGCTTTCTGGAAGCTTCTATGGCAAGAAGGTGATAGCCTCTGCTCTACCATCTTTTACCTGCCACCATGCAGTTTCCTCTCAAGACTATAAGTCAAAAAATAAACTAGCCAGGAGTGGTGGCACATGCCTTTAATCCCAGCACTTGGGAGGCAGAAGTAAGAGGATCATTGTGAGTTTGAGGCCACCCTGAGACTACATAGTGAATTCCAGGTCAGCTTGGACTAGAGTGAAACCCTACCTCAAAAAACTAAAATAAATTAATTAATTTAAAAAAATAAACTCCTTCTTCCCATCAGCAGTGAAGTGTTGGCTTGCCTCAAAAAATAAATAAATAAATAAAGAGCCAGGAATGTAACTCAGTGGTAAAGTATTTGCTTAGCATGTACAAGGCTCTGGATTCAATATGTTGTGTGTGTGTGTGTGTGTGTGTGTGTGTGTGTGTGTGTGAATAGCATGAAGAGAAAAGTAAAAGTGATTTAAAAAATAGAAAAGTAAAAGCTTAAATGTAATTGTTTCTTACTAGCTCACCTCATCTGTTCTTCGAAGAACTCCAGTAACAACCTATGAATGTAAAAAAGTTATTATAAGCAATATGCATTTCCTTTATCATAACGGAACTGGATTCAATTTTCATGGACCATAAACTCACTTGTTTTCTTCCTACAAACTATGGTAAGTGTTATACTAGATCTTAAAACACAATATATTCTCAAATATGATCACAGATAAACTGGACTTTATTCTTGACCTAGGATCAATAATAAAGGCCAAGATAACTATAAAAAGTTCTACATGATATTAGTAAAATTATTTTTTGAGTTCTATAAAATATAACTTTAATGGTGCCTACATGTTTTAAGTTCCGCTGAAATGTTCGTTCTTTTCAATTACAGATAAGCCTGCTGCCCCTATAAAGTACGCATGCAGAAAAACACAGCTTGTTATACTTGAAACCTGAACTCAGTAAGTGTCTCTTACTGAGGAATGTAAGGACAAGAGGCATAATATTATTGTGAAACTATGAAAAATACTCCCAAAACATTCTCATAATTCTAACATGCTAGATAACCCATTAAGCACCTGTTGAAAGTTTGTTGTTTTTTTTTTAATGTTTTCTACAAATACTTTCTTGGTGTGTCTCATTACATAGCCCATGCTATGCCAGGAAAATCCTCCTACCTAAGCCTTTATACTGTTGGGATTACAGTCCTGAGTCACCATACCCAGCCAGTCCTTCTTACTTAATTTTACAGTCTATTTTGATGACTAAAAAATACACCAAATGCACAACTCACTCTTTCTTTCAAAACAGTTTGTAAAATAAAAGCAGATGCAAACTCCTTTCCTCTCACCCTGCCTTACAGAGATGTGCAGCATCAAATGGAGCTGCCAAGTGGTCTACTTCATTCTTCCTAGGCATACTATCAGAACTCTTCACACTTCATTAAAAAGCCATAAAAACACTTAGAAGATCATTAGCACCGGCTTCTCCTCCCCATCCCAGGTAGGGTCTCACTCTAGCTCAGGCTGACCTGGAATTCACTATGTAGTCTCAGGGTGGCCTCGAACTCATGGAGATCTTCTACCTCTGCCTCCCAAGTGCTGGGATTAGAGGCGTATGCCACCACGCCTGGCATAGCATGGGCTTTTTAAAAGGAGCTTACAAAGGCTCCCCTAAGTACCAAGCCAAACACAGGAAAGCGTTTTTGCTGCTAGCTTCTGACCCCAGCACATAGACGAGGCCACCAAAGAGAGGTAAGGGAAACCAAAACTGAGGTGTGGCTTTGAAGTACAGAGTGCAGGATAAAGTGACGAGCACTGGGCACAACTCCCACACAGGGCCCTTAAGGGGCTCCCAGTGGACACAACATCGCTGGTCTGCTGCCGGGAAGACGGGAAGAAAAGCGCCTGCAGGGCAGCTCACTTGTCCTCACTGATTGGCCAAACTAAGCAATAAAGATATGCCACTATCTTCAATTAATAAACCGTGCTTTTTAAAAGCAGTTTCAGGAAGCAGAAAGATTGTAAGGGTGGGAAGGAATATTCTGTGGCACTGCGCACTCCCACAGAGACTGGTTCATATAGTCACGATCCCATGGGGAACAGCAATAACCCCATTAAGGAGGGCCCTCAGTGGATTACGGGCGGGAAGAGAAGATATGAATATAACCTGATGGGAATATGACCAGCACATGATAGGGTCATACAATAAAATTCAGGGCAGGCGTGGTGGCACACACCTTTAATCCCAGCACTTGGGAGGCAGAGGTAAGACAATCTCTGTGAGTTCAAGGCCATCCTGAGACTACATAGTGAATTCCAGGTCAGCTTGGGGAAGAGCAAGACCCTACCAAAAAAAAAAAAAAAAAAATCATAATCAGTTTTTAAAAATAAGAGGAGGAGGAGTTTTAGGTTCATAGCAAACTGAATGAAAGGTGCATCAATACCCTGTACACTCCTGCCCCTCACCAACATCTCCCAACAGAGCAGTCCATTTGTTGAGCCGATGGCCCATCATCGGCATCAAGTCTGCAGTCGTTGCACATGCTGCCTCCTCATCCCTCTCTTCCCGGCTCTGCAACTACTCATGCTGTGCAAGTCCCTACCCTTTGTCTTGTCCTAAAGTCAAACAGCGTAAATGTCGAAGAGCAGAATCCTGTCACATCGGTTTCTTTTGTCTAATAATAATAAAATGTTTCCTCCAGGTCTTCTCGTAGCTCAAAGGCCCCTTTTTTCTGAGTGCTGAGTAATATTCTATTATCTGAATATGCCACTGTGTGTTCACCTACTGAAGGGCATTCTAATTTTTTCCAAGTTTGGTCAACTAATGAATACAGATGCTATAAACACTCATGTGAAAACTTTAGTGTGAGGGCTGGAGAGATGGCTTAGCGGTTAAGCGCTTGCCTGTGAAGCCTAAGGACCCCGGTTCGAGGCTTGGTTCCCTAGGTCCCACGTTAGCCAGATGCACAAGGGGGCGCACGTGTCTGGAGTTCGTTTGCAGAGGCTGGAAGCCCTGGTGCGCCCTTTCTCTCTCTCTCTTCCTCTATCTGTCTTTCTCTCTGTGTCTGTCGCTCTCAAATAAATAAATAAATAAATAAATAAAATAAAAATAAAAAATTTTAGTGTGAACCTGAGTTTTGAATTCTTCTGGATTAATACTAAGGAGCACAACTGTGGAATCACATGGTGATAATATATTCAGTTTGCTGGAAACCAACAAACTGATTCAAAGTGACAAAACTCTTCCATTTTGTCTATCCCGTCTTTGGGTCATTCTAATAGGCATAAAGTGACTAAACCATCTGGTATCCCCATCAGCAACAAATGACAGCTCTGGCTCCAGTTTCACCAGCACTGATGTTGCCAGTGCTCTGGTTCTCAACCCTCCGAGAAGGTGTATGGTGCTTGTCTCGTCGAGCAGACATCACAGGGAAACAAAGGCAGGGCAGGAGAAAAGCTCAGTGGCAGAGTATGTGCCCAGTACTGATTGTCAAATAAACACCCTTACAACAACAACAAAAACGGAGGCAGACACATATATCTAACATGTAGCCCCTCTTCTTATAAACATAGTACCCAGAGTCAACTTAACATACGATAGAAACAGTGTAAGAAGGGATAGGTGCATTTTCTTGCAGGGAGTCACGTTCCCCTGACAAGAAGTGGTCCTCGTAATTGGAGCTAGGATTCCATTACAAACACAACTACTTCATAAGAGTCCCCAGAGCAGGACAAGCTTATCCTACTCATCACCATGTCGCCTGCTTTGTGCTGGGGAGAGTTTATGAAAACACCAAAGAAAAGTGCATGAGAAAAAGTTAGAGCTATGCTACTTTGAACAGATTTCTAAAGGAATATATTAACAACAATAACAACAACAACAAAAAATTTCTTTAGGGGCTGGGGAGATTGCTCAGTGGGTAAAGTCTTTGCTGACAAGCATGAGGACCTGAGTTCCGATCCTCAGCACCCATATACACACTGGGAATGGTGGCATGGGCCTGCAGTCCAGCATGGGGGAGATCCAGTGCATGACCATGTCTCACAGAATAAGATCGAGAGGGACTAACGAAGACACCTAATATCAACCTTTGGCCTCAACATGCACATGCATACCGTGTGCACAAACTCTCACACATGTGAAAACACACATACATACCACAAATAATGCAAGAAAAAGGAAATCATTTTCTTAAGCTATAAATACTTATGCCATTGTTCTAGAAACTAATTTCCATTTTTCTCACTCTCAAAATGGTTCCAAAGAGAAAAACATAGTCTTACCTCCTGCAGTGTACCATCTCCTCCAGCAACAATGATCACATCGGTGCTGTCCATCAGTTCCAGGAGTTTTTTGGCTTGTCCCTCATAATCCGTCTGAAACACAAAGGAAGGTTTCGCTAGATTTTTCACCATAGGACCACAAAGTCAAAAGTGCCAAGGTCGAGATTACTTTCTTTGTAATTTTACACTGACTCTATTAAGGAAATAACTATCAAAGCATTATGTTGGTTTTTATAGTTTTATACTTTTAGAGCAGAAGGGATTCCAAGAACTAGGTAGTCAGCCCTTTAAAAATAAAAATCCAGCCGGGCATGATGGTGCATGCCTTTAATCCCAGCACTCATGAGGCAGAGGTAGGAGGATTGCTGTGAGTTCGAGGCCACCCTGAGATTACATAGTGAATTCCAGGTCAGCCTGGGCTAGAATGAGAACCTACCTCGAAAAACCAAAAAAAAAAAAAAAAGGTAATAAATAAAATAAAAATCCAGAGGCTGGGGAGATAGCTCAGTAGGTAAATAAAGCACTTGACAGGGTTCTGACCTACAAGAATGCAGGGCGGGTGGTGGCCTGTTATCACCAGCACTCAGGAGGTGGCGACATCGACAAGCTGGCTATCCAGACCAGCTGAAATGGTGCATTCCAGGTTATAACAAGAGGCCCTGCCTCAGTAAATAAAGGTGCGAGCAATCTAGAAAGACATCGGACATCAATCTCTATCCTCTACAACACACACACACACACACACACACACCTGTGCCCCATACCTACACACATGCATGCACACAACATACACATTAAAAAAAAATAAATAAATTTACACCCAATCATGACACGAGCTATACAATTAGCTAATCAAAGGACTTGTTTCCATGCAGGAGCTAATTCTATTACACTGTTTACCCAGTGCTTGCATCTGAGGAAAGGAAGTCAAGTGTGCATGCCAACAGGGAAACACACGTAATAAAAGGAACACTGATTTCAGAGTGGCGAGCCCCAGGTTAAATCCCAGCTCTACTACTTTTTACCTGAGTTGCATGGAACTCTCTGGATCTTAATTTTTTTATCAGTGAAATTCTTTGTTGAGGTGGGGTAATCAGAGTTCCCTTTACCACTGCTAGACAGCAGGATGTAAAGTAACTAGAAAAGCAAATGCCTGCAGTAGGTGCTGTGCTAAATGAAAGAGGTTACTATTGGTTTGCTATGATGGGAGCACAAAGAAATAGAGGTGTATTCCAAAGTACTTACAGAAGAACACTCAAGCCTTTCCATTTTTATTGAGAATAAGTCATCTCAGACGCAGGCCTACACTTAAATAAACATCGCAGCCACCAATGATATGGAAATCCCTGAACATAAACACTAAATTTTAAAGGCCATAAAGCAACTAACATTGGAATAGGAAACACTTCTTCCAACTGGAAGCACACTAGACATACTAATAGGCAAAATCCGAATATTTAAATTTCAGAGGGGCTAAAACACCAGGGTTGTAATTAAAAATATTTGGTGTTGTCCCTTGTTTCTGGTACAGAGCTTTGAAAATTTCCAACAGCAGCTGAGTAAGGGAGATGTATTTTGTTATTCACAGCAAGCCCCTCTCAGCCGAATCAGAGTATG
The DNA here is from genome assembly GCF_020740685.1 of Jaculus jaculus. Classification (NCBI taxonomy): domain Eukaryota; kingdom Metazoa; phylum Chordata; class Mammalia; order Rodentia; family Dipodidae; genus Jaculus; species Jaculus jaculus. Next base: position 102,574,726 of record NC_059111.1, on the reverse strand, counting down.
TGCTATAGAGGTGACTTTAGTGGGCCCCGGATAGCTTCACGATGGGACCTGGTCACCAGAAAGGTCACAAAGGTGACTCAAGGGTTAGAATGTTTAGATCCAACCCAGACCTCTAGATAGACAATAGGCATATGGAAATATGCTCAGCCTTATCTGCCATTTCAGAATTGTCAGTTTAAACAAAGAGATGTCACCATATACTTACTTGAAATGGCTAAAATGGAAAACACTGGAAACAACAAGCTGACAGGGATATGGAACAAAAGGCACTCTCAGCCATTCCTGGGAGTGGGAGTGCAAAATGGTATGGCCACTCAGGAAGGCAGCTTGGCAGCTTCTTATAAAGCTACACAGACTCTTATCTGCTATCAAGCATGAGCACGCCTCACTGCTTACGCAAACAAATTAAAAATTTGGGTCCACATATATACATGCTCTCCTTCTGGCAATTATATTCATAATTGCCCAAATTGGAAGAAATCAGATGTACTTCAATTAGTAAGTGAGTAAGCCTCAGGATATCCAGACAAAAGAGTATTATTCATTACTGAAAGAAAAATGAGCTATCAAACCATGAAAAAGCAATGAGAAACATAAATATTATATGAAAAGTCAATAATTGGCATATTGCTACATGAGAGCCAATCTGAAAAGGTTACATGATACATGATTGCATCCATATAACATTTCCAAAAATGTTTGGTAAGAGTAAAAAAATAACTGGTGGGGGGAAGGGTGACTGGAAGATTTTTAGGTCAGTGAAATTAATCTATATAATACCATAATGATGAACACATAGATGGTGGGAGTGTAAGACTTACCAGTGTACATTCATCAAAATCCATAGAACCATATAAAGGAGTGAGCCCAAATAAAAACTGTGGGTATAAATTAATGATAATGTATTCATATTAGTTCAATTAGGACAAACACACCACACTAATGCAAGATGTTAAGAACAGTAGAGTGGGCAATAAGAAAGGAAGAATATCCCTGAACACAGACTGTTGGTCAGCAGGATCATAATCAGAAAAGCAGTGGTCCAGCTAGGGTGTGATGAAGCAATGGAAAGCTGGTACAGATTTAGAGGGGAATGGAGAGGACTCAGTGCATGAAACACTTTCATACAAGGCTGATACTTGAGAAGGTATATCCAGAACCCACATAAAGCTGGACATGGTAGTATAAGCATCTATAATCTCATACTTCCTACAGCAAGGAGTTAGAAATGGGAAAACACCTGGAAACTCACAAGTCACTTATCCTAGCAAATGTAGGGGCAAATGAAGAGATTCTGCCACAAACAGAGAGGAAAGCAAGGACCCTTCCCCAGGATTGTCTTCTGACTGCACACCTGCACTCTGGCAAATGCACGCCCCCCACACACACACTAGATTAAATTAAAAAGTAGTTTTAGGGCTGGAAATATGGCTTAGTGGTTAAGACACTTGCCTGCAAAGCCTAAGGACCTAGGCTCAACTCCCCAGAACCCATGTAAGCCAGATGTATGTACATGGTGGCACATGTGTCTAGTACTCATTTGCAGTGACTAGAGGCCCTGGTATACCATTCTCTCTGTATCTCTAATAAATAAATAAATAAAATAAGTTGTTTTAAATATATAAATATTTAAAAGTGTTTATTGATTCAATGATCTAGTCAAAAGGTAAGAGCCTTTAAAAAACTCATTCTCATGCCTGTATCAATGATGCAGCTAAAATAGAACAATAAAGAAGGATGAAAGCAAAAAATGTACAAGCTATACTAGACAAAAATTAGCATGTTTTTGCATAATTACTAGTAACACTAGAGAACATATGACTATCAAAAAGAAGTATTAGCATTAAGGGGAGTTATTCTCTTGACAGTGTCAAAATGCAAGAAAAAGGAACTCCAAACAACAGTGTATCTAAAAACACCAACTCAAGATATTAAAAAACAAAAATGGACAAAATCAAATAGAGATACAGGCAAATCCATAATCACAGTAGGAGAACTGTAACAACCCTGACATGATATTTGATAATTAAAAGTAGTTACTACCAATAAAAGCAAAATTAAAATTCAGAAAGGACACCGATTTGCACCCCACGATTAACAGCTATAACTCAATGGACATAAATAGAACATGGTACATAATAATGGATTCTAATTATCTTTAGACATACTTGGAACATTCATAAAACGACAGACTAAGGGCTAGAGAGACCATTCATTCACTGGGTACCGTGTTCGCTATGCAAGCACGAGGACCTGAATTCTACCCCCAGAAGCAATATAAAAATGCTGGGTATGGCGGCGCATACCTGTAATCCCAGTGCTGGGGATGAGAAGACGAGAAACCCCTGGAGCTCACTGGCCAATTCCAGGCCAATGAGAGATCCTTTCTCAAAGAGAAGTGGATTGTGTTCTTGAGGATAATACCCAAAGTAGTCTTTAGGCACGTGCACGTGAGCGCTGTCTCTCTCTCTCTGTCTCTCTCTCTCTCTCTCTCTCTCTCTCTCTCTCATATGCATGCACACACGTATGTATAAATGTGTGTCCACACATACAACCACACACATGAATACCATATCCACATAAAAATGAGACTACCTCTTTCATCATAATGTAGTTAAATCAGAAATCATTAACTAAATAGTAACTAGAAAAAAGTTAATCTGGAAATTAAAACACATTAAATAACTCATAGGAAAAGCAAAAATCATGATAGAAATTAGAAAATATTTAGAATAAATATGAAAGTGTTATATGTCATAAGTAACAGGACATAGCTGAAGAAATAGAGTTATATGATACATATGTGTGTGTGTGTATATATATATATGGAGAGAGAGAGAAAGAGAAGTGAGAATTAATGCTAAAGCATCAAAACAAAATGTCAGAACAGCAGAACCAAAAAGAGAAAGTAAAATGAAAGAAATAATAAGAAACAGACTAGAAATCAAAATCAAACCTGTACACGAGAAGATCAATAGGAAAAATTGGTTTGGGGGCAGGACTAATTAAATTGAGAAAACTTACAAGGCTTCTGAAGAGGAAAAAGACAGAGGAGACAGAAATACACAAGATAAAGTATGAAAATGATGCAATAGCGTTTCTACACAAATATCAAAGTTATAAAGAAGATATTATGAACAATCTGATGCCAACTAATTTATAAGTCAAGATAAAATGGACAAATCACTTGTTAACTTTTAATCTTGACAAAAAAGAAACAGAATTTGAGTACTTCTGGTACAGCTAAAGGAATCCAATATACAAAAAACATCTCCCATCACCAAAAGCTCCTGGCTCAGATAGCTTTATCCTTGTGTCCCATTCAAGGAGCAAATAATACCAGCATTACATAATCATCCCAAGGTTTCTCATGCCTAGAATCTGGCACATTGTAGATTCTTGGATAAATGTTTTCTTCCCCACTTTCCCTGGTGGCAAAAAAACTGGAAAGCCAAGTGTTGGACAAGTTCATAAGAGAGTTCAAGGGCTGGAGAGATGGCTCAGCAGTTAAGGCACTTGCCTGCAAAGCCTAACAACCCTGATTCAATTCCCTAGTACCTATGTAAAGCCACATGCACATGAATCTGGAGTTCATGTGAAGTGGCTACAGGCCCTGGTGCACCCATTCTCTCTCTCTCTCTCCCCCTCCCTCCCTCCATTTCTCTCTCTCTCTCTCTCTCTCTGTCATCTCTGCTTACAAGTAAATAAAAGTAGTTTAACCAAACACCAGGTGGGTAGCCTTCACTAAGTACTCCACATACACACCCACCCACACCACTTAAGTTTCACTCACCAAGTGGAGACCCAAAGAAGCTTCTTCTGAAATAGCACAAGTTCTTTTAACTTATTGTACTCCTTTTTTTTCCTACCCAAATTTCACAAACTCTAAGGAGTTACCATTTAAAAATCCTCACACAGACAATTCCTTATCAGGAAGCCAAATTTAGCTAGTTGTGAAACTACCAAGAAATTAAATTACGCAGACTAGAGGGTTTTATATTTTGGGGAATGAATTCCAATAGCTCTAACAACTTCCATCTTTCAAGCGGTAACTCCATCTCCTGTCTCATATGAAAGGTATCAAGGTCTCTGCACACCCATTTAATCCTGTTCTCAACATGAAAGGCTGTCAGAGCCAGGAGAAAACCAAACTGCTTTGATGAATTATCAGAAAAGACATAGAATTGATTCTTTTACTCTGTCTTCTGAAGCAACAACTGCTCTATGGTAGTCTGGGTAAAATAAATATTCCAGAAACCTTCTTACCTTAACAACAGTCACATCCATGCCAGACAAATGTAAAATTGGAGCAGCATTTTTTTCAAATAGAGCTCTGGCTTTGCTATAAATAAAGGAAAAATAGAATTATTTCAACATACTATCTCAAGATGAAGACTAAAATAATCCAACCTTCATCTCTAGAGAACACAGATTCCCTATACTTGTTCAGGCATAGTAAGTTTAACAGTATGTGCATTGTCATGGGTAAAGAAATAGTTTGTCCCTTATCTAAGAGAATCAGCTTTTAACAAGATGTTGGCAGTGGTGTTAGAATGAACAAAGATTAGACTTCACTCCAAACAACAATGCTTGCTCTACTCAACATGCATCTACTGAGCACTTAGTGAATACTATACACAGGTAGGGGAACAGCTACAACATGACAGGAGAGCACGCTTCCCATCCTCGTAGAGCTTACACTCATGGTACACTTACAGATTCTAATAGAATTTACTTGTATTCCAGTGGAAGGAGGGAAAGATTACTGTAACATTATTCATATGGCAAAGGAAAACAAAAGAGGATAACTTAATTCTTTTTTCTCCTTCAAGGAAGGGTCTCACTCTAGCCCAGACTGATTCACTATGTAGTCTCAGGCTGGCCTCGAACTCACAGTGATCCTCCTGCCTCGGCCTCCTGAGTCCTGGGATTAAAGGAATGTGCCACCACACCCAGCTTTTTAATTCTTATTTAGCAACAAAACATTTTGGAAACAGCTTCAAATACTAATCCTCTTTTGGTTATACCTCTTGGGGACAGACCAAAATTCTTTTCCATGACAGTCACATTTTTGCAAGGAAATTTCAAAGTTATATAGTGTAACTGCAGAATAATTAACCAGAAGCTGGTATGAAACTCCCAGGCACTGTTCCATAGCACTGTGTTCCCATACCACCTACTACACTGCTCCATTCACACCTCTCTCAGTGCACGATGATGACAGCTTTCCAGAACTGTCTTTAAGACTAGACTAGAAGTTATGCCAAACCTGATACTTGTCCTTGTTAATCCTTGAACTTGCTTCTAGGACTAAGTTCTGAATATTTCAAAGATACTTACTAAGTAGCTGATGAATTAATACACAAATGAATGAATGAATAAATCTGCCCAAATGTAGTCGGGTAAATTCTGAGGAAAAGGGAATGGCATGAGTGTGCTGCCTTATAATGAGCAATCACTCAGCAGCCTTTGGATGGGCTCTTGCACTTCAAAGTATCACATACGTCATTTTGGTATTAGATTCCTGTTCAATTCAGATCCAGACTTAAAACCAGGAGTCAAGGGATACAGAAACTGAAGTACACCCCTCCTTGTGGATGGCATAGTTATAATCAAATAAACGTTAGCACATAACAACTAGTTAGTTGGCCTTGTACTTCAGTATTTTCTACTATTAAAAGAAAACATGTGGTACTTCAAGCAGCATCAAACCCCTAACTTTTACATCCATATTTACTCAGGTTCTGTTGCAGTCACGCTCGCACTGCTGGCAGAAATCACCTGACCAAGAGCAGCTTGTGGGCAAAAGAGTTTATTTTGGCTTACGGACTCAAGAGGAAGCTCCACATTGGCAGGGGAAAACAACGACATGAGCAGAGGGTGGATATCACCACCTCACCAACATCAGGTGGGCAACAGCAATAGAAGAGTGTGCCAAACACTGGCAAGGGGAAACTGGCTATAACACCCATAAGCCCGTCCCCAACAATACTCTGCCTCCAGGAGTATTAATTCCCAAACAACCATCAGCTGGGAACCTAGCATTCAGAACACCTAAGTTTATGGGAGATACCCGAATCAAACCACCACAGGCTCCTTCCTCACAATACCATTGCAATAATGCATGCTTTACCTTTAAGGAGATTTGTACTAGAAATAAACACAAGGGTAACTAATGAGGAGGATGTACAGTCACATGCAGAAAAAAATTCACTGTCAATATAACCACTAAATGGCATACAGAACACAAAACAGTTCTTAGCATGAACTGAAAGAGAAATCGAGAAGATTACACAATTTTCACAAGAACCATCAAGAGCCTAATGAGCATATAATAAGCAAGCTAAGTATCCCTACCTCTTCTAACGCTTGAATGATTATCAGAATTAGCGTGAAAGGCTACACGGAAGTTCCTCCTTTCCATCTCACCACTTCTGGAGCTTACCCAACCAACAAAGGGCTGGGCTAGTGACACTGCAGCAACTCTGCACTCAGGGCGCTTCGCTGCTGGACCGGGAAGAGCACAGCAGCTGGGAGCAGATCAGATCTACCTCCTAAAGGCAAGGCTCCGGAAAAATCTCAATCTGCCAGATCAATCACAATGAATCTGTAAACTCCTATGAGTTTAAGAAAAATGGTTTGAACATTTGGTGTTTATTCACATCTTTATATGATGCATGGGCTCAGAAAAGCTCTTTAAAATAAAGACTTTTCTTAAGATGGATAAACAAGTGTTGCCGATAAGAAATGCATTATTTATTACATAATTAAGAGTGTAGCGCTACGGCAGTTTCTAGACCCAGACACACACAAAATAATCACTCCTTAATGTATTATTTATTAACACTAAACATGTACTTATCTTATTTCTTAAAGCTCTAAACCAGTATTATATAATGAAATAGCTGAACAATAAATTATAGATTATGTGTCAGGGCACAACCATGATGACAAAAATAGTGCAATTAAACAGTGAAAGCTTTAAAACAAAAATTAAATTTTTTTTTTTAAAGCTGGCGAGTTTCACTGTGGCTGTGCCCTAGACACAAGAAGGGATGGTCCTTGTTAAAGGAGACAATGCCTTCACGGAAAGACCTCTTTGATGGCAGTATCTTACCCTGTTATACTCATAAAAAAGAACCCGCTTTTAAAACTGTCAATACATTTATATGTTAAAACGTAAGGAGAACCTAAAATTTCTCTAAAAAATTAAGTTTATTAATTTAAGAGATGTGGGCTGGGGATGTTGCTCAATGGTAGAGTATATGCTTAGCATACAAGAGACCCTGTGTTAGACTTGCAACCCCAAAACAACCAAATAAAAGCAATAGGAACTTTCAATAACTAAGTATGCCTGATATTTAACATACAATAACTGATTTACCTTAAGGAAATCGGCATAAATTTCTTCACCAAGTTAGTGAAATTAGGATTTCTAATACAGTTCACCAAATAGTCACACTGAAGTAGGTTGAAAGAAGAGGTACAAGAGTTCTTGGAAATGTGGGAGAGCAAAATGGGGAATAACTCCAAATCTAGCCAGTCTCTAACCACAATAACAGCAAGCCTCTGTTCTCACGTTGATACAGAAATAATGCTTAACATCTCATAGGCATTACTTTATTTAATATTAAAGGCAGCAATTCTATATGGTCATGTCTTAAGGTATATATTATGTTTTAAGTTTATATTTGTGTAGACAGAGAATTTAGGAAGATAAACTCCTGTGACATCTTAGAGTTAGTGGACAGCAAAACAATATGCAGACCGGTCCATTGATAGCAAACCCACTGGGAGGGATCTGCTGCCTCTGCTCATAAGCCACAGTGACTGACCCCTCGGGTATTCTGCTTATATAATGTTGTGCTAGAACCTACATGTCAGTCTTATTGAGAACTAACATTAAGCAAGAGTGATTGATATGCATTATTACTGGTGTGTTCATGGGACACAGGAGTGGCTCTAACCAAGCCTACCAAATATTCTAGCAGGCAAGTAACAAGCCCATTTAGATATCTGTTTAGGAGGCTAGAGAGATGGCTTAGCAGTTAAGACACTTGCCTCAAAAGCCAAAGGACCCAGGTTCAATTCCCCATGACCCATGTAAGCCAGATGCACAGGTGGTACATGTGTCTGGAGTTCATTTGCAGTGGCTGGAGGCCCTGGCATGCCTATTTCTCTCCCATTCTCTCTCTCTCTTGAATAAATAAATAAAAATAGGTATCTGTGTAATCCATGTGTAAAACTCTTAGATGAGAGATATGATTTGTCCTCGTGTGTATGAAGTCATGCTCATTGCTTCCCAATAAGTACTTATAGAAACTGACAGGCAACGGCCATGCTTCATTTTACTCCTGGCAACAGTCATCTGATACTCAACATCGGGCCCCAACTATTCATTTTGTTGCTGTTTTCATCTTGATGTCATCTGGCTTAAATCTTATAGTATCCTATCTAACACATATTTATTAGTTACCTAATCCTCTGAAAAGCAGAAACGATTGGTCTAGATGTTGAGGACAAAAGAAGACATCACTTTCCCTCCTTCAACCTCTTCATTACATTGTTTCCTTCAAAACCACCAAAGTCTTTGCATTTACCTTACCAACTAAAAAAGAGCATCACCTGAATTTTTTTTCATATGATGTTTTTTAACTCTTAGTAACTGGGTTCCTCATACCCTCTTCCTGTCACACAGGACCTATATTCTAGTATGATATAGCTGGAACAATTGTGACTGACCATACATGCATCATTTGCTGCCAATGGCCCAATGGTTCTTCACACTTTGATTCCTACAATCTCCTCACATGACAGCTGTAAAGTCATTAGAATGCCCAGGCTGCTACTTGACAGTCCATGCCCGCACGTGAGACAGCAGGTGTTCTCCTCTAAGACCCCAGCTTGAGGTTTGTACCTTTTGGAAAGAATATTCTGCCCCATGAGACCACTCTGAATAGCTTATCTACAGAGATGGTGTAGCAATATATGCCACCTACCTAGTAAAACAGTTGTTCCCAAAGGGAAAACTTCCAAACAGGCAATCCTTTTATTTTCCCCCCAAGCTTCAATTACCTTTATCATTATTTCAAATCAGTGGTATGTTATACACCATGTATGACTTTTACTGCTACAAGAATATGGGACCTAGTTCTTCCAATTCCACACAATCTATGTCACTTATTCTATAGGTTTTTTTTTTTCCTTTAGAAAAATTAAATACATAATAAGTCACAAACTGAAGTACCCTTTGCAAGCTGCAGGATTGAGAAAGACAGTTGCTTTCTTGACTTGAGCATTGGGAGGAATGAGTTGGTTGCCAAACACCTAAAAAGGAAAAAGGAAATGTTTTCAATAAATGTCCCTTTTTTTTTTTACAGCTAGTGATCATATATATTCTTTTTTTCTAAAAGATTTTACTTCCAGCAGATATTTTACTTTAGAGAAAAAAGCATTCATTCATAATCTTACTAACAAAACATCATAAAATAACAAAAACATCTCACTTAATGACAGTAACCTCAATTCTGTATTAGAATAAAAACCCTGCTTCACCTACCACAGGCTAAGTATCTTTTCTCTATTAAATATAGCATTTTACAAACACATTACCTACTAAGAAAGAAGTTTAACTGAGGTGTCATTAGTTTTCACAGCATAAATTTTTGTCTCCAACTTATTACTAAGATGTTTCATGAAAAATCTATATTACCAGTTGGTTTTTACATTTCATCACAGACTAAACCCACTTCTCAAAAAGTCCTTCTCTCCATCAGCTGTAAGGATGAGCTCAAATCAAGAAGCAGAGAACTAGGTGTGAGGATTCAAAGTGTGAACTAAGTAACAGCTACTGCTGTGGTATCCACACTGGAATAGACAGTCAATGAAAAGAGTAAGGCTATGAAAACACCAAAAGTTAAAAAGTAAGGTCTTAGATGGTAGGAAGCAAGTTTGGGCCAAAGCAGCAATTTTTTTTAAATTTTTGTTTATTTTTATTTATTTATTTGAGAGTGACAGACAGAGAGAGAAAGAGGCAGAGAGAGAAAGAGGCAGAGAGAGAGAGAGAGAGAGAGAGAGGAGAGTGGGCGCACCAGGGCTTCCAGCCACTGCAAACGAACTCCAGATGCGTGCACCCCCTTGTGCATCTGGTTAAAGTGGGTCCTGGGGAATCGAGCCTTGAACCGGGGTCCTTAGGCTTCACAGGCAATCGCTTAACCGCTAAGCCATCTCTCCAGCCCAAGGCAGCAAAATTTTAATAGAGAGGAATAAAGAAAAAATGGAAAAAGGACATTATGCAAAGCTATTATACTATATATACAACCAATTCTGAATCTACTACCCCCAGTAGTCTATTCTCACCATTTATCCGTGCTTAAAAAAATAAAAAAATAAAATAAAAACGTGTTTCCTTCTGAACACTATTTTGTAAAAAGTACTGATTCACTGTCTTTCTGTCCTGTTTTCACTCTTAGAACTTAATATTTTGCCACCAAATCTCCAAATGTTATAATTTGTTCTTTTTCTATCCATACTGTCTTGGAATGTGTCCAGAAATGATTCAATTACTAGAGCTCTCTGGCCCACCAGATTTCAGAACTATATATAGCACTAGATTTTCCCCCCTTGTCCATATTTCAGTCTTTAGAACTCTTAACAGTATGTGAAATTTAAGTCTCAAATTCATAATAGATTAAGGAATATATGTGAAACTATACCATGAGATTAAAAAAATCATTCAAGAAGTTAGACTAGGGGCTGGAGAGATGGCTTAGTGGTTAAACACTTGCCTGTGAAGCCTAAGGACCCCGGTTCGAGCCTCGATTCCCCAGGACCCATGTTAGCCAGATGCACAAGGGGGCGCACGCGTCTGGAGTTCATGTGCACTGGCTGGAGGCCCTGGCGCGCCCATTCTCTCTCCCTCTCTCTATCTGCCTCGTTCTCCCTCTGTCTGTTGCTCTCAAATAAATAAATGAAAATAACAAAAAAATATTTTTTTAAAAAAAAAAAAGGAAGTTAGACTATAAAGAGAAGGCTACAGTAAGGAGAGAAAATACTAAAGGAAGCTTGTTCCTGGACAAGCAACACTGGATGAAATGCCGAACAGAAGCAGAGGCTTTCACCATAAATAGAAAAAAGGAGGATATTTGGAGCAGGAATTATCTCAAATTTACTATTAAAGTTTATTTGATAGTTTTCTTGATTTGATCATTATACACTGCAAATCAAAGTATAGTACTGAGCCCCATAATTAGGTATAATATCGTGCCAATTAAAAATAATCTAGGTCTGGAGTAATGGCTCAGTGGTTAAAGTGCTTCCCTGAGAAGCCTAAGGACTCATGTTCAACTCTCCAGGTCCCATGTGATGCAAGACACACAACGATACAAGTGTGCAAGGTCGCACATGCACACAGGGGGAGCACACATCTGGCATTTGACTGCAGGGCTGGAGGCCTTGGCACACCCGTTCTCTTGCTCGCTCTTTCTGTCTCTCTCACTCTTACATTTAAAAAAAAAAAAGGCAGTCTATTAGGCTTTTCTCAAAAAAAAAATTTTTTTTATTTATTTTTTTAAGGTAGAGCCTTACACTGCAGTGTAGGCTGGCCTGGAATTCATTATATAGCCCAGGGTGGACTCAAACTTGTGGCAAGTATCCTGCCTCAAACTCCTGAGTACTGGAATTACAGGTGTGAACCACCACACCTGGCTTTACTCTTTCTTTTTAAGTGTGCTTGAATTGATTTTAAAATAACTTGAAATCATATGACTGTACATTTAAGCAAAAATAAAATCAAATTCTTAAGACAGATTTAGAACAGTTAGATATCAATCATTAAAGAGAACAATTTATTAATTTATGAACACTGTCACTGTGATCCATAAAAGCATGTCAAAAACAAACATGAGGTTTGCCACCCCTTCTACTAAATTCTTTATCCTTTTGTCATTTTTAACTTGCATGTTTCTGGCATCATACACTTAAGTGGCATAACAAAACGACAACCAAGTCACAGAAACTAATCTGCAGGGTATAATGTACAAATGGAGAACAGAGCAAAATTAGAGTCTTAAATTTGAAAGGATTTATAGTTTAACTATAATTAATACAGCCAGCTAAATGAATGCTTAAACAAAATCCTACAGGACTGGAGTAACAGTGTGCATGGAACAAATCTGTGTGATAAAGAGATGGGCTTTAAAACTGGGAATCAACAATTTTAAGAAGATTTGACTTTTGGAGGGAACACCTGTTCTGAACCAATACCCTTGGGGGTTATTCAACCAGCAATGACTCCGGGTTTGGCCAGATCTTCTAGAATAACTGCAAACATGAGAAAATTCCCAGCTCTCAGCCAATCCAGTTAGGTGTTCTTGGGAGCCATCCAGAAGTAAACAAGTCTAACAGGGTGGGCGTTAGCAGTGCTCTCCACCAGATGCTTAACTTCTACCCGTTCTAATCAGGAGCTGGCTCTCAGCCTGATTCCTCTCCTGATGGAGGGAAAATAGCCAAACTGCACTGATGCAAGACCCTGTATAAATCCCCGGAGTAGCTGTGTTTCCTGCACTGTGAAGATAAGAGGAGTTTTAATTTTATCACAGGAAACAGTGTTACCTGAGCTTCTTGACAGGCTGCTCTCCTTAGCAGGTTATCACTATCAAAGCAAACAAAAGAGAACCAACATTAGCTTTCACAGCAGATTAAAAGCCAAACAAAACTCGTGAGTTAGAAACTGCAAGTGAAGATTTCTTATAGACCTGATAACAGGTCATGAACACATTTCAAAAACATCAAAATGAAACTTTGTGTTAAGTATTCCCATATTATGGTGGGTAGAATAATGTCCCTGACCCCCAAAATGTCCACATCCCAGAACCTGAGGACATGTGACTGTACAGGGCAGACATGATATTGCAGATGTGATCAAGCTTAAGACTTGAGACTCTGAAACAGGGAGGGTACCATGTTATCCCCTAGATACATCACTCCATACAGTCCTAAAGCAGAAACTGCTTTCCAGGGTAGAGCAGGCATGACTCTGGAAGGATGGCACTTGCCAGCCGTGAAGGTGGAGGGGCCTGTGAGTCCAGGAGCACGGCAGCCTCTCAAAGCCAAAAATCCCTGAAAGCTTATTCCCTAGAGCTCCCAGGATTGGCAGACCTTGCAGACACTTGTATTTTAGCCCATTGAGGCCTTTCTATACTATTAATCCATTAAATATAAAATAAATATTAATTCTACATTTAAGCCACTAGGTTTATTTAATTTATTAGGCAACAATAGAAAACTAATAAATGTATCTTGGATTTTTCTCATACAGTGGAAATTACTCAGGTTATTTGCCTAAAATAAGTTGATGTTTAGCTGCTACTGCTAATATTTTATCAAACCCTAACCCATTTTTATGTCACCATCAGAGACTCATGCATATCATAAATGGAATTTTTGTTAAAAGGCAAGATTTTGACTTCAAAAAATGAAAGCATTCTGTCAGAATACATCATCTATTTCATAGAAAGGTCTCCAAATGTGTCATCAGAGCACTCTGAATGGCTCTGGTTGCTTTCAAGGCCCAGAATCTTTACCTCATTTGAGTCTGTTCTCATGCAAATTGCTGGTACTACCCAGAAAACAGCTAAGAAAATTAATACCCAGAAAAAATGACCAATGACCAATGGGAAGGAAAAACTATTAAAAGGAAAAAGGGTTTTATTCTTTTCCTAAGTATATTCTCCTCCTACACATTCTTCATACCATCAAAGACTTTGGATTTTGCATATTCAGAATAATTTCAACTCTGATTTGAATATTTAAGGATGAATAAGAATAAAGGAAAATAAATAATCTATGGCTTTGCAACAGCTGTATTCAATGGCTGCCTGATAGCTTATTTACCATAGCCAGGCTGCAGAGCACCACTAAAATGGTGAACAATATGAAGCCCCAAGATAATATGTCACTAAAATTAAGAAGGCACTGGGACCTTAAAAGCCTATATTGTATAATAAGAGCTCAGGAAAATTGATCCTTTATGCAGTCTGGCTCATGGGGGAGGGGAGTCCTGGCAACTAGACTCACTCTTGCTTTACTCACCCAGGCCCAGAAGACAGGGGAATTGTGCTGCCTTCCCCTGCCCAATCCAACACTTGCAAGTATGTTCTGCTTTTCTCCTTTCTTTTCATCTCAGATCTCTCTAGGGAATCATTCCAATATTAGCAACTCATATACTATGAGGTCAATTCAGGGTGTAATATTCACATGTTTAAAAACAGTATGTTGGGCTTGTGGGATGGCTTAGTGGTTAAGGCATTTGCCTGCAAAGCCAAAGGACCCAGGTTCAATTCCCCAGGACCCACATTAGCCAGATGCACAAGGGGGCGCACATATCTGGAATTCATCTGCAGTGGCTAGAGGCCCTGGTGCGCTCATTCTCTCTCTCCCCGCCTTCTCTGTCAAATCAATAAAAAATACAATAAAATATTTTAAAAACAATATGTTGATAACCCTTTGCAGCTTACTTGACATTCTGCAGTCATTATCTGGTGTACAAAGTAGGGGTGAAGCACTGAACCCACAGTCACCTCTGAGTTTTAAAGTATTACTGGGTTCTTTGTAGCAATGTGTACATGGTCATGAAATCTCCTCTGGCCTGGGCAAACTTCCACCCAGCTCCCACACCCAACTGGAAATATGCTTCCTGCCTCTTGTGCCTGCATTCAGCCAACCTTCTGTTTTTAATGATGGGTAAAAGCTGCAGACTGGTCTCTCCAACCCCCCTCATTTCCTGTACAGCTTTCTTCCAGGTTCCTCCCACTATACAGGACAGAATTTTAAAGGACACTGGCTCCTCTGGGTGATGAGCAGAGAACATCATCCTTCCTTTGTTTTATCCATATAGACTCCCAGGCACTAGCTAAAGAAAGTCCCCCCAAAAGTGTATGAGAATATGTGGTAGAAACTTGGATCACTTTTTCCCTAAATTCTTGCTAGAAGTAAAATGTGGATGGCTTCCCAGTGAGTAACTGTATTAAAGATCTGAGGTCTCTTGAGTTTATTAATACAGCTTGATTTATAGGAGTGCTCTTCAAAAGCGAAAGAATTTGACTTTAATGTGCCAAATGGAATCCGCTGCCAATGCCATCTGTGAGAAAGCCAAAATGTCCACAAAATTAGATCCCACATAAGAAATCTCCATTATGATCATATTCAGCTTTAATACCCAAATGGTCTAAACCACCCTGATTTTATTCTCTGAAACAAACTATTTTTAAAAGTCAAACAAATTCTCAAAGAAAAAGTTTCTTGCATTAAGATACAGCAGTCCCTTGGTATCCTGAAAGGACAGGTTCAAGGAACTCCTTCCTCAGTGACCAAGTCATCACTCAGAATATTTAAAACTAGGGAAACACTATATATGCAAGTGGCTGTAATACTATACTGTTAGGGACTGATAAAACAATCTATACATGTTCAACACTGGTGTGTGGTAGTTTAAATGTATATCACCCAACAGATTCAGGTATTTTAATTTAAAAGGTAAGTGGGGGCTGGAGAGATGGCTTAGTGGTTAAGGTGCTTGGCTACAAAGCCAAAGTACCCAGGTTTGACTCCCCAGAACCCACGTAAGCCAGATGCAAAAGGGGGTGCATACTTCTGGAGTTCATTTGTAGTAGCTGGAGGCCCTGGTGCCCCCATTCTGTGTGTGTGTGTGTGTGTCTGTCTCTCTACCTACCTATTTCTATATATCTCTCTAAAATAAAAGTAAAAAAAAAAAATCTTTAAAAAAAAAAAGGTGGCTGGAAGAGATGTCACTGGGGGTGGATCTGAGTTCTAGCCTAAAGGTATGCAGAGTGCTTGAGCTCTGCTGGGTTTTTGGTTTTTTTTTTTTTTTTTTTTTTTAAGTATTTGTCAGTTTACTTGACAGAGGCAAATAGAGAGAGAATGGGTGTGACAGGGCCTCTAGTCACTGCAAATGAACTTCAAACACACACACCTCCCTGTGCATCTGGCTTACATAGATACTTGAGACTCAATCCTGGTAGGCTCCGCAATCAAGTGCCTTCACCAACCTCTAAGCCATCTTTCCAGCCCTTGCCTGCTATTTTGCTGCTGGTTTTGCTGTGCTGGTGGTGGTGGCTGGGTGACTGTGGCTCTCTGCTTGGATGTATGAAATGCAGCCCACTTCTAGCCGCCATCAATGGACTGCCCCGGATCTATAAGCTTCAAACGAAACCCTTCCTTTCATAAACTATGTCGGGTTTGCACGTTCATCCCAATAGCTTGGAGCTGACTACAACAAGGTGTAACTTTTTTCTTAATACTTTATATTGGTAGCTGTGAGAATATATAGATGTAAGATCTGTTGATAGGGGTGGCAACTAGATTCTGATAGTCTACAGCAAGCTCTGAAAACTACCTAAAGATTTTCCAAAATGTTTCAGCAACTATAACTGTGGTAGAACAGAAAATAAGTTAGCATATATAAGGTGATTAGTTACTATGTGGTAGGTATGTACCAACTGTTTTCACAAACTTTTAATCTTTGTAACTATCTTGCAAGCAAGAAATTAACACATAAAATAGGATGCTCTCATTTTTGCAGATAACAAAACTAAAGCTCAGACAGAAAATGACTTGCCCAAAAGCACAGTGTTACTGAGTGGTAAACAAGTGGAATCTAGGCCAACCTGAATACACACATGCCTTACAGCTTCTTCTTTGTCACAGCAGGCAATACTGAATGGGCAAACACTCGTTCAGATGCAGACTTGATAGCACAGCTACAATATTATCTTGCTTCCTCATAAGGTAACTTTTCTAATCCACATTCATATAAAGAGTTCAAGTACAAGAAAAATCCCCAAAGTAGTTGGTGAAACAATCTCAGAATGCTAGGCACGGTATAATGAACAGGACATGATCCTCCCCGTGAAGAAGCTGAGATGAAGTGGCAAAGAACAGCTACTATTCCTATGATGGAATGGTAACAAGTGCATTTGGTAAGTAGTATGTCAGAATAGGAGTCTGGGCTATGCTGGTGAATAAGCTCAGCATTCCCTGGCCTTGAGAATCTTGTAGTATAGAAAGGAAGAAGACAGTTCAACAGGTGACTACAGTACAATTTGTCTTTCTATGTGCTACATAAAAAAGAGCACAAAAGGGCTGGAGAGTTCACTTAGTGGTTAAGGTGCTTGCCTGTGAAGCCTAAGGATCCAGGTTCGATTCTCCAGGTCCCATGTAAGCCAGATGCACAAGGTAGCGCATACATCTGGAGTTCGTTTGCAGTAGCTAGAGGGCCTGGTGTGACCATTTTCTCTCCCTCTAATAAATACATGAATAAAAAATATTTTAAAAAAAAAGAGCACAAAAGGGGAGCATCTCTCCTGCCTCTGAGGGAATAAGAGAAAGCTCTATGCAGGCAGAGACACTAAAGCTGAGATGAAGGGGAGAAAGCAAATAAAAAGCATTCGGGCAAATATGGGAGCAGAGGGCTCAGTGGGTGCTGCACAAGCCTAATGGCCTGAGTCTGGACTCGCCAGAACGCATCTAAAGCCAGATGTATAGAGCAAACATCTGTACTCCAGCATACCTATGCTGAGGAGGGAAATACAAACAGAAGAATCCCAAAGCTTGTGGACCAGCTAGCCTGGCAAGTGCAACAGAAAATACCAAGAGAGATCCTACCTCAACAACAAGGAGGAGGCTGGGGAAATGGCTTAGTGATTAAGGCACTTGCCTACAAAGCCAAAGGACCTAGGTTTGATTCCCCAGGACCCACATAAATCGGATGCACAAGGAGGCACATGCGTCTGGAGTTTGTTTGCAGCAGCTAGAGGCCCTAGTGTGCCCATTCTCTCTACCTCTGCTTCTCTCTCTCTCTCTCAAATAAAAATAAAAATAAAAATAAAAACAAGGTGGAAGGCAAGGTGATACTCAAGGTTGTTCTCTGACCTCCACACATGTGCCGAGTGCATGCCCATTCATACACATGAACACACGTACATAATAAGTGCACACACGCAGTACACTAAGGAATTTGAACTTTATCCTCGGGGTCATAAAGAACCATTAATAAAAGAACTGATGTGCTGAGATTCAGGCTCTATAGAGATCGTTCTGGCTGCAGCCTGAAGGCACCAGGCTAAGGCAAGACTCAATGGGAGAAGACCGGGGAGGCGCCACCAACACTGCAGGCCGGGGACAATGACTGAAGCTGGGACTGTGGCAGCAGGCCCCAGAGAAGCCAGACTCCGCAGTTACTCCGCAGGTAAACATTCAGGGTGACCTGAAGAGAGCACCCAGAGACTGTGGCCACCTCCTGCAACGAGCAGCGCTCAAAGATGGACTGAAATAAGAATTACTGGTGTAGAGAGATGGCTCAGTGGTTACATGCACTTTCTTGAAGTAGGAATTACAGATATAGAAGAGAACCAAGTTTAGATCTGGCTCTATCAACCATTCAGAAAACAAAAAGAAGCCAGGTGTAGAGGCCTAGGTCAGAAATACAAGGCTACAGTGGCAGGCAGCACTCGGCTAAATGGCACGAGGAGAGTGGGTCAGATTTCCACAAGTAGGTGAGGAATAGAAAAAGAAGGGGCATCCTGAGCACTGGCACACGAACAACCGCCACCCAATGAACCTCAAGTAAACCGAAATTCCATTCATGTGGAAGTCAGAGGAAAAGTCTAGTGGAGAATGTAGGAGTAAGGCTAAGTTTTCCCTATTTTCTATTATTCATTTGATGTTGCATTTTCACTCAAAAAACTACATGTTTTGCTGCTCCTAAAAGACACTGGAAAGGATTTGTTTTATCCCTCCCTTTTAATCCAGAGGCTTCTAATTTCTAGATTAAAGAAATTAAGAATTAAATCTGAAATGTTCCCATAAATTCATGATTTGAGCACTTGGTGCCAGTTCACGGTGCTCTTCGGAAGGCTATGCAACCGTTGCAGTTAGCTTCTTGTTGTTGCGACAAACACCTGACCAGAAGCAGCTTCTGGGAGAAAAGGATTTATTTCAGGCTACGGAGTCCAGGGGAAGCTCCACCATGGCAGAAGCTGGCTCACTTCCACACATCCACAGCAGAGACATCACCAACACCAGCAAGCACCAACAGCCAGGGCTGAAGCTAGCTCTCCACACACCTACTGGAGCCAGACTCAAGATCCACCCCCAGCAACCTACCTCCTCCAGCAGGGCTTCACCTGCAGAAGGCTTAAATAGGAAGTTAATCAAAAATACCAGAGTCTATGGGGACATACATTTACATTAAAACCATTACAGGAACCTTTAGAGGGTAAAGAGTATCCAGCTGAAATAGTTCACTAGGGGTTGGCCTGGGAAGGTTATACCTGACCAGTGGGCTATACTCTCTTCCCACCTGATCCGCCACCATGTGAGTTCCACCACACGTTCCCACTGCCATAGACCAAGCCACTCTCACCACCATGCCTTCCCCACCATGATGCAGAGTAATCCTATGAAAATTGCGAGCCAAAATAATCCTTTCTTCCCTTTCTATTAGGTAGTTTGGTTACAACAATGAAAAGTAACTGATGTAACTTTGGAGTAAAAGGGGTGGAGACAAAGACAATACTACCCATGCCTCGCTTCTCCACACACAGAATTGCTTGTCTTATCATGCTTGCCTTTCTGAATTTAAAAACTTCTTAAAATTATGGATAATTTGCCATTTTCTCTTATACAACCCACAACACACTCTTGTAGATAGAGGGGACACAATGAAAACATGCTAATCAGTACAAATATTTGAACAGGAAAATTGACTATGTTCAGAAGGAAGAATTTTGTCCTGGAAGGAAAAACGAAGGTTATTCTTGGTATGAGTGTCTGGCATTCTGTAACCAGCAGAGCAGCTGGGACAGTGCTCAATGAAAGAGTAAGAGTCACTGTGGGGCAGTACAGGCTGAAAAGTCCAAACTGTCATGGCAAGCTTGCAGGTCAGGAAGAGCTCAGGGTGCTTGTGCTTACACATGTGTCTGTGCAGGGTGTAATGAATCTAGTACCCTTGAAAATCTAGATGAGGAATTCCTCTTGGTATATCAGGAAGCGTAAACAGTTCCCGTGCAGGATAGACTCTGAGTCTGGTGTTGCTGAAAAAATTCCAGACTGCTAATGAGTCAAAAATCTGAGCATGAACCACAAACCCTAATATCAAACACACAAAGTAACTCTATCCAAGTTGCAAGCCCATGCTTTTCTCACTACACAGGCTGCTTCTGGGAACTGATGTTAAATGCAATTTACAAGAGGTGCTCCAAAATATAGTGATATCAGAAAGGGTCCCCAAAGAGCAGCGCGGTGCTGAAATGAAAGTTCTTTGACAGAAAGAAATTAGAATCCTCTGGATTAGAAAATGAAAAAAATATCCGCTAATGACACTGCCCGAAGCTTAAAAGCGTATGAACAAGCCTGCTATGACAGGTAATAGGATGCTCTCAATTTATTCCAAGACATAAATGTTTTATTTATTACTGTAGGACTGCAAAATAAGATAAGTTGTTATTTCAATAACAACTTTACATGGAGAGAAAGATCACATGGATCCATCTTATTTCCCAAGAAGGACATTTCCCCTCTGGTCTAGAGGCAAGTTGTTCGACAATGCCTACCACCAGCTCTCCCTTGGTGCCTGAAGATGTAGTCTTTGCAGTGCACCAAACAGACCGCAAGTTTGGATGCTTATGCTGGCCCAGGCTTCCTAAGATAATTAATCATCACATTGCCAGTGGCTCTGCCCACCGGTTGTCCACGGAACAGCGGGGATGGAGTGGAAATGACAGCAAAGGAAAAAATGAATCTTAGAGATGTGAGAACGGAGGGAAAAGACTTTTTTCAAACTATACATTACAAGCCCTCCTCATGCCCCAGACCCTCCTCCCAAGCAGGGAATGACTACTGCAGAGCTTCTGTTATTCACAGGAACACAGTGACAATCTCTACCTCAGAAAAAGACACCTGATCCAGTGCAAGGAAACGCAGCCTGCTGGGGAAGACTGCTTAATCTCCCCTCCCAAATGAACACAAGTTGGCTATGACGAAGCAGGCCGTGCAACAGGCCAGAAAGAACATCAGGGCAGCAAGGCGAATGTGAAAGATCTTGAAGAGAGCCGCAAGGCCTTCTATTCTGGCCTTTCTATTTAAGTAAAGGATGTTAGTTTTTCCTGTTCTCAGGACCTTCTTGTGAGAGGCTACCTGCTACCAAGGACGTTTACATCTTCTAAGCTCTCTCAAGCACAAGACGATAAAGAAGCTTCCTACAGTTGTGAAAGCATAAGGGGCCAGGAAGAAATTCCATTAACAACCCCACACTAAGTGGTGACTGTCTTCACTGCAGTGCTCCCTGCAGGACGTAACAGAGAAGAAAGACACCAAGGAGAGCGACACGGGTAAAGACTGGCATCAAAATCCAGCATTCAAGTTGCTGAGTGAAACTTTAGCAGAAGCATAAGAAACTTAACAAGTTCTACCCACCAATGTAAAGGACAAAGGCCTGGTCTGGTGAAAAGTCAGGAATTTGGGGGTCAAATGTCACCTCACCTCTGACATTTTTTTAACAATAGGATAAAGCAGCCATGGCAAGAATTATTTGCTAAAACTAAAGATACAGGAAGGGAGAAGCTTCTACTTAGCAATGACATTAATTAAATGACTGTGAGGAAGGAGGAGCAGGTGTCACAAATAAATCGACAGTGAACAGTACTCCTGATAAGCCGGCCAAAATCCATAACCCATGCAATGCACAAAGTTTGCTCTTCACCCACAGTTATGAATTCCCCCCACCTCCGCTGAAACAGGGGTGCCTGAACCCTTACCGACGTTCTAAGGTTCGCAACCCCTGTCTCTACTATCTGTCTTTGTTTGTCGAGGTATGTGAAGGACCCAGAAACTAAATGATGCCATGACAGGCTTCAGTAGAGCGCTGCCCTGGTCAGGCCTGAGTTACAAGTTTCAGCTTCAACAGAGAAACAAAGGGGCAGCTGCCCTGCCCCCTGCCCAGGACACCTGAGACTGGCCAAAGACTCCCTGTCTCGACCATTCAAAGTACATACAAATGTTCTTTACTGCTTGTTGCTTAGTTACCTAGCTCCTGCCGCCAACCTTGCCTAAGAAATCATCCAATCATGTGCCCATTCCCTACTTCTTTGTTCAAATCCCTATAAAAAAAAAACCTTCCCCCCTGCTGCTCGGGGCTCTTGTAGGGACCCACTGAGTTGGTGAAGACAAGAGACAGAGCTTAAGCCTGAAAATAAAGCTCCTTGCTCTTGCATACGTGTTTGGTTCTCCTTGGTGGTCACTGGGGGCGCCGAGAACTGGGCATAGCAGTATGAAAGCCAAACAGCAGCCAGAGCAAACAAGTCCAAGCTTGATTTCCTAGAAATCTAAGGTGTTAAGGTTACAGGGCTCTTTACAAAGTGTCTAGTCTAGTGCTTCTCAGTCTCTCGTGACTCATCCTGATCTCCATCAATCAAGTGACAATGCAGAGTAACAAAGGTCACTATCTACGGCCCTGATTCCCATCTGGGCAAGACACCACCCCCCCAATACATACACTTTGTAAGTCCCAACATCAGGGCCCAGGTGATTTTGTTATGTTCTGTTCATTTAAGCAGCATTTTGTAAACTTTTTTTTCAAGCTTCTACAAAAGTAACTTATCATTTTACTTTGAAGACATTTCTGGCCCAGGGTTTTGCCCACTGTTATAAGTCATTATCCTGATTCTCAACATGGCATTATTTCCATCAATACTCTTCTACAGACATCCTCAGATGACAAAAATGGAATCAATCAAGCCCTGGCCAATGTTTGATCAGTCAACAACTTCATACTTTTTCACTGCACTGGTATGAAAGTAGCATCATATTCTTTATCATTCTTAAAAGTGGGCTTAGGGAAAAGCCCAGTAAGTCAGTTCATAACTTTAATTCATTAATCAAAACCACTTATCAGTCAAAGAATGAACTCTGGCCTTGATGGAAAGGCTTCAACTCTAACAAAATCCAAAGGCTACATTGAATAGCTCTAGTTAGACACCTAATCTTTCTCACTCTGGAGTAAGAAAATACAAAAACCACCCTTTTCCAATCTTATTATCAGATCCCAGGCACTTGGCTACACTTGTATGGAGCAATATATTACTAATGAATACTTCAAGTACCTCCTAATTTCTCAGGTTTTCTCCTCACAGTCTATTCCCCTTTCTGGACAGGACAGGAAATTACCTAACAAAGGATGACCTTCCCTAAGGGCTCTTCTATAACTAAGCTAATCATCTGGGCCTGCTGGGCAGGAGGAGCTCCATTCACCAGAGGATGGTTGTGAGGTTTATCCTTATAACCTACTGAACAAGAGAAATGGACCCAAGAAGGCTTTATCTTTCAAGTTCTTCCTCTCTTTTTAGAACACAAAATTACTTTTTTATTCTTTTACTGTAGCCTCGGGGTCCCACAAAATATTGTTTTCTCTTCCTTCCCCACCATCCTACATTCACAGAAGCACAGCTTACTTGGTTGAGTTCTTTAATGCTGGGGAAAGTCCCCATCTCTGGCTGGCGGCCATATTTCTGCTGAGGCCTCCTGTGCCAGCAGTGGGGAAGCTTTGAAGCCACTGCAGCACACCCTCTGGACTGAACAGCTACAGCACAGCCAGGAACTAATCACCCTAAGAAGATAGTTTTCATGGCTTCTTCCATTTTTCTAACTTCTCTTCAACTCTTCATATTTACCCCATAATCCATTTTAAACATTCTATTCCAGATACATTGGTTGTATACAGTAGGAAACATTAACTTTACTCAACAATCAAAACACTAACTTCCTCAGTTCTACTTGTTATTATGCATTTGCAAATGCCATTATAAGTAAATACATATTGAATCTCAGTTATGGACAAGGCATTCAAGTATATTTGCAGAGAAAAAGGGGGGGAAAAGCACTACCTAGAGATGATGAAAGCATTCAAGAAGAAAAGTATAGGATGAGTCAGACCCTTCCTATCTCTTTCTAAAAGTTCTCTACCAACAGACTCCATGAAATGGTATTCTCTCTAGGTTCCAGGCTAAATAACTGATCTGATCAATTAGACTACTACCATCAATATTTTGCTGTGCTAAAACATGAACTATTTGAGATATTGGTCACTACCTAGACAGGTGCTACTTTAACATCAGCCACAATTATTCCCTCTACAGTCCTTGGAACAACTAAAATTACTAAAAATCCGCCCAAAACATGTGATACCAACAAGACAAACTACAACCTAAATATACCTCCTGCCTTCATTCTTAGCTCCCACCCCCAGAGATAACATATAAAAGTTGCTTTTCTCATTGCTGTGACCAAATACCTGACAAGCACCAGTTTAAGGGAGGGTTTCTTTTGGCTTTCAGTTCAAAGGGATACAGCCCATCACAGCAGCAGTAGCTGGAGGCAGCTGGTCACATGGTGTCCATAATCAGGAAGCAGAGAGCCATGAATGTTTGGGTTGCTTTCTCCTCTTCATTCACTCTGGGACCCCGGTGCATGGAATAGTACCACCTACAGTTAGGGTGGGTTGTCCCACTTCCATTAACCGAATCTAGAAAATCCCTCGCAGATAGGCCCAAAGATTTGCCTCCTAGGTAATTCTAGATCCTGTCAAGTTGAAACATTAACAATCACAGGGAATAAAATTGAGGGTTTTTTTTTTTTTTTTTTTGCAAAACAAAAAAAAGACAAAGAAATCTGTTTTCCACATAATCTAACAAAGGAGTTGAAAGGAAAGGGAATATAATTAAACTTCATTGTATTTATGGGGGGGGGGGAAGGTTCCTCTATTCCCTATCAAATCTGGGCTGACAAGCATGTTATTTAATTGCCCATAAATGAGCTTCTTTAAATAGCACCCATTAATACCCCAATTTCAGCATCAGCTTGAGAATAGGGGATGGGGGAAGGAACTTTGAAATGGCTAAAAAAAAGCAAAACAAACTGCTTTCTTAAAAATTCAATAAGATCTGAAATTAGGAGAAGCCATAGGGGGAATAAACCTCCAACCATCCATCAGCTGGTGAGGCAACAGCTAGCAGCCAGTGCCCTGACCCCTGCCAGCCAAGCCAGAGACTAACTGAACAGATGTCAAGGTAAAGCATTTGCACTGTCAGAGCCCCAGAGACACTGAATGCCAAGGCACAAGATGTTTCTGACACCATAATCTGTACCAAAAGATGAGTCTAGTCAAGTGTACCTCATGCATAATTTAGCCCTGGCATCTAGCACATTCCCCAAGCACATCCTGCCAGGGTCTCAAATTTACCATACCTAAAACAGAATGTAAGACCTCTCCTCAAACCAATTCTCTTTGACAGTTTCCTTTTTTTATGTATCACCAATTATCCTAGTCTTAAAGCCAAATCAGAAAAACAAAAAAGCTGCCTCCTATGTTCCTCTGCTTCAGCAGGATACACGGTCAATCGGCTCTTACTGACAGCTAGCATCTGCCGAGGGCTACTTTAGGCACAAACAGGCACATCATCTGCCTCCCTTCATTCAATTCTTGCAATTCAGTTGCCATACAGATTACCCCTCTTATGAGGATAAAGAACCGAGGCTCAGGGGTTACACGGCGCAAGTAACTTGACAAGGCCACATAATACATAGCTAATAAGTAACAGAACTGAAACCAGCAAGTCAATGCTCCAGCTCATAGGCTCTTCAGAGTTATACTTCCCAATGAGCACCTCTCAAGCTTCAATGTGCTTTACACAGTCAGGTTATTTGGGGGTCTAGTTAACACACAGAGCAGGTTTGGGGCCAGGCTTGAGACTCTGCATTTCTACTGGTCCTAGGAGAGCTCAATGGTACTAGACCCTGGCCTACCCTGCAAGTAGCAAAACTCTAGATTCTGGATCTAACCCCTAGCAGACAATCCATAGGCGGGGTAAGGGCACAAATTAACTCACGGCTGAGGTCAGGACAAGGCACGTCAGGCAACACTGAAGGCCACAGGCACGCACGCACACACACAGTAGAGATATTCTAATACTGGTTTATAAAATAAAAGGAATATGAAAAACTATGATGAATACCATATCAATTATAAATAAAGTCAGGATGAATCTCTGGCCCCAATGTGACTCTGCAGTGTGGAGTAGTACATACAAGCTATCTTGCAAACCTAGAGTATAAACCTACAGAGCCCATGAAGTTAATCTATCAAACACTGTAACAAGCAAGGAATTACAGTTAAACTGGCAGAACTCTACAAGGATTTGGTCTGAGGGTCCAGTGCAGGTGCCCAGTCCAAATCATCTGCAAAATGACTAACCATATAAAATGCTGATGTTTGGGACTGGAGGGATGGCTTAGCAGTTAAGGTGTTTGTCTGCAAAGCCAAAGGACCCAGGTTTGATTCCTCAGTACCCTCGTAAGCCAGATGCTCAAGGGGGTGCATGTCTCTCGAGTGTGTTTGTAGTAGCTGGAGGCCCTGGAGCACTCATTCTCTCACTCTCTGTCTCTCCCTCTCTTTCTCCCTCTTTCTCTCTGTCAAAAATAAATAAAATGTTGATATTTGCTTGAGCTAGGTCATGTTACATTGAACTCATTACACTATTCTACATGTTAAAATTTTCCATGATAAAATTCTTTTTAGTTAATCCTTTCCTAAGGCATCTATAATATTTACTTTTGTACCCTTTGAACACATCTAGCACTAAGCTAGGTGCTATTTCCACTATGTATCCAGGGGTGTTATTGGTTCACTTAAATCTCATAGTAATGTTGAGATTTATTATACAGGTGAATAAAAGCAATGTTCCCTAAGCTCAAACAGCTTTCCTGAAATCAGATGCCCGGGAAGTGGTGAGAGTAAGACTGACCTGGAAACCCAGATGTTGAAGGACTATTATGACAAGCTCTCCTGTGATATACGGGCATGTCCTAAGACAACCTCAGCTCACAGTTCCTCACAGCTCTCATGGCACCTGAGACACAGTGGCCATTTTGAGTCATCCTGAGAAGCCAGGATCAGGACTACTTGAACTTGATTCACAGCTCTGATACACACTGCCTGTGTGACCTAGGCAAATACTGGCTATCTCTATTTCTTCACCTGAATGTGGCATTTAATGTCATGCTACTATGAGATCAATAACCACATCCTCCTCAAGTTACTAAGAAAATAAAAACGATGTCATAAATACTGAATCTTACAACCATGTCCAGCAAGGATAGTCAGTAGTTAAACGTTAACTACTGTGATCATTATTATTCAGTTCTCAATAAAACCGAACAGCACAGAGCAAACCCTGCAGGCAACCTCATGCAGGGGTTACCTTAATTTCTAAAAAAATATAAATAACCCGAGTGTGGTGCATGCCTTTAATCCTAGCACTTGGGAGGCAGAGGTAGGAGAACTGCTGTGAGTTCAAGGCTACCCTGAGACTACAAAGTGAATTCCAGGTCAGCCTGAGCTAGAGTAAAACCCTACCTCGGGAAACTGAAAAAAAATTATAAATAGCTATTTATTTTAATTTTTCAAAAAATTTCTTGACCTTAGAACTTGAAAGGAACCTCTCAACAACGCTTAGAAAGACCAGTATGTAAGAAGCATGATTTGTATTCATTTATGTGGAGGCAAAAATATTCAATATTAATAAAAACTTATGACAAGAATACCAGGAGTATGTCTAAAGAATAATTTGCTTTCTAAGCTTACTGGCATGGGATTTGTGGTAGCTGTGAAATCTTAAAACTCTTAATGAAAAGATACCAGGATTTCTAGCAAACATGTGAGGCTAGATACTCCACCAAAATGAATGAGAGGGGCTCAGGACACAAGCCGTGGTGGGCAGCAGAAAGTGCCAGAAGCTCTGAGCCAAAGGAGTGAGGTGCGAACGGGGAGTCAGAACACTGCCGAGCAGAGCCATCGCTACCTGCTGAGACAAGGGGCTGTTTCTCATAGCATTCACTGCCTGGTACCAGCAGCACTTTGTTTGAACTCCCAAAAATTATATAAAATTTACTCATACTATTAGCACTTAAGAAGTCTTATGTCTACACACTAAGCTACATGTTTTTACACTTGATATACTTAATCTTTCAACGATGCAATGAGATACTGTACCTATCCCCATTCCACGGATGAAGAATGTAAGGCTTTGAGAGCTTAGGGTCCACTTGCTAGCAAGTGTCACTACTGTCAGACTCGTGGCTACTAAAGGGGCTAGAAAGGCGTGAGAGAGATTCCAGGTAAGCTGCTGCTGTGATGAACGAGCAGCCAGGAACGTACTCTTCCCCGGGGACCTCAGAGAGCTCAAGAGCAGTTGAAGAGCAATAAGCAACACTTAAACTCTCTTTCCTCTCAGCACCCGGGGTCATTTCTCCTCCTCAGCTGCTCTCGGGAGCCGGGAGCCGAGCTGAGAGGCGTCCCCGCTGCTCCTGTCAACGACTGCAGCCTGCACTGGGGGAGATTTCATGAAGGGAAGGAAAAAAATTCACACACTTTCTTCTTTGAAACCTGGGAGAAGGGGAGAAAAAAAAAAGTAAATATTCTCAACAGAGAAAATTTATAATCTATGAACAATGGAAGAAAGCCTGCAAATAACTGCCTGACATCACAAGATGAGTAAGAGGCAGCAACTGAGAATAACATGAGTGAAAAAGGCCTTTCCTCCCGAATTGCTGTGATTTTTTTCTATTTACACAGAACCTCAGGAGAAGCAGGATCTGGGCTAGAGAAACACGATGGCCCCATGCCTTCCCTGATAGCGACGATGAGGCAGACATCACTGCAAATGTGCAGAAAGAGGAGGGAACTTGGGAGACATCAGCATTCAAGGGACAGACAAGCAAGAATACACTCTACTCACTGCAAAGGACATGGTCAGAGGCAACGGAATACAACAAAGACTGAAAACTACCCACGAGCCACTAAGAGCCCATCAGCGGTCTTGAAAGAGTAAGCTCAAATGACGGAACGGAAATGAAACGTGACTAAGCTGACCCTGCACGGAGGCAGAGCCTGCGAGCATGAGGCACACACTCAAAAAGGATCCGAGGGCTGGGAAGACAGCCCTCACCATGCAAGCCCAAGAAGCAGAACTCAAATCCCTAGACCCCACATAAAAGCCAGAAGCCATGAGGGGCTCCTGTAATCCCAACACGCCTAAGGTAAGACGGGAGGGGGGGGGGGGCAGTGACAAGATATTTCCCTGAAAACTCGGGACCAGCTAGCCTGGTGGATACAGCAATGAACAATGGAAGCTCCTCCCCCAAGTGAGGCAGAGGGCATGGGCTGACACCAGGAAGTTACTGTCTTGACCCCACACTAGCGCTGTGACACATTCACAGACAGGAACATGCATATTAATACGCACACACACAGCTCAAAGTTAAAAATAAATAAGAGGGCTGGAGAGATGGCTTAGCAGTTAAGCGCTTGCCTGTGAAGCCTAAGGACCCCGGTTCGAGGCTCGATTCCCCAGGACCCATGTTAGCCAGATGCACAGGGGGGCACAAGCGTCTAGAATTCGTTTGCAGTGGCTGGAAGCCCTGGCGCACTCATTCTCTCTCTTTCTATCTGCCTCTTTCTCTCTCTGACTGTCACTCTCAAGTAAATAAATAAAAATAAACCAAAAAAATTAAAAATAAATAAATAAGAAACATATTAAATGGTATGTATGTATGTATGTGTGCAGATAGATAGATAGATAGATAGATAGATAGATAGATAGATAGACAGACAGACAGACAGACAGACAGACAGACAGATAGATAGATAGATAGATAGATAGATATAGCAGGGAAAAGGCAGGGAGAGAAATAAATACACAGTTGAGTAAAGACATGTCCAAGCTAAGAGAGAAGCAGAAGTCTGAGCTAAGGATACAAGCGAGGGAGGAGTTAGTCAATGAGAAGAAGAACGGGGCGCAGAGGAGAGGCAGAGGACGAGGAGGAGAAGCCAGTGAGAGAGGAAGAGAGCATGACTCTGGAAGTCGGAAGCTCAGGAATTGCTTGAGTAGTCAACTGTCTCAAAAGCTGAGTGGACAAGATGAGAAATCAAGCTGGCGGAAGTAATGAAGAGTGACAGAAGACGGCATGAACAGGAAGGAAGAGGAAGCTGTAATGAGACTGGAGGTGGCCAAGATCCACACCTCAGAAGTGGAATGGTGCAAGTTAGGACCCAGCCTAGCAGTCAACCAATGGGTGGGAGTGGGGGGTGGTTGAAAGGAACCTGAGCAGGGGTGAAAGACTCAGGACACGTAAGGTCAGTGGGTAAGGTGCTTACCTTGCTAGCATGAGGATCTGAGTTCAGGCCCCAGGACCCACATAAAATTGCCAAGCCTGGTGGCGCACACCTCTAATTCCAGTACTGGGGAGGTGGAGACATGGATCCCTGGACTCACTGGCTAGTCAGTCTAGTCTACTTGGTGAGCTGGGGAGACAGAAACAGAGGACCACTAGTCTACTTGTTGAGTTCCAGGTCAGGGAGAGCACTTCCTAAAAACAAAAGTGCACAGAATTTCTAAAGACACCACCCCAGGTTGTCCTATGGCCTCCGTAATCAAACACACACGAACACACGCCTTCAACAGACTTTTCTCCACAGGAGACACACAAGGGGCTGACGTGTACTCAAAAAAGTACTCAGGGTGCTGGGGAGATGCCTCATCGTCAAAGCGCTTGCCACACAAGCACGTGCGCCTGAGTTCGGGCCTCCAGAACCCACGTGAAAGCCAAGCACTGTGGTGGGTGTCTGCAGTCCCAGCACACCTCTGACCAAAAGGGAGGTGGAGACAGCAGACTTTCTTGGAAGCTCGTGGGCCAACTTCCCTGGTGAACGCAGTGGTGCACAACAGGAGATCCATGCTTCAAACAAAGTAGAAACAAAGACACCCAAAGGTGACAGCCACATCACTCATACACATGAACACACACCCTCCAAAGGTATCTTCTTTTACCTGCATGTACACAATCACACACACACACACACACAAACACACACACATGAAAAGAACTGAAAACATGATCTGAAAGATATTTGCTCTTCCAACTTGATTGTAAGATTATTCACAATAGTCAAAGATAAAAGCAACCCCATTGTTTACAGACAGATGAATAAAATGTAGTATATACATACAATGGAATATTATTTAATCTTTAGAAATTCTTCCACATGTTGTAACATGAATGAACCTTCAGGACATTTTGCTAAGTGAAATAAATCAGTCAAAAAAGACAAATACTGCTGGGCATGGTGGCGCACACCTTTAATCCCAGCATTCGGGAGGCAGAGGCAGGAGGATCACCACAAGTTGGAGGCCACCCTAAGGCTACATAGTGAATTCCAGGTCAGCCTGAGCTAGAGTGAGACCCTACCTCAAAAAACAAAACAAAAAAAAGACAAATACTATATGGTTCCCCTTATATCAAGAGTCCACATTATTTTAAGTCAGACAAGCAAAGGAAATAGGAATTGTTCCAAAAGTATAGAGTTTCAGTTTGGCAAAACAAAAAATTTCTTGCACAACAATGTGAATATAGTTAACACTGCTAACTTGTACACTCACATTGATGAAGGTGGCAAATTTTGCTTTTCACTGCACTTTGAAAATGAGGGTCCAAATGTTACTAAACATACAGAAGGAAAGTTTGAGAAAAAGTAGAGAGAGCAATGGGAGGCTGCAGCTGGGACAGGAACCTTGGAATTTCAAGAGTGGAGAGAGCAATACGCGCCCTCCAGGCACTTACCACACTGCAGTGGCAAGCTGTGTCTAAACCCCCTCAGAATGAGGTCCCTCCCTGCTGAAGACCTCGTGGGCCTTTTTAAAGTCTCAAGACTTTAGGAAATGATTACAGGATCTCTGAAGGCATCCTGAGGAGAGGACACAGTGAGCTCTTCAAATCTTCACCCCATGGTGGAAGCAGCAGTAACCCCAGTGAACAGGAGCGTCCCTGATTAAGTTGGCCCTGGTGTGGCGTAGAGCTCCTGCAAAGAAAATACAGGAGACTCTTCCTAAGGGATCAAGATAGTTTTTTAAAAAAGGGAGGACAAAAGCCGGGCGTGGTGGCACATTCAGGAGGCAGAGGTAGGAGGATTGGTGTGATTTCAAGGCCACCCTGAGATGACAGAGTGCATTCCAGGTCAGCCTGGACTACTATGAGACCCTACCTTGAAAAACCAAAAAAAAAAAGGGAGGACAAGCCAATTATTACATGCCTCATATTCCATTAATTAAATATCTGCCTCTGTTGTCTTTTCTTACATTACAAACGGTAAGCTTCTTTGCTCTGTTTAGATGGAGCTCATGGAACCTGAGAGCTTAGCCTTGAGAACACTCAGCAAGGAAAGAGGGGGCTATGTTCCAAGTGACACAGCAGCACGCTCTGTCATGACAGCAGTGAGCTGAAAATTTTCAGGAAAGGATCGATATGAATTTCCTTTCCAGTGGAAAAACTTCCTTTCCATTTAATACATCTGGATTTCTGTGCTGCTATACACTTATCACGGGGCATTTCATCCCCAAAGGACTACAATTCGGTTGGCTGTCTTAAGTCTTTATGATATTTATATGAAATATCTCTGTTTACTCATCTTATTACCCTGTTATGCCAGAAGAGACGCTTTCTCCTCCCTCTGTGTTTGAAGGCTGGCCCAGCCCATGACAGCACTGAACTCCTCATTCAAACAAGTTACATGGCCCCAGGCCAATGGGATAGAAGTGTGCAGTCACAGGGGATAGAGAGAGCAGAGCCAGCATGTGCCAGCAGGCAGGGGTGACAGATGGAGGCCACAGGAAGAATCCGAAGGAATTCCTTTCCAAGAAGATAACGTCAGTTGCAAGTTTCACCTGCTGATAACTTGGAAGAGGACATCAAAATGTCCAGAATGAGTCTCAATGTTTTTAATTCTAAGTAAGGTGAATAAAACAGCCTCGGCTCCCATCTCACTACGGTAACCCATGTGCACTTAAGTCTGTGCCATCGCTATTGCTCCATGTCACTGCAGTTACCAGAACTGGTTAAGGGAAGCCTGCGCTATTGTCTTTGTTCAAATGACATCTGCCCACCACAGTGTCTTACAGAGACAAGCACAGCTGAACAAAGGGTCAGACTCCAGCCCTTTGGACGGTTCTAGAGTTGGGGTCAGGTGGGTGGGGCTGCCAATAATTACCAGTGTTTTCCATAAAGCCAATGACCTCCCCATGTCAACAGGCAGAGTCCAGCTGTTGTTTTCTTCCAATGATTTCGAAGGGTTTTAAAGAAAGCCATCTTCTTCTGAAGATTTTCTAGGGTAGCAAAGGCAGAAAAAGAAAAGATATGTGTAAGTATCCAAGAGACACATGAAACGTTCTATTAATCTCTCTTTCACCGACGCCCTCCCGTTCCTTTCTTCACCGTTTCCGTCTTACCACTTCTGCTCAGGCTCCGCCATTTCCCTCGGAGTCTCAGCACCTTCTCACCCACTCAAGTACCGTTACTTCCTTCTCTGTGCACACACTTCTACTTGCATACACTCCTTCCGCCCCGGATTACTTTTTCCTCATCCATATGTGAAGGAAGGAGGGGCAAGAAGAAAGGACCAGGATTTCCAGGCTTCCTCTGGTTTTTCTGGCTTTTTAAAAATTATTGCGTGTGTGTGTGTGTGTGCGTGCGTGCACGCGCGCACATTTGCTTCTTGCCACAGTAAATGAACACTAGACACATGCACCACTTTTTGTATATGGCTTACAAGCACAGTTTGGGAACTGAACCCAGGCCAACAGACCTTGCAAGCAAGCATCTTTAACCATTAGGCTATCTTCCCAGCCCCTACTTTTTCTGACTTTTTACAATTCCACTCTGCCATGGTTTCAGATTATTTGTCCATCACATATGACAGACCCAACACCACAATCGCTTAATCAAAACAAAGGAAAATACCAGCCCTTCAATAGGAAAATCACAGGGAACACTTACAAAAAAATCAATGCATATGACTCTGTGAAAACACACAGCTTACTAAATAATCAAAGACATGCAAACTACAAGAGCTCTCATTATTCACATAGAACATTAACTACCACTCTTTTTCTTCGAGGTAGGGTCTCCCTCTAGCCCAGGCTAACCTGGAATTCACTATGTAGTTTCAGGCTGGCCTTGAACTCACAGCAATTCTCCCACCTCAGCCCCCGCCCCCAACCAGTGCTGGGATCAAAGGCATGCACCACCATGCCTGGCTAAAATTAACACTTTTAAGTTCTCATATTCACCGATGACAAAATACGATGAGGCTAGGACTCTCAGATACTCCTATCAGGAAAGTGAATTAGTACTCAGAATAACAATATGACAAAACATATGCTATTCTGTCTTTTTTGTATGACATCAAGTGATGATATATTTATTTGCTAATGTGTTGCTTAGCCTATCCCCCTTGGAGCAAACTTCATGAGAGTAAATATTTGCTCAGGCTACTGATAGAACCCATGCCCCAAACAGGATCAGGAACATACATGATAGCTATTTCAGAAACATCTGTTGATGAGTAAATCATGTGCCAATTAATTTT